>NW_020664374.1:11895803-12036156 GCF_002925995.2 Terrapene triunguis | reverse complement strand
GATGGGGCTGTGGGGGTGCAGGGCAGAGGGATGGGTGTGTGTTGGGGTGGGGGGGTACAGGGCAGAAGGCTGGGGTGCTCGGCTCGTGGGGGTGCTCCCAGCCCCCTGCCCTGAGCGGCTCATGGAATATAGTAGTATGGGTGTGTGGGGGCGTGGATATGCCCAGGGATATGCCCTGTTCCACCCCCTTCCCCCAGGCTCCGTCCCTACCTCTCTCTGCATCCTCTACGGAGCAGTGTGCACGCTGCCGCTCTTCCCCCTCCCCCTCGCTAGGGCCATCAGCTGATTGGCCAGGGAAGGAGAGGAGGCGGAGCAGGAAAGCACCACGCTGGGGGAAGAAGCGGGGGAGGAGGGAAGCTTGGCTGCCGCAGGACCAAGCTTTTGCCTCCTGTCCCCACAGGGGAGAGCGGTGGGCGGGGGGGGCTGAGTGGGGCTGGGGGCTGGGACCGCGGCAGGGAGCTGCGTGCCACTCAAAATCGGCTCGCGTGCCGTGTTTGGCACGCGTGCCGTAGGTTGCCGACCCCTGGTCTATCAGGAGAAAACATACTACTATATTCTACAGCACTCACCTAAAACAGCAGCATCTCTACAGAGAGATGAAGTGGTTTGAAACATTACTTTAAAATATTGCGGTACGTTTTTATATGGGTTGGTTACCACATATAAAGGAGTCTCCTGCTATGATGCTGTATAATCTCTGAATAATACCCTGAATAATCTCCATGGAAAAAATGTGAAGCTGCAGCAGTAATGAAAAAACATAGGGCATAGCATCGCATGGGAGAGATTCTGGAAGAAAGGAAAAACATATGGGATAATCACTGGAAATTTAAGGCACAAAGGGAAAGACGTGCTCCAGATTAAATCATGATCTCCAGCCATTAGCTCTCAGCTATTCCACGTAAGGACAAAAGCATAGTGAGGATAATAGAGCTGGTCTTAAGAACAAGCAAAGCAAGTGTCCACTGCTGCCTCAGAATCCATGGACACTCTGAAACTCACCCTCCAACACAATAGGCATCTTTGGCAGCATGAATGTATGGGGAGGCAGTCTCTCACTGCCAGGCCTTCGCTCCTCTCTGCCAATGGGAATGGAAGCAGCAAGAATTTATGGCCCGATTTCCTGTCTTCTAGCTCTTGCTAGGCGCCCTGTAAATCATAAGGCTGTCCCTGCTAATGCTAAAACACAGCCTCACCTGTGATGGTAGCACCCACTATATTTAAAGTTAACTTCTAGCTTTCATCTTAAGCTTTCTCCCGGCACCTCCCTTTTCAGTTTAATTGTAAGTCTTTTTTCAAACAAATTCTTTTTGGTCTGAAATATGCTGTGTTTGGTCACAGCTTGAGTTTTCTTGGAAAGTTTGAGCAAAATTGGTTCAGCTGTTGAGTTATGTCAGAAGAAAAAAAACCCAAAACAAACCACTTTCCCCATATGTTCCAAGTGGAATTTTTGCACTCACATAACTCAAAATCAGCTCAAGCTAAAAACATCAAACTCAGTTTGTTTTGTTGTTCCCAGTGAGACTTAAATGTCAGCCCAAGTCTGAAGAAAACTGGTTCTGTAAATCTCAACTTTATGTGCAAAGTCAGCAATTTCATACACAGATTTTAGAATTACTCTATTTTGGGTTTTTCAGGTTGTGTTATTAAAGCTTCTTTAATAAAGAATGTCTCACAGTTAACTTTTGTTCAATTCAGGGAAGAGAGCTCTGTGGTTTAGCACCAACTTCCTCCCTTTTGTCTTTTAAAGGAAACAGGGAAATTTAATTAAACAAAATCGGGAGATGATGCAATGTTGTGGTCAAGAAATGAACACTCAGAAGTCAGCTTTCAGAAGTTAGGATTTCTAACACACCATTAACTCTTACATGATTCACATATATTATTTTCTAGTCTTGCTTTCTTCATTAAAATTGATCTTTATTCCATTACTGTTTCAGAAGGTCTGCTTTTGAGCTCATTGATTTATAATGCTTTTAATTTAAACTTCAGTTGGCTCTCTCTGCAAAACTACCTCAGTTTGCATGGAATCCTCAACATCAGGATTCAGGCACACGGGCTGAGCACAGTGGAGAAGCTCACACTGCAAATCTCTGTACCATGAATAGAAAAACTCTGTTTCCAACATTGTTAGCCAGGAACCTTTCATTAAATTAACTCAAAATACGTTGCTTGATTCCTCCCTTCCCTATAGGATCTTTCTGAGTGTACTTTGACTCTGGCACACGAGTATTTCTTTATTCTGATGACAGATTCCCCCGTGTCAACACCCACCAACCTGTAGCCAAGGAGCACAGATAGGAGTTGGTCAATGTCATCACGGACTCAGTTCTAAGCATTGTTTTTGAGCTAAGTATGATAACCTCTGCCCTTCTCAGGCCATTGCTTTTCTCTTTCAACTGAGCTCACTGCTTCCATTAAGCTTTTATCCAAATGAGCCGTGGGTTGCATTCCACATTCTTACATGAGTCACCTGCAAGACAATTGCCTGGAATCCATGCAGTATACAGTAATTAAAATGAGGTTTGAAGAGGAAAGGGATCCGTTTGACTCTCTTTATGGAAACAGATTTTAATGTGATCCATCAACAGAACTAGTGTGATGAAGCCCAAGGATATTACTGATGAGAGGTAGAATGACCCCAGGACATGGGTAATTACACATTTGCAAGCAAACAAGGATTTCAAGAATGATCATACTTAAGCCCTTCAAAATAAAGAGTACAACTGAACTTAGGCAGCAAATACTTTTATGAAAGAGAGGGGACTAATAGATCCAGCCACAAAGAAAGTATTTCAAACTTAGCAGAGACATGTGTCCTGGTGTAGCCCAAGATCCAGTGTGCTGCAGCAGCCATGGGAAAAACAAGTTGTGGACTACAAACGTTGGCATGTTGGGAGAGCTTCCTGGCAGGAAGTCCCCTCTGCCCTCCTAGCAAGACGTTTCAGCACTGACTGAAGCTGGGAGCATGTAGGAGGCCAGCAGAGAGGAGGCTGCTGGACTGGAATGCTCTTCTGTGTTTCTTTACAGAATAAAGCTTTGTTCCTGGTAGTTTGTCTGAGTGGGCCTGGTCTGAGGTGAACACACAGACACACAACACAGTACACACAGGGGAGCCTCAGGCCCAGTTTCCTAAAGTGGTGTAAAAAAAGGCACAAGGCCTTTTACTCTACCTTGAACAACCTCCTAGTGGGCCAGTGAACAGGAGGGGGACTACATTGGTCAAGAGACATGTCTCTAGGCAACAGACTGGTCTTCATATTAATGTTAAAACAATTGCATTTCTGTGACTTTTTAAAAAGTACATTTTTACACACACACCCCCACATGGCTGTGGAGAAAAGCTTCAGCACGTGGCCCCTGAAGGCTTGAAAACCCAGAGGCACCCCCACAACATTTTAAAAGCTTGTGATTTTCAAACAAATTCATGACTGTTGAATGCTTGGGGATAGCAACAGTAGATCAGGGCTGCAAAACATGGGCCACTGGCTACATCTGGCCCCAAGGACCCTTCTCTCTAGCTGGCAGCTCACACTGCACTTCTAAGGTCCCCAGCTTGCAGCTGCTTGCTTTGCAGCTCAAGTGGCAGGAGAGAGTGGGGCGGGAGTGGGCAGAACGGAGGAGGAAGCTCATGCCTGATTGGGCACAGGCAGTTGATCTGCTGCCCACTGCTGTTCAGCAGTGGCTCTTTGAGCAGCTGCCACTACTGCCACAATGCTCCCGAGCCAGAGCTCACAGGAAGAGGTTGTTTTCCAGCCTCCCCCTCAGGCCCTCTCCCACAGGGCTGTGCCTGATCTCTCCTTAAATTCTTGCTGCTGCTGCTTCTCCCTCCCCCATTTGGAATATGCCCAAAGTGAGTGGGGGAGGAAAGTGGCAGGGAAGTGCCCAAGGGAGGAGTAAGGCCTGGTCTACACTGGGGGGGAAGAATCGATCTAAGTTATGCAACTTCAGCTACGTGAATAACGTAGCTGAAGTTGACGTACTTAGATCTACTTACCGCGGTGTCTTCACTATGGTGAGTCGACTGCTGCCGCTCCCCCATCAACTCTGCCTGCGCCTCTTACCGAGCTGGCGTACAGGAGTCGACGGGAGAGCGCTCGGGGATCGATTTATTGCGTCTATACTAGACACGATAAATCGATCCCCACTGGATCGATCGCTGCCCGCCGATCCAGCCAGTAGTGAAGACATACCCCAAGTGTTGGGAAAAGAGAAAAAATTCACTACTAGGTGCGGGCGAGGGGTTGCCTTATCAATGGACAGAGGAAAGGAGGTTTCATAAATGCATTTGCTTTTTTAAAATGTTCTTTAAATGCAGCATTTACCATCACTGCAGTCAGACAGCAAAGTTAGCCTCCCGCTAGAAAACTTTTTACCGCCGGCCCCAGAGCTCTGAGTGAAATGGCTCTTCAGCCCTCAGCACACAAGGTGACAGCCCTGCACTACGTAGGCCACTACTAGACTGTTCTGTTCTTTCAGCTCTTGTGAGTCTAATAGAAACAGAGACAGTGAATGAACAGGGTGTGCAGCAAATCCTTTCTACACAACCACGAGGAGACAACGTGGGCCAGTGGCATGGCAGTAGAGTGGGAGTCAGTGGCCTGGCTTCTATTGCTGAATCTCTCACTGACTTGCTGTATGACCTCAGGTAAGTCACTTCACCTCCTTTTTGGGTTCAGACTCATGATTTTTGAACGCTTAGGGATGACAACACTGAGCACTAGATCAGAGCTGGAAACATATGGGTCACTGGTCACACCCAGCCTCTGGGAGCTTACACTCCAGGTTTCTCTTCTTGCACGTGTTTCTTATCTGCAACTAGGGGGAACCTTCCTTTGTGAAGCACTTTGAGGTCAAGGGGTGAGAACTGCTATATAAGAGCTGAGCATCATTATATGGATTTTTTGCCAAGATCTGGAAGTTTTGCATTAGCCATGAGTCATTTCCTGGTCTGCAGTCCAGAAACATAGGTGCTGGAACTAGGAAGGCTGGGGGTGCTGCCGCACCCCCTGGATTGAAGTGGTTTCCATCATATACAGGGTTGACAGTTTGGTTCAATGGCTCTCAGCACCCCCACTATACAAATTGTTCCAGCGCCCCTGTCCAGAAATACCTAATTTGAAAATCATCATTTTTTAAAATTTTTAACATCAAAAGTAATTGGTATCTGAATCTATGGCATGATTCATTTCACTGAACAGCAATACACTCGTGGGTGCCCTACACAATAGCCAAACAATACAGCAGAAGGAGAATCTAAGTGGCTGGAAAGTGGAGTTTAAGGGCAATATTCTGCTTGTATTATGCACACAAAACATCTGCATGGGTCATAGGGATAAAATGTATTTAGCCTGGTATCTTGTCATTTTGCTGGATGGAAATGCCTGACTCATATCAGCCTTGACAGCTTTTGTTCCCACCAGATTTTGTTAATGAATTCAAGTGTTACCACTGGAAAAATAAATTAAAGTTCGCCTTTAAAAGATCAGGGCTGAAGTCCTCGTGCATTTTTCACACAGGCAAAAAGCCACACTAGTGGGAGCCAAGCACTATGGTGTATATTAAACAGGAACATATTAGCACAGTTTAAGTGCGAGAGAGAATTCACACAACTCTCTTGTTGAGATTTCAAGGAGGTTTGAACAGATAAATCTAGTATTGGAAGCACCAGAATGCCCTTAGTGCAAGCTCGTTAATATGGCCATTGGAAATGTGTTCACATTGCTTTTAGTGCCTAGGTGTGGAAAAATGAAAGATCTCTGGAGATGCTTTTCTCTACAAGATTTGATTTTGTCTAAAATGTTTTTTTCAAAAAGGCTTATAGAGCTGAAGTCTCTTTAAGACACATTTTACCACATAGCCTTTAATGCTTTCTGGCGCTATATTAGATTTTAACCATTAGTGATAGTGGTATGCACCCATTCAAGTTCTTCCTTCACTAGGACATACAATACATTTAAAAACATGACACAATCAGATTTCCCTCACAGGGATGGACAGAGGCGCACACACACACACACACACACACACACACCCCACAGCATCTCTTTTCTTGCATTTTCAATAGTGGGAAAATATGTATGAAGAAAGGGAATTTCAAGAATCAAAAAACTTCCTGCATAATCTGACTAATAATTAATTTGACCATTTCCCTGCTCCTGCCGCTGCTGCTGAGTCATCATCCATTCTCTGGCAAAGACAGACAATTATTCATCAAGGTTCTTACAAATGACTGAAAGCAGGATAAATTCTCTTCTTTGACTGTCATGCTCATAAGTGATTTTGATGTCTTGCCTCCTAAAACTCCCAGCATTTGCCATTATTTTTAGTTTGCTAGCAACAAAATACATTTTTAAAATGAACTAGAAAATAACAGAGTAGCAAACATTCCCCCCACCCTGAATGATTTATCTTCATGTATTTTCATTGTGTGCAATTACAGCAGAAGGGAAAAAACCTCTGGAATTTGAAGTTTTGCTCGATTACCACTTTAATTATGACTTGAATAAATTCAGGTTATATGACTAGGACTTTGGGTTAAATAGCAAGAGGCTGCTAGCCTTCTCATGTCCCGCTCCCCCCCATCCCTGATGAATAATTTTCATTGCTTATATCGGATGACAAAATGCTTGCAAACAAAAACCATCTGACATCATGCAAATCAATTATGCAAGAAACCTACTGGACTAGGTCCTTAAAAATACTGTCAGCAAACAAGTAAAAATCCTCTCCATTAAGATCTGCTAACCCCTAGTCCAATTTTCATTTTTTTAAAAGACTAGAGACATTTCATCTCTATACTAATTTGCTTTATGTGTGGGGAAAAAACAGGGAACATAACCAAGACAGTATTGCTATGCCTCTCTGTACTGATCTAGGCTGGTGGCTGCTAATGTAAATACATAATTTGGCACTTATAAGAAGGGCCCATATTAGGATACAGGGCCCATTTCAGGACAATGGGCCTTCTTCAGCTTTAAAGCTCCATCTGGCAGCATTGCTGCTAGAGCTGTCAGCCGGAAGAGCTGTAAAGTGCAAGGAAGCAGCCCCTGTACCTGCAAATCCTCTCTGCTTGCACAGAAACTGCTCTGCTCTATTTTCTAGTGTAAGATCTGCCTAACAGAGGTTGAACTCTAGGATGACCACACAGAAAGAGACTGGCAAATTAGCTTTTGGATAATTGTCTCTTACCTGCAAAGCAACATCATTTAGCCCAGTCCCACAGATTTTGATAGCATCCTTTCGTTACTGGTATGGCTGCAAAAGCAATGATGTCATGGGGAGGAAGCAGTTACAGTCACGTGATTGCATCCTCCCTCTGTAGGGTATCAGCTGGGGGAGAGAGAGAGAGAGACAGTTTGTAATCCTGCAGGAATCAGTTGAGGCAGTGAAAGCTCGATCACCCTTTTCTACACATATCATGTTGTGACTTACAAAGCTCTATTAATCAAAATGGATGACTAGCTATTTCATACCCAGGTTGCTTTTCTAAAAAGAGATTATTTTGTCACAGCAATAATAAATCATTGTTAATGAAGAAAAGCTAAGTAACTATGAACTCATGTGTCCATACGTTACGAGCAATATTGCTGTTTATTTTATAGCAATGCCCCAAGGCCTCGTTACATATTTCATAAATATGAAAAGTTACTAATCACAGTAGTTTGAAAATGGCACAAACCACAATTTTATAATTTCTCGCAATCCTCTGACATGCTTCTCACCTTACTCCTTTCCAAGTCTATCCAAAAATGCAGCTGCAAAAAACATTTTTCTCCCACCATTTCACACCCTTTAACTGACTCCCTTTATCTTCCTCATGTTCAAGCTTCCTGTCCTTACCTCCAAAGTTCAATACTTCCCTCCAACTATGTTCTGAGCTCTTCTTATTCTCCCATTTTGCTTGTCCATGCCTAACCACTTATTTTTGTATCCTTCGCCTACTCATCTTTCTCCCCTCTCTCTTCCATGCTGCCCCTTGTGCTTGAAATTGTTCTTTTCCTATGTGCCACATGTTTACCCTCTTATTTGTCAAATTCCGGTTTAATTTTTTTCCATGGAATCTTTTACTAACAATTCACTTAAAATATATTAAATAGCTTAAAAAACCCCAAAACAAAAAAAAACCCCAAACCCGCAATCTTCATTGCTCTGACTTTCAAATCATTGGTCATCCAGCAGATCACATTTGGAACAATTCTCTAAGGACAAGTTTGGACTGAGTTTTACTCTAATTACAGTACCATTCTGAACACACCGGGAGTTCTCTTGTTTTAAATAAATGTTTTTATAAGAATTATGTACGCCTCTAGATTTACCTTTCACAGTACATAGTTCACAATGAAATTTTACAAAATATACTACGTATACATAATTGTGTAAAAGCATGTTACCAATTTTTTTATGTTTTATTATAGCATTACACTGACATTATTCATCCTCCCTTATTTGAATATACATTTGGTTTAGCCTTAATGATCTTCAATGAAGACCTTTTCAATACCAAATAGGAGAGTAAACACAGCAACATTTAGGGTGTTGTCTTAAGTACTGCACTTTTATTACAATATTCTCTTTGCATCCCCCACAAGTCTCTCACTCACTTGGAATATGCATTTTGAACTGGCCCTCAATTCCACTAGTCTCTTCATGGTCAAAGCCTTCCTCAAAATCCACTTCTGTTGTGATACAGTACCTATGAAAAATTAGCTACCTAACAATAGGTAGGATAAAATAGTATGTTTGCACTCAGGGAATCATTAGTAGTCTATGGATGGGGCACACAGAGGGATTCCACCCAGACCCTTTTGGGTTAACAAAGTAGTTCTGCAGCAGTTCTCTTTGCATTCATGTAGAACATTTGGGGCAGGCCAAACAAATAGCCAGCAGGTTCATAACTATGTATACCCAACTGGGCCAAATCCTTAGGTAGGGACTGCATAGCAGGTGTTACTGTAAACAGGAAACTGGATTAGTGACTTCAGAATGGCTACACAGCTGCTCCAAATCTGGGCTCTAGGTTGAAGGAAGTGCCTGTCTCCCTGGTTTCCCATGCAGATCCTCTGACCAAATCCTATTTACATGGACTTTGCGTAAGAGATTAGATCTTGGCACTTAGTCTGCTATGTATGGGTTTTCTCAAACATTTTGTGTGGACCACATCTTAAGAGAGAGACTGGCTTACGATCCACCTCCCTGCACATTCATGATCAGGCAGATCACCACTCCCCCATCCTCATTCATAATCATGTAAGAGCCCTGTGCCAGTTACTACAATTGTGTGCATGGAAAAGTAGCAGTAGGAAAGTATTTAGGATAGGACTTTCAAAAGTGCTCAATACTGTCCTAACTCTGCTCTACCTGGAATCAGGAGTAAAACTCCAATTGATTTCTATGGAAGCAGCTAGGCTGTCCCATCTCTTGAAAATCCTACCCTTAAGGTACCTGGAGTTTTGTTTAATGGAGTTTAGCAGTTCAAAATAAGGAGAGCAAGTACTATGTGACCCATCAGTTCTTTATAGGCCACATCTGAGGAACCTCCTATTACATACAACATAATCCTAGCACCATAACTCTGGCCATAAGCAAGGGAGTGAATGGCTCAAATCAAATGAGCATATACCAAAGGGCTCTCTTTTTGTGTAGAGAAGCTTCCAGCAACTACATTATGAAATGGACCAAACAATCTGCTCAATTTATATTCTCATATTGAATGGGGGAAAAGCAGTAGTACTGTATACATGATGGTTTTTCTTTGAGGAAATAGTTTTGTTTTCCGTATTACAAAAGTTCTTGAGTATTTTAAACATTCTCCCTGTAAATGGAACCTTTAAAATCTCTCAGGTCTTCTAATTGTGGAGTTTCTTTACAGTTAAAAAGTACACTGGGTTCGTAATGAACAGTCTTCCTCCCTGGGATAAAATCTGATATTTTATTATGCTCAACAGGACCTATAGTTAACAACATACATAATCATCTAAGCCTTAGAAGAACCTTGTCATCTTTATGTAACACTTACCTTGAACTATCATCTTGCAATATATTTACCATTGTTTGAGTAAAAGAAATACATAAAACTTTGTTCTCATACCATGTTGCAATTCCAACATATCTCCTTTAACTTTGTTGTTAATCTTGATGGCAGCAATGAGTGAAGGCTAAAACTTCCAAAGGCTATTTCCAGTAGACAGGTTAAAAATAGTCTAGCTCTATTATACCCATAATGCCTTGTAAACAGTGAATTGAGAACAGCATACGTTCAGTGCTATAAATCCCCTCTGTGCTTATGTTGCCCAGGGTTACACAAATACAATCAGGTCACCACCATTCTGCAGCATAGTGATCCACTGTCTTCCACGTGTATTGTATATTCATTTTCAAACTGAAAGCATAGTCTTCTGAAAAAAATGTCCTAGTGTGGCTTAGTAATAGGTCAGTCAAGCTAGGAATGAAACTCAAAAATTACTTATACTGTATATCTTACTTCTGTTTGAAGTGATTTCCATCTAGGAACTATGATGCTCAATAAGTTGTTAAAGAAGAAGTAAAAGTAGTAGTAGTATGATGAAGCTGTCTGCAGAGCACAAATTAAACCTTAGTAAGGAAATCTTGAACAGCCATTGCTCATAATAATACAAAAGTAGCAAATAAGCCCAGAAAAGGTCTTAACCATGAGCCTCTGATGCAGATGTAAACTTATTTTCAAGGGGAGGTTTTAGTGCTAAGGCTTCGGGACATTATTCCCATACACGGCACTCTGGATCCATTTCAAGCCTTCAGGGTAACCTTTCTGGACTGATTGATTTCACAAGCTCCCTAACTTTTACTATTAGATGAAAGTTTATTATAGTGATGTCATCTAAATAACAATGCTATACAGCCCACGAAATTGCTTTGTAAAGGTATTATTATAATGACCTATATGTAATTATTTCAAAAACATCTTATATTGTGGTACATAAGAAAGCTCTATTTGTATTTATAGTAAATTATTTTATTCTGTAGAAGAAATACTTTCCAAATAATACAAATGACACAATCGTACAAAACTGTGACAAAAACAAGAGAGATGAATACTGAATATTATAACTCATTACCACATCAAAAGAGTACTCATTACAGCAGTCAATCTTGGACTCACAAAACATTCTGGTGATACTGTACAATAGGCACCATTTAAAAAAAAAAAAAAAAACAGGAACATTTGCCATTAGATACTGCACTGTTATTTCCTAGTCTAGGTATTTGACAACTCTGTGACATCTCAGATATCACAGTGCGTACCTGTTGGTAAATACTGCCTTTTTAATGGCAATCACTGTCAAAGAGACAGATCTATTCCCTCTCACTCACTGGGACATTCAGGTAATGAGCACTGAAAGAGTTGGTGTTCTCAGACTTTCATCCCAACACAGACAATTCTTTCAATTGATTTTTACTTATTTATTTTAAATAAGTATTTATTTTTGTTGGTTTATATTCTGTTCATTTTTTGAATCTCTCTTATGCAGGCTTGAGACCCTTATCTACAGCTACCAATACCATTGCCAAGAAAAGAGGCTTGAAGGCAGTTAGTATGATAAAGCCAAATATTCTTTTTTCATGCCAGATTGGATGAATAGGAAGCTTACAAACACTATGTCAGGTAAAAAGGAATATAATTTAAAAACACAAATGTCTTTGTTACTAATAATATTCAATTATTAATCTGTTTGGGTTTTTAATATAATATACTTTTGCTATTTATATTCTGCTTTCTTCCACAGCTTGGACAATGAAAATAGACCCAGTCAGTTTAACTTTCAGGTTCTCATGCTCTTACATAATGCTACAGTATATGAGTCCTAACACTGAAGGGAATGTTTACTTGTTTATAAAAATAAATGAAAACAATCTACTTGTCAGAGATTTTGCAATTTTATTGGCTTTTTACAAAACCTAAATTTGGGGCCAAATCTGTCTTGACGATGTCCCTTTAACCAAGAGAGACCTTGATTTTCACACTGGATGTTCCAACAGTTAGATTAAATAAGTCTTGTGTGGGGTGCCCTTCTCTTTAGGTAATGCACATTCGAAAATATTATCAACTGTCTATAGTAGCTTAGTAAGAAGCATTTTTACATACTTGCAAGGTGCAAGGACACAAAACTGGCATTATCGGGAATTTAGGGTGACAGACCTATGTTAAAGCAAATGGTAACAAATAAATTCACTCCTGGCCAAGTTGTAGTTGGCCCAGCTGCCAACCAAGTGAGCTATTTCTTCCGTTGGTATAAGTCCTGTTTCTGAAAAGCAACTCTATTCAGGAAAGCACTTAGACATGTGCCTAACTCAAAGCACATGCTTAAAAAGATATGCATGTATTTAACCCCCCTTCTGAATAGGGATGCTTTCCAGAAAATAGGACTTAAGTACTTTCCTGAATGGGGCCACAATCTTTAAAACTACTCAGATGCTATATTCTTTTACTGGTTTTATTAATATGGCAAGTTTGCCCCCGCCCCATTTCCATTTTTATTAAATCATAGCAAAACAAAGACCTGCCACCCCTTTCCTTCCCCCCGTTTAAATTGAGAATCTAGTTAAAAATATAAAGATACATTAAACACAACTGAAATGAGAACAGTCTATTAGTGCACAGTAAGAACATGCAAATGAGTTCTGCAACATTGAATGGCATTTTTAATCAGTATTAAAAACATTGCAGGTGATAATATTTTGCTATAACACAGACAGTGCTAAAGAATACAATTTACATTATAAGATACAGATAGTAAAGCTGATAAAAGTGACAAATTTAGAACATAGTATTTTCATTTCAGGTATCAGAAACAAAACCAGCTCAATGGTTCCATTCTACTGTATGACAAATACTGAAGAACAAAATTTCAGTCTTAAAATACATCTTAAAGTAGGTATTTTCCTTCAAGGAAAAATGTGCTATAAATAAATTACAATACAGTGAATTTGCCTGAACTCACTTTGTTTCTGTCTTCCAGCCTTTAAATCAAATAAAACAGCATAAAAACTGTACACACTCTTAACAGGATAGCTGATCTTTTATAAAATAAGTTGTCTTCGGAGATGTCAATTTCACAACAAGGAAAAACCAAGCCTTGTTGCAGTCACTATTATAAAATATATATATGTGTATATATATATATATATATTTATATTTATATATTTATTTATATATTTTTTTACTTTTACTTTTTTTACGTTTTTATTTTTTACAAAAGGTGTATATTAATAGCTTTTGCACAAACTTTTAAAAAGAAATTTAGCTAGTCTAATAATTTCATTAAAATAAAACAGATAAATACTTCATGTTTACAATGCAACATGTTACACGTCATCAGCTGGCAGAGGAGGTATGTTAATCCTTGGCCTTGTAAAAAATGCTATCTTCTCTCTGTCATTGAAAAAATAGATATAAAAAGGCGGTCAAACAAATACATATATACAGAGTTTCATTTCAAGAAACTGAATTTGTTTCCATCTTTATTTAAGCTGTTATTAAATTCTTCAGATCAAATATTTATTGAGGTGTTTATAAACATAGTAAACCAGGCCCATATTGTATAGCTATAATAAATAAATAATAATAAATGCCACCTAGCTCTTATATAGCACTTTTCATCAGTAGCTCTCAAAGTGCTTTGCAAAGGAGGTCAACATCATAGAATCAGGCTTTTGGAAGAAACAAAAAAAGCACTACTAGTATCCATTACTAGCTATACAGGATTGAACTGAAGGAGGAATATAGAAAGTACTTGACAATATAAACCATAGACACTATTACTTTTTGGATGAAAGCTGCTCCATAGTACACAGAACCACACAAGGCTCTACACATCGTCTAAGCCTTGCATAGTTCCTCTTCACTGGGCAAAACTGCACTGTTTCAGATTTTACTGACAACACATATAGAAAGATACATTCATATTTGAAATAAGGACATTCTTATTCTTCCCACTTTTTTATCCCACAGCAAATTAAATGTGATTAGAAACTATCCATGGTTTCATCTCTACATACCAGCCCATATATTTGATTTATTTCCTCCCTGCCTTGTGTTCCCCCAATATGCAGGATTTAAGTTGGCGCCGTTATTGCAGGAATTAGAGAGCTATCAAAAACCAACCCTGCAATTTCTGCTCTCCTGATGCCCTGCCTGTCAGCCTAGGAGAAAGGGATTTTTGATAGCATCTCCCAAATGAAAAATGAAATTAAAGACCTGATTCGTTTATTTTTCACTTAAGCCTTCCTGTTACCATTATAGCACCATTTTTCAATAATCACAATCAATGAAGAGAGATTCTAACAACCAAAGCATTCTGTGAACATCTGCCTAATATGAGACACTAGCTGTGTTTTCTACACTGTCATTGCATTGCAAGCATTTACTCTTAAACACTTTATGACATGGAGTATACATATGAATATACAAAACAAACTGCTACTTTAATACTAAAAGTCAGAAAAATCATCATCTGAAATGCATGTTAATATTTACCAAAGCCACTGGGAAGCAAAGTTTAAAACTGTATATTTGACGTAAGAACTATAAGCAGCAGCAGCCGCAGATGAGGAAGAGATGAGGAAGGATACAAAGCACAGAGATTTTTGGAAAGAGCAGTTGAGAAACAGGACTGAGGTTGGAATGGTAAGAAAGAACAGTTATGGGTACAATGCTATTTACTAGAGTACATATAGAACATTAACTAATTTACTGTGTATATAGCGATGCAACTGGTTCTTGGAGAACTTAAACCATATGAGCTTGGAGCCCAAAGCATATGGCGGTGTTAGTAGCTGCCCTAATTAGAATTATAGTCTAAAAATATGTCTACATAAATATGGAGACTCTCTTTTTATATTACAGCATTTTTTTATTTGCAAGTTGGGTGACAGCGCTTCTTCACTTTGGTTTTCAGTCTTAGTACCATGAATTGCTCAAAAGAAAAGCACTCTAATGAAACCAGGCCCACATCAATATCTAAGTAAAGGTTATAGATACATAGGATACTACACAATGAAGCTAGGAGGTTTGGAGCTACTATAATAAAACATTAGTACATTACAACCAACAGAGAGACCTGTAAAGATTAAACATGTGCTATATTCAATACAGATGTTATTGCTTACCGAAACGTCTGCACTTGAATAGGTTCTTTCTGGTTTTGTCCACGCAGTTGGTATACTTCTTTGGATGCTTTCTTTAGCATTTTTTCAGCTATTTGTTCTTGGTGATGTTCAAATTTGGTCTGTCTTGTCTGAAAAGTATTAAAACCAAACTAAAAATGAATAGCTGGAAACACATGGAAATGAAGACATCTGGTTAAATAATGTGCTTTCCCACTTCATCTCAATGAAACCAGCCAAGCACAAGGTCCGAAATAGCTAGACTCCTCAGAGCCACAGGACTGTTTCAGTCCTTATTGCCCCTGAGAAAGATGTGTTAAATTCCATGTAGTTTACTATATTTCCATCTTTCAAATGAGACCATAAGCTAGAGTTTGTGTCTGCTCTATGTGGGCACTGAAAATCCAATGGCAATTTTTTGTAGTGATTTGCCCCAGCATGCTTTGTTACACTTCCCTTTCCCATCAATGGGAATTACAGTATGCATACACAGTAAGAGGAGATTATGCAGAACACTCATGTAAGATAAAATATCAAATCGGTGGATATTCATCCAGAGGCCTATGGGAAAAAATGCATTGTGATTCCCCTACTAAATATCTATAACTTACAGCAATATCAGAAAATACTTTTAAAATACCACAAAAATCAAACTTTTGATGGAGAGTTTTAACGTCTCAGACACATTAAATAGTTCCATCCTCCAGTAATTGTCACCAATGTGGTATTCAATAATAATCAATGATATGATGTTTTCATGAGGGCAACAACAAGGGTATCCGGGGTGAAACTGTTTATTTGAAATCATGTAACATTATAAAGTTCCATTCATTTAACTTCAGCACTTCCAAGGTATATTTACAATCAAGCAGGCTTTAATCAAAGGTTCTGAGTATGCCCAACGTACAGCCCAAGAAACCATACCTGTCTCTCTGCTTCCTTCAACAAATTCCGGAATCGTTCGTCCCGAAGGACCCAGTGGGGAAGATCAGTTTGCCCTCTGAGTTGGGCATCTTCCAGACGTTGCTTCAACTCTCTCAAAGCACATATCTCCTCATTCAGTTGTCTCTGTCTAGTTCTGGATGCCTGGAGATCCAGCTCCAGGTCTAGGGATGTCCTTGCCATAAGCTCAGCCAAAGAAGATCTACAGGACTGCTGGGTTATTATAATTCAAATAAAACATACAACAGATGTTATTCAGAACGTATTATATTGATATATTCTTAGTTGATTGAGGCAGACATTTCAAATATGCCTTTAACTCTTCTGGCATGGGAAGTTTTGGAAATAACATACCAATCTCACTGTGACAAGACTAAACATATTTTGTACATTAGGTATACTATTTCAATTCATGTTTGATGGTAGATCCAAATTTTGGTCTAAAACAAACTAACCACCTTTTCCAGGTAAGATGTCTTAGTCTATACATATTTATAGGGTCGTGAACCAAACTTTCTTATTTTACATACCTTCCGCTGCCATCATGAAATTCTTACTATTAAATGATGACTTCAGGAATAGCTTTCAGCAAAGGGTGCTGTACAAACTACACCACTCAGGAGTAAACCCCAAATGCACTGTGACTCAAGAGACACATCCTGAGTAAAAATTCCTTCCAAGCTTCCTCCTTGCTCTGAAGGCAGTAGCAATTTCTTACTCATCTCTTCCAGCAATAAGTTGTAACACCTCCCACACTGGATCAGCTGCACTGACCAGCAAATATGAGGGATGAAACCAAGGCTCCGTACACTCCCTGCCCCCCTGCTCTGGTAAGAGACTAAAGGGGTACTTAACCTTGCTTACTCCTGAACACCTAGGACCAAGGTCTAGGTAGATCACATAGGGTTGTAACGGGGATTTCTAATTGGTCTCACTGCACTTTGTGGGTATGCAGCCAAGCACAGTCTTACCCATAGTGTTTTAACACACTGGATAATTAAACCAATTCATAATCAGTATCTATTTAAATTGGTCATTAGGTGACAGGCAAGTTTTTGCAGTTGTTTACGACTGTATCTCAAATATCTGTCTCTTCTCCTAAAAAAAACCCATTATTTATTACATTACAGTATCAGATGCTTCATAAAAATTGTCTTAACATACACCTTTGAAATCCAGGTCAAAGTACTGCTGCTTCAGTTTGTAAAAAAAGGTCTCAGCAGAGAAAAATCCACATGCTCATATACTGTGGTATACCTGCTTATAGCGCAAAGTACGCCTTTCCAATGTATTGCGGATGAAGGGTGACTTCCTTGGCAGGGTTGAACTATCACTGTCACTACGGTACAGCTGTTTAGAAAAGATATTAAACATAAATGGACATTTACTCATGGCTGCTTTGGAATTAAAAATGTTACAAGCTTTTAATTGGAAACAATGATAGACACCAGAATACTTTTCTAGGACACTTGGGATTTACTTACATTAATGGACAAAAGTTCTCAGATTGCATCCTAAGTTCATACTTGCCTTCACTTTAAAAAAATTCTATTGTGCAGTTTCTGAACAATGTTTAGTTGTTAAAAGATGGTGCATGTGTTTCACTATATTTCTTTTTAAATGGCCAACAGATTGTTGTGGTTAGCAAGAGTGATCTACCATCAAAAGTGGTTTATTGTTGTGTATAACAAGCCAGTCTTCTCAGTGTATTTGCAAGAAGGTGGCATGTGACCAGGATTCATCACTGACTTTGGTCCGCTGGTTAGATCATTAGCTTTCCCAGCCAGGGCTGGGTACTGACAGGGAGTGCGACATCAACACTGATCCATGCCAATGTAAGGGGTTGTGGGCCCCTTACTGAAACTTAGTGGGGGGTTTTGGCTCTCTCCCAGTATCAAAAGAAAGGGCCAATGAGAAATCAAGACTCTGAGACAGACACTCCCCAGGGCCAATGGGGAGAGGCCAATGCTCCAGGTCAGCCTGACTGACAGGGCAGGCACGCCAATGAGGGAGTCAGGAGCCCGGAGTCCCACCCCTCTCTGTGAGCTTCCAGAAGCAAAGTGGGGCGGAGGTACGGAGAGAGCAGAGCCACAGAGATCCAGAGAAGAAGCCCAGGGAGCAGAGCTGGAGGCAGACCAGCAGCAGCAGTGCTGAGGCAGAGCGGAGCTGGAGCAGTCTGGAGCCGGGTGCGGTGAGCAGCTGAGGAGAGCGAGGGAGGACCCCAGGCAGCAGGCCAAGCGCAGGGAGACATCCCCAGCCAAGAGGTCTTGCAGGCCAGACTTGAGGGGTGGGTGGGGGATCGCTGGGAAGAAGGGTCCTGCCACCTAGAGCCTGCGGGCGTGTGGCCATTGCCAGAGCAAGTGTCTGAGCTACGGTATCACCACAGCACAGCCACAGCCTGGGCAGGAGGCCTTGGACATGTAGGGTGACCAGACAGCAAGTGTGAAAAATTGGGATGGGGTGGGGGGTAATAGGTACCTATATAAGAAAAAGCCCCAAATATCGAGACTGTCCCTATAAAATTGGGACATCTGGTCACCCTATGGACATGAGAGGAACAGACTGAATTTCTCTTACATTCCAGAGACAGCTATTTGTGGTTCCCCCGTGCTCACGGGGCGGTGTTACGTGTTTTCCTTTAACCTTTCCCATATTTTTCCTAATTTTTAAAAATTAGTTCTGTTTAATAAATTGTATTTGCTTTGAACTATATGCAATGACCAGGGGTCAGGGAAGCAACCAGTGCAGAGAGAGCACCCCAGCATGGGGCACCCTAGCCTCAGTCTTAAGTGAGCACAACATTGGACTAAATGTAGGGTCGATCCCCACAGGAATCCTGGGCCCAGCCTTATTGGGATTATGGGACTCTGCTGCACAGGAGAGTGGAAGGGGAGGTAAGGCAGGCCTCTGTATAAAGGGAGTGGGAGCGAGGACTCAGTTCTTTTGCTAGCCAATTCCACCAGGGTAGTGTATAATCCAGGAAAGTTCCCCACTATAGCGGGACCATTCCCCCGCTTACACCAATGTCACTAAATTACTAGCTTTTCAGATTCAATGAGGTGCCTGCTTTAAACAATATATAATAAAATAGTATCAAGCATTACGTAGTGCTTCACTTTGGATAGAAATGTGCAGCAATTTTATCTGAGCCTCTTGCAGAATGAGATAAGAATGCATTTTCAAGGCGTGTCAAGTGGCTGCTATGCGAGTTGTTATTTGTATTATGGTAGCAAGAAGGAATTCTCAACAAGGATCAGAACTCCACTATACTAGACACCAAATAGACAAAAAACAAAGAAGAGTTATGTTATGGAGGTCAGCAGTATCTATCATAAGACCCTAAAAGACTATTCTATCATTTAATTCTTAATATTTTATAGAGAACTAAGTTCCTAGTGAACTCTTTCCAGTGATAATACTTTAATGCAATGCAGAATTTTTGGTTGAACTTTAAAAAAATATAGATATTGATTCTTGTAAATATGTTGTAAGTATTAAAAAAAAGCACACTTTAATACACTTTCTGCTTCTGAACGTAAAACCACAAAAAAATTCGACTCACTCTGCAAACATACTGACTTCGTGCGCCAGGTGAGAAGGTTTGTGATCGAACAATAGTGCTACTACGAACAAAAGCAGAACCACGGGGCCTGCGGCAGGTTCTCTCTTTTGGAAGAATAGCGACTTCTTCTGGAAAGAGATCTTCTGTGTTAGTCTCTTTATCCACCTAGAATCACAGCCAAAAACAGTACATTTACTCCAATGTTCTCTTCTACAACAAAAGCAGAAAAACTTGCCATGTAAGTTATGGATCTAGTTTTAATTAATATGTCCAGTTCATGAATCATCTCTCAATTAAGAAACCATAATTCTAAAACCATACAATTCGCGATAGTGGGACTGGTTTGCAAGTACTAACAACCTTTCTGCTGGGCCTTAAACGATCAGGAGATTAACATGTAGCATCCTATAGCCACATCATCAAATAGCACAGGCACTCTGTTGGACCGGACAGCTGCCTAAGCTCTTATCTCAATGGACAGAGAGAACTAAATCACTTTTCAGAAAACTGTGCTGATTCTCAGGAAGGGAGTAACCCCACAACTAAGTCATTACAAAGGTAGGGAGAAGTCAGTCACAGGGAACCAGGAAACTTTTTTTTGACGATATCACAGAAAAACCTCAAAGCATTTGGAGAACCTGAACATATAAGCTTTGAACCAAGCCTCCAAATTTTTAGATGGCTCACTTAACTATTCAGTATGGCTCAATCACAATGTGACACTGAATGGTGTATCACACTCTGACAGGGCCAGATCCTCAATAGGTGTAAACAGATGCAGTTCCATTGCTGATTTACACTAGCTGGGGACCTAGTCCCTGTCTTAACTCCTCAAACAAAACATTTTAAATGACGTACAGCCTTCAATCCACCAAATTTGGTCTGAAAACCAGCTATGTTTATTTTAACAAAGTGAAAGCAAGGTAACAAACTTAATCTTTCCGCTTTTACATTTTAAAAATCTTGCATGAATGTGACATTGGTACGAGTACTTGCATTTGGGGATGGCCTTCTCCACAACACTTCTAGGGAACACACAGTTACTGAGTGTAGGTCCCTACTCACTCATTATGCAGGAGCAAAAATATTTCACCTTACGAGTTGACAAAGTGATTCTGTTCAACAAGAAACTGGACAAGTATCCAATTATAGGAAGTAAAATTAAGAGAAAACATGCAGTTTTCCCTCAAAAGTAACTAGAAAGAGTAAGTTGAACAACTCAATATAGATTATGATTTTCAGCATTGCAGACAACAATGTGTCAGGGTTTTCGATGCAGCTCTGATTTTATTTTCTGATCAGATAACACGAGTTCAGCTAGTGCAAGTAATATGCTGTGCGCTAGGCATTTGCCAATCTTCAAGAGTACAGTGTTTTCTCTACTTACTTTTAGGGGTGGAGGTTGTACTTTCCCAGAACTGTATTGACCTGCCTGAACTGCAAACGTATGTCCACGTAACGAATCGCCACAACATGCCTCTGGATAGGGTGGGCTGGTCTGAGTGCAATTACTACATCCACTGTCAACAGATTCTGCTTGCCAACTCCTAAGGACAGAATATTTCAAGGAACTCTAAGAAATGTGATGGAATTGTGCAAAAATATGTGCCATGTTAATGAATTTCAACATCCAAATCTTCAAGGATAATTTGCCTTTTCAAAAATTTTGTTCCTGCAGTTCTGATTCATTCCACTTGAATGAGGTGATTATTCTATTTGGACCTCTAAGGTATACAGACAAGCAATCAATTTAAACTCTTTCATGAAAGAACCAGCTTTTCTAGTCCTCCCAGAAAGTCGCTTCCCAGCCTTGAAAAGAGCATTAAAATAAATAAAAGGACAAAATGCCTCTCTCACACAACAAACTAACAGCATGAAAAACAGTGATGTATAAAATAAAGGACTGCAAAGACTGGATTATTTAGCTTGTAAAACAGAAGAGCAAGAGGAGCGCTAACTGAAGGTTTTCAAAATTATGAACACCATAAAGAAAGTGGCTAGTTCCTCTGTTTAAAATCTCTCTTATAACATGAAAAGAAAGGAACAGTGTGTAATTAAAAGGCAGAAGAATACAGAACACTTTAGTTATGCAGTTTATGAGGGCATTTTGTGATGTAATATTCAATATCAAGACTCTGTATAAAGTGGGCAATGGGAGGGTTGTATAAAATCTCGCTGCTGGTTTTCTGTTTTACAGAGCAGTACCCGAGGAACTCATCACACCACGTAGCTGGTTTTGGAGAACACACTTTTTATTTTTATTTTTTAAATGGTTCAGGTCCATCTTTCTGGGACCTGCTCCTTTTCTTAAATAGATCTAGCTATACCAGATCAGGCTGTTGGTACAGTTAATCTGGTATAATGCCTCCAGCAGCAGATCCTTAGCCAGTTGGAGGTTGGACAATTCCTGATGCTTGCAATGTACATCCGATAGTAGGAGATTTGGTTGCCCATGTCATTATCTTACCTTGAATAACTACAAGTATTGTTACTAGACCTACAATTATGCAGTCACTTTTTAAAGTCCAGCCACAGTGTTTTTTGCTGAGAATTTCTGCATCAATAAATACAGGTTGATTATACACTGCATAATGAAGCAGCCTTCCTCATGCAACTTTTATCTAAGACTATAAAACCCTAACCTAAAAATATCTTTTTAATACAAGCCAAAGCAAAAAGAAAAATGGATAAACAATATTTAAGGGCCTATACTATCCTTGGCATCGGCAAAAGAGGTTTCTTTTCTTTCAAGTGGGTCATTCCAGGAGGTGAGACTAAAAAAGTACTTGCTATACAAAAGGAGGTCCTAGTTTTGAAAATAAAGTTAAAGACTAACCTTTATGGCTAATTTGTTGGTAGGAAAGATGAAAAAAATTGTTTCTACAAGACAAAGCCAGTAACCTGCACATCTTTCTGATGCAAAAACAGTAATACTAAAATAAGTTGTTCACTTACTGACTCTTGAGAAGTAAGATGCAGCTTTAAAGCAACTTCATTGATCTAACTGGGATTCTCAGCCCATATGTCCCTAAAGAAACTAAAAGGGCAAAGGTCTTACAGACCACTGACATCTCTCCTTCTCCCATATCTCACAATGAGTTTCAAAAATGGACAACCCTGGAGCTCATACCACCTATCAGCTATGTTCTTCACTCATATATAAAAGACATAAAGGTTCAAGCATGTCAACATATTTAAGGTACTAACTGCTGAATTGCCCTTCTTTCAAAAGCCAGGGAAAAAATAGCAAAAATCTTCATTGTTGCATACAGCAAAGAAAGTCTGAATGCAGCTACTAAAGGCATCTTATCAGTATAGAGAAACTGACTGTGTCTTTCACTTCTAGAACATCTAGGGAATGTACCACAAGGAATTAAATCTTTTATGTAGAATTTGTCCGTGGATATGATGCCCCATTCTGCACACCTGCAGCAAAATGTTGAGACCCATACATCTGAATGAGAAGCAAATACTGTATCAAGCGCTAACAACAAAAAAAGTTGTGCGAGCTTGTGAAACAGAAACATGATCTCATGAGTTTGCCATTTGAAGTGCATGCCCAGATGAGTCACTCAAAATAGAGAGGAACTTGTTTTAGCCAATATGGTAGAATCCAGGGATTCCACTATGTCCACTCTGGGCAAGTTCTGCCCTGTTAATAAAGTAAGTTTTGCTAATATGTGCTACCATACCAGACTGCATGTTGCACTTTAATTCTATTAAATTGCTTTCCTTAATTTAGCAATGGTTTGGGTTATGCAAAAACTAGCTCTCTATTTTGAGGATAATTAAATGCAGTTTAACTTTACTCCATAACAATCTTCTTGGTACTCCCCTGTTCCCCAAACAGCATAGTAAATTTTGTCCTCCACTGCAAACAAAATCTTACCACAATTTTTGAGTTGTGAGAAGTTCTCAGAACCAGATCTGGATGGATTACCTATTTCTAAAATGGGTTCTCTGGGAATTTCTAGGCTCCACTTCCTGTGTGTACTGATTTAGCAAAGTTGTGGGTGGCAGAGGGTGAAAGGATCTTGCTACAGTAATATATGCCAGGAAAAAGAGTCATGGTTTACTTTGGACACCTTTATCACTTTCTAGCAGCTGGTATCTCATCAGGACCACAAAAGAATTGAACAGATTAGTCTGCAATGATGTAGAAGCAGAATGGAGCTGAAAAATAAAATAACTAACAGGTGAAGTAGCAATTCTGGGATGAAGGTCCTTAAATCTGAATGGCTGTCTAAGAAACTGAGAGGATTAAAGTTGGAACAAACCTGCAGTCAAGAAAAGTGGTAACAATTCAAGAAAAAAGGTACTCCTTTTGTTAGAATAATTCAAAATTTTGGTCATATTTAATCTCTGATAATCTAAACATCTAATAGCAATGTTGTTTTCAGAAATATGCACAAGTTGATGCACAGGCTTTCCAGTTTTAGGTAATTTAGTTTACTAGATATGTGGATCAGAATTTTGTGTCCATTTATAGGCTTCATAAAACCTAGTTCAACATTATTTAAATAAATTTCCATATTGGACACAGTAAAATTTTCAGAAGTGCCTAAGTATTTTAGGACCCTAAATCCCACTGGCTTTCAATGAGGCTTAGGCTCATAAATGACAGTCATTTTTGAAAATGGAAAGTACGGTCAGTTACCTGCAGTAACTGGTTCTTCAGTATGGGTTGTTCACACAGATTCGACTCCTGGTGCACATGCACCTCATACGTGCAAGATCGGACTCTTTTGGCCATTGATCAATTGGAGCCATGCCTGCATCCTAGATACCCTTGTACCATCTGCGCCTAAGCTTAAAGGGCTGAGTAGGCCCAACCATCCCTCAGTTCCTTCACCAAAACAGAATCTCAGAAGTAGGACTCCATAGTAGCGAGAAGGTGGGTCATGGAATCCATGTGGACAACGCATCTCAAAGAACCACAATTACCATAGGGTAAGTAACCGTTATTTGTTCTTCAAGTGATTGTCCGTGTAGATTCCATTCTTGGTGATTAACAAGTCATTATCTGTTTGCGTGGAGATGGATGCTAGTGACTGTGGAACAGCCCTTCCAAAAAACATGCATCTGATTTGGAAGCTTCTACCAAAGAATAGTGTCTTGTACAGGCATGGCCCGAGCTCCATATAGTGCCCTACAAATTTCATGTACAGGGACATTGTTCAAACAAGCAGTAGAACGTCCCTGAGCCCCAGTGGAATAAACTCTAATATGATCAGGCAGATCTAACCTGGCTAACTCCTAGCATGTCCTTATACAGTTGGAGATCCACTTAGATAACCTCTGTAAGGATACAGGATATCCTTTAGCTCTACCTGCAAAGATGACAAATAGTCTTAAGTATGTTCCTTAATGATTTTGTCCTGTCAATGTAAAGAGACAGTGCTCTTACTACAAGTGTGTGACGGTTGGCTTCCTCTGGGGCTAAGTGAGGCTTGGGGAAAAAAATGGGAGGTGAATGGATTGGTTTATATGAAACACAGACAACTTTGGGCAGTAACTTGGAATGAGGCCTGACAATGACCCTGTCCTTATGAAACACTGTACAAGGAGAACATGAGGGCCTGAGTCCACCCTACCCTTTAAGCTGAGGTAAAGGCTATTAGTAAGGCATTTTTAATTGACAGGTGTTACACGATAGGATTGATGGGAACAGGTGGGTGGTGCTCCTTTCTGCCTGTCAGAGGATGCCAAGATAGTGATGGACACATGAAAACTCTGAGAAGATGGGGCCTGAGAGCTCAGGGTGGAATCTTGGCTCTCCGGGCACCAACAGAGAGAGACTGACCAGGTGGCTGAGGCCTGTAGTCTTCCACTCAATGTCTGAAGAGGCTTACATTGATCTCTTGAGGTGTGCGCTTGGAGAAAGATTGAAAAATGGAACATTGCGCCAGAATGTGTCCCTCTCCTCTGCACAGTAGACACTGGGAGTGCCGGTCAATAGACATCAAAATATTGTACAAGAGATAGGTCTTGAATCCTAGAGATTTCGCTTCTGCCACATTTCTATTACATATCGCTAGCCTAACTGAAGTTTTCTAGCATATGTGAATCTTATTTAAGACGTCATTAACTTTTTATAGTATATATATTGCCAACAGGCAATTAACGAAGATAAATAACACTAGTTCACTGTGCAGAGAAAAGGTGGACACTGCAGGGGTTCCATCTCACTGCCACAGGTAGTAAGAAAGAACTATGGGATAGTTGGGCCCACTCTGCCCTTTATATCCTCAGATGGAGGATGTGAGGACATCTAGGGCTGATACAGCCTAAATGGACACTGCTGGCAAAAAGTATCCAATCTCATGTACATGGGGTATAAGCGTACCAACAGTGAAATCCATGTGGACAACATATCTTCACTCATGTCATATCAACATAAGCCCTTAAGTCACTCAGGCACTTCTGAAAATGTTACGCTATATATGAATAAATTCAGGATTAGTTGAGTATTTCAAAAAGGAATCACCATAACAAGAAAACTCTCAGAAGCATGATGACACTCTGCTGACAATTGTAATCCACCCATGCTGCATTTTACAAGAGAGTTATGGGGTTTTATAAAATTCAGTAAAATGCTCCATGGAATCAGTGTTGTGAATGTCCTTAATTTTTGCACATTCCCTACCCTGTCCAGTTGATAGCACTGTAGTATCTCTAGTGTCCAAACTGGATCTTTTTGCTCTTATTGTAAGTAAGTGAGAGTAGTTAGGAGAATAGAATACTGTGGGATTGTTAATGTATAATAAAATCAATCCCTCCCTCCCTCCCCCTTTCACCAGAAAATGCATCCTTTTATAGTGTGAACAACTCATTTCTAATTTTTGTACAAGGTCATATATAAACAATTTAAACACATAAATGTGTATGGCCCAATCCTGAACAAACATGTATAGGTGTTTGCAAGGTCAGGACATGAACTGTCTACATTTCAATTTTGTGTCCTCTGCAACATGCAGTTTTATTTAAACTTCCCTTCATGAATACGACAGAATTTTAATTAAAGTGCAAATTATATTCTAGAAAGTGACTGCAACAATGGCATTGCAGGGTTCCCTGCTTTCTGTTTCACAATATCTCCATGCTACATGTACTCAGTTTGTAACCAAAAGACATTTTCCACCCCCTTCCTAGCTGCCATCACTGCAAACTCAACCTGGGATCTGAGAGGTAAGCTGGGTTCCTTCCTGCTTGCATGTGATGTTAGGCTATAATGATCTTATACACTGAGAACAGGCAGGGAGCAGAACTCAGAGTAAGGTCTGTTGTTTTTACAGTTGTATTTGAGGACAGAAGCACAGTGTAAACTTCAGCCAAGATCTTACAAATTCTTTTTTATCAGGGTTTGACCTAATATTTTTACCTCTCTGATACAGCTTCTGCCTGATCTTCCTTTCTTTCAATCTCTAGGATTTCTTCCTCTGTGTACTCCAATTTCACTCTCTCTTCTGCCAGCTCTCTCTCCACTGCTTCCAGCTGAGCTGTGGTCCTAGCTAATAGGGCTGTCACTGCATCCTGAAAGAGAAAATGGGCTTCAAATGGAACAGCTTCAACCAGCACTTAGCTTTTATGGAGTATTCAGAATAAAAGAAGTGTGTCCTGAATCATGACTTTATACTCACTAGGTGACCAAAACATAAATGCTGTTCAGTTACTGGAACTCCCCAAAGAGGTTGCAGCCTTTCATTGGGAAAGGGTGAATGTTTTAAGTTTATTTTAAATAGCAGTAATAGGATTAGGGTTGAGCACTTGCATAAGTGCTTGCAGGATCTGAGCCTTTATTCTAGCAAAGTGTGAAAAACTGGATAAGATTTGTGATTTCTTTTAAAGATTCTGCAAAATGTAAGATATTTTCAGATTCTTGAGGAGTATTAGTGTATACAACTGGAAGAAAACACAGCCTAATACTAATAGTCTTTCACACAGAAAGGAATTAACCAGTTACAATGCAGTGTTCCTTACACTGAAAAAAATAAGTTTGCTACTTCTATTTTATAAAATACTTTCAAAATACTGGTTTTTAAATCATCATCAAATACTGCCATTAACAGAACACAAAGCACTGTCCCACATTAGAAAGCTATATTTTCTACTAAAA
Source organism: Terrapene triunguis (assembly GCF_002925995.2). Taxonomy (NCBI): domain Eukaryota; kingdom Metazoa; phylum Chordata; order Testudines; family Emydidae; genus Terrapene; species Terrapene triunguis. The sequence continues at coordinate 12,008,392 of NW_020664374.1, read as the reverse complement.
TTCAGTGGTTCTGAAACTTTGTACGATGACCCTTTTTCTGCAGCCTAAATGCTGCAGATTAGTTGAACAATTTAGCAGGGAAAAATCAGACCTCTTTTCAAGACGCACATTTCTTCTGCTTTGATTATCCGTGCACATATGATTTAGCATTCTATTGTAAAAGAACATTCATTTTTTTCTTTTGACGGTAACCCCTCCAACAAAAACAAAGTTAAAATTTCACCTATGTGTGCAGATAGTATACAAATTCCACACAGGAACACAAACAAACTTGTAGAGGATGAGGCTCCACTTAAAGTTAACAAACTGCTCCTTCCTGGCCATACCGATTTCACTGTAGTTGTATTTCTAGAACTCTGTGGAGTGCTTTCTTCACACTGATTTTTGTCCTTCGCCCTTTGTGGGTCTGAACCAGTGAATATCTGGACGGGATACCAGTGAAGCTGCATCTCAGTGGAACTCTCATGATCAGCCAGGCTAATCTGAGCAATGCCCTGTAAAAATGATAGGCCAAAATAAGCAAAGAAAACAATATATCACTTCCCATTCACAGAACAATCCCATTTAATAGAAATACTGCATCAAAATAGTGCACCTTACGGGTGACTTGCAATGGAAAAAAATGATAAAGTCTCCCTTGTTTTGCTTATTTATGATGTATAAAAAAAAAATACTTTCTTCCCATCCCCACAAAAGAGAAGGGTTTTGTTTTTTTTAAATTAAGAGTCTAATTGCTAAGTTTGATGTTCCTGAGGTTTACTGGATGCTGTGTTAGCAATCTGAGCTCAATCTTTTACAAAGACAGCTTTTCGCTCAAGGGTTTACTCATATATTTGAGTTAAATTGTCATTAATGAAAAAAATTAATCTGAATAAAAATCACTACTGTTCTCAGTTAATCAAGTTTCATTTGCAAGATCTCTCTGATGTTATAATTCTACCAGTTTTCCATTCATCGGGGGGGGAGGGGGGGGAGAGGAGAAGGGAGGAGAAGAGAGACGAGATAGACAAGACCAGAATTGCTATGTAAAAAACAAGTAGTAAAAACTTTCACGCTTTCCTAATATATCATAAAGAAGCCAAATAGGGAATAAACAAAATTTGTTTCCTTTGTAAGTCACCTTTAGATACCCCAAAATTCAAGGGGGCAACAAAGAGGGATGAAGTGTATTTAGCCTAATTCACCCATCTACAACGTATGCCTTTATCTAGCTAGCAATGGGACTTTACATTTCTATGCTATGAGCCTACCAGCAGGGGTCTCTTTCATTGAAATGAGTTATGTAAAAAGTATGGCTTAGATCTCTCACAATACAGGTTGGCTGAAGAAGTGTGTCTAACAATACAGTAAGTTAGTAAATGTGTTCAGAAATTTTAATTTAACTTTAAGCAGATTTAAAAAAAGAGTTAATTAGAAAACATGTAAAGTATTTATTTTATTGTGTTTCCATGCCAAAAGTTCCCCGGGGCTCTGTTTAAACAGATGGACAGAGGACAAGGGACAAATGACTTTGAAATGAACAAAATAAAAAATATTGGGAAATAAATTATGGAGGATATAACAATTTTATGTCAATATTGCATACCACAAAGGAAGACACTATTCATTTGGTATATTTGTTGCATCATCAAAAAAAGGACTGCCTTGGTCCACAGCTGATATTTATTTTGGCTCAATACTAGAGAAAAACATCTTTTGCAGATACTGACACTAAACATCAAAGGTGGAGGGTCCTATTACAGAGGTTTGTATTTGTTTTTTTAAAGGCACAAACATTCCTCCAGGAGAAAGCTCTGACAGTCAAAGAAAGATTAGTTGAGTCAAACAAGGACTGCAAGATAGAAGCTATACAGTAACTTTCATACCTTTACTTCTTTCCTATATCCGTGAAGTCTAGGGCTACTTGGGAGAAAAGACAGCTACCTTTTCCGTAACTGGTGTTCTTTGAGATGTGTTGCTCATGTCTATTCCACAATAGGTGTGCGTGCGCGCCACGTGCACCAGTGTTGGAAGTTTTTCCCCTAGCAGTACCCGTAGGGGAGTGCCCCTAGCTGCGCGCTCCCCCCACCCTCAGTTCTTGACGTGCCCCATGGATGGGAAGCGATGCCGACTAGTAGATGGCACCGGGGAGGTCGCCGCACACCGACCTAAAGCCTAAAGTCTCTCTCTCTCTCTCGGTCCGAGGCTTAAATGACTTGCAAATCTTACAGCGATTGCTGAGATGAGTTTCACCCAACAGCGTAAACAGTCCACGTGCGGATCACTCACTGGCATCGGGCGCCTACAAGTGTCGCACAACTTAAAACCCGGGTGCAGGGCATGCCCTGGCCCGGGCGCACTAGCTAAACTAAACTAAAACTAATCGAGTACTAACTACAGGTCACATACACTGAACAAACAAGAGTTCTGGGGACAAGCTACAGCAAAGCTGGAGCAGAGCAGTTCCGAAGCACCTTCACTGGCGGCAAGAAGGAACTGAGGGTGGGGGGAGCACGCAGCGCCCCTTATACCGCGTCTTGGAGGCGCCACTCTAGGGGTTGCTAGGGGTTGCTAGGGGCGCTCCCCTACGGGTACTGCTAGGGGAAAAACTTCCGACACCGGTGCATGTGGCGAGCACACACACCTACTGTGGAATACACATGAGCAATCACTCGAAGAACAACATTTCTTAGTTTCTCTCTCCATGTGATAAGAGGGAAGATCCTTTCATGGATTGAGAACTGGTTAAAAGACAGGGAACAAAGGGTAGGAATAAATGGTAAATTTTCAGAATGGAGAGGGGTAACTAGTGGTGTTCCCCAAGGGTCAGTCCTAGGACCAAGCCTATTCAACTTATTCATAAATGATCCGGAGAAAGGGTAAAAAGTGAGGTGGCAAAGTTTGCAGATGATCCTAAACTGCTCAAGATAGTTAAGACCAAAGCAGACTGTGAAGAACTTCAAAAAGATCTCACAAAACTAAGTGGTTGGGCAACAAAATGGCAAATGACATTTAATGTGGATAAATGTAAAGTAATGCACATTGGGAAAAATAACCCCCACTATACATACAACACAATGGGGGCTAATTTAGCTACAACTAATCAGGAAAAAGATCTTGGAGTCATTGTGGATAGTTCTCTGAAGATGTCCAGGCAATGCGCAGCGGCAGTCAAAAAAGCGAACAGGATGTTAGGAATCATTAAAAAGGGGATCTAGAATAAGATGGAGAATATCTTATTGCCCATATATAAATCCATGTACACACACATCTTGAATACTCCATACAGATGTGGTCTCATCTCAAAAAAAGATATATTTGTTCCCATAATATAAGAACTAGGGGCCACCAAATGAAATTAATGGGCAGCAGGTTTAACAAATAAAAGGAAGTTCTTCACATAGCGCCCAGTCAACTTGTGGAACTCCTTGCCTGAGGAGGTTGTGATGGCTAGGACTATAACATGGTTTAAAGAGAACTGGATAAATTCATGGAGGTTAAGTCCATTAATGGCTATTAGCTAGGATGGGTAAGGAATGGTGCCCCTAGCCTCTGTTTGTCAGAGGGTGGTGATGGATGACAGGAGAGAGATCACTTGATCATTACCTGTTAGGTTCACTCCCTCTGGGGCACCTGGTATTGGCCACTATCGGTAGACAGGATATTGGGCTAGATGGACCTTTGGTCTGACCCAGTACGGCCATTCTAATGTTCTCTTGTTTAATCAAGGCTGAATTGAGCTTTGATTTTTTTCTGTGGGAAAAATCACTCACAGGGGAAGAGAACGCAGGCATCAATGGTGGCAGAGAAAGATGAACATGATACATGGATCAAAGGCATGGAGAAAGAAGGCTGTGATCTTCTTCTTTGAACAGTTTTTGGAATGACAACACAGGAGGTCACCACTATGAGTATGAAGGACAATTTCACAATTGAAAGAGTATGTAAGAATATCCATTTTCAGGCCACTAAGAAAGGATGGTTTGTATACAACACTTTGAACTGTTCTTTTGTCAATCTTTGGTGGCAGCAGCAACTATATAATTCTTTTACCTTTTCCAACACAATTTTCTAAGTAATAATATATTATTAGTATTCTTAATCTACCAAGTCTCACAGGAATCAGTGGCACCAGCATTCTATTCATTTTAGTAAGGCTCTGCATTAAAAAAGTGATGAAATACAGGCAGTCCTCGGACTTGTGACACAATTGGTTCCTGAAAATTGCATAGTAAGTCTAAATATTGTAACTCGGAACCGCAATCCTCTCCATTGCAGGACCGAGCGTCGTAAAGTATTGTCGTAAGTCGAATCAGGGTGTCAATTCAGAAGCATTGTAAGTGCCGTTCGTCATAAGTCGAACGTCGTAAAGTCGAGGACTGCCTGTAACACCACAAATATACAGCAAGTAATATTAAAATGTTGGCATTCTCCAAGACCAGTAACTCTTTCCTTTTAGCTAATTTCTTTTACACATTTAAAGGGGGATTTTCAAAAATTCTTAAGTGAACGAGGAGCACAAGCCCACTGACTTTGAAAATGGCTTTTGAAAATCCCATCCTTAAATTATATTTAATTACAGGCAGTCCTTGACTTTACGACATTTGACTTACGATGAACGGCACTTACGATGCTTCTGAATTGACACCCTGATTCGATTTATGACAACTGGTTTAGACTTTACGACGCTGGGTCCCGCAATGGAGTGGACTGCGGTTCCGAGTTATGACATTTAGACTTACGCCACAATTTTCAGGAACGAATTGTGTCCTAAGTCCGAGGACTGCCTGTACTTCTTGTTTATAAGACAAACCTCAAACAAACAATTATATCACTTATTCTTGTTATCTACACAGAAAAATAGCCCTGATTATGACTAATTCAAAGAGATGCTCCATATCACTCCCTTCAAATTCCAGTTACACTTCTCTTATGCTTAAGAAAAAAAATTAGTACTTTTGGTGTCCTTTGCTGATATGGAAGTTACTTTTATTAACAATACCATACTATTTTTCAGGAAAAATAGACCACTTACCAAAAGTTCTTCTTGCTGCTGGTGGTCAACTGAACAAATATACAGCTGCAGCGATTTTAATTTCAATGCACTTGAATGCACAGGGATTCGGAAAACTTCATTAAATATTAATGGAGTTTGGAATTCCAAAGCTCTAGAGCAGTAAGTGGTTGGTGTGCCTGACTCCAGTGGAGGTAAGTAAACTCGCACATGTCTGGGAACAGCAAAACAAGCAAAAAACAGCACAACTGAAATAAAGAAAGCTAGGTTCAAATTATTTTTTAAGTTTCTAAAAATCAAACTGAACAATAAAAATAAATGTAATTTCTACATTCACGACACACACTTGCATCTCTTCATTAAAGGAGTTTCGTCTTGCATTCGTTAAGTGAAAGAAACACAAAGTTGAGCAGTTCTTCCACTTTCCAACACTACTGATTAACCCGGAGACGTTACAATATAGCTACTGTTGTTGTGTCCTGTCACCGCCCCCCACCTCGGAGTTTTGCCTGAAAAGTTAGGCAGGAGGGGAAGAAAAAAAAAAAGTCACGGAGGGTGCCTTACGATTGACAATCCCTTACTTGCTTCTTTCACCGATGAAACTCCAAGCCCAAATTAATAGTCACTACCTTTCTGGATGACTGTCACTATACATGGCTCTCTTCAGAGACTATCAAAATCTCTTTTATTACACAGGAGCATGCATTGAACAGTACAAGATGATCACCTTCTCCTTACCATCCCCTTCTATTCCCAAGAAAACCAAACCTTTGTATTCTATATATGGCAGCAGACTAACATTAGGATAGTGACCCAACTTCTTTTGAAATTATTTTTAGCTGTAGCTTTGGGAAGAGGGGAAGGAACAAGCTTTATGATCAAGAGGCTTTATGTTATATCAAGAATCCCATTGGAATGATTTACTTTACAACACTCATAACAATTCTACAGTACATCAACTTTCCAAAGTTTTCAGGCAAGTTCTTTGGTCAGAAATAAAACCAGACAACAGAATTTTCATGGCCCCTATTGTTTGTCATTAATTTAGAGATATATTGTCAGCTAAGTTTCATCTGATGTTTAAATACAGAAATATAATTTCTGTATCATTGGGTAAGAAATATTGTAAATACACCTAATTATAAATGTAGGGATATGTTCTCTATATTGTGGCAAAGGAATGGAAGTGATGAACTGTCATGCTATAAGACCAGATGTAGAGAGACTATAATTCCTCATTCTGAAACTCTGTCAGATAATTTCTTTGTTTAAATTAGTTTATCTTTATGGATTCTATCCCGAATGGTCTTTATAGCTGCAAAACCTACACAGTGCTCCTGGGCTTTACAGCTGGATTATTACAATTACCTAAGGGTCATAAATCATTACTTATGCGAGTAAAGGTTGCCATGATTGGGCCTCTAAGACAACTATTTCCTCCTTAATGGTCACTTGTTAATGTCCCTGAATATTAATACAACCCCCTACCCCTCACCCCCCAAACTAGACGGCTATCAAAACGTACAAATTTTCATTCTTCCCCAAATATTGTACTATTTTATACAAACAGCGTCTAGCCAGATTTATTATACATGTGTGGTTGTGGAACAAAATAAGTAACAATCTGTAATAATCAGACCTTTGGTGATATTTGAGCTTACATTTTGCAGCCTTCTTTCACAACAGGACCAGTAAAGTTCTTCAACTCTAACACATGGACTAGGAGACTTTCACTTCCACCATCATGCCTGGAAAAATAAATTCCCTGAGTAAGTTAGCAGAACTCAGTGATTAGCTTGCCAAATTTGGATGGAAGAATAAAAATGTTACAAGGAAGAAAAACAGCTCTGTTTAGAATAAGATAAATCTTTTATGCACGTGTGGTTGCATGAAGTTAGTTAAAACTCTGTTGAAATCCAATGTGATTCTGGGTATCACATTCTGGTAAGAGAAACACAATATTATTACAATACTACACTAAAGAATCTATCAGAACCAACAATATAAGAATCAAGTACTAATACATTAAAAAAAAAAAAAAAATCTCATCCCTGCTCCCATGCTGCCAACCCTCAGCTACAACTGGGGCTAATCTATCCACAAAAGTTGTATTGCTTTCATTATATGGCTATAGTTAGAGCAGTACAACCACCTTAATGTAGATGAGGCTGTATCAGCATGAAGATGCGTTATGCCACTAGAGCGATTTTCATATGGGAAGGGGAATAAGCTAATACAGGGCTAAGGCACCTTTACACTGATTTAACTGCATCCACACTAAGGGTACATCTACACAACCCGCCAGATTGGCGGGTAGTGATCGATCTATCGGGGATCGATTTATCGCGTCTAGTGTAGACGTGATAAAATCGATCCCCGATCGCTCTGCCGTTGACTCCGGAACTCCACCGCGGCGAGAGGTGGAAGCAGAGTCGACGGGGGAGCGGCAGCGGTCGACTCGCCGCCGTCCTCACGGCCAGGTAAATCGATCTAAGATACGCCGACTTCAGCTACGCTATTCGCGTAGCTGAAGTTGCGTATCTTAGGTCGACACCCCTCCCCCCGCAGTGTAGACCTAGCCTAAGAGTTGTACCAGTGTAACTATATTGATAAACACCTCTGAACATCAGTTGCAGTTTGCCATGGTCTACATTCTTTCGCTAATTCATGCGCTGTATAAATAAAAGGTAACTTTTTCCTGTCAACATGAATTTGGAAACTGAACAAACAAGTTAAACCTATTAGCTGAGATTCTGTGCTGCACCTCTTAGAGGCACAGAGCAGAACTCGTGGCCTAGGTGGAGGACTGCTCAGGGGGCTGAGAGGCCCCTGGCATAACACAGCCTTGGTGGCCTGTCTAGGTGCCCATGGCTGTCATACAGGTGGCAGTGCTACCTGAAATCCCTGCAGCAGTGTGTGCTGTGACCAGCCCTCCCCGCAGTACCAGGGCTTGCAAGGTGATACACGGGAGGCAGCCTTAAACCTGTCTTCCACTGTGCCTTACGTGGCACTAAGGGGGCAATGAAAGGGTGATGATCTCGTGTACTGAGACAAATCCTCATCTTCTTACTCACACAAGAATTCCAAACAATGAAAAGGATACTGTGGAAACAGATGGAAGGATGGAAAAGTGCGGCAAACCAGGTGCTCCTTTGCCAACCAAGGTAGAGGGAACTGAATGGAATGCCTGACGGTAGTATTAATATACTGCAGTGGTTGGCGCATGATGTCCAGTAAGGGCCTGTTTCATGCCCACACCCAGCTAGCACTGCCCTCAGTGTTCAAAGCTTAATAGATAAGACCCTAGAAGGAGAATCCTGGTGGGCAGTATCTACTGAAGAACCCAAGTATCATTACTTACAGGAATCCAACATGTATTTGTGGTTCTTCACTACTAGCAACATCACTACTGTAAACAGGGTCTTCAACATCATCATTCCTACATGGGGAAAAAAAGCCAACTGTAACCTACACGCTGATTTAGAGGGGTTTATTTTATGAATAAAATGGATATATCCATTTAACATGCAAAAAAATGGATAGAAGCGTTGTGACTTGTTTTGTGACCTGAAACACTGCAAATCAGAAAACATGGGAAAAGCTCATTAGGTAATCTAGGGTATGTCTAAATTTCAGTCAAACACCCACAGCTGGCCCAAGTCAGCTGACTCAGGCTAGCAGGGTTCAGGCTGTGGGACCATAAAAGCTCCAGCCCAGGCACCGGGTCCCTGTGAGGGGGAAAGGTTCCAAATCCCGGGATCCAGCCTGAACCCAAACATATACACTGCAGTTTTATAGCTCTGCAGCCCAAGCCCAAGTCACCTGACACAGGCCAGCCACAGGTGTATTACTGCGATGTAGACGTACCCATAGCTAGGCTCCTGCCATTACAGGACATTCAGCTATATGTTCTACAGTGGTTACACTAGACCAGTGTTAAATGATGTAAGGAATGGGCCTTCTACAGCTTCTCTGGAAAAACTATTCCACAGTCCAAGAGATGTCACTTTTAAAATGCTTTTTTTCCCAGATATTCTTTCCTTGATTATTGTTTTACAGTATTTACACACTTGTATATTGTTATACATCCTTCCCTTAATCATCATTTGGCCAAGCTATACATTTTAGTTTTACAATTTTCCACATAAGTCAATTATTCCTTCCCTTTAATCATTTTTGTTACCCTTCTGTTTCCAGAATTGTAAATAGTATTTTGTAAAATATTGTTTTCATGTTGATAAAATACAAATAAAATACACAATGATAAACGCTGAAATCAGAAAGGTATTAGGACAGGATGAGACAGCCAAAATACTTCAGCAAGAGGAAAAAGCAGCATTTTACAAGTAAAAGGGGGAAAAAAATCTTATAGGTTGTCAGGAGTGGTACAGAGGTGGAAGTGACATACTAACACCTGTGAAAATGACAGTGGAATGGCATGTAGCCAGCCTCCATTCTTTCTAAAGCATTTTAACCTAATATTCTTACATTATTAAATATTGGGCATTATCATGTATCCGATAAGAAAAAAAATATACCTATTTTAGAAATTTACAAACTATTTTTGCAGATTGTATGTGGCAGAAAAAGGACATTTCCAATTTATTGCGCATTTATACACCTGACCTTTTGCTTAAAGCTTCAAACACGCCACTGTCACTAGCCAGTGAATAATCGGATAGACATGCTGAGACTCGCCTGGCTCGCCTCGCCGACCTTCTTGCACTGTCTTCGCGTAGAGTTACGGCTATAACGGAGGGGAAAAATTAAAGAAAGTGTCAGGTTGAGGCAATCCCTCACAATTCATTATATAAAAAGCAAATTTAATATCTCTTAAACTGCCCAAACAAACATTCAGTTGATGTAAATACAATTACACATGCTGGAACATTATTGCAACCTAGAAAAATAGTAAAATGGATTGGAGTTACTTTGCTGGAGAATTTAGGAAGGCTGTTAATGGCTAATTTCTCCATAACAAGAGAAAATATAAACTGATCTCATCACTATGCAATGTATTTCTGAGAGACCCGCCACCACCAATGGGGTAAGCCTTAAACTGCCTCAACCCCAGCATATATACACACTATATCCTAATATTAGGATTTACCTATTAACCATCCCTTTATAAATGTGTGACACATTGGAAATATCCATAATGCCTATTTCTTTTAACCTAGCTAAAAAGGAAAGATTTAGGAAGTAATTTGCTGTTGGTAGTACGGGGTTTTTATTTGTTTTTTTAAACGTTAATTCCCCCAACCACAAATCAAACTGGCTTAATCAGACCATAGTAACAGCTTCTACTTGCAGCATGAGGCACACTGTCAAAATGGACCTGAGCCTGACAAGTAGAGCTGGATGGCCATTTTTTAAAATTTAAAAAAAAAAAAAAAAAAAATTTGAAAAATATTTTTTCTTAAAAAAATATGACATTTCCCTTCTCCCTGCCCCTTACTAGCAAACTCAAACAAAAATAGTATGGACAATCACTTTCATATCATAAAGTATATAACAGAATGTATGCAAAATAGTTTTGCATATGCAAGTGAGTATTGCAGTGTAGAACCTCAAATGGGCATGCACAAGTGACAGGGCTCAAGAACTGAGTGCATATGCAAAGTTACGCACATTCAAAAGGCCCTATATGTTTTGAAATTCCATGTCTTGAGACTGAGAGATATCAAACTGATTTACTTAAGTGTTTCCTCATTGCACAGGTATCGCAGATGATCTTTCCAAATTTAATTTTTTTTCCCTCAAAGGCAGAATTAAAACAGAAAGCAGGAAAGCAACTAAAAACGTTTTAAGGTAGGTGAGTAGTGAGATGTGGCATTCACAAGTGGGGGAAAATAAAAACACATCATTCCCCTATCTATCCATGCTGTGATATTTCAAGGGGTGGTTTTGAGTTGCATCAAACTGCAACAAGCAACCCTTTAAGGCAACTGTTTTTTTGCACGTGCATGGATGGTAATGGACAGTATATTGGAAAAAAAAGATTAAAGCATACAGCCTATTACCATGGAGAAAGTACACAATGTATATCCTACAACAAACAAATAGCACAATTAATTAATAAATGCATCCTAAAGATTAATCATTTTAATGAATGGCAGTAAAACATTAATATTCATGAAGGATGAAAAGCACCCCCCAGTGCAAAGGGCTAGCCCACTGCTGGGCATATATGATGCACAGGCCTTGGGCAGATCCTCTGAACTAAGGTGAATCTCAGCCCCTTTTGAGTGTAATATGAAGAGGACCACATGATTACTTATAATGTCATGCTCACGAAAGCCCTCAAATTACTACTGCACGTGTGCAGCTGCTGGTTTTCAAATATCAGTACCTGCTGTCACCAGAAAACTTTGGTCAGGATTAAATTAATCATGTGTTTCAACCTTCCACTGGACAACTTCACAATGAAGTTTAGCTGTCACCTAGATCAATGGGTCTCAACCTGTGGTACACATACCACTGCAGGTACGCAGAGGTCTTCTAGGGGGTACATCAATTCATCAAGATATTTGCCTAGTTTTACAACAGGCTACGTAACAAGCACTAGCGAAGTCAGTACAAACTAAAATTTCATATTGACTATGACTTGTTTATACTGCTCTATATACTATACACTGAAATGCAAGTATAATATTTATATTCCGATTGATTTATTTTATAATTATATGGTAAAATGAGAAAGTAAGCAATTTTTCAGTAATAGTGTGCTGTGAAACTTTTGAATTTTTATGTCTGGTTTCGTAAGCAAGTAGTTTTTAAGTGAGATGAAACTTGGGGGTACAAAAGACAAATCAGACTCCTGAAAAGGGTACAGTAATCTGGAAAGGTTGAGAGCCACTAACCTAGATGACTTACCTCATTGGAAGCCTGATATACGTTACAAACTCAAATGTTAAGAAAACAATGTATTTTGAGACTTGCAAAAGGTGAAAAGACCTGTGCAGAATCCAGAATTCAATCAACTAGATGCAAGAGGATCCAAGTGTTTGCCTTTGTCGATTGATAACAAGCCATGTCTACCCTCCTCCAAATCTTAATGTTTCTAGCTATCTATATCTACCTGGGAAATTTAGACCTTCAATCAGGAGTGTCCCAATCTCTTCCTAAATCAGCGGAAGTGTCTTTGAGCTTGAAGAAAGAACTAAGCTCTCGGGGATCATTGCTTCCCATCTTAATTGTCCAGTAGAGATCATCATGCAACACAATGCATTTCAACCTTACCAAAAATACAAGCAAACTTCTCAGCTCCAGGTAATTAGAGGAAGCAAAGGACTGAAGAAACGATATTCAAACTATGATGATGTTTGCGTAATGCCCCACTATGAGGCCCTCAGGATGGCGTGTGACATTGGTGGGTTTTTTTATGCTACTCATTTCATTTTTTGGTTTGTCTACATGAAAAAGTAGCATCAGCATAATTTAAGGTGTGAAATTGAAGTAGTACATTTTAACCGGTGCAAAAGGCTGGATGGACACTCTTATTTTAGTATAAGAGCAGCTTACTTTGGATTAGTTTAAGTCAATTAAGAACAGTTTCAGCTAGATTGATATAAGCCACTTTTACATCAAAATAAGTGTCCCAAGAGCCTTTTGCACCAGTGTAACTGTATCAGTTTAAACACCAACTCAAGTTACACTGGTGCAATTTTTCACTACATGGATGGCTTGTATGGATATAGGAGACGAAAGTAAACCTTGTAACCATAAGAGGCACTTTGCAAGCTCTCTGCTTTGGGCTGTCATCTTTTGGAATCTGTCTGGCCGGAAAAATTGATCTCAAAATGCACCATGGTGAAGCCATGAAAAAGTGATGTTACAATAATGTTGCAACTTACTAATGTTTTTATTGCTGCCTAGAGGCCACGGAAACACCTGATAATACACCTCTACCCCGATATAATGCTGTCCTTGGGAGCCAAAAAATCTTACCATGTTATACATGAAACCGCGTTATATTGAACTTGCTTTGATCTATTGGAGTGTGCAGCCCCGCCCCCCCCACCGGAGCACTGCTTTACCGCGTTATATCCGAATTCGTGTTATATCGGGTTGTGTTATATCGAGGTAGCGGTGTATCAGGAAAATCCCACAGAATTTGGGAGAGGTGGCAAATGTTAGAACATGCCTTTGACTAGAAAATCAACATGAAAAACAGCTTGACAACCAGAAAGTAACACCATGTTTTGGATTTCATGTAATGGGATTTGCCACAGGTTTTAGTCAAACAAAGTTGGAAACTGAAAAGTTTTATTTAAAATAAAATTTGGTATTTCTAGTGTAGAGGCAGCATCTCATCTTTTACTACCTTACTCCATATCTTAAAAATGTGGATACAAAATACTGACCTACATTTTCAGAAATGACTCGTGATTTTGGGTCAGCTGATACACCTTAAACAGGCCTGGTTTCAGAAAGTTCTGAGAATCCACTATCTGAAAAAGTGGACGTTTTAAGGTGTCTCAAACTAGCTGTTAAATAACTGAGGGACCAAAACCACCAGCTACTTTTGAGAATGTAACCCATGTTTCATGAACTTGGACTTTATGTGCTGTGTATCAGCTCAAAATGCATTTTAATAGCAGAGTTAAGCCGTCTCCAGAAAATAAACTTATAATGGAGACACAAACAGACCCTAATCTGCAATGGTACTGTTGGGCATTATCAAGATATAATAAAGCTGAAGCTTACAGAAAAGTTTTTCTGAGAAGTCATCCACAGCCATGAATATAATGTTTAGTAGACATAGCAAAAACTTACGTATCCCATAATGATTAAACATATATAATGTGATACCAACTAAAATCAAATGTAGCTCAGCCACCCTCTTCTCCGCATGCAAGTCATACAGAACACACTGCACACACACAAAAACACGCTAAGCATTACAGGCAAAACCATCATAATAAGTAATTCCAGGTTCACTTACAGTGAATTTTTCTGCTGTGCCGCATGAGAAACAAGATACAAAATGAAAAGCACATGGCGATAAATCAATTTTTCAATCTATGCCAATGCTTTTTATACAAAAGATTATTTAGACACTAATGGAAACTAGATACCTAAATAATTGTATCTGGATCTGAATTTTCCTCAAGTTTGGTAATGTTTGGAGCAAGGATTTTAACTTGGCCCATTGTAGAGATAAGGGTGGGCTGTAACATTTGGATCTAAATACAAACTTCCCCAAAGTTCAGGGTTGTAGATATGGATTTTCTCTTTGGGTCCCTCTTTACAAGAAAGCAGAATATTCCTCTATATTTAAATTAATATATAATTTAAACTAACAAAATTAGTGATGGAAGTTCTTTAAATTAAAATTCACGGAAGAGGAAACAGGAAAAAATGTAAAAGTTTAAAAACAATGTTCTATTCAGATGTGATTTTTTCCCCCCTGTGATCTTTGCAAGCCTCTTCCTGCAAGTGAGTTGAATTCCATGGCCCAGTCAGGTTCTTTTTGTACACATCATAAAGTCACCACATATTTTAGCACAATTCTTAGTATATTCTCAGGAGAGATGCCAGACTGGAGGAGCAGCAGAGGTGCCGGTCAACATTGAAGTGCATAAACAAGACATTGTGTGAAGAAATCTTGCACACTGGCTGCATGCAGTAAACAAGGGACAGTTTGCTGGGACTGTTGGTTCCTCCCCCACTTCCATGAGTAATAACGTTCATCAAAATTACTACACAATTTATTTTATTTGAATATTTAAGGAAGTTGTTTGCAGTGTTGTCAGAATTACAATTTGTTCCCTTTGCATTATGCTACGACACCAGTAGGTGGCAGCAACCAAACGCTTTGCACAAGAACTTAAAACCATAAAGCTAGCTCTAAACCCCAGAGTTCCAATCTATGGTAAATGTACCCTGCCGGTACGTGAGCATCATGTTCCATCAGTTCACTTCACAATAGTTCTTCAGGTGGTATGTGAACCAATAAAGTTTGAGAAATGCTGCTTGAAAACAGCTGCTATGAAACAGAATGCAAACTATCCAAGCCAATCAATTTACAGAGTGCAAAAGAGTCAAGAGCCTCGGCAAGAAATGTGAAGGGGGAACCATTTTTTCCTAAATAATTGTTTTAAAATTCACACATTAAAAGCAGCTCAAACGAACACCACCAGAATAATTCTTTGGCCTTTACTGTTTTTCTACTTCCAATGTAAACGTTGCATGCTATACACAGAGAAGAAATAGGTGAACACAGTGGAACGGGAAGCGCTCTAGTGACAAAAACAGAAGAGAATGTTTAAATGAAAGAAAAGACAGGAAAGAAAACTTCACAGGGGGTGGGAAGAAGAGTATAACTGAAGCAGCATCCCAGCCCCATTACAGCCTTCCTTATCTCAGCACGCAAATCAGGTCTTCATTTCTAGAAACTGTGTACAGGTAGGGACTTACCAAATTCACAGCCATGAAAAACACGTCATGGACCTTGAAATCTGGTCTTCCCCGCAAAATCTGGTCTTTTGTGTATTTTTACCCTATATTATACCATATACTTTTACCCTATGCCTTCAGAGCTAGGTGATGAGAGAGTGGCGGCTGCTGGCTGGGCACCCAGCTCTGAAGGCAGCGCCACCACCAGCAGCAGTGCAGAAGTAAGAGTGGCATGGTATGAACACATCCGCAAAATTTGCTATTTATGCCATGACCAACCTGTGAAAAATGTGTGATTTCTCCGTGATTTAATATACCCCTACTCATATTCAATTTGTGATTCACTATAGCCTGCAGATCCTTTTCACCAGCGCTACCACCTAGCCAGTTATTCCCCATTTTGTAGTTGTGCATTTGATTTTTCTTTCTTAAGTGTAGTACTTTGCACTTGTCTCTATTGAATTTCATCATGTTAATTTCAGACCAATACTCTAATTTGTCAAGGTTTGTTTTGCATTCTAATTCTGTTCTCCAAAGTGCTTGCAACCACTCCTAGCTTGGTTTCATCTGCAAATTTTATAAGCACTCCATTATCCAAGTCAGAAATGAAAATATGGAACGGTACCAGACCCAGGACTGACCCACACAGGACCTCACTAGATATGTCCTCCCAGTTTGATAGCAACCATTGATAACTACTCTTTGAATATGGTCTTTTAACAAGTTCTATACCCACGTTATACCAATTTAATCTATACCATATTTCCCTAGTTTACATAAGAGAATATCATGTAGGACTATGTCAAAAGCCTTATTAAAATCAAGCTAGATCATATCTACAGCTCTCCCCCCATCCCCCAATTCACTAAGCCAGTAACTCTGTCAAAGAAAGACATTAGGTTAGTTTGATCTGACTTGTTCTTGACAAATCCATGATGACTATTCCTTATAACCCTTGGACCCTTTAGGTATTTAATAAATTTGTTCCAGTATCTTTCCAGGTATTGAAGTTAGGCTGACTGGTCTATAATTCCCCAAGCGCTCTTTGTTCCTCATTTTAAAGGCAGGTACTATGCATGTCCTTCTCCAGTTCTCTGGGACCTCACCCATCTTCCATGAGTTCTCAAAGGTAACTGGTAATGGTTTATATGTGGGGAGCACCCATAATGAATGTTCTATTGTGATCATTTGCAATACAAGTGGAATAGTAACTATTTCAGTACAAATGATATATATTTTTGAAAGTGTGTTGTGGTAACCACAGATTTTAGAGTAGAGTTATTGTAAGAGTATAACTGCCCCTCCCCTCCTACACTTCAAGATCTGGCAATCCCTAATGGTCTCAACCAGCTCACTTGTTTGTCTTCCCCCTAAACTCCAGTATGCATGTCAGTTCACGTAAACAGAATAGGTGCTGGGTGGCACCCATCCACCCCAATTCTGGCCCAAATAACACTCACACGTAGACATTACATACCATGCACACACAAATCAAGGAATACAGTAACACCATAGACTTACAAGCCAGTTGTGTTTGCCTGCCTCATACAATTGTAAAACAAAAGGGTCTGATCTGCATGAACCAGGTAGATTTAAAAGGGGTAGTTACTGCTGTTACTTGTGTTCTGTCATTGTTTGTTCCTACTTCAGCCAGTTCAGGTTGCCTCCCCATTTTCCTCCATCAAACTTACTGCTATTACTAAGTGCTTTTGGCACACAAAGAGAAGTGATATCAGCTGGCACAGTCTAAGACTGTTCAGGTTCTCTCATTCAGGATTTTTCCTAAGACGTAAACACGCAGGCCTATTATTTTTAATCAACAAAATTGGCATATTTTCAGAAAAAGTACTGACGTTTCCATTAACAATTTATGTTAAAGTCTAAAAAAATTACTACATACGAACAGTCTCTGCACTTCACCTTTGAACAAAAAATTTTTTAGTTAACATCAGATGTAGAATTGTTTTTTAAAAATTAAATTAAAAAATAAATCAAACTGATAGCAGATTATAATGCCATGCTTACATTTTTCTTGTGTTTTTCATTATCCCTTGAAGATTAGGTGAGACAAAATGGTAATGAAGAAAACAAACTCACCTCCACCAGTTTGGATGTTTGCCAGGTGTGGTCCCATTTCTTGCAGTCCATCATCCACGGGGTAAGCAGGCGTCTGTGATGAAGTTGTTCCTTGGGCATCGTCACCCAAAACCGAGGCCTGAGCTCTGCGCATTTCTAGGGCTCCTACACCCGCTATCTCCTCAAATCCTTCTGACATCTGGGCAAGTGGAGAATCCCGAGAAGCAGAAAGGAAGGGGGTGTCCAGAGGGGAACTTGGAGGGGACAACGATGACAAGGAGGACCGTGATGACAGGGATGCCAGGGATTGAGGAGTATCCAAGGACCTCCTTTGCTTATTGAAGTTACAATGTCCAGTGGAATCAGAGTACTGCACATCTTTACTGAGAGAATCAAATGGAATCAGGTCAAAGCGCAGATGTTGTGCATAGTCAGTAACACTGTCTGATTTGTCATACTGTGGGAGGCCATAGATGTCCGTGAAGCTGACAGAGCTTAGAGACCCTCTGCTGGACGCCAGTGATCCTCGGCTGGATGCCAGTGATCCCCTACTGCTGCCAGAAGACATTGTGAGGGTGCTAGCAGATAAACTAAAACAGAAAAAGATCCATTAATATATGAATTATATAGCTAGGAACACATCATAGATAGAAAAATAATAACCCACATTAAGATAGAGGATTTTACATGCATTCAGCATTGTAATACTTAGGTTAAGGGCCATCTTTCTTCTCCTCCCTTGCCTTTAGGCTAAAGGTGATGAAAGTAGTATAAATAAAGTGGAGCAAGAAGGATCATCACATCCCTTTCCTCAAATCTGCAGATGGCTCTCTGTGGGTTTTGGTGGAAAAGTGGCCAGAGAGAGGACTGGTGAGGGAAAGTCATAGATTCATGGAGTTTAAAGCTAGAAGGGATCATTAGTTCTCTAGTCTGAACTCCTGTATATCACAAGCCATTATATTTCAATCAGTTGCTTCTGAATTGAGTCCAATAACTTGGTTCAAGAGGAGTGGGACATCAGCAGAACAAGGAAACAGTCACTCTATACAGTTTATATGCAAGCAAACTCACAGAATTCCCATTTGAAAACCTTGTGGGAGCTTTCAAGTTGCAATTTCAGCACTAACCCCATTCCTCTGCCACTCTCCAAATGTGGAGATAAGAGTATAGCAGTGGGTAAAGTGTGAACCAACAGGAGCTAGGCTCCTGCAGGTGGTGTGCTGGTGAGATAAGGGGTCCTCAAGAGCCATCCCAAGAGGCTGATCCCTCACGGAGATACTCTCAAACTTGTAGGATTTCTCTGTAGATCTCAGAACGTCTTCATGTTTAGAGGGTGACATCCTCTATCTCCTCCATAGCATGCAAACCCCTACTCTGAGTGACTATTGTCTTGGAATGTCAGAGTAGTGAATCTGTTAGAATGTTCCAAGCACATTTTATCCTTTTACATTTTATCTCTTTCTCACTTCTGACTACTCTGTTTACCCTTTTATGCCAGAAATGAACCCTGACCTCATTTCTCTCTTCCGCTCTTCAGAGTTGGGGGGAGGGAAGGGGGGGTTGGTTGGACTGTGGGTAGCAGTAGTGGTTGTCTTGCTGCTGTTGCCACTGTACTCATGTTTTTCCTCCAGCTGAAAATTGTAAGATTTGCATAAAACAGGCAGATTGGAAAGAGACAGTTCTGAAAGTGGATGCTGGGAAGGCGCATCACTACCTTTTCTGTTTCTTCTTAGCCCAAACTCCAATGCATCAAGTGCCTATTGTTTCTTCTTTCACATCCCTCCTCAAAATTAACTTCTCCCACAAAACATAGCCCATGTCCGTAAAATACTGCCTCCCTGATTATATATTGACTCCCCATTTACCTTCCTCTTGTCACCTAGGAGTTGCGTGTCTGATTTGTACTGTCTATTTATCCTTCTGTGTTGTTTTCCGGTACAGCACCAGAGACCATCAATGCTTAAGAAATAAGCAATCACTAATGTGGGCTTAAGAATGACACCCTGAATTTTCTGTCTTGTCATGCATAGTTTAAAGCTTGTTTGTGTATCATTTTTTATTTATAAACAAAAACAATCATAAAATGGGTTCAGCTATATTTCTCCTTTCCACATATTATACAGACAGATCTCACTAACTTTCAAACCAGGCAGTCCAGATAGCTATTATTAAAAGTGAAAAGTACTTTTCTCCTTTTTAATAACACTCTATCCAAACCACTGAATTTACGACACATCAAATACTTTGCTAAACTGCAAGCTGTGAATGCCTTTCAGTGCCCAAAATGTACTTAAAGAAAACAGATCAACAAAGTAAGAACCAACGCCCACCCTTTACTTATACTACAAATATACAAAAGAAGTATGAAAAAGTAAAATGGTCTGTTCTGTTTGTACTTTTACTTTTCTTCTGTTGAATTCAAAATTTATTAAATATTTTTAAATATTATTTTCTCTAAAGAACTCACCTTTTTAACTGGGAGTGTAAATAGGAGGCTAAACGAGTAGCTTCTTCCAGCTGCAAAAGCAAACAATTTCTCTTCTCCTGTAACAGTATCCTATAATTAAAAATTGCAATTATTATTTTTCTTCTTTTGTTTATATTGCAGTAGTGTTCAAAATGTGCTAAGAGCTTTCCAAACACAGAAGAAGAGACAGTTCTTGTTGTATTGGGAGTAAACAATGAATCCTTTTTTAACAAACAGAATTAGTTCACTTAGGGCAATACACAGCGTTTAATCCATGACGGAACTCCCATTGAGAGCATAGGAACTGAGAGCCTTATATAGCACTTAGAGAACTGCAGTAACTGAGGAATAAGGAACCAAAAGAAAACACAAGAGCTATGGTGGTGAAGGTACATAACAGAAATTGCCAAGGCCAACCATAAAGGTACCTAAGCTGACATGTAAGAGGCAGGAGCAGCTGATTAAAAACAAGTATCAGAGGGGTAGCCGTGTTAGTCTGGATCTGTAAAAAGCGACAGAGTCCTGTGGCACCTTATAGACTAACAGACGTATTGGAGCATAAGCTTTCGTGGGTGAATATTCGCCAGTACCTCAATTACCCATACCGATTGAAAGTCGAACTTCAAAAGGAAAAGAAATTTTTTTTGGAGAACTTCTGTTCTGTTAAGCAGTTTATCACCGAACTCTGTGTTCCTGGCTTTCATTCAGATATACTGTGGCAGGAGAGGAGTGAGGAACCACTGGGAAAAAGGATAAGTATCGAACTGA
Organism: Terrapene triunguis; assembly: GCF_002925995.2. Taxonomy (NCBI): domain Eukaryota; kingdom Metazoa; phylum Chordata; order Testudines; family Emydidae; genus Terrapene; species Terrapene triunguis. The sequence goes on along the minus strand of NW_020664374.1, from coordinate 11,987,687 downwards.
CCTTCAAGTAATGCCCCAAGAGTGAATATACTGTAGTAAACTGTAATTATAATTTTTTAATATTTGTTAATATATTTCTTGTATTGTTCTCCTTCAAACAGAAGTTAGAAGAATTTAAAACATTAAACTATGATAAAAACTTCTTTCTTCTTGAGGAAAAAGTGACCATTATTGTTTCTTTACCGAGGCAAAAGCAAGTGGCCAAATTACTCAGCATTACTGCCCGAACACAAACGGAGTCGTCATAACTTTGCCTGTACTATATGCTTGTAAGGTACCCTGATTACATTTTGAAACTATTAAACTTTATTTTAAAAAGGTGCAGTATTTGTTCCAATCCCTCCATTTATTCTCTACCGGAAATACAGAGTTCTCTATGTTTTTTCTGGAGTTTTATTCTTTTAACTCCAAATTAAAACCTTTCCCTCCACAGATTAAAATCAGGGGGGTAATTTGTTCTGTTTCTTGGCATATTATTGGCATAATATGTCTCCATTCTGCAGCCCAGACCTGATACTTCCTCAGTCCTCAAGGCTCCCAAACTGACTGATATTTGGAATGCAGGGGAACAAAGGGGTGGGTGTCCAGAGCTCTCTGACTTAGCCAAGGGCAGTGTTTCTGGCTCCACAGAAAGTCCCATCAAACCCTCCTTGACTGGAAAAACAGTTAATAAGATGCAGGGGTTTTGACAGAGAGGGTAGTAAAGGGGAATCTTTTGGATGAGTGAAATTAAAAATTAAATGTTAGCCTTAACCACTCATATTATAGCTATTTAAGAAACAAGAAAAAGCTACTTTCTCTACACAGCATAATCTTGAAGCCCCTGTGTAGTTCTCTGTATGAGTTTTAAGTTATGCTAGCTCTTCGTGTGCTTAACGTTACATTTTAAAATCAGTAACAACAGAACTCTTATTAAATGTGCTTAAACATCAACCCTTTTTTGCAAGCTGGGGAAAGGAGATGGGTTATGGAAGGAGATCCTCCAATGATAAATGTTTTCTGTCTCTGACGGACAGAATAATTAGTCTAGTCTCTGGTGGTGTTCTCTCTCTTATTATAAAAAATACAGCATCCTTAAATATTGTGCTAACTTTTGCTCAATTTCTTGCTAGAATCTGAAATATCAAATATCACCCTGGAATGTTGGTTTCCACAGCACAGACTACAACATGGAAAAAGAGCTTGCTCTTTTTGCCAGCACAGTATGTGCTACCTAACATGAGATCCCAAAAACAACAAATAAAATTTACTACACTGCAGTGTAAAGTGAACTCCCTTCTCTGTCATTTTCTAGGCTGGAGTGCCAATATTGCAAAAATCACAAATAATGTCATACAAAACATCAACTGTATTTATTTAATCAGCTATGAATTCTCTATCACCATTTGGATTTACTGCCTGAAGTAAGCCTGATCAAGTCAAATAGAGTTCTACAAACTCAGATATGGGCCATTTTCAATTATTTATAAAGATCAACTTAATCACGTAAGCGTTAATGTTTAGACAAGATTGTATTAATATTGCTCAGTGTAGTGTCCTCAAGTGTCAAAGTTGGCTTTTTTCCATTAATTCACGGCTCAACCTGTGACAAAAACCAAAAGAATGCACAGAAAATCTGGGAAAACGTCTCACAGATGCTAGCTGCTTGCATGGAAGAACTAAGTGGACAGAAATATTTTCTCTGGTGTAAGAAAAAGTTCACCATAAAGGTTAGCAACATTATTAGAGTATTAGGAGAAATGAGTTTTAGACAGAAGCTCTGTCCCCCTAATTGGAGGCATTTTATAATATGCACAGTTTATTGACATACTTGGCCGGAATTATGTCTGTTCCTTAAATTCGGTGACAATTTATGGCACCTTGAAAAGAACAATACACCTCTACCCTGATATAACGCTGTCCTCGGGAGCCAAAAAATCTTACCGCGTTATAGGTGAAACTGCGTTATATCGAACTTGCTTTGATCCGCCGGTGCTTTACTGCGTTATATCTGAATTCGTGTTATATCAGGTTGCGTTATATCGGGGTAGAGGTGTACTTCCCCCAAGTGAAGAATGTTTTCATTTTTAATAACAGAGCTTCATATTGGTTTTAAATACACAAAATTTTTATATAGCATACTCAACAAAATCTTAGGGCCATATTTGGGTCCAGCCAAACTGTACACTGCACAGGTCAATGGGAAAGATGTGTGTACAACTACAGCATAAAGGTCATCTTTAAACTTCCTGAGTCCTGGGGCTACTGCTTTGTGCAGGGCTAGTCTCTGTTCTGAGGTCTCTGCTGTTTCTGGGGACGTGACCTCAATCACTCTAACTTAACCCCAGGTGCCAACCAACTATCCCCATCATCTCTGGTCCCCATTATTTGGGTCCCCATTCATCCTGAGTAGCTCAATGGCATTTCTCTGCAGCTCAGAGCTTTTCCAAAGATAAGTGAAAAACTGACATGATTCTTATCAGTTCTGCTGCACTCCCGGGATCTGAATAGGAAAAGGGAAAGTGACCAGTCTTGTCGATTTCACTCTAATACCGCTTACAGGAAAGCTTTCAGAAGATTGGATCTAAACAGTGGCATGGTCAGGAAGTGCTGACTGGGACCCCAGTCCCTTTTGTAGGCAAAGTGCACAAATAACCACTGTAGTGCTTTGATCTCATATAAAGCTGGTAAACTGCACCAGCTCTTCACTTGGAATCTATGCAGCTGCATCCTATGGTAGATAAGAAAATAATCTGTTAAGTCCCCAAACCTTTCAGTGGCCCCCTGAGCAGAACTGGCCCGAGCCTGCTGAATTTCATTCTCCAAGCGCCTTTTTTCTTCCTCCAAACGTGCAATGTATTCTGGGGATCGTCTCTGCTGACTGATGAGCTGCAGTTCCTGAAGGAGAGCCTCTTTCTCCTTGATGAGCTGAAGACGGTCCCTGTCCGCCTCAGCCATTCCTGGCCAAGATTCATTATCTAGCAAGGCCAGCTGCTGCTGTATATTGGAAACTCTTGGGGGAAAAAAATGAGAGCATGCATAAGAAATAGATAAGTAACAGGGAAAAAAAACTGTGGAATAACTGTTGAGGAAAATCACTCCCAGACCACTAGCACTAAGCTACTTTTATTCTTAAAACTATTTGTATATGTGAAATAAACCACAAAAACTTGCAAGCATACATTTATGGTCTCATATAAGTGAATATGTTCAGATCTATAGCTTAACATCCTTAACTTACACATACACCCCATTATGTTGGGCATTTAACAGATACTTAATGACTTCTTCCACATGGTACCATATATGTTGCAGACAGATTCAAAAGATGACGTAAGGATACAACTGGGGAGTTTACTCTCAGCTTCCTCTCTTTGTTGGCTTTAAATTAGATCCTAATTTACATCTGAATTTTTTTAAATAGCAAACGAAGAATTAACAAAACTAATCATCACAACTATCATAATTAATTAGAGTGGACAATGTCTGCCATGATATTTTAGCAGTTTTGAGCTGCTATAATTCATATTATAAAGATGTGGGAATAAAATTAATAGTTTTAAGACGACTAGATGCAGTTAACATGAAACTCGTTGGCTGCTGTTCCAAGGAAGGAGTCTGAGTGCTGTTTGTGTAGCCTAAGAATCTGCCTTCTATTCTGAAGGAAGTAGTCCCCTTTATTTCTTATTCTCCACAGTCAGGATTTTGGGAATGTTTTGAGCCATCAACAAGTCCCACAATGTATAGAGCCAAGCTATTCTCCAAGTGACTGTATATCATTCAGCTAAGAAAAATCTTTAAGGGGCAGAAAATATTTGGCACTCCATGACTGACAACTCAAGGACAGGAATAAATAAGTCACGAGTCCAAAAAATATGGGGCTGGAGCAGAACAGTTGCCGCCAGGAGCAGCCATTATACAAGTACTACTGGGAAGAAGCCAAGCCCTCCCAGTCCCACCACTCCAACAACTTATTTCTTTTGTCTGAAAACAAAACACAAGCCGTAACAGCCTATCCGCAAACCAAGAATTATTCAAGACAGTACCTCAGCCTTAGGGTGGTATGGTGACGGTCAGCGAAGTAGAAATGAACACACTTATCTTGAATATTATGAGTTGAGGAATGCCTAAGTCATGGAGTTTATTTGCATAAACACTACTCCCCTCTAGAGCGGAGTTCTTTTTAGTTTCCTAACAAATCAAGTTTCTTTCTTAAATTTAAATTCAGTTTGAACAGTTTCCTTTTTGCCTCTTTTTCATTCTGACATGCCTCTGAACATCCTCATTTTACCCAGACCTGGAAGGCCCAAATTCCTATGATCTCAAAGGCCTAAGGGACAAAATCTGCCAACCACACTAAGTTTGTTGACAAAACTGTCAGTGTAAGCTATGCTGGCCAACTTCCAGTGTAGATGCAGCTATGTCAACAGAAGAATGCTTCTGTTAACATAGTTAACTTCGTTTGGGAAGGTGGCATTCCTACACTACCCCTTCTGTCAGTGTAAGCTGCATCTACGCTTAGGGGTTGTGCCAACATAGCTATGCGGGTATAATCTCTGCAGTGTAAACACTGCCTAGGGGTGGCAGAATCCGGTCCTAATTTTGTAAAGCCAAACAATTCTGATAGGCAACTAAACACAAGTAAATCTCCTGATACTGAGGTTTGTCCATCACTTCTGAAAACATGTCAGTTTTAAGTTTTTGTATATGTAAAAGGAGACAGCAGGAGTACAGAATCAGGGTCAGTGCACCTCAGTGGGACTATTTACCTAAGTAGAGTTTCTAGGATATGACCCTAAAGGTTAAAATCTAAAAAGCCTAGCCCATATTGTTAAAATAGCTTAAAATAATTAAGACACAAAAAAACCCAAGAGACCTTTTTATTTTAGAGTGTGAACAAAAATTCTTCAAAGCTATATGATACTATTTGTTTTATATATATAAATTATATATAAATTTTAAAAAATGTCCAGAAGTTTGTTTCAGTATGTGTTCCCTAGCGAAAATCTGGAATGCCATGTCTACAGGAAACCTGATGTAAACAACCACGTTCTTGTCAATCAATTACCAACACTCTGACAACTCTTTTAGTAAAAGTGGAAATATGCACGAGGAAGAAAGTTTTGTAGGTGCAATATAAAATTTGTCATAATTTTTCCTCAGTTCTTAGGAATGTTGGCAATTAATCAAGAATACTGCCATGCTGAATAACTTAAAAATGCTCAGGTTTCATTTTATTACAAACATTTTTAGTTAATATTTTTTTAAGTCATGTTCATGAAACAGATTCAAATCTGATAAAGCCAAAGAGGAACATATTCATTTTAATCAGTTAAAAAAAAAAAAAAGATAGTTCTACGTTCAATCCTGATCAAATAAATCAACAAATTACATGCAATTTTATAAATATGGCAATTAATTATATCAACCCTGCTCCTGAAATCCAGATTACTTCAATGGTACTCTACGCATGCCCAGAAGTCCATCAGTGAAGATCCAATTGCAGTACTGGGGTCTACCAAAGGATTTTAAATTCTGTCAGGTGAGTTTGCTGAAAGACTATTGACAGACAGCTGAAGAGTAGTAGTGACTGGGACAGTGATAAGATCTCAAGCAAGATTTTTTTTTAAATGTTAACTTACAATAAACTATCATTTAAAAAAAAATCTCGTTAATGAAGTGGGGTTAAAAAAAACTGGTATGGAAACCTATAACTAATTATTGCATATTTCAAGTCTAATATGCACCCAACTACATTCCACATGTACTTTCAAACATTGTACCAAGTGTCAAGAGATGTATTTACTGCAATAAAATTATGACCAGCACATTAGGGGCAAGACTCATCTCTTAAATAGAAAAATCACTTCTTATTACAAACTACAGTTACACCAGTCCCAGGAAAAGTTTTTCAATACCTAGTAATTGCACTACTTGCCATCCATCTCAGTCACTCTTTGAAAGGATTCCATTCATCCAGTTCTATAGGATTTTATTTTTTAATTAAATATAACAGAAATCAAGGTTTCCCTTGAGCTGGATGTGCCTCTTCATGGGAGCTAACTAAAATGTTTCCTCCTTTTTTGTGCTGCTTTCTGTAGGTCACATTTCAAAAATGTGAAGTTCCTACATCAGATTTTTCACGTAACCATTGTTTTGATAGCCCTCAGGCAGGAGATTTAAGGTAATGTTTAAACCAATGGTCTCCTTCTTGTGTTACTCAATGTTGACAATCGTGGCTTGTCTTGAAAAGGACCTCTAACTATCTGAAGACTGTTTATTTGAGAGTACAAAACTTTCTTGTGAAGCATTTAGGGTTGCTACACCCAATATACCTGACACCCATGAAAACAAAGAAACGGAAAGTTAGGACATTTATCTTCTACTCCTCCACCCAGCGGAACATACCTTTCCACCACTAGACACTACAGGCCACACAGAACAGCCTTAACGCTGTTGATGACAATTTGGTAAAGAAGTCTTCAGAGAAGTATTCTTCTTAAAGGCTGGTATCCTTAGGAAAGCAGAGTTAAAGTTATAATGCATGGCCTATACTGGGTTATGGTAGCTGTAGTAATGGTTAGGTATGGCCTGTGGATAAAGGAGAAGTTAGTGTTAAGTTACTTAAGTTCATTTCCTTGGTTTTGTGAGTTTGTCTCAAGTATGTTATGAGTAGAAACTCTAACACCTTCACAATGAAGTTTGTTTATTAATTTCCTAGGTTTTTGGGTTATTTTAAATTCTTAAGCAGGACAAGCGTGGGGCAGAGGAGAGGCAGAAGTATTGCTGCAGCTGGAGAAGATTTTATCTGTCAGCAGCTGTGCATGAACCTTCGCGTATCAGCAGCTATGTATGAAACTCTCTCTGTTGTGGGATAAAATCTAAAAGAATGTGTAGCTCTTGACAGGAGAATGTGTGCATCAATCAGGTTTCCCTGGCCCCGCTCAATTAGATTTAGTCACACAGCACATAAACTAGCAGCATGATTATAGGCTAAAAATGACCCCTTCACACCCTCCCTTTTTTTTAAAAAAATAACGAAAACTGCTTGTTGCATCACATGTACTGAGGACACACCTTTCTATCAAGTTTGGGGTATCCAGAAATTTTTTTTTTTTTTAGAAAGACACTAGTCAAAAAAGACAAGTAGAACTTCCCTGGAAAAATTACAGCCAGAGCCCAAATTCAAGAAAACCTATTAAAAATGCATTAGGAGAAACCAAACAAACACCATACAGAAAATTCAAGGGGCATAAAAACTAACCTCATATGGCATTTCACGCTAATTGGCCACATGCTTGGAAATGCAGGAATTTATGCCCCACTTCAAGCCCATTTCAAAACGTAACCCTAACTATGGAGTCGGTATAAGGCACCTCCTGATCATTCTTGGAGTGCTTCTTAGTGCTTGACCTTGCAACATAAATAATGTTCTTTTAACATAGTTTTTTGTAAGCGATAGTACATTAAAGACAAAAAACCACACTTAGTGGTGAGATGAGAGATTTTTGTCTTATTCTCATTAGGGCTGTCGATTAATCGCAGTTAACTCATGCAATTAACTCAAAAAATTAATCATGATTAATCACAGTTTTAATTGCACTGTTAAACAATAGAATACCAATAGAAATTTATTAAATATGTTTGGATGTTTTTCTACATTTTCAAATATCTTGATTTCAATTACAATACAGAATATAACATGTACAGTGCTCACTTTATATTATTTTTTATTACAAATATTTCCACTGTAAAAATGATAAAAGAAATAGTATTTTCCAATTCACCTCATAGAAGTATTGTAGTGCAATCTCTTTATTGTGAAAGTGCCACTTATAAATGTAGATTTTTTTACATAACTGCACTCAAAACAAAACAATGTAAAACTTTAGTGCTTACAAGTCCACTCAGTCCTACTTCTTGTTCAGCCAATCGCTAAGACAAACAAGTCTGTTTACATTTATGGGAGATAATGCTACCCACTTCTTATTTACAATGTCACCTGAAAGTAAGAACAGGTGTTCACATGGCACTTTTGTAGCCAGCATTGCAAGGTATTTACGCTCCAGACATGCTGAACATTCGTATGCCCCTCCATGCTTCAGTCACCGTTCCAGAGGATATGCTTCCATGCTGATGACGCTCATTAAAAAAAAAATTGTTAATTAAATTTGTGACCGAACTCCTTGTGGGAGAGTTGTATGTCTCCTGCTCTGTGTTTGACCGGTATTCTGCCATATATTTCATGCTACATCAGTCTCAGATGATGACCCAGCACATGTTGTTTGTTTTAAGAACACTTTCACTGAAGATTTGGCAAAATGCAAAGAAGGAAATCTCACATTGGTACTAAAGATAGCTACAGCACTCGACCCAAAGTTTAAGAATCTGAAGTGCCTTCCAAAATCTGGGAGGGACGAGGTGTGGAGCATGCTTTCAGAAGTCTTAAAAGAGCAATACTCCGGTGCAGAAACTACAGAACCCAAGCCACCAAAAAAGAAAATCATCCTTCTGCTGGTGGATCGTTATCGAGCAGAACCCATAATCACCATGGAGACACGTCCTCTGGAATGGTAGTTGAAGCACGAAGGTACATATGAATCTTTAGCGCATCTGGCATGTAAACATCTTGTAACGCCGGCTACAACAGTGCCGTGCAAACAGCTGTTCTCACTTTCAGGTGACACTGTAAACCAGAAGCCGTCAGCATTATCTCCTGCACATGTAAATAAACTTGCTTGTCTGAGCGATTGGCTGAACAAGAAGTAGGACTGGGTGAACTTGTAGGCTCTAAAGTTTGACATTGTTTTATTTTTGAATGAAGTTATTTTTTGTGCATAATTATGCATTTGTAAGTTCAACTTTCATGATAAAGAGACTGCACTACAGTACTTGTTTAAGTGAATTGAAAAATACTATTTCTTTTGTTTTTACAGTACAAATATTAATAAAAATAAATATAAAGTGAGCACTGTGCACTTTGTATTCTGTGTTGAAATTGAAATCAATATATTGAAAATGTGGAAAATATCCAATATTTAAATAAATAGCATTCTATTATTGTTTAACAGTGTGATTAATCACTTGACAGCCCTAATTTTCATTACTATTTGAATGTACAGATACTCTTCTTTCTCAATTGAACGTTTCTTGAACTCAGTGGCAGCATTCCATCCAGTGCTGTTTCAAACTCCGCTGTTTCAAACCCCACATATCTACACCAGCAACACCATCACAGGACCTAACCAGATCAGCTACAACGTCATCGGCTCATTCACCTGCATGTCCACCAATGTTATATATGCCATCATGTGCCAGCAATGCCCCTCTGCTATGTACATTGGCCAAACTGGACAGTCACTACGCAAGAGAATAAATGGACACAAGTCAGATATCAGGAATGGCAATATACAAAAACCTGTAGGAGAACACTTCAACCTCCCTGGCCACACAATAGCAGATGTCAAGGTAGCCATCTTACAGCAAAAAAACTTCAGGACCAGACTCCAAAGAGAAACTGCTGAGCTCCAGTTCATTTTCAAATTTGACACCATCAGATCAGGATTAAACAAAGACTGTGAATGGCTATCCAACTACAGAAGCAGTTTCTCCTCCCTTGGTGTTCACACCTCAACTGCTAGCAGAGCACCTCACCCTCCCTGATTGAACTAACCTCGTTATCTCCATACTGATTTATACCTGCCTCTGGAAATTTCCATTACTTGCATCTGAAGAAGTGAGGTTCTTACCCACGAAAGCTTATGCTCCCAATACTTCTGTTAGTCTTAAAGGTGCCACAGGACCCTCTGCTGATGTTGGAAAATGGTTGTCCTATCTGCATCAGGCTCAAGGTACCTGTCCCATGCATTTGCAACTATTTGCAAAGATTTCTTATTGGAGACTTTATGTAGGAATAAAATTATCTCATATCTGGTGTATACTGGAGGTTTTTTGTACTGATGTAGCTACACCAGTGCATGGTCAGTTACTGGTGTCCCATTTTGCACCAATGCAATAGGTCTACCCTATGTGGGATTGCACCAGTGTATTTATACCCCATTACCAATGGTTACTTAGATGCAAGTTTCCCTACTCAAGAAAAGCCTAAAACTGTATTTAAATCCACCTTTGGTATTTTCCCTGTGAAATTCCTTTTTGCTTTACTGAATGTGACAAACATTCTGAGAAGTACAGTAAATTCAAATAAAGGTTGTAACATAGCAGTACACTTATATTATGTAAAGGAATAACACAGCAGTAGTTCTATACATAACAGTGAATAGCAGTTATTTTATTGGAAGGTGTATGCTGCCATCTTAAATCTGTGTTCACTTATGAACTACAGTGAAAGTTTTGTTATCTCCTCTGTGAACCTTCCTCCCCTGCACTTTACGGGAGCACTTAAATTTTTTCAAAGTAAATTTTGATATTCAAATAAGCAGCAGTCAGCCTGTTGACCCAGAAAGCAATAATTTGATACCACCTACTGGAGTATGGAATGCAAGCCCATCAGTACGTGTTATTCATGGATGGGAATGGGCAAAATGCCTAGAACACTGTTCGATGTTTCAGAAATTTTTTTCAGAAAAATGTTAAAATTACTACATCAATAGAGACTTCCGTTTTTGGTATACAGCCTAATGAAAGTATTACTTTTTAAGTGTAGTCACTGTAAAATATACATCTCCAAAAGCCTGTAGCAGGAAGAAAAAAAGTTATTTCTGAAAAACTGAGGTTTTACACAAGACTTTAAATGTGCATTTTGTAAGTTACATCTCTGTCAATACATTCATTGATTGTAAGAAGTTTGGGAAACCTCTTGTAAGAGGTGGTTAGGGAAAGCAAATGTATGCTCTGACCCTGAAAAACAAAACATACCCACTCTTTTTGGAACAGGCCAAAAGTAAAAAAATGGCTGAAGTTTAGAGGCTGAAAGTTGGCATATGCACATTCAATAGGGAACACAGACTTAGTGACAGTAGGGTTTGAGAAGTGTGGGACGAGAGAGAAATACTACAGGCAATTAAAACACCACTTCTGAGCATGCTCAGTACACAGCATAAGGGTCAGCTTTGAGAAGAGCTGAATGTACTGCCCAACCTCACATGCACAAGCGCAGCTGCTCTCAGATTTGCTTGAGGGAGAATGCAAATATGCCCATGAAATACAAACAAAAATGCTCCAAAAACCCTACAGGGGCCAGAGAAAATGTAAACTACTGAGCTTGTGATTTTTAGAGTTTCATCACAATATGCAACATTACGCAAGTTTTAAGTTTTTCTTTTTTTTAAAACGAGCAGTTCTCATGACCGAAGCTATATTTTAATTAATGTAATTTTTGTTATCATAAAGGTCTCATTTGGGGATTAGAGGTTTTTTTTAAAAAAAATGTTATTCTCTGCCTTCCAGCCTTTTCCTTTACTCTGTAGTTGAAGGCAGACCAATGGTTGCTGCTCTGAGATCATGAATAGGGCCCTGAAAACAGTATCAGGGAGCAACAAGGCAGGCTTAGCAAATGGTAGTTATTTACCTGTAACTGGAGGTTCTTCAAGAAGTGTGATCCCTATCTATATTCTGCATGTGGGATACGCATGCACACCACATGACTCAGTCCAGAGTTTCTTGCAAGTAGTGTCTGTGGGCTCGCACATGCATGGTACCTCTCCTTGTGCTCCCAACCAACAGCATAAAGGCTGGGGTGGGCAGACATCTCCAGTTTTCCACTTACCGCAGTGTAACCAATCCACAGCAGAGGACGGAGGGTGGGTACCGGAATACAGATAAGGACCACACATCTTAAAGAACCTCCAGTTTTGGGTAAGTATCCTCCATTTCTTCTTCAAGTGATGATCCCTAGCAAGCAGTCGTCAAACAGGTGATGATTGTGAGGATGCAGAAGTGATAGCTGACTGTAGTACTGCTGTCCCCAAAAGCCAGAGCTGACAACTGTACAAGGTCGTAATGGCTTGGGAAGGTTCACAAACAGCTCCAAGTAGCAACCCTACATATCTGTAGTAAGGGTACGTCTCTCAGAGATGCAGCTGAAGTGGCTTGCCCTCTGTGGAATGAGCCTTTACCCCTTCCGGGGACAGGAGGGGATGCCAAATAGCTGGTAAGAAAAGGTAATACAACCGGAGATCCATTTTGAAAGTCTCTCCACTGACACAGGTTGATGTCCTGATACCTCTGCTATGGAAACAAATAGTTTAAGGTGTCTTTCTTATGTCCTTTGCTCATTGCAGATAAAAGGCCAAAGCCCTCTGGGCGTCTAGAGAATGCAGTTCTCTCTCCTTGTCTGAGACATGTGGTTTAGGAAAAAAATACAGATATGTAGATGACCTGACTCATAGGAAATGGAGAAACTACCTTGAGTATGACTCAAGGGTGGGGGCAAAGCAAGACCTTTTCTTTATAGAAGGCAGTATATGGTGGGCCCACCATAAGCACTCCCAGTTCACTAACTCTTCTGGCTGACCTTGTAGCTATCAGAAAGGCCACTTTCATGGACAGATGGGACATAGAGCATGTAGCCAGCAGCTCAAAGGGGGTCTTAGTGAGAGGTGATAGAATAAAATTGAGGCCCTACTGAGGTGCGAACTTCACCACTGGTAGAAAGGATCCGAGCATCCCCTTCAAAAATCTAGTTGTGACAGGGTGCTTGAAGATCATACGGTTAGCCACTGGAAGATGGAAAGAGTTGACTGCTGCTAAATGCACCCATAGGGAACTGAACACAAGACCTGAGGACTTAAGGATAAGTAGATACTCTAAAACATCAGGGATTCTGGCGGACCCTGGAAACAAATTGCATTGGTGGGCCCAAGCAGAGAAATGTTTCCATTTAGCTGAGTAACAGCTTCATGTAGAAATCTTTTTAACTTTGGATTACACCCTCCTGGAACATGACCACTCTCTTTCTCTCTCTCTGATGGCCATCCAAATACACAGCTTTGAGTTGTTGCAGCTCCGAATTGCAGTGCGTGACCTTGCCCATGTTGTATTAGCAGTTCCAGCAACAAGGGGATGCTCACAGGTGGTTGCACTGAGAGTTTCAACAGATCTCTGAACCAGAACTGTCTCGGCCAGTTGAGCATGATGAGGATGACTCAAGCTCTGTCTTAGCAGATCTTCCATACAACTTGTGCGATCAAAGGAATTGGAGGGAAGACATATCCCAAGTGACCCTCTATGACATCAGGGAGCAATAAGCCTTTGCCAAGACCTGCTCTAAAACAGTATCGAGGAAGCTTCCTGTTTGCCTGAGAGGCAAAACGGTCCCAAGCTAGCATTCACCATTAAGCAAAGACATCATTGAGAATAGAATCATGACTCCCCCATTCAGGATTTACAGAATAGTGTCTGCTCAGGCAGTCCAGTAGGGAATTTTGAATCCCTGGTAAGTAAGCTCTGATAAGGCTATGTGATGTCTGATGCACCAGTTGGAGAGTGTGACTGTCTCTATGCACAAAGAAAGGGCTCTTGTTCCCCTTTGCTTGCTTATATAAAATACTATTATATTGTCCAACATTAACTGAACATGTTTGGATTGGATGAGCAGGAGGAAAGCATTGCAGGCCTGATGGACTTCCCTGGATTCTAGTAAGTTGATGTGCATTCTGGACTCCCAGGGGATCCAGCCGCCCTGTGCCACGTGACTGACAATGTGCACACCACAACCCATTCCTCCTCCTCCTCTTCTAAGCATGCAGCATCCACGCTGTGAGATGCGGGGACCTGAATGCTGGATGCAAAACCTGACCGTTACTGAGTCAGAAGATCAGGATGAAGAGGAAAGGATAGGGAAGGCCGAACCAGTAACATGAGGAGGTCCGAGAACCAGCATTGTCTTGGCCACACTGGAGCAATAAGAATGAGCTTGGCACAATCCAGTTTAAGCTTGAGACTGACTTGTGGGATGCATGGGAGCAGAAACCCTCAACTCTTGCGTGGCAATAAAGCACTGTTTCTCTGAGCGTTTCACTGTAGGGGGCAACGAAGCTGGGGTATTCTAGAGGGCCTTTGAAGGCTCCAGGGAAAGTCTCATTTAACAGGATGGCTACTCTCTCCTGGAGCTGGTGGTTGGAGAATATCCAGCATCTTATGGATATTCTCCTGCAGGAATATTCTGACTGGATACCTAAAGTAGCGGCCATACACCTCACGAGGCCCTGATGCAACTTAAAATCCCTGGATACTGAGGGAGAGAAAGATTCCAGCACAGTAGAGTCATCCAGGGAGGACAAAGAGGCAGTTAGTTGTGCCAACAATGGATCCTGTTCTTGTACCACAGGATTCAGCCGGAAGAGCCCTGTAGGTCCTGGGGAATGGACTAAGTAGTTGATTGCAGTTGAGAAGTACAGCAGCAGAAGCTACTATTGGGACTGGTGATCTCGCTCTGAAGTGGGTCAAGGAACAGGACCTCAGGGACCGAGGAGCATTTCAGTGATTCCAAGGAGGCCACTGGGCAGGACAAGGCTTTGGTAGCCAGTAGGCACTGGTCTAAGAGCCCCTTGTCCCAACTGTGGGACAGATGCTGATCTTGGTATCGATAATGATCTGAGTGCAATCTCTGGCGCCTATCCGGGAGGACAACCCGGAGGTTCTGTATTGACAACAGAAGAGCCAACCCTGATGGGGCAAACAACTGATCAGACTCATCTGAAGCCAAATAAGGAGGCAGCACTGGTGCTGAAGAGAAGTAGAGAGTCGGCACTGGTGGCATCGAATGGGACACACTCCCACCCACTACGAGGAAAGGTGTCGGCACCCAGGCCAGAACCAAACTCCAGGATGGGATCTGCCGCCACGATGATGACGGCGCCGAAGAATGCACCAGCATCAAAGGGTCTTCAGTGCTGGACCTGGCCTCAACTCCAAAATCTACAACTCAGCTGGTTCGAACTGCGGTGCCAATGAACCCGGCAGCTCTGCGACATGACCAGAAATTGTTCGGGGCACTATGGAGGACGAGCCGGCGGAAGCCATAGCACCAGAGAACCCCTGAACTAGCTGAGAGTCTGAGACTGAGAGATAAAGTAAGTCTGGTGCCGGCTGGTATGCCATCAGCGTGGTGACAGTTGGCACTGGTGCCAGCATCATTGGTACTGGACTCAATGGACACCCCAGTGCTGGAACCAGAGTTGACAATACAGGCCCTTGCTGCTCACAGCACGGTACCGGGAGCAGTTGGATGGACCTGCTCCATCCCACATGCCAGAGGGAATACAGTGCCAGTCAGCACTCCCCTTCAGAGAGGGGTCTTCCTGAGCCCTGGAACGGTCTCAACTCATTTAATGGGTCCTCTTCTTCACTGCACCAGAGGAAGTTAAGTGACCCCTTTTCCTCTTGGGGGAAACGACAGAGCTTGAGTGTGCAGCAGCATCACCTGCCAGATCCAAAGGGTACTGCTAGACAAAGTTCTCCAACTCTAGTGCATCAGCACAATTCTTTTTCCACTGAATGTGTATTATTGATTAATTTATTTCTCAAACACAGCTATATCAGTGGTGGAATCAGACAGCTTCCTCTCACAGCAACTCAGAAAGCATTAGTACTTATTATGCCCCAAACCCCTCATGTAATGTACAACCGCTGTGATTAGGAGATGAGATGCAAAACAAGGCGAGTTTGTAAAGTCACCCATGTGTGCTAACTATGGAAAGTGCTTAGATACCACAGTGATAGATACAAGATCCTGAATGCAACCGTTCATCATAAGGTTGCCAACTTTCTACTCGCACAAAACTGAACACCCCTGCCCCACCCCTCCTCCAAGGCCTCGCCCCTTCTTCCTGGCCAATGGGAGCTCATAGACTCATAGACTTTAAGGTCAGAAGGGACCAATATGGTCATCTAGTCTGACCTCCCGCATGATGCAGGCCACAAAAGCTGACCCCCCCACTTTCCCTTAACTCTGCTGTTGAAGTCTCCAGATCGTGATCTGGAGCTGCGGAGCTAGTGCTCAGGGCGGGGGCAGCATGCGGAGCCCCCTGGCTGCCCCTACACCTAACAGCCAGAGGGGGGACATGCCACTGCTTCCGGGAGCCTGACTTAGCCCCGCTGACTGGACTTTTAACAGCCCGGTCAGCGGTGCAGATTGGAGCCACCACGGTCCCTTTTCGACCGGGCATTCCAGTCGAAAACCAGAGTTCATCAGCTCACAGCACTCCTGTAGAACAGTTATGGGCAGGTTGTGAATAATAGCTTGTTGAAACTTTAGGAGAATTTAAATAGTTAAAATGTAAATACCCAAACTGAAATTTGGCCAAGACACTGTGACACATGGTCTTATATGAGCAGAACTTATGTTCATGTTAAAACAAAAAAGAAGGGGGGCTTGTCTACACTGGAAATTTTTTCAGTTATACCAATATAGTTATGCCAGTATAACTCCCCTCTTCCAAAGCACTATAAGCTACCCCTGAAAAACCCATTCTTATACTAGAATAAGACTGTTCACATGGGCGTTACACTGTTATAACTACAGCCATTTAAAGTCACACCCTACGTTATAGCAGTATAATCTTTGTGCATCAACAAATCCTAAAAGATCATGGGCCTGTTTCTAACAGCTGCTGAGCCCCTGAAGTTCCTATATAGCTTCATTTGGCATTTCTGGTGATTGAAAATTGAGCTGCATGTGTCATGGGAAATGTTTGCTGAGTCTTTTCAGTGTGGAACCACATACCAATGGATGTAGGGGAGCGGATAAACACTCATTTTGCAGATTGTTCCTGGTTCTGACATTCCACGTAATGGTCTAGATGTTCTTCAGGAAACCACAGCTGGAATACATGCACAAGAGCTGAAGCACAAAGTATGTAAACTATACAATACCAATTCACAAGTGTGCTTTCATTTGTATTGCATTCACATTAAAAGGAGGAAATACTATCGACTGGCTCAGTAAAATATCATATTTCATTTGTGCATGGAGCATTTTGGTATGAAACTTATGACCTGCATTAAAATGAAAGCTACAAAAAATGATCATTTCCAATTACAAAAAACTCTGAAATGGCATTGTTTAAAAAAGGTAAATGTGATGCTATATCAGATCATTGGCATAAGGCTTGTAAAACGGCTTACATTGATACCTGATTTTATTTTTTCCCCACCTGATATTGCAGATGACCAAATTTTTTCCAGATGGCAATATGAAATAAACTTTACATTGGGTATTGTTTCTGTTGGGAGAAGTCCTTCCTGACCATACTTAGTACTGTTTTTTCTCAGGAAGCTGAGAAATGTTATAATATAGTGATTAACGCTGGCTGTGGAGCTGCTGTTTCCTTGCCAATAAAGGGCAGAGTCTTTAAAAACACTCCATTCATTTTTAGCCTCCCTTATGTTCCTTTTTAGGTTCCTTTCCCCACTCCTGATCTACGTTATGAAAATATTGTTGTTTAAAGAGACTTTTAATTGCAATGTGCAATGAATGCATACGTTGGTTTTATAGCCTGCTTTGAAAATGCTGTGATTTTTAGAAACAGAAATACCTTTATTAATGCATTTCAAACACTAACAAACCAAATGAAAAACTTGGTGAAGATAAAGCTAAGGCTGCAAATACATATTTATTAATTACATCACTCATTACTTTAGTTATAACAAAAGAACAGATGTTTGAATGTCAGGAAACTAGAAGGTTATAGTTCAAAACAAACAAATGTCAGAAAATCTCAAGTGCCTGGACCAAGTCATTTTTTGAGATGGCAAGAATACATTAGAGGACTTCACTAAAAATGAAATATTCTCTCTCAATGCACATGTCTCAGACACCCTGTGTTATATACCCAGACTTTGCCAAAATAACTCTTTTGGCAGGAAGAAACACATTTGTGAAATGTCAAGCTATAGGATCTTTACTATGGAATTTAGGAGAGCTCAAAATTGCCCTATAATGGAAAGTTTCTTACAACCTCAACTGTGGAGTCACAGCTGTGCCGCCATAATACTGCTGCTCTGAGTGTTTCAACACACTGAGTCTTCACAAAATACCAGGTTTGCTCTCTTAATTGCCTGACTAAGGCAATGGCAATGGAACAATGTGAACCCACCTGCAGGATGCAACCAATGTCCTTTGCATAAATACAAACTACAAGTCCTGAATTGTCTGTTGACAGCTAATCTAAACTTTTAGAGTTTGGTCTAACGTTTCCTTGGAACTTCCTTGGAAAGTAGTTGGAAAAATGATGCTGTCTGACCTCAGACTAGAGAAGAAAAGGTACAAGTTATTGCTTGTGGCCTCATATGAGGATACCTCCAGGTAAGGAAGCCGTGATTTGTTAATTAAGTCTGAGTTCAAAAATCAGCTGGCATCAGAATAGGTTAAAATAACTGGGCAAAATTCTTTTCCAAGGTAACAGATTACACATCTAATGATTCATCAACATCTATCTACAATAAACTAATGTCATCTTGATCACAGGCAACCGTGCAAAAGTGCGCACTCACAAATACTCAGTAGTAAAAACAGATTTTTCACATGCACATTTTTATTTGCATTAGTTTAGGCTTTCACAAAGCAAGATTTCAAATTTAAAGCTCCTCAGCATTACCCACGTTACTATTTTAAATCTCACTATTTCTTTCTGTGGAAAATGAATAATTTCCTTCTCTACAGCTCTTGGATTTGTTTTTTCATTCTGGCACACATACAACAGTTAAATCATTTTTGCACATTTTGACCTTCAAGCTAGCCACATGATCATGTATTTCACTGAAACTCTTTCACTAGTGCTATGATCAGTTCAGCTGTAGATTCATGCCAATCTCATTACAGTTAAGCAGTGTTACTATTCAAATTGTATTTGACCAACAGCACAGGATAAGAAAATTGAGCATTTTTATTCCTGTTTTAAAGTTTGAATAGCTTTTTCCTATTCTCTCTGCCAAAAACCAGACTTGCCCAGGTTATGGTACTACAAATGAGCACTGCACTGAGAGATCATTTTCTTTTAATGCGTACTTGGGTCTATGATTTTAGATTAATAGCTGAAAAAAGGCAAAATGCACTATTTCTAATTTGTATCTTGGAAAGATACTATGCGCTTTCTTCAGCAAAGAAACAGCTAGCGAACAGCAGCGGCTAATGGGAGTTTTGCGAGGGAGTTCTCCAGGTGAAGGAGGAGCGATTACGTGACCCACGGGGTAAGTTTGTCTGTAGTGCATGTGTTTGTGTTGTGCTTGCTGCTTCACTGAAATATACCGTGTAGTCTGTTTGTTTGGGGGACCGTGTGCTGAGCCTAGCAGCCTGCTAGGCAAGGCTGACAGCTTCTTAATAAGGCTTTGATCCCTAAGCCCTTTAGCACCCATCAACCCTTAACCATGGGGTGGGGCTACTCAGGAAGACCAGGGCTTTCAAAAACCCGTTCCTAAGCAACTAGAGGACCTAGCAAACAGGAGAGGCTAACGGGGGAGTTTTGCGATGGAGTTCTCCAGGTAAAGGAGGAGCGATTACATGACCCTTAGGGTAAGTTTGTGGTCTGCAGTGTGCGTGTTTGTGGTGTGCTTGCTGTTTGACTGAAATATACCGTGTGGTCTGTTTGTTTGGGGGACCATTTGCTGAGCCAGAGGAGCTAGTGAACAGGAGTGGCTAAAGGGAGTTTTGCAAGGGAGTTTAGAGGGGGAGTGTATGTGTGTGTGAGTGCGCGCGCTTGGTGGTGGTGGGGGGCTAGATACACTTACCATTCTTTAAACTTAAAGCCAAAAACACCCCCTGATAAAAACAAAACATCAACAAAGGAACGAGCTGCAGGTGTAAAAAGAGAATTCAGGCAGAAGTCCAACAACAACAACAGAGTTTATTGCACCCAATGTAGCATGTATGATTACCTGCCCTATGGGCGGGTGGCGTAGGTGTGCATTCGGTGCAAGGAGCTCCTGGCCCTCAGAGTCCATGTACGGGCTTTGGAGACCAGGGTGGCTGAACTGGAGGAGCTAAGAGAGACAGAGAGGTACATAGATGAGACTTTCCGGGACACAGTAGAACAGTTCCATCCCCAATCTGACAGCCTCTGTGCTGTTGAGGGGATGAAAGTCTCATGGAAGGAGAACATCCAACTGGAGCAGAGGGAAACAATCCCATAGTTGGGATCCTCCTTCTAGATGATGCTGTGGTATCTTCTTGCATTGAGGATACCTCTCCGCTTGAGGGAACTCCAGTTATTAGGAAGAGACAGGTAATAGTGATGGGGGATTTGATCATTAGAAACATAGATAGCTGGATTTGCGATGACTGGGAGAACTGCATGGTGACTTGCCTGCCTGGTGCGAAGGTTGCAGATCTCTTGAGACATCTAGATAGACTTACGTGTAGTGCCAGGAAGGAGCTGGTGGTCATGGTACATGTAGTTACCAATGACACAGAAGGTCCTGGAGGCCAAATTTAGGCTGCTAGATAAGAGGTTAAAGTCCAGGACCTCCATGGTAGCATTCTCTGAAATGCTTCCAGTTCCACACGCAGGGCCAGTTAGACAGGCAGAACTGCAGGGTCTCAATGTGTGGATGAGACTATGGTGTAGGGAGGAGGGGTTTAGATTTATTAGGAACTGGGGAAACTTTTGGGAAAGGGGGAGCCTATACAGGAATGATGGGCTCCACCTAAACCAAAATGGAACCAGACTGCTGGCACTTAAAATTAAAAAGGTCGTAGAGCAGTTTTTAAACTAAGGGCTGGGAGAAAGCCGACAGGTGCGGAGGAGCACCTGGTTCGGATAGAGACATCCCTTAGGAGAGGATCTATTAATAGAGATTCTCTGTGTCCTAGTAAGGAGGAGAGGATGGAAGATGATAAAATACAAGCAGGATCTGACAAGAAACAGTCACATTAAAAAGAATCCCATTCAATTACATCATGTAATGGCAGACAGCTAAAAAGTGACAAGTTTTTAAAGTACATATATACAAATGCTAGAAGTCTACATAATAAGATGGGTGAATTCAAGTGCCTCACATTAAATGAGGATATTGATACAATAGGCATCACAGAAATTTGGTGGAATGAAGATGATCAATGGGACACACTAATACCAGGGTACAAAATATATAGGAAGGACAGAACAGGTCGTGCTTGTGGGGGAGTGGCACTATATGTGAAAAGAAAGCATAGAATCAAATGACTTAAAAATTTTACATGAACCAAACTGTACCACAGAATCTCAATGGATAGTAATTCCATGCTCTAATAAGAAGAATATAGCAGTAGGGATATATTACCGACCGCCTGACAAGGATGGTGATAATGACTGGTAAATGCTCAGAGAGGCTATTAAAAAAAATAGAGAGGCTATTAAAAAAAATTCAACTATCCCCGTATTGACTGGGTACATGACACCTCAGGACAGGATGCAGAGATAAAGTTTCTTGACACCTTAAATGACTGCTTCTTGGAGCAGCTAGTCCTGGAATCCACAAGAGGAGAGGCAATTCTTGATTTAGTCCTAAGCAGAGCCCAGGATCAGGTCCAAGAGGTGAATATAGCTGGACCACTTGGAAATAGTGACCATAATATAATGAAATTTAACATCCCTGTGGTGGGCAAAACACCACAGCAGCCCAACACTGTAGCATTTAATTTCAGAAAGGGGAACTACACAAAAATGAGGAAGTTAGACAGAAATTAAAAGGTACAGCGCCAAAAGTGAAATCCCTGCAAGCTGCATGGAAATTTTTTAAAGCCACCATAAGAGAGGCTCAACTTAAATGTATATCCCAAATTAAAAAACACAGTAAGAAAACAAAAAAAGTGCCACCATGGCTAAACAACAAAGTAAAAGAAGCAGTGACAGACAAAAAGACATCCTTTAAAAAGTGGAAGCTAAATCCTAGTGAGGAAAATAGAAAGGAGCATAAACTCTGGCAAATGAAGTGTAAAAATATAATTAGAAAGGACAAAAAAGAATTTGAAGAACAGCTAGCCAAACACTCAAAAAGTAATAGCAAAAAAAATGTTAAGTACATCAGAAGCAGGAAGCCTGCTAAACAACCAGTGGTGACACTGGACAATCGAGATGCTAAAGGAGCACTCAAGGATGATAAGGCCATTGCAGAGAAACTAAATGAATTCTTTGCATCGGTCTTCACGGCTGAAGATATGAGGGCGATTCCCAAACCTGAGCCATTCTGTTTAGATGACAAATCTGAGGAACTGTCGCAGATTGAGGTGTCATTAGAAGAGGTTTTGGAACAAATTGATAAACTAAACCATAATAATTCATCAGAACCAGATGGTATTCACTCAAGAGTTCTGAAGGAATTCAAATTTGAAATTGCAGGACTAGTATTTTTTTTAATTTAAATCAGCTTCTGTATCAAATGACTGGAGGATAGCTAATGTGACGCCAATTCTTTAAAAGGGCTCCAGAGGTGACCCCGGCAATTACAAGCTGGTAAGCCTGATTTCAGTACCGGGCAAACTAGTCAAAACTATAGTAAAGAACAAAATTGTCAGACACATAGACGAACATAATTTGTTAGGAAAAGTCAACATGGGAAATCATGCCTCACCAATCTACTAGAATTCTTTGAGGGTGTCAACAAGCATGTGGACAAGGGGGAATCCAGTGGATATAGTGTACTTAGATTTTCAGAAAGTCTTTGACAAGGTCCCTCACCAAAGGCTCTTAAGCAAAGTAAGCTGTCATGGGATAAGAGGGAAGGTCCTCTCATGGATTGGTAACTGGTTAAAAGATAGGAAACAAAGGATAGGAATAAATGGTCAAGTTTCAGAATGGAGAGAGGTAAATAGTGCTGTCCTCAGAGGTCTGTACTGGGTCCAGTCTTATTCAACATATTCATAAATGATCTGGAAAGAGGGGTAAACAGTGAGGTGGCAAAATTTGCAGATGATACAAAACTACTCACAATAGTTAAGTCCAAAGCAGACTAAGAAGAGCTACAAAGGGATCACACAAAACTGGGTGACTGGGCAACAAAAATGGCTGATGAAATTCAATATTGATAAATGCAAAGTAATGCACATTGGAAAACATAATCCCCACTATACATATAAAATGACGGGGTCTAAATTAGCTGTTGCCACTCAAGAAAGATCTTGGAGACATTGTGGATAGTTCTCTGAAAACATCTACTCAATGTGCAGTGGCAGTCAAAAAAGCATACAAAATGTTGGGAATAATTAAGAAAGGGATAGATAAGACAGAAAATATCATATTGCCTCTATATAAATCCATGGTATGCCCACACACTGTGTGCAGATGTGGTCACTCCCATTCAAAAAAGATATACTGGAATTGGAAAAGGTACAGAAAAGGGCAACAAAAATTATTAGGGGTACGGAATGGCTGAAGAGAGATTAAGAAGACTGGGACTTTTGAGCTTAAGGGGGGGATATGATAGAGGTCTATAAAATCATGACTGGTGTGGAGAAAGTAAATAAGGAAGTGTTATTTACTCCTTCTCCTAACACATGAATTAGGGGTCACCAAATGAAATTAACAGGCAGCAGGTTTAAAACAAACAAAAGGAAGTATTTTTTCATACAATGCACAGTCAGCCCATGGAACTCCTTGCCAGAGGATGTTGGGAAGGCCAAGACCATAATACAGTTCAAAAAATAACTAGATGGATTCATAGAAGATAGGACCTTCAATGGCTATTAGCCAGGATGGGCAGGGATGGTATCCCTAGCCTGTTTGCCAGAAGCTGGGAATGGGTGACAGGGGATGGATCATTTGATGATTACCTGTTCTATTCATTCCCTCTAGGGCACCTGGCATTGGCCACTGTTGGAAGACAGGATTCTGGACTAGATGGACCTTTGGTCTGACCCAGTATGGCCTTTCTTATGTTCAGAAGCATAATCATATACTTCATGTGAGATGTGGCATAGTTACTAGAATATTTCAGAATGGTTTTGCTGATGGAGTATCATATAAGGCATTAAACTACTAGCACCATTAAGAGTTGTGAAAGAAGCAATTTTGCTTTTGATTTCTCTTGCTATGCAACAACTGTCAGAGCAGTGGTCTGTGGTGGCCTTTCCAGCTTCCACCAACTACTTTCAGAAGAGGTGGGCTCTCACTGATATAGCAACGGAAGCCAATACCAGTGCTCCAAGAAGCTCCTTGAGTCACTGCTCCAAGTGAGATTGTATTAATGTGACCACACCTCCTCCTTCCACTTCTGTAGGGCGAGACTGGCAGGGCTCACAGACAAATAGTAAATCCCATGGAGGTAGCATTCAACTGATATTTTTTAAAAGTTGGGGGAGGGGAGAGTCAGGGGTGGAAGGAAATAGATGTAGCCTCCCAGTGAGCTGGACTGAACAGTAATACACTTGAATTATGAACTTCTGCCCAGAGCAATGGATTCAATGTGCGAGAAAGGATGTTTTCTCCAGAACTTAAAGGCGGTCAGAATCCCCAACTCCATCCAGCAGAAGCTGCTCACAAGAGGCGGCAAATTATCCAATGTGGGAAACTGTAGAAAAATCTCTGTGCATGTCTTAATTTACGTAAATATCAAGTCACTCAGGATGGTACAGGATGAGAATTTTTGAAGGAGGGATTTCAACTCAGATCACCTTCAATGGGAAGGGAGAGGGGGAAATTTTTCTACTGCTACTGGGTCATTTCTCCCCTAGGGAGTTCAATCTGAACTCTCACACTTGCACTTCTCTGCCAAGAGGCTACGCACACAACAAGTAAATCAATCAGAAAATCATATTTTTTTTTCCTTTATACATGGCAAAGCCTAAAAGTTACTGCTATCTGAAGCTGCTCTATCTTCCTGACTCTGTAGGAGTACAGGTAGGATATGGCATGCCATATATTACCACTTTTACTTTTTTCCATTTTTTTAGAAAGAGCAAAGGGAGGTGGTTTCCACCCTACACGGTGAGTCTATTTTAAATTTTCTGTTAACTTGTTTGGTTTTTTTCCCAAATAAACAGAAGAACTTGTATAGTGTACTGATTCACTGTGTGCTACCAGCATAACAGATTGATTCCATGTTACATTTAAGAAGCAAGGAGTCATGGTAAAATGTTTTACAATTATTATATACTGCAGCATTTTAATTTTCTAGTTTGTAGATTTTAATCCAACACAGCACATTCCTGCACCCACGCTGTGCAGTCACAGTAGATGTTTCATCAGCCAAGCGAGGCTGAAGACAAAAATATTTAATGGAGACAAAAGCTCTACAGAAATGCCAGCAAGCTAAAGGGAAGGAATGCATGATAAATGAAGAATGTAACTAGAGATAACTGGTAGGGGCAAATTGAGCTTTGTGCAGTTCCACTCAAAACTTTAAATGCCGATTACTACTATACATTATACTGGGCAAAATAAAGACTTTTTTAAAGCAACTAACACACTTCTGTTGAACAATAGTACATTGTCAAAGTGGTTATCCCTGGATAGCAAAATTGTATCCTAGTGGCAATTTTAGAAAAATATTTTTTAATACAGAGGGCCTCTTTTATTCAGTAAAAAAAGTCTAAATTTAGTTCGTAGACAAAGGTTTTAACCAGGTCACTTCTTGATGTTCAGATAACACAAGTACCTCACACTTAGTGAAATGCTCAGCATTTCCCCTCTATTTATGCTTGTGCTACATGCTACACCACAAAGAAGCAACCAATATGTTTTTCCTGGCATCAACCAAAAAAATTTCTGGGAGGGACATGTAGAATATCTGATTGTACCTCAGAAAAACTAATTAACACCCCATCCCACATAATTTATACAGTAAGATACAAATAACCCCGATTATATTATATTGCACAAACCTCACTTCTCTCCTGCATCCTTGATCAATGTCACATCTCTCCTAGACTGTAACTGTGGGGCAAGGCCTTTGACCAATTTCTCTGTACCATGTCATATGGCACTATATCTATAGCAGGGGTAGGCAACCTATGACACGTGTGCCAAAGGCGGCACGCAAGCTGATTTTCAGTGGCACTCACACTGCCCGGGTCCTGGCCACCGGCCCGGGGGGCTCTGCATTTTAATTTAATTTTAAATGAAGCTTCTTAAACATTTTAAAAACCTTATTTACCTTACATACAACAATAGTTTAGTTATATATTATAGACTTATAGAAAGAGCCCTTCTAAAAACGTTAAAATGTATTACTGGCACGCAAAAGCTTAAATTAGAGTGAATAAATGAAGACTCGGCACACCACTTCTGAAAGGTTGCCGACCCCTGATCTATAGAGTGCATTTACAGAAGTTATGTATTGCAGGCAATGTACGACGCAAAGAGAAGATAGGCGGGTCATGTAGTCTGCAGGCAAGACAATAGGTGGACAACTCACATCAGTAACCGGATCCCCAGAGACCCCAAGCGACTGCTGGACCGACCGAAAACGTGCTGGGCCGATCCCATGATAAAACTCTGTGGCCAGAAATGAAAAGAACGTGCTCACAACAAAATGGAATGGTGTGGCGTTGACTTGCATTCGTGTAGGGATGGACGAGGAAAATCCGGACAAAGGTGATTTACAGAAGTTGACTGTTTCAGCATGGTCTTTCATTGCTGCCCAAACCAAGATCCTTTCTAATTCCTATGGCCTTCCCTCTAGGTTTATGATCGCAGTGAGCTGTACTATCCAGAGTGCCAATGGGCCAGTGTTTTTAGCAGGTTTGTAACCAGTGTGTTAAAAAACTGTACATTATAAATGTCTATATCTTTTGAATCATTCCTCAGTCATGTTTTCCCAATTATATAAAAAGTAATGACCCACGGAAATATATTAGTTTTTTTCTTCCCTCCCAACTCACCATCACAGTTGGAAATTAAGTGGCATACATGTTGGCCCTAACGAACAAAACAGGATTCCTTAACTCTTTGAAGTAGATGGAAAGGAGCAACAACTTGAAAAAACTTTTAACCAAATCAAAGAGTTAAATTTCTAGCTTCCCTCAAATTTTCAGATTAAATTAGGCCTTATAAAACAAAGTAAAAGACAGTGCTTTTTTTTAATTAAATAAAAGCTCTTCCAACTACCAGCCCTGAAACAAGTGACTTGACTAGCATCACACAGGACTTCTGTGGCAGAGGCAGGGATAGAATCCTGTTCTCCAAGGCAGTATTTAACTGCCTTGACAATGACCCACTCCATTCTCTTCCTGCACTCCACTGCCTAATTCACTCCACATCTCCCAACTTCTGGTACACTACAGGGAAAAAAATGTGTGTGATCATGTAATTAAAGATTGTATCACATTGCTTGTATGCACAAAGGGATGCACAGACAGCCTTAATTCTGGCATTTCCTAACTTCTAAATGCTTGACTTTGCCACTGTAATAGTGTTCTTTTAACACCGTTTTTGTAATTCCTTGCTTTTTAAAAAACCAAACTGAAAAAACAAAAATTCTATCAAATAGCATCATATTGACACTTACATGGATGATTAGTACCGTTGGAACCTTTAGATCTCTCACACAGACTACTTTTGCCATTTAAACTAAGGGGTCCCCAAACTGTGGGGTATGCCCCCATAGGGAGGCATGAGGAAGGTTCAGGGAGTCTAGCAGGGCCAGGGCCAGCCCCCAGAGGGGAGAGGGGTGGGTAGGAAGCACCACCCAGTCCCACTCTGCCCCAGCCCAGTTCTGGACCCAGCCCCAGCTCCGCTCCACCCCCTGCTCTGCCCCCAGCACAGCCCTGGCTGCAGCCACAGCTCTACTCCATCCCCTACTCATCATCCAGCCCGGTTCTGCCCTCATTCGCTCTCTGCCCCCAGGTCAACTCGGCCTCTGCCCCAATTCCTCGCCCATCCACAATTCTGCCCCCAGTTCCACCATCAACTCAAGCTCCTCCATTATTGGTATGGAGTGTGACAGGAAAAGTTTGGGCACCACTGCTCTGTGTGGTCCGGCAGTAGAGGGGGATGAAACACACACACTGACAGTGGGTTTCAGTGATATTTGCTGGCAGCAGAGGAAGCTCAGGAATCTTAAATTCCACTTCAGCCTTTGGAGGGAGTGTCTCTGGTGGACACGGACTCTTCTGTCCATTCCATCCAAGACTTCTTCTGCTCCATGCCTTGCAACATGTCCGTCTCTTTCCCACCCCTCACTCTTCGTCCTAGTGCCATTCTTCTCACCTAGCCAGTCCCTGCCTCCACTCCTCAGGCTTCTAACCCTAATCCCAATCTCACTGAGCAACAAATCCTTGCCTCACCCCCTGGACTCCTCCTCCCATACTCCTTGTTCAGCTATTCCCAGTTCCTCCTCACCCCCTGGCTCCTTGCCCACCCAGTTCCCCCTCTCTCATAACCTTGTCTAATCTGTTTCCCCAGCCTCCAGTCCCATCCTCCACTACCCATGTTCTCCATCCTCACTGGCTTTCAATCCCAGTCACTCTCCCTAGGTTCCTTGCAATCTGTCTCCCAGTTCCTGTCTCTCTGCCCAGCCAATCCCAGTCACCCTTGCCCAATTCTTTGCCCCAATCTACTTCTTCCCTCTCCCTTCCTCCCACATCCAACTCTTGTGCCCTCTGCATTCACATCAGACAGCTTCCTGCTGCTCACTTCCTGGGTCCAGCAGCGGTGCATTGGGAACATAAGAGAGTCAGCCTCCCTGCTTTCAGTCCTGGTGCCCAGCTGTGGCCGGCAGCAGCAATTACAGGGCAAGTCCTGCTCAGCCTGGGCCGGAGTTATGCTCAATATGGACAGAATCTTCGAAGAATTTAGCTGTGAAGTTTTGGTAAGTCATCATCAAGCAAGTGTGAAATGCAATTATTCAAACTTGGCCAAGATTATTCTGATTTGAACAGAGATGGAGAAAAGCAAATCCCTAACAGTGTTACCCCCACCCCCTGCCAAATGTCAAGACTCTGCTTCAAAGCATGGGGGTGCGATAGCTTTCGAAAGAAAAGGTCACCAGAATTTATTATCAAGAACAAAAGATCTGTTTTTTCTAGCTCATTCTCAGAAATGCCTGAACCACCTGAAATGTTGAAAAAATCTGGCTAAAGCAGACACCTGACTTGGAAAATGTCAGACCCAAAGGTTACGTTTTGGCAAAGTTATACGCTACTGAACACATGGCTGTGGGAGGTGTCGGGCAATCTTAATAATGGTGCTACCAACCCTGCCTATAAAAAACACAGTTACATGGATGCAATCTTATTGTCCTCAAATTACCATTTATGCTAGTGATATCCTATTACCTTCAATGGAATTGCACAGGTGTAACTGAGCACATAATTTGAGGCGAATGGAGCTGCTAAGTAGCGCTGCAAACAGAAATTAGTTAACAATTTTCTTGATGCGTAAACCAGAAAAGTGTCCAATTTACTTTTACAGAGCTATGTTGGTTCTGCAGGATTGATACACTAGCAAAAAAAAAACTAAGTCAAATCACTAGGTAGGCAGATATGACCAAAGGAATTAGTGAAGGATGAACCAATTTTCAAACATTTTGTTTTTAAAAATAAAAAACACCCTTTGTTAATTAAACATATTAAAAGTTTTAAAGCACTGCTGCTCAGTTAAGAGCAAGTTTTCACTTGCTTGTTTTGAGTTTTAAGTTTATCTACACTGATTTAGTTAAACTAATGCAAACCTTTATGCAGTCATACTTATATTGACTTAAAACTGGTTATATTAGTTTAGCTTGCCCTGTAAATTTACCAACATGAGCTAAACAGATATAAACTGGATTTAAATTAATTTAAGAGTGTCCACACAGGGTTTTGCGACGGTTTAACAAAGCCACTTTAAAACCACAGTTTTAAACTAGTGCAACTTTGTGTGTATATGGGGCTTCTGATATGTCTGACACGTGGATTTTCCCCTGAAAACAAATATTGTAATCTTACTGATTATGTTATGTTGCAGTAAACCTCAGCTACCTCTGCACTAAGCACTAGCAAATACAGTTAATCTATCTTTCAGGAGGTACACTGAAAGTGATATCATTGCTTGGTTTCAAATCTATTTCCAAAGCTTCAGTCACAAAGAACAGAAAACAGGCTGACGTTTACTTACCTCTTTTTGGCCTCTTCATATTGCCAGCTCAGTCTTACTTTGTCCACAAGTCTCGTTTTATCATCAAAGCAAAACTTTTTTTTTTTTTTTTTTTTTTTTTTTTTGGACCAGGAAGAAAAGGAAAGGTGAAGAAACACAACACACATTAGTAATAAACATTGTTAAAAGAATATAAATAAAATTTATTCTCCCTACCCAAGCTTACCAAAAAACTGTCAATGTTTCAAATAAAAATGTGTCTGCAAGAGATAGTTTTGATTCTTAAGATATGAAATTGGGTTATTAATAAATTACCTAAAGGTGCAGTAAGTGTAAAGTTAGCCCTCTCAGTAAACAGCCTTTCTGGAA
The DNA here is from genome assembly GCF_002925995.2 of Terrapene triunguis. Classification (NCBI taxonomy): domain Eukaryota; kingdom Metazoa; phylum Chordata; order Testudines; family Emydidae; genus Terrapene; species Terrapene triunguis. The sequence goes on along the minus strand of NW_020664374.1, from coordinate 11,957,391 downwards.
ATTAAACGAGTTAGTAACATTTAATTATGCATTGTCAAGACCTTCCTAAGTCAGAGCTCAAAATGTAAAGAATAGGATGTACCAAACGAGTGCAATATTTAATTGCTTATTACAATAGCATTCTTATTTTATGGGAAAATTCAGTGCAAAGTCATTGGGTTTTGCTTCCAAAGCAAAAAGAAAGATGTTCCCTATATGTTGAAGCATTACTCAGTATTTTAGTCCCTGGAATCCATGGCTCTTTACCTTAAATTTATCTAGAAACAAACAACAGATTAAACAGTTTTATTCCAATGTGCTACAACTGCTTCTTGAATCAAAAGGTTGCAGCACTGTCACCATGCTGCAATTCTTACTGTAGCAAAGCGAGCTCTCTTCTGCAAACCCTCCTTGGGCAATATGCTCCATCACATGCAGCTTTAGTTCCTCCCCAAGCCAGCCACATATAGCTTAATAGCTATAACTTCTCTGGATCCCCATACCAGATCACTGAGCTTCTAGTCCCTTGTCAGTTGCCTGTCCTACTCTATGCACCTTCAGGCACAGGTAACACAATCCACCAATTTCCCACTCACAACCACCAGCTGATACTAATTCCCCCACTGCAGAATATTTTTCAAATTCAGGAGTGCAAGGGTTATCCCTATGCAGTTATACATTTATATTTTCTAACCAAATGTATACTATACAGTCTTCAAAATATACCATAGTTGGTTTGTCTTGGATGGTATTCAGTGTGCATTCTGAAGCAGAAAACATGGCTATTATCCTTTTGGTAAACTAGGATACTGCAATCTGATCCAGTTTCAACAAATGACTCTCCAATTGTACCACGACTCTCACTTTGGACCACGTGAGAAAAGTTTAGTGCCAGATCAGTTCCCTCAAACTCTCCACAGATCACAATTACACGTCATATTTATAAAAAATTCCCTTTCTACTCACCCATCGCTCATGGGTGAAAGGGACTAGAGGGAAAACAGACCAAAGAAAAATGTATGGTATACAACACTCAGAAAAAGCAGTTAACTTAAAGCTCTTGAATTATAACAAGCTTTGTATCTGAAGTAACATTCAAATTCTTATACTATCGCACTGTGAATGGGCTCTCAACTCCACTTCAAATTTCCTCAGAAGCAGTTGCTTACTTTTTGCCCATGGAAACCTAATTCAAATGACCAAAGTAACAGTGCATGGTAACCATTTAACTGGCATGCACACAACAGTGTAATTCACATTGGGTTGTTTAAGTGTGGTCCTCCTATACTTTTCTTGAACATGATTTAAAGAAGGGCTTGAAGGAAATGACAGCGAAGGCCTGACCGACCAGATCAAGAAGGAAGTGGATTCTTCTAAAGAAAAATATTAGAGCCCTAGTTTAAATTGTAAATTTCCCTCTATTTTGGAAGAAAGCAGTAGAGATCAACTTAGCTCTTGAATCTTTTAATCCATATGTAAAGATGAAACCAGTGTGGTAAAAAAAACACGACAGCTCAGAGGGTAACAGATCCTTGAGGCAAATGTAAACCTGGGCACTTACAACCCTTTATTTTTTTTCCCTCCAGCATGGCTGTAATACCAGTAAAAGTTTGATGCTTGGTGCAAACAGCTGGCAACAATTGCACTATAAAAAGGCAAAACCACTGACTGGGAGGCTTGTGAACACTCCTGTGGGGAACTATTATTCCGGGTCTACTTTGCCATCTGCCCATTAGTCATGGAGATGGTTAGAAAGTGATCACTTCAGCCCAGACTGATGGAACTGAGAAGCAGATTCCTTTGTAAACACATTTCACAAAGGCCTTTCGCATGTTTGAGAATTAGAATCACAAAGCATATAACTAGTGAACATTATTTGCACACTATTAAGCCAAAATGGATTCTTTTAAAAATGGAGAAAAAAAAACAAAAAGAGTATTTTCTTCCAAGCATCCATCTTTGAATTAAAATGGAAAACGAACCATAATCATGTGACTAACACAAAAGCTGCTTATTTTCCACAGCAAACATCTCACATTGGAACACATACCTCTCCAGTGATGTCAGTTTGAGAACAAGCATCACAGTGCTGTTGAGGTAAACAGGAATCACGGAGTGAACTAGAATTGTGCTGGAGACCTTGCAGGGAATCTGTAATACAACAGCTATTCCTGAATCCATCCGTTAGCTTCGCCAGGCTCTAAAAAAGAACATTAAAAAAAGTGATCTAGTAGAATCTAATTCTGGTTGTCCATTTTTAAAAAAAAAAAAAAAAATAGTAGAATGATACTCCACCCACTACTTTTTCTATTATTGGGATATAACAGGATGTTTATTAAAAAAAGCTACCTGTAAGAAAGTCAAATTTATCATTTCATTCTGTGAAATGGGAACTTTGTTTTGAAAACTCCATTTCCAAAAAACCCCCAATGATTGTATATTGTATGTAAGTGTATATTAAAACGAATGTAGTTTAAATCCAAGAACAACAAATAGTTAAGAAATATCTGTCAAAGTTTCAGTTTTCAGAGCTGTGAATAGCTCTGACTTTACACACAGCAGCTGCCATCTTCCAGGACAGACAGCAGAGAGGGCCACGTCTTACCTGCCTCTGCCTCAAACACACGACACTCCTCAGTGACTAATCCCTCACTCATCTTGAAAAAATATCACCCATTGCTTCAATTTTAATCACAGTTAATTTCACCCCTGGATTCTACAATCGTAAGGTCCATGCAGCCAGAGAGGTTTTTCCACTTGGATTGCGGGAAGGGCAGCACTATGAAATCTGTGGATCTGAGCAGACTGTGTAGGTAAGGGTATAGAACAGCACAGAGGGAGAAGGGCAGGTAAGACACAATCATGCAAAATAGCAACTGCCAGATGGAAGGCAAGTTTTCAGTTTGTTAAATGAAATGTTAATTAAAAGAAGAAAGCCAATATCATGATTTTTATACAAGCTTAGACAACAGGATTTGGGGTTTTTTAAAGTTCCCATTAAGCAGAGTTTCTCTTCAAGATTAATAGCCAACTTTTAATTTCATGATTTGACTTTTTAATTATTCACCCTTTCCTGCAACCAAATGTTTTCAAAAAAATTTTTTCTTTTGCCACAATTAAAACAAAAACCACACAGTCTGGCATGCATGAGAGAGACCACTGGCATCCTCCACTGTGAAAAATTTAAACATAAAATATTTTAATTAACTTCTCCCACACATTCCCAAAAGGAGATAACTCTCACTAACAAATCCCATCAAAAATTAAGTTAACCTACTATAACCATACTGACCAGCATCAGGTAGAAGACTGTTACCTAACAAAGAACTAATCTGATTCTAAACTACAGAGGCTCAATGCCAAGTGAAACAGTTTGCTGATTCTAGGTTCCTATGGGGATTACTAATTTGCAACAACCTGTAGTTATTAGGCACACCCAATTTATTAAGAAAAAAGGACATAATATAGCTCAGTGATTCTCAAACCGTAGCTCACAAAGAACTGCAGACAACATGGTACTACTGGCATCTCCCCCTTGCTTACAATTGGACAATTATAGAAACAAGAAAAAAGCCCTTCCTGAAAGCTAATAGAGTAGATTTCCACACATGCTCTACCACATGGTGTGGTCCCACTTTCATCTGTACTGCCCTGCTCAAAGCCATTCATCTCCACGAGGTACAGGGGAAATGTAGCTGTGCTGGGTGCAGGGGCGGCTCCAGGCATCAGCGCACCGCGGGGGGCGGCCTGCCGGTCGCCGTGAGGGCGGCAGTCAGGCTGCCTTCGGCGGCATGCCTGCGGGAGGTCCGCCGGTCCCACGGTTTTGGTGGCAATTTGGCGGCAGGTACGAATCCGCGTTACCAATGGACCTCCTGCAGGCATGTCGCCGAATCCGCGTTACTAGCGTTACCACGTTACCAGCGGACCTCCTGCAGGCATGTCGCCGAAGGCTGCCTGACTGCCGTGCTTGGGGCGGCAAAATACATAGAGCTGCCCCTGGCTGGGTATAGGGCAATGGGGGTCTTCTGCCTGAAACTTCTCCCACTTCATAGCTCTATCCTGGGGACACTATACCAAATACACACACTATCAGATACAATTTTGGGGCAACATGTACTTCATGTTAGATAGAAACAACTCTTCCACTTCAATATTTCCTACTCAATCTCCCAACCCAGTAAAAAAAAAAGAAAATCTCCCCAGGGCTGTCGATGGATGTTAAAATTAAAAAAGAAAACACACATTGGAGCAGACAACAAAATCAATATAAATATATACTTGGGAGGCATGGGGAAAGAGCAGCTCTCAGAAGTCTAACCATGCACACAAACTTTTATAAACATTCCCTCATCTTTTTGGAGCAATAACACCACATATATGGCATTATTTCTAACCACAGTACCCAGTTTAAACCTGTCCACCTCTTCCTTCCTTGCCTCAGACTTCTCTCCCACATATCCTCATCCAATTATCATATTTCTACAACAGCCACAGTTTTCTGAGCACCTACAGAAGACTGAGTCACCTCTGCTATGTTTAGATCCACTGCCTACACCTTACAGATTTAGATTAAGAGGTAGTTATGAAGTTTTCTATTTCCTCTTTCTGGAATAATTTACGAAGTGTTTACACATAAAACTCCCAACTCCTCCATAACCACTGCTTTTTCCAAAATGTGTTTATTGTGAGAGAGATTTTTTTTCCTTCGCCTGCTAAGCAAGGATTTTAAAATGTAAGAGTAATATGGAAAATTTTAAACAGACTTCATACTGGTTCTACATAATTGAGATACTCATATTTTGAAATATTGTTATTTTGTTAAATCTTAAAATTGGGTCAGGATTGTAAAGTATGCTGAAATTGATTAAAATATGTAACTACTAATTTTGAAACAAATTAATATTAAAGACTATTGCACCATAAAATGCACTGGAAGCAATATACAATTGTGACAACTTCAATTCTCATCAGTAAAACGGATCTAAAACCAACGACCAATATCATCCTAAATTTCTCATTTGTTCTATATGACTTCTATTCCAGGCTTGCCAGAGGACCCATTTCAGTCCATGGTATTTAACTTAATACTAGATTTGTAATTACTTAATAGTATTTTTCAGGCCACTGCTATCACTCTTAAAGTTTGTTTTAAAGGTGCAATTCTCAAGACTTCTCAGTCTGTCAGGTGGACACTGTGTTGCTGGGTTAAGACATAAGAATAAAAAAAATAGTCTAGTGGGAGAGTTAAAACAAGGCCAGTAGTTGAGCTGATCCAAGATTTCTCACACACAAGTCTTTAAACTGCCAGTTACTTTCCCCAAATGTGCATTATGGAATCCAGGAAGAATTGCTTTTCTAATCACTCTCACTAGCCATGGCATGTGGAAGGCTGAAAACCATTTTAAAAGTTGGCCAATACAAAATAGCAAATATACTGAAAGTTGCCAAGGCTGAAATTTTTAATAGTGACTTCACTGTTCTGCCTACTTAGACAATGTTTTGTAGTCTATCAGCTGACCATTGGGTAATGCTTCAGAGACTGAATAACTTTTAAACTATGGGAACATAATATAAGCAGATTACAAGATACCCAGATAATTAATAAAAAAAAAAAAGCTAACAGAACATGATGAAGCTACTGCAGAGAGAGATGAAAGATACATTTGAAAGGCTATGTTAATTTACTAGGCTCCTAAAAGTTAGCAGCCAAGATACTGCCTTTCGCATACAGCAGAGCTGATTTAACAGAACTATCCTTGTCATCTTTCCAAGCCCACAGGCTCTCTGGGTTTTTTTAATAAGGTGTATAAATCTAACGTATGGTATGAAGTTGAGACTTAAAAAAAGGAAAGGGGGAGGTTAATGCCGAATGGTAGTGAGATAGGGATGAAGAGGCTTCATGCAATCATATGCGATTACATTCCAGTTATCTGGACTAGTACATCATAGTACTGGTATTCCTCCGCTGGCTCTTGAAGCCAAAAAGGTGGATCACTGAATTTTTAAAAGGCCATACCACAAACTGCAATGGTCAAGAGAGGCAAAAATATTATTAGAGGCCTGGATAGATTCTAAATGAGGATAAGTTAATAAAATAAACACTTCATAGTTTAAAGAAGATAGGAGGAAACATGGTATAGAGATATATAAAATAATAAGTGGATTAGCACATTCCTTTCTTTACCCTATTTCATTATATAAACAACAAGAGAACACAAAATGAAATTAAAGACAAGTAATGTAAAACTGATCAAAGAATATATTTTCTTATGTAACATAATTACTCTGTGGAACTCAAGGTATCCATGAAGTCAAGAGTTTAAATGGATTCAAATAAAGATGAGACATTTATATGAATAATAAAATGATTTAGTTATACTATCTAGGGTATAAAAGATTCAGGGATATGAACTATCAGGCTCAGGACATAGGCCAACCACTAACTGATAGGGATTAGGAAGAAACTTTCCAGATGGACAGTTTATGCAGTAACCTGCTTAAGATGTATGTTTTGCACCTCTCCTCTACTTCTGATCAATGTCAGACAGAATATCAGACCACTAGTCTGATTCAGTTTAGCAATTCCTATGCACCTACAAACAAGGGAAAACAGCAGAGACCAGGGGAAGCTACATTTTTGCAACTATCCATCCAGTAGAAAGTTTCTTACCTGCATAAGGTCCTGCCTTTCTTTCTCACCCATACAAATAGCTTTTTTTATGGTTCGGAGCTCATTCATTATGGCCTGGGCTTCATCCAGTTTATAATTTGTATGAGCACTTGACATCTTACGATCAATCCTGTTGGCAAAAATTCAGAGAAATTTAAAAGTTAACTAATTATGCAAAGGTTCCGAAAGTATTGGTTGCTAATATGCCACTTCATTTCTATGAATAAAATGGTATATTTACTTTGAATTAACAAACACCAAGTATTTATAACATTCTAAAGTTATCTGACTATAAACCAGGAAACTAAAAAGGCAATGCAGTTGGCCCAACTCAGCTTCCCCAGAACTGACAAGTTTCCTGTTTTTAACCTCCGGAATCAGAGTTCACAGTTCATGCAACATAAACATACACTCTTAAGGCAGTTTTATGTAATAAAAATAAAATTAACTTACAAAGTAGTATCACAGATGGTCAAGTTGAAATAGACCCCTTAGTGTAAGCTGCTCCAATTCCCTGCCAATGCAGCATTGATTCATAGAATATCAGGGTTGGAAGAGACCTCAGGAGGTCATCTAGTCCAACCCCCTGCTCAAAGCAGGACCAATCCCCAGACAGATTTTTACCCCAAATCCCTAAATGGCCCCCTCAAGGATTGAACTCCCAACCCTGGGTTTAGCAGGCCAATGCTCAAACCACTGAGCTATCTCTCCCCCCATTCATAGATTCCAAGGCCAGAAGGGGCCATTGTGATCATCTAGTCTGACCTCCTGTATAACATAATCCATAGAACTCTCCCAAAATAATTCCTTTTGATCTAGAGCATCTCTTTTAAAGGAACATCCAATCTTGATTTTAAAATGGTCAGTGATAGAGAATCCGCCACAATCATTGGTAACTGGTTCCAATAGTTCATTACCCTCACTGTTAAAAATTTACACCTTATTTCCAGTATGAATTTGTCTAACTTTCAGTCACTGGATCTTGTTATACCTTTGTCTGCTAAACTGAAGAGCCCATTATCAAATATCTGTTCCCCATGTCGGTAATTCTAGACTGAGATCAAGTCACCCCTTAACCTTCTCTTTGTTAAGTTAAGTAGACAGAGCTTCTTGAGTCTACCACTATAAGGCGTGTTTTCTAATACTGTACTATAATCATTCTTGTGGCTCGTCTCTGAACCCTCTCCGATTAATCACCATCCTTGCTCTTTACAGCATATTTCCTAGGAAAGGGGTCGGCAACAAACAAACCGGCCCGGCCCGCCAGGGGGCATACCCTGGCGAGCTGCGTGCCAAAGGTTGCCGACCCCTGTCCTAGGACTTTGTTCAGTCTTGTTTTAAAAGTGACTAGTGATGGGACTCTCACAATTGTCCTTGGGAGACATTTGTAAAGTCTCAGGTTTTATTGTCAAGAAGTTCTGATTGGTATCCAGCCTAACTAGGAATAATCAATACTTATTCTTTCTGCTGGATTTCAGTGTTCACATCAAAATGGGATCTCATGGCCAGCTTGAAATCACAGGACTGTCCCACAAAATTTCCAACTCAATTCATAGCAGCACACACTCTGGATCTTATCTTTGGTCTGGGAGTTGGGGGTGTGAAGATAACATCTTTATCATAGCCAGACCATTTCTTGCTCCAGGTTAAGGTCAGCTTCTTTCAGGGGGAAGATCTGTTAGGGGGCTGACGGACCTAGTGCAGGTCCAGATATCTCTGATGGGTTCTGCTGCTCAACCATTAAATCACTCTGTCAACAGTTGGCTGATTATAACTTATCAGTAATCATTGACAGACCAACACCTACAAACCCTCTCCCATTACCTCATCCTCACCACTCTCCTGGAGATACCAATTAAAAATGAGACCAGAGTCCCTACAGAACTTTCTAGAATAAACACTCAGATTCAGATTTCAAAGCTGACTGGGGGATTTAGCCAGCCACTCACTGAAGTTAATGTTAATCTCAACTTCTATGCCTACAGTAGTGTAAAAGAAAGTGTGTTTAGGGGGAGAAAGCATGCATAGGGGGAGAGCTAGTAAGAATACTGTTATGGGCTATATGCCACAGCTAATAAAGGAAATTTGTCAGCAGATATCTCATAATTCAATACAAAGATTCAATAATACAAAGTGAGAATACTCACAAATTGTATTTACTTGACAATACTATGGATACTAAGAGCTCAAAAATATTCTTTATGGTAAGCTGACAAGAGTATTGTCAAAGCAAAAGTATTATAAAATAAAAAAAAAAAGGGACAAGGATTTGTGGCTTAGATAGAATGCAAATTATGACAAAAATATCAAAGTGCGAACAAGTATTTACGATAGGGAACAAGCATACCACAGGAAATTATCTTTCATATTCTAGCAGAATGATACAAGATAAACATAGAGAGAAGATTTATAGCCACCGTGAGGCTGGCAGACCAGGTGCCAGCTGATGCCAAAGCCCCAGGCCTCACTGAACACTTACAAGTGCAAAGTTGGAAACCAGTCTTGCTTATTTGTGTGTTAGCATTATCAAAATAAATAGTATATGTTAAGATGATAAGAATGAGGTTAGTGTTTTATAAAATGCGTGTAGGATGCTGCATATATTGTTCTCACTCAACTATACCCCAAGTCAGAAAATAACAGCAAACATCTGCATTGTATATATCCTTATAACTAAGTAACCCATCAAACAAGAAAAAATGCAAATGATGGTTTCTTACAAGATGTTAAATCCTGTTCATTAACCAAAACATGAGCCATTGTGCGAGATCAAGGATCAAAGACTTTGTTAAGTGCGTTCATCCCCACCCTTCGGAAGAAGGGGCCTGTGTGGGAACTGTTGCTGTCAGCTTGGTTTGTGTGAGAAGAAGCTATAAATACGGACACAAGGAAAAATTCTTCATCTCTGCACTGTTTAGATTCTAACTGAAAGAGAAGACTAAGGTCCCCAGAGTTACTCTGCGTAGCCCTAAAAAACTTTTGTGAACTGGCAGATTACTACATCTCTGCTACCTTTCAAAGTTATAGACTGACTCATCTATACATATATTTTCACCTGCTTTAACCTCTGAACAACTCCTTTTTTCTTAACTAATACACCTTTAGATAGTTTACTACAGAACTGGCTGCCAGCGTTGTATTTAGTGTGACATCTGGGGCACAAATCAACCTGGGTGAGTGACTGGTCTCTTTGGACTGGGTGCAACCGGAATATTTTGTGATTTTTTGTTGTAAATGACCACTTATCACATAGTCCAGTTTGCCTGGGTGGCAAAATAGACTGGAGTGTCTACGGGGACTGGCTGTGACTCCATGTAAGACTATTGTAGTACTTTGGGAGTTCACATTTGTTACTACATTGGTGAAATCTAATTATAGAACATACCACCAGTTTGCAATGTCTGCCCTACGGTAGGCATTCACGGTCATGAGCCACTCCAGACAGCGTGACAGCCACCACAAAAGGAGGACAACTAGCTGCACAGCATCAATTAACAAAGATTTACTTTTGATGTCCTATCTAGCAAGATGTCATTAAGCTACTCCATGCTAGCAGAATCCTGACACAATCTTGAGCTACTCAGTGCTGACTACCAGAAACTCAAACTTTATTGAAGGAGAGAGGCTGTTGAATTGCAATATGGAAGGCGAAAAATGATAATAAAAATGATAATTTGCTGAATACATTGAAAATACTAAAATATTACACTGAATACACTAATGTATAAGAATAACTTTATATATAGCCTGAAGAGACAAGTCTCTTGCCCCGTCATACAGCATGTGCTACCACCACCCACTTTCATAAACTAATCTGATGAAACTCCATTTTCAATGGAGTCTTATTGTCTTAAATAAAAAATAAATTGAGAAAAAAAAAGGAAAGGAAACCTATTATCTGGTAAATAACCTATCAATGAGATTATCAATTTTGCTAATTCTGGTGATTTTATTGAGAGTCTTTACTGAAGGACCGAGCTCCTGGAGTCATGTCACTAACCTCCTGGTTGCAAAGAAAAGGTGGGAAACATGAACCCTGAAATTTCAAACACCAGAGAGGACGTAAAGGTGTTACTTTAAACAAATCTCATGATTCTTTTGGGCCTGACTCGTGATTTTTGAATGCTAGGAGCTGGCAGCACTGGTTTAAGATTCTGACAAGATTAGACCAAACCACAGTAGGAAAGGTGACGTTAACTAACTAAGAATTTCATATGATACACAAAGTACTTGGCTTTAACCCAAAGTCACGTTAATATCAAGAACTTGGATTCAACCCAAGTATTAGGCCAGATGGCCCCCTTCTACCCTCCTGTTGCTTCACATCTACAAGAAGACATCTAGAGAAAAGAAAGATATTTAACTTCAAGTGGAATTTTCTACAGGTTAAGTATCTGCTAATTCATGTTCTTGGGGGAGGGTTGGAGGCTGACTAGTGAGTTTTTATTTTCTCGGACAAAGGGTCATTGTCAATCATACTGTTTACAGTATAATTGGCTGTCATACAGTCAATCCAAGCTGACCTAATATTCTAAGGCTGTAGGTCCCAAACTTTTTTACTAAGGTGACCCAGGCTAGCAGAATCCTGACACAATCTTGAGCAATCTTAACAGGCAGCACTACCAGCCCCACCTATAATAAAATCTGCCTGATCTCCCATTGAAGTCAACAGGAGTTTTAACACTGACTTCAGTAGTAATAGGTTCAGGCCCCTAACTGCTCATAATATTTTGCTGTTTGGAAACTATGAAAGGGTTTTAAAGACCTAACATTCACCCAGATGCAAAGCTCAAAATATGATTCCTAACATTGCTTAAAGTCACACTTAAAAATGAAAGGAAACACATGATTGCAAACCAAACAATTAAGACTTCACTCCTCCTATTTTATACTTGGTAATTAGCTGAAAATGTATTTAATAAAATAGTTTTGACACAGCCTAGCGAGAAGGCAGAGAGCAGTGGTGAAGACTGAAGTTTTTAAAGAAATTCTACAGCAGAAGAGGAATTAACAAGGTGACTGAGCTTAAAGCACCTGCAAAAAAAAGTTTTCCATTTAAAAAGGATGGGGGAGATGATCTACTTGGCTGTCTATTTTGTGACAATGCACTTTCTCTATAGGGATTGATACAACATATCAGATTCACACATGATTCAAAACATATATCCAAAAAACAAGACTTTCCAGAGCAGCCTTTTTAAAAAACACAAATCTCCTGGCTCATAAGTCAAGAAGTCACTGTGGAGAACATACAGAGATCAGCAAAGCAAGAGTGCTCTAGAGAAATTCTTGAAGAAAATTCCATCACAACTTCAAACAACACACTAACAGACATATGGCTGCCTTCAATAAACAATAAGGATGAGAAATGAGACAAAGCAGGAGCAATATCATGACTTCAATGTCAGTGACAAACAAGCATCAAAGCACTGAAGCACAGAACAGTCATGTCTGAACTTTTAAACTGTCTGATCAGAGCTACCTAAAAAACTATTAGTTGATCAGATTCACAAAATCCTATTCTAAAGTAATACTGATTTTTCCCCCCCTGGATGTAAGCAATTTAACTTAGACTAAAATCTTGGACATTAATATTTAGGTTCAAAACTACTTCTCAGGCTTTTCTTTTCACAAAACCATACAAGAGAAACGTTTGAAATTGCCTTCAAATCACTTTCTTTGTTCTTGGATCTTCCTAGGGAGGTGATTAATCCTTCACAGAAACAGCAGAACAGAGCCTTAAATCAGAACCCTGCCATCCTCATTTTAAGTTAACCTCATGTTGTCATGGGAAAGAAGGGAAAAGCAGAAATAGGTTTTATCTAGTCTTAAAAGTTAATATTGATAAAGATACTAAGTCACTGCGTAAGGCATAAATGTTTGTGTGTGTATGTGCTACCTGTCATCTGAATACAACAGCATTCTGAATTATTGCTCATCTTCAAACAGCCAAGATCCTGTGACTATATTAAACCGTTTCTTTATGTGTTACTATATCTTTTCCATTACTTTAGTATATTCATAATTGGTTTTCTATCATATACCTCTGACTGGCCTTGCAGTTACCTGATGTAGTCAATTTAAAAGACATTTGTGTATGAGGATGACTAGTTAATATTTGCCAATGAAGTACTTTGGCCTGACAAGAGTTTTCTTCTCTTAAATTTTTAAGGATGAACTGCATCTTTCATGTGTATTTGTTGTTACTTACTAAGTACTATGTTTAGCAAATGGAAAAGAAAGCAGCTGCCTGTTTTTAGAATAAAGCAACAAAGAGTCCGGTGGCACCTTAAAGACTAACAGATGTATTGGAGCATAAGCTTTCGTGGGTGAATGCCCACTTCATCAGACGCATGTTTTTAGATTGCTGCCTAAAAGTCAGAAATTATTAAGGACAACCGTCAGTTGCAATAGTAAGCAACCACCACCTCTACACTAAGCTCAAAAGGGAATTCTATGACCTAAAATACAAAAATTCCTCAATTTTTGCATATTTTGCCACTTTTTTCATAAACTTGCTGGCACATTAATCAATGGAATCATCATCCAAAATAATTTCAGCCAATCTTGCTTACATCAGTTTGCCTTATTATCAATGAGAGCACATTGTTAGCACCATCCATGGTTGTCTAAGTAGGGACAATTGTTAAAATAAATAAATAAATAAAAAAGAAAAAACAATTCAAAAATAAAAACTTGAAGCAGGAGTCTGTGCATTAAATAAAGTTTTGCAACACTTCCAGTTAAGTAACAAGAAAGTAAGCCAACAGGAAGAAGAGAAAGAAAAATCCCCCCCTCCCAAAACCTCCCAACTCACTCTTGTAGTGTTTCCACTCCTTTTTCTTTATACTGCAGTTCTTCCTTCATATGTGCCAACTCTCGTTTTAGTCTAGAAAGCTTAAAACAAAATATATTTTAAGCAAAAATATGTTACGGCAGCAAATCACTGAATAACTATTATTATTCTTTCAAATAATTCTTAAAATAATTGTTCTTTCAAGAATTTAAAATTACTGTGCATTGTTCCAAGTCTAGTATTTTCAAAGTGAAAAGTGATAATCTGTTTGGTTTTTAATCTACAGTAAAACAAAATCAACAAATGCTTTAGAGAAATATTAATAAAAACCTACCCAACAATGGTCACAAAGTAACAACATTGCCAAACGTACAAGGTAGCTGCTTCTTTGTATAATCTTCTACTATGCTATCTGCTATCACTTGTTCTAATAGCCAACAAGTCTCTGTCCGCATGTGATTTCCCATTTCCTGTCTCCCCCGGAACAGTGATTTCCCATCTAACTCTGTAATAGACAGTCACCCAAAGACCTGCTCAACTATATTTAACTATATTGCAAACAGCCAGCTCAGACAGCCAGAAAGGGGAAGAGGTTCAGTACTATGGCTTTTTCAATGGGAAGAATGTTCGTTTAAAGTCACTAGAGATTGTGATGATTCATCTGCCCATTTTTATTTCTGTATTATAAAAGACAAGTACAAAGTGACCCTTCAGCAGCAGTAAATAGTGAAAGTTGCCTGGCAGATCATTTATTTAATGTAATAATAAGCAGCTGTTCATTATAATCTCCCCAAAATTTGGTGTGTCTGCAGTGACGTTTACTACCAGGTTTCACTATTTTAATAAAATTGCTCCTTAATTGATGCTTATTGTAACAGATACATAGAATTATGTCTGGTTCCGTATGGATGTTTTATATTTTTGGTTAAAAAGTCACATATGTTTTGGGACAGGCACTCCTTTGTTTGTATATGCATTTCAATAAATGATGCCGTCAACTTCCTGCCACAGAAAAAAATGAAAATGTGAGCTTCATAAACAGAAAACATAAACTGAGTCTCCCAGAGATTTAGTAGATTTTCTACAATGTATCCGAAACACTGATAAGACGTATGTAAATCACTAAGTAACAAAATGCTTAACACAATGTCTCCCCCATGCCCCGCAAAAACAGAAATCACTACATCATCATAACAAAACAGGCAGTATATAGTGACTTCTTGGATTATCTAGTCCAACCCTTATAAAATAAACTCCGCTAAAATAAGAAAATATATCATTAATATCTTCCATGTTTATATATTCAATGGTGTACAGTATATTTAACTCTTTATATTAATTCAATATACATGAGCGTGCATAACACAGAGGTTCACCCTATGTATAGAAGTAAAAAGGTGTATTTCATGGTCACTTTATTATTGGACCATGGGGGGGGGGGGGGGGGGACAGAGACTGGTAATCCATATGCAAATAGAAAAGTCACTTATTTTCTTTAAACCTTGTTTAGAGAAATTGAGTGAAATTTTAACTTGCTATGTTTTCTTGTTTGGTTTGCTGCATTTTCTAAACATTAGCTCTACCATATACAGTATGTTGTAAATGCATGCTAACAGAATACATGCCTTTGATGGGTGGTGAACATAATTTATTTTCCAGGGCCACTCCTGTGAAAAGTGGTCACTAAATCATGAAGTCATAAACAGGAACACCACCCTTCAAAGATATGTATTTGATTTATTTCATGAATTGACCATCTGGCATGCTAAATCCCATTTTATCCATTAATAAAAGGAATATGCAGTTTAGATATATGGTGGGCCTTAAGTTATAAAGCTGCTTTATTAGTTGTGGGCATCTAACTAGCTTCCATTAAATATGTAGAATTTTACTGTTCATTAGGAACACTGACAAGCAGATTTGGAAAGATACGTATAACTTTCCCCTCTACCACTGTAACTACTTCAGACAAGACAATATTCAAAGTATGGTTCTAACCTAAAAATGGTTAAGTAAAAATGGTACTTTCTTATACAACAGATGTGGTCCATATGTGTTCAGAGTTATATATGCTTACCACAGTATATGGGGATGTGTTGGGGGTGGGGGGATCATTTGTCACTTTTTATTCTTTTATAAATGCAGCCCTGGGCAAATGATCTATTCTGGTTTGTGCATCGACTGAACTTATCACTGAGTTCTCAACACAGAGCCACATCCTGACCTCAGTTACATCTATAGAACCCTATGGAACCCAAGAGCAAAATCAATGACATCTGGTTTGGACAGGTGTTGCTGGGGCCAGAATTTGACTTGCAGAATATTTGCTACTAGTGGTGATGCTCGAGACAGAAAGGAAATTATTTTTAAAATACAAGTTGAGTTGGTGTGTCAGTCATTCAGAAAAAAAATTCTTTACACTTATAAACAGGGGAAAAAAATTCTTTGGAATCATTAAGACATAGTAAAGATGGAACCACACTGCTATTTTTATTAAATAATTGTTCAAGAGTAGAAGGGCACTTTAAACATGTGCAGTTTTAGAAAGCATGCATATACAACTTCTAAGCCTAATGGTGGGTGGGTGTGTACAGCACTGTTTTAATCACATAACATCAAAAAAAGATTACTCACTCTGTCACGACGGCTTGCTATTTCTGCTTTAATCTGATATGGGTCATACTTGGTATTAGTTGAAAATCCAGAGAATGCTAAACAGATGGAAAACAATGGTATTTTATAATACATTTTTCACGTTTTCAATGTGTTAAATGATAGTGTGTGCAAACATGTTTCTAAAACTTCAAAGCCACAACTCAGCAAATCACTTAAGCATGTGCTTAACTGTTTTGTGGGATTGTGGCCAAAAAGAGTACATACTTGTCAAAGTGTGGCTACACGTCATTCTGGGTCCCAAAGTTGAGTCATTCTATTTCAAAGATGGAACAAGCTTATTTGTCTATAACTTCCAGACATGTCTTTGTAGGATATGATAATTATGTGTTATAAGACTTACTCAGTGTAATTATTTTTGAGTACAACACAGGAATGTTTGTAGCCAAAATGATTTCTTCTAAACAGTAGGGTCTAAAAATTGACAGTACATTTAATGGATGTTTCCATTCATTTTTCTTGCAGTTTAGGAACTTTCATAGGAATGTAACAAATTTAATGTCCCTATGGTAACACAGATTTTATTTACAACCTCCTCAACATGATTACAGATAGAAGTCATGTTTGGCTGTTAGTTAAGTGTATGGTATTTATATGCAATACATAGAAGAATTTATTTAGCTGGACAAAATTTGGACTGAATAGAATGTGAATCAATCTGCTACCAAATACATATAAAGGAAGTAAAATCACATCACAAATTTCAATTTAATAAAGCCCTTCTAAGAACAGAAAACTAGGAAAAATTGTTCCACATCAATATCAGTTTCCAGCTCAATCACTGATGAAATTAGGTCTGCTTGCAACTCAGTGCATGCAGTAACCACATGCAAGTTTACAGTTCAAAAATTTCCTCACTCTCAGAGTTACAGCCCCTCAATAGTGAGTGTTTTAATAATCTCATCACAGCTTCTCTTAAGACAGAGTTTCAATTTAAAGACACCTTTGTGTTTTCTCTTTTGGTAAACTGAGGTTTTCCAAGATGCAACATAATTTTGCACACCAACATATTCTTTCTATTATAAGGTACAAGATTTCAAAAATCAATCTGGGCTGAATTCCAACTGGGAAGTTATTTCGTGTGTACCTAAAGTTATTCACTATCTATCCTGAATTGCTATATAGCAGCACTGTCTGTTGATTAAAAGCTGCTACCTTCCATTCCAGTGTAACTATCAGGATCATCTCCGGAGCCTTTTTTAAAAATCGTCACTACATTAACTCCCTTCCAGTTATTTAGCACGCGGGCTTGTTTAAATGTTTATTATTGTTTATCAATTTATTCCAGAACCTCCCTTTATTGACGCCTCAATCTGGGACAGTTCCTCAGATTTGTTGTCCAAAAAGGATTGCTCTGATGTGGGTATCTCCCCCAAATCCTCTGCAGTGAAGACGGATGCAAAGAATTCATTTAGTTTCTTTGCAATAGCCTTGTCTTTCTTGACTACTCTTTTAACACCTTGGTCGACTATTGGCATCCCTCCCTTTTTGGCAGGATTCTGATGTACTTAAATTCTTACTGTCAGTTTTTGCATCTTTAGCAAGTTGCTTCCCAAATTCTTTCTTTCATGGCCTGCCTTATTATACTTTCACACACAACCTTCCAGAGATCATGTACCTTCTTATTTCCTTATTAGGATTTGACTTCCAAATTTTAAAGATGCCTTTTTCCTGTTACAGCCTCCATTACTCTGCTGTTTAGCCACAGTGGCATTCTTTTGGTCTTCTCATTGTCTTTTCTGATTTGGGGCACGCATTTAATCTGAACCTCTATTATGCTGCTTGCAGGCATTTAATCCTTGTGACAGCTCCTTTTAATTTCCATCTAACAAGCGTCCTCATTCTTGTGTAGTTCCCCTTTTCAAAGTTAAATGTTACTGCAGTGGGATTTTTTGGTATTATCCCCCCACAAGGATGTGACACACAATGTCTCTTCATACTGTAGGAAAAAGAGAACTTAATGTGTGCAGTTTAATGCAATGCTGAAGGGGAACATAATGGTCTATATGGCAAGTAATTGTTTTTTTTTTTTTTTAAATGGAGAGTTGGGAAAGAATTATTTTCCATCACCATCCAAGGAAAAAATGAGTATAAATGTCCTTAAATGATAACAAGAAATGTTTAATTTTAATGCCCCCTCATCCATTCCCTGATGTGGCTCTGATCAGAATGCCTGTTTTGGGATTAGAAAGGATTTTTTTCCTTTTGCGCCAAATTAGCAAGGTGTCCGGGGAGGGAGGTCTGGGTTTTGCATGGAAGTCCTGCTGGTTTAAAGGAAAAAGGAAAGGAACAGTTAATGTTAAGCAGTAATACAGGACTACCTAATTTGTAGCAATTAGCAGCCAGTGTCTAATGTGGATAAAAAGGCTAAAAGGGCCAGCTCCCAGAAGTAAATATGCTTAAGAGTCCCAGAAAATGGCTGGTGGACCTGTTAGAGTGTAGAGAAAAGAGGAGACCTGAAGCCTTTGCAGACTGAGGTAGTAAAAGGATTCTGAAGTGGGCTAAGTCCAAGAGGTTAGGTTAGAGACTGCTAACTCTAATTTGCTGGGTTTATTGTGTGAAGCCATTTAGCTCAGCACTAGGCCCAATAAAATGCCTGGTATTTCAGGGGAGTAGGATGAGGGGAGAGTCCTCTCTACACATTGTTAATAAAGTTGTAGCCTGACATTTTATAAGACAGCTCAGCATTTCATTCTGCTGTGTGTCTCGATCAATTGTGGAAAGAACTTTATAAACACTGAATAAACCATGCAGTAACTTGCCAAAAGAGGTTGTGCAATTGCTATCAATACATGGACTGAAATTCTCTAATCCATTATTTCATGAAGTTGATCACAACTTAGTAGTGAAAGAGTTTCATGGACACCTCTGCTTCCACCTGTAAACATACAGATCTCACCTTCCCCTGCTCATGAACACATATCCTTGATGAACTTACAGTAAATGCATACATAGAAAAGTCTATGTATTTTTAACTGTCTTTTAATCTGATTTGACAGATGGAAACAAGAAGATTGTTCCACAAACCAGCTCTCCACAGATCCAGAACTTCTCTAACTGGTCAGAGACCAATATTTAGAAATGTTTACAAATACTGAAAACATTTTTACTGGTCTAAAATGTTTCTAGATCTTAAAGCACAAGTGAAACAGTTTATTACAAATATTTTTCCAGTATTTTATTAGGCTTCTGATTCCGGGGAATGCCAGCAACACATCTCAATAGTTCCAGAAACTTCAAAATTAGTTAGTGTTTGTACCTTTCCTATAGATACTCTCCCAGCAAAGTCTGAGTAATTGTTTGCAACCAATTCTGCTGCTGTCATACGCAGTTTACCTTTTCTGGGTAGAAAAAGAACTACAACAGTCCCAGTCAAATAAAGCAGTTTAAAAAAAAATCAGACCTTATTTCCCCAATATTTTCTCCACTTATATAAAAATTGCCCTGTGCAAGATGATAGGCAATAAGTTATCAAAATTAGTGGAACTAAAGTCTTGTGGAACTACTGAAAGTCTTGAAAAATAAAGAAAAATATTTTTATAAATTGGATGACTTTCCTATTTTAAAATGACCAAATTATATTAACTTGCCCCCCCCCCCCCATTTCAATTGTGACATGATTTTAGCAGCCAACCTTGCACGTCACAAGAGCTGGGATTTAAATGTGTCATAAAGCATCAGTTTCAGCCTCTTATAGTGTTTGCAATAGCAGCAACTAAAACCATGTTAGACTATAAGTGGGAAGAAAGCAAGAGGTATGACTTTGGCATCCAGTACCTCAGAAACCAAAAGGGCCAAAGTCAAAAGCTATTTCTCAGCTTTCCAACAGTACATACCACTAGTGGTTTGATAGATATTGGACTTTGCCACTGACCCCTGGGACCAACAAAGTTTTTTTGGCCATTGTTACAGGAGTACATATATTAGATCAGGGTAATTTTCAGAGAGTCAGATTCACACTAAGAATAGATAAGAAATTAATAAGGGTTTTATAGAAATCTATTAATATTATTCTGGGACTATAGGGAGGGAAGGACAAAGACTCAAGAAATTCCTTACAACTCTAATATATAAAGGAACTTAGTTTTATTTATCAGCTCATTGATTATTTCAACAACAAATTCTCAAGTAGTTGTTGCAGAAAACAGCAGAAAAAAATGTAAGATGCTTTTTGCACAGCTCTGAAAAAACACCTTTGATTTTAAATAAATATTAGCACTACAGTGATAGATTTTTTTAAAATATTCTGAAACCAGAGGGCATACCATGTAAAAATTATTCACAGATTATAGGTGTTAGGAGGGAACTAAAATAGTGAACCTGGAAATAAGGACAGCCAAATATAGCTTTTACTTTAGAGGAAAAGAGACGTATGCACTTGAGAAAACAGTCAAACATGAATTCATTTACTTTTCCATTTGTCATAAATTCTACTGCCATGATTGCTAATTATTAAAGATAAATACTTTTAAACAGGGTCTTTTCTTTCCAGTCTATTTTCACTACTTGATCCTGCACTTCAATGTATAATGCTGCTATTGTTAACATGTTACTATGATGTCACAAAATGTTACAATTAAAATTTAAGAAAGAGAAGATGGAAATGTGTAGGAGAAATCTGTCTTAAAATAATTGCTATTTAAATAAATCACTTGCCACATAAATATAGCTGAAAGAAAGCAAATTTAACAGAACAACAACTATACCTCTACCCCGATATAACGCGACCTGATAGAACATGAATTTGGATATAACGCGGTAAAGCAGTGCTCCGGGGGGGCGGGGCTGCGCACTCCGGCGGATCAAAGCAAGTTCAATATAATGCGGTTTCACCTATAACGCAGTAAGATTTTTTGGCTCCAGAGGACAGCGTTATATCGGGGTAGAGGTGTATTTACCTTACAGTAACTACAATTCTTCAAGATGCTGTAGTCACTGTGGACTCTTGTGTGTGCACATGTGACTCACACACAAGATCAGTTTGTTTTTAAACAGCAGAGTCCGTCAGGGCCACACACATGCTCTCTGCCTTCTCATGCTCCCATGTGAGGGCATAAAGGGAAGAGAGCCATGACTCTCCCTTAGTTCCCTCGTAACTGAAAGGTTGGGGTAGCTGAAAACCCAAAAAGCAGGGCTGGAGGTTGTGGGATCCACACTGACATCATCATCTCAAAAGAGCCACAATCATGTGTAGAGTAAAGAAGAAGGACCGGAGAGAGCATGTGTCAGTGTGGATCCCACTTTAGGTGACTGGCAACCAGTAACCCCTCAGGATGGTAGGAATGAGGAGTTCCAATTGCATCAGTTGAATAGGAATTGTAGTATTGCTCTCACAAAGTTGGTATTTGGCCTAGCAGCTCAGACCAAGGAATAGTGCCTGACAAATGTCAGAGGGTTATTCCAAGTCACTGCCTTATCAATCTCTGATATTGACAAAATCCTTTAGCAGGCAGAGGATATTGCTTGCACTCTGGCAGAGTTTGAGACTTGATGTTTGGTGGGAGAAGCTGACAGGCAAGTGAGGTACTTTGTGTTATCCATTTTTATATTCTTTGAGAAGAAGTGGCTGGACCTTTCAAATGTCCAGCAAATGCAATAAATAGATCAGGCTACAGTCTGAATGCTTTATCATACTGACAGGAGCAAACTAAAGTCATGAAAATGTCAACTATATGTATTTTCTTTCCTCCTTGAGCAGAGTGTGATTTCAGGAAGAAGGCAAGTAGGATGATCAGCTGGTTTAGATGAAAATCAGAGACCACCTTCAGAATAAACTTTGGGTGTTGTCTCGGCACCATTTTGTCACTATGGAAGGTCATGTAAGGGGACACAGCCATAAGTGCTTGAAGCCAGCTCACTCTCTGTTGAAATAGCCAGGAGGGACACCATCTTCAGAGTGAGTTAGTCCAGGGAACATTCTGAGAGAGGTTCACACGGAGGTTTCGTAAGTTTCAGGAGGACCATACTAAAGTCTCAAGCAGGAGCAGGTTTTCTGACCAGTCTGTATGAGTCTCTTGAGAAACTTCGATACTATGGGATGATAAAAGATCAAGCACTGCAGTACAAGCAGGTGGTGACCTGAAATCACTATGAAGTGGACCTTTATAGAGCTAAATGGAAGCCTGATGCTTCAAAGGTAGTAGAAGATCTTCAGTACTTAAGTCTGGGTCATGTCCAGACCATGATGGGCTGCTTAGGCTACGTCTTCACTACCCGCCGATCCGGCGGGTAGCAATCGGTCTATTGGGGATCGACTTACCGCGTCTAGTGAAGACACGGTAAAATCGATCCCTGATGGCTCTACCGTCGACTCCGGAAATCCACCGCGGCAAGAGGCGGTAGCGGAGTCGACGGCGGCACGGCAGCGGTCGACTTGCTGCCGTCCTCACAGCCAGGTAAGTCGACCTAAAATATGCCACTTCAGCTACGCTATTCACGTAGCTGAAGTTGCATATCTTAGGTCGACCACCCCGCTGTAGTGTAGACCTAGCCTTATATTGAGAACCTCTACCATTTAGATGAGTAGGTCCATCTGATAGATATTTTCCTACTTTGAACCAGAATTTCCTGGATCCTATCCATGGTACTTAACCAGTCAACGACCACACTGTTAGATGTGGCAACTCTGGGTCTGGATGAAGTATCTGACTATAGTGTTGTGAGATTAGGTCAGAGTGGTCCAGGAGTTGGTTCAAAGACTGAATGGACATTGGTAAGAGACCTGTCAGCCAAAACCGCCTCACCCAATCCAGGGGCAATGAGAATGACCATGGCCTTGTCTCTCCCAGTCTTGGAGATCATCAGGAGAATCTGTGGGACAGCCTATTGGAGACCACTGTAGGAAGAATGCATCCAGTAACAATCCTGGGCTCAGTCCACCTCTGGAGCAAAAGCAGTGACATGTAGTGTTGTCCTTGGTGTCAGACAAGTCTACTGGGGATCTTCTGCAACGAATCTATGCAAGGACCATCTGTGGTCAGTCACAGATTGTCTGCTCAGGAAGTCTGCCAGGTTGTTGCTGACTAGGAAGTGAAGAGCCATCAGGATCTCCCCACTCTGACAGCATCAAGTCCAGAATCTGATGGTTTCCAGGAAGAGGGACAAGGAGCAAGTGTCCACTTGTTTGATTACGCAGTGCATAGCGGTCTTGTCCATGAAGATTTGCACTACCAAATTCCGGGGGATCTGTTCCTACAGACCAGTCTAATGGCTCTCAGCTTCAGGACGTTCATATATAACTCCATATCATCTGAGGACCAGGTTCCTTGAGTCTGCAGTGGTCAAAATGAGTTCCCCTGCTTGCCCGACACATCCATGATCAGCATATCTTCATGAGGGACTGAAAGGGGCACCCCTCTTAGTGCATTTGTGGGATCCAACCACTAAGCCAGCTCAGCAGTGACTGATATGTGGGGCACAGAGATTTTCCTGTCTAGTCAATGTTGGAGAGAATAGCCTGACCTGAGCAGAGCTGGAGGAGTGTGAATGCCTTGCCTTCCCCAGGTGGGCAGCCACCACTGCTAGAGTATTCACAAAAAGCCTAGGTGCCATGGAGAGTCCAAATGGAGTACTGTGTATTGGTAGTGATTAATTTCCACTTGAAACTCAAGTACTTCCTGAGGGCTGAGTGAATATCTATATGAAAGTCGAGAGCCACAAACTAGTCTCGAGTCTGAAGAGATGGAATGATGGATGCACATATTACCATCCTGAATCTGGGGCAGTGTATGTTCAGTCTCCAGTCAATTCTGCTAGCTGGATGACAGGGTGGAATAAATGCCAGAGGAGCCATATGAGGGGCAATTTTGAGTATCATCATCATTTTCAGAATGGTACTCCTGCTGTCTGCCCTGCATTTTCAGAATGGTACTCCTGCTGTCTGCCCTGGGAATATGGGTGAGCCCACAGTTTTCATTGGGGCTGGTACTTATAGAGCTTCCCGTAGGGGTCGGTGTGTAGGTCCCCAGTAGGGTTACAAGGGACATCCCCAATTTAAACACAAAATTGCCTGCCCCGTACTAAGTCAATATGGGATGCACTTTATCACATATTTCAACTTGGCACATGGGGTCTCAATGCCACTGGCTCAGACTGTTCCCAGCATCTGCATGGAACCTTAACAGGTGCCACAGTGACAGCACCCAGAGCTAGAGAAAGAACCCCTGGGAAGAATGAGAGACAAGAAGGGACTTTTCCCAGAGGTGCAAGTGAAGACTAGGCACATCTGAGGTTTGTCCCATATTTTTGAAATTTAAAGTTGGCAAGCCTAGTCCCCAGTGATCTCAGGGTGGCCCCAGTGTCCTTTAAGGAATGATTTTTGCCAGTTCTCTTCTTGAAGAGCTCCATGCCGCAAACAGGAGATCTTGTTTGGTATCCTCAACTTCTCTAGGTATTTCTGATGCCAGAGCCAAACGGCCCATCTCATGCTCATGCTCATGGCCTTCTGGCTGTGCCAGAGGCACCCATGTCAGCTTGTGAGGCTGTCCTGAACACTGTCTGGTCTTCTGTGATGATCTCCTTTAAATCCTCCCTAACATCCTGTCGCACATTTGTCAGAAAGAGTCACTCTTTCCCATATCAGGAAATTATATTTGGCTAACAGTGCTTCATAGTGTGCCACATGAAGTTGCAGTGAGGCAAATGAGTAGGCTTTGCACCCAAACAGGTGCACACAGGCACCCAAAAAGCTTTTCAGGGTCTCTGTCCTTGGATGTGCCTTTTGTCAATTTTAATTTTTCCTGCACTGCTGCAACTACCAGTTAATCCTGAATTGGAGGAGTGTGGGGGAGAGACGTGCTCAAAGGTTTTTGGAGGCACCTGATAATGCTTCTCCACCAGTCTGCGTGTGGGCTGGATGGTTGCTGGGGTATGCCAGAGCCCCCTACCTGGTTCCAGTATGCCTTCATTTACAGGAAACACATTTACAGTTTGATCAAGAAATTAAAGAGTGTGTGAGATTTCTCTTGGATTACCATCATTTCACTGTCCAGGGTCTTCACTATGTGAGCTGGAAGATCCTGGAGTACTTTAAAGTCCTGGGTCACCAGGGCTAGAGATGGTATGACCACCTAGTTAGGAAACAATGAAGATGCTTTGGATGGAGGCCAAGGTGCCATTGTTTCTCCAGTGTCCCTACTTCTTGGACATCAATGTATGGCTCTGGTGTCAGTGGTCCAGGTCACGATACCACTGGGGAGCCTGATCTCTTCATCTTCACGTACCTACAGGAGGGGGATCTGCTGTGGGATACCAGAGATGATTGGTCCCCAGTATGTAGCTTGATATATGGATACTAGCCCAGGAGCGACTGGTTGACTCAGTGCCACTCCTTTTGTCTTTGTGGTGGCATTGCAACAGGAACCCCGGGCCATCTTCAGGGCCACTCCCAGATGGTAACAGGGAGGGCATCCCTGCTTAACCCTGCGGAGAAGACATAGCTCAACAATGATGATGAGAAAAAGTAGTCCTCGAATGGTGGACGATTGGCTCCAGGGCCCAGTGCCACTTCAGGACTAACAATGACCCTGGAGGGAATCCTGGCAGTTCCACAAGGGTCTACCTCAGTCCTGTGGTATGGTTGATGCTTTCACTGGTGTCAGCTTAGTCTATGCCAATCTCCATGGTAGAAGATTTAGGCTCTTTATCCTTTGAGGAGTGAGGCCTCTTCTCCTTTCTATAGGGCGATGCCTCCCTACACTCGGGGCCATGTTTGGTCTCAGTTTGGCCCTTCCAATCCTTATGTTGGGTGCTGGCTCCAAAGATGATGATGTGTATGCCAGAAGAGCTGGTCCAGAAGTCAGTTGGTATTCGTGCCGATTTTGTACCTGATATCAGTCCTGAGGTAGCTATGATTGGTGTAGATGATCCCAGTACCAGAGTACTCCATGTGCATGCAATGGTGGAGTTTTCCTCACTTCCTTCCTTTCATTACCAAATCCTGGGTTGTGGTGCTTGCTGGTAGTGTATGTCGGGGATGGGGAGGGAAGAAAACGGGGAGGCAGCGCTTAAATGCAGTTTCAGCCATGCATCCCTTGACTTGCTCATCCTCATTGAGAAGGATGTATACACCGAGCAGTTATCGGGCAAGTGGCTGCCCCCCTGACAAAAAAGCCATCAGCTCAACCTCTCAAATTGGGGAGTGAGTCCATTACAGATCAGGGAGGGCTGAAACCCTAGGGCTCAAAAGAAGAGCTCTCAACTTCTGACATGTAGATTTCATCAAAAATTGAAAGGATGGAAATATAATCTAATCTAATATGGAAAGCCTTTGAATGAAAGTACCGCAGATTTTTGTAGTATCCTGTTTTATTAATACTTTGATGCAACAGACCAAATATATAATACATTGAATATTCGTTTAACATTTGCGTTATGTAAAATTCTGTCCTATAATTGCAACTTAAAGTTATCAAAAGAAGTTCAGCCATGAAGAAAAACCACAGTGATTTGGACAGAAGATCTTAGCTTTTTCCTAACAGTGTGGTTCCATTCCAAAATAACTAAAGCAATTATGACTAATACTCAACACCCTTCGCAATATTTTTTGCCCACTAAGGGTGGGGGGAGTGGGGATGGAAACTCACTGAGAATGGGGGGCAGAAGAATCAGAGAGGGAGTGATTCTAACACTTAGGGGTGAGAGGGTGCAGCCAGCAACAGGTTGAGAAGGAAAATTCTTGGTGTTCCTACCTGCTCCCATTGCTGCCCTGCTAGGTCCCGCTCCCTGCTCAATGCCGAGCGCCACAGCAGCCACTCTCCCCCTCCTGCCCACCAGGCGTGCACAAGTTCTCAAGGCAGCAGAGTTCCCCACTCCCAATACTTCCATTGCTGGGCTCTCACCACCTCTGCCACAATATCTTTAAAACATTTTTAAATTATCTGTTTTTTTGTTTTAATTTTGAAAACCATATAAAAAAGAAACAATGAGGATTATGAGGTGGAGGGACCTCCAAGGTAAAAAGACATTGAGTGTTATGATATTATGCATGAAACAAGAACAACATCTAAGAACTAGCTAAACAAAGTAGCCTTTTAGTAAAGGCACATACAATTATTAAAGGGATTTTCTTACATAAATTATCTAGTTGTGTACTACATAAATATATTAACTGTTTGGACACCCTGGCTCTGAGCCCTTCAAAATGCCAAAGGCATGCATCAAACATCGCTGTTCCTGGCTCTGAATATCAAAATGTAAGTAAATGTTACATTTAAAAGCAGGCACTAATAAAAGAGAATAAATTGTACTGGGATTAGACAGTAAATTGGACTGTGAAGGCAGTCATCTGTAGAAACCTTTTATGTCTATTCCACCACAGTCACCAACCAGTGGTTGGCCATATGAAAGGAAGCTTTCTGTGGTGCTCACATTATAAACTCATCTCTCATAAAATGTCCAACTTGGCTCCTAAAGCCACATCAAAACCTACTCTCAACTAGTGATGGATGAACCTCAATGGATTCAGTTAATCATCCACTGTGATCCAAACTTTTCTGGACTTTCACTCATTTCATCCTTTCCTAATAGGCACCTTGCCCTTTCCCCTTTTGGAAGCCCCCATTTCTCCACAACCCACACTAAATACCATTTTTCCCCCTGCAACATGCTCCTGTTTCCATGCCCAACATACAATGAACCTCCACCTACTCCTCCATTTGTCCCTCACTCTCCTTTAGATATTTGTTGCGGGGATACAGTTGTCTCTGTGCTTGACCCCAGGAACTTGTACTTTTAACTATCACAAGGTCTGGCAAATCTTGATGCGACTTAACCCAATCTGAACTATTCAAGACACAATGTAAGAGATTTTAAAGTTGAGGCAGGTAGGCCCTTCAACAGACCTTAAACAGCATTTGATAACAAAATAGTGGAGAGATCTGACCGGGGGAAAAGTTTGAGTCTGTTCGAGACTTTAGAGTTAGGGAGGAAAAACAACTAAAGGCCTGTGGGACAGTGAAGGAGCCAGCAAAGGATGACTGAATTATAGTGTAGGGGAGCAGTGAGTGAACCAATTCTTCTTAGGTCATACTATTTTTTCAAGTAGCACTGACCAAAGAAATCCTTAACTAAACCTTTGGTCAATTTTATAAAATAATATTTAAGCTAGGATCAGATCAAAGGTTGAAGTTCAAACTAGTTATCTTAGAAGACCTTGTTTGCTCATTCCGATCCTAAACACTGCCTGATGAGGTAATACATTTATTAAGAACTGGGTATGGAGTTAAAGAAACTTTTCAATTTTCTGAGATTTAGCTTAAGGCAAGTAAATTTGTCACCTGCTGGTACACAGAGTTGCAAATTAACACAATGGATTGCCAGTGCAGAAGGCACTGTCTTCTCTAGAGCAAACAGTAACTTTAGAAACTGGAGTGCATACATGTAACCAGAATCCAAACATACTTTAAAATATTCCAGTGAAGGAGATGTTTTTCATTAATTTAACACATAACTTTCACATTCATAGAGCCTGAGAAGCAGAAACTAGTGTTGGCTTATTTCTACTCTCATTGCTACATTAATTCTTTCAATATTCTGCAGATGGATAAAAAGATTAGCCTTCTGTTCTAAGTAAAGATAGAACATACTTTTCAAAAGTGCAAGTTCATTAAATGAAACTCCTAGTTATACTGGAGGAAACTGTCTTTGGAGAGGGTTATTTTCTTTTAAGATGCAATTTCTTCCAAGAATCACAGCAACTTCATGAGTAGTTTAAACTTTTACATCACTAAAAATAGAGAGTGATGGGAGCAAGTTCTCAGATTGTGTCTAAAAACTGAATAGTGGAAAAATATGTATTAGCAAGAGAATGAAAGTAAACTCACCACTAGCATAGGAGCGGCTGTCATCCTCACACAATTTGTGCAGCTGCTGGTATTCTTCTTGGGCTAGCTCAAAACGCTGCTGTTTAATTTGGTAAATTTCTTTCTTGGCATTAAGTGCCTCCTGGGCAACAATTAAATATTCCTTTAGCATGCGTTCCTGCTCTCTTCGCCACTGCTCTCTTGGGTCCTCAATTTGTGTGAGCTCTGAGGAGAAAAACTTAAGTCCTGTTACTCCACTAATTACAAGTACCTTCTCAATGTCAATTCTCAATACCTACACTGATAGTTCATGACCACAGGAAATGTGCTCAAAGAATCCAGGTGAAGTCTGTCTCTAAACCATCTAGTATACTCAATTCAACACAAAGTTCAATATCACTCCAGCAAAGAGAGAAAAAAGTGACTGCACTGTCACTTATATTTGAGTCTTTTATTCTTAGAGATGAGGTTAAAAAGAAAACTAATTGTTCAGCCGTAAATGACCTTACTCAGTCAACTTGTTTTAAGATGACAAATTAGATCATTCTGATGGCATAACCGTAATACAACCCACAGCCAAGTAAGAGCCAAATCAATATCCCAATACTTGACTCAGTGGGTGGTAGGAACAGTTCAGAGATTTCACATTCAGCCTCCAGAAAGGTGCAAGAGAAACGCAACATCCTGAAAGGCTATTTATGTTATCTTTATGCCTGTACGGTCAAATAGTGAACAATGAAGTTAGCTACCAAAAAGATTAGTGTTTTGGGCCCAGATTCAGGAAATCACTTTAACACATGCTTAATTTTAACTTTCTTCTATCCTAACAGTCATAACAAGCTCCTTGATGTTCTCCTCACTACCCTTTTCCAGGGCTTTGGAGCAGAGCCCGGAGCTGGAGCAGCTCTGGAGCAGTGGAGCTGCAGGTATTTGCCTGGAGCTGGAGCACTGCTCCAAAGCCCTGCAACATTTGAGAACAGCTAATGTTTACAGTCACAGACTGAAAGTAAAGCTTGTTTCTAGTATCAAGAAACTCTTTCAAATATATGCTTATAGTATAAAAAAGTTTTCAATATGTTATGTTCCTGCAAACACTTCAGTGGCCCACAAATTCAAAAAAATAGAACAAAAAAAACTGAAAAAACAGGTTTTTCTGTGGTGTCTGGGAGGCAGAAGGGGCGGCAGGCCTGTGCAGAGTCTGCTGTGTATGCAAATGCCAGCCTCCTATGGCTGTGTTTACAAAAATCAGATGCGTAAATCACCATTACTGCAGCACCACCGTTGGTAGTAATTGTGCAACCTGTAATACAGCCAGGGGGCAGGCACCTTACCACCATACTTCAGAACAGGGTTAGTCAATATGGTGGTAAAAATGCTTATACCTTATCTGCATTGCTGTTCCATTGCCACCATATAAATCAATCTTTATGGTTCAAGTTATATCACTACCTTAATGTGCACAAGTGCAATAAATAGTTGCCAAAATCATTTAGTCCTTTTTTTTAAAACTTTAGCCACAGTAAACCCTGCAGTAGGGCATTCCACAGGTTAACTATAGGAAGTATTTCTGTTATGGGTTCCAAATGTATTATTAAAGTGATTTTTGAAACATCATACCACAGGCTATCTTGAGGAATGTAGAATAAGCCATAAAACAGATACTCAATACAAGCAAAGAAGATATTTTCAGTTAATTTTCCCCCCTAAAAACTCTGATTTTGTTGTTACTATGATAGGAAAGGGGAAAGCCAACTCTTTTGTTGGTACTAATAATAGGACTTAAAGCTATTTAAATATTTCTGTTTGCGCTGTGAAATCAGAGATTGTAGTGATTGAGCCCCCAAAAATAAAAACTGTAGTTCTTCCTTCAAACTAATAATAAAAACCACCAAAGGCATACAAGCAGCTCTGTTGTTTGAGAACCATTTGAAAAGTAATTGCCTAAACAAATGAGATTTTCAGGAATTAAAAAAGTGAATATATTTAAAGTGGGTTAGAACTACGATACCCCAATAAATGGCTCTTCACAATGTTCCAATTCTAATCCCAGGTAACAGCAAAGGTTAAAATGTATCATACATAGCTCTTGAGAAGAGGAATCTGTACATTTTGAGGCACTGCATAACCTGCCAAGTGACCAAAAATCTTCATCATCATCTTGTATCCCACTAAGAAAGAGTCTCACTTCCTATTAAGTACAACACTGACATTCTTCTGTGGAAGACTGCACTGTACTCTGGCCTGGAATAAGTGTATGGAGCACAGACTGCACCAGTTACCATAGAGAAACTGAAACTGAAGGTGTTTTAGATTTGGATAGCCACTAATTTAGTTTCTGTAGAGCTGACTGAAATTCCTATAGTCATTCGAGCACAGCCCTGGCTGGCCAAGAACATGGAATATGTTATTCCCAACTGGGAAATGTGCAACTGGTTAAAGGAGACTTCAAAGGCTCTCAAAACTCAGAGGAGGAGGGGAAAGGAATTCTGTGGTTGGCAGCCACTGAAGCTTCTTAAGAAATGGTTGGACAGGCTCCAACACCAGCTTAGCGAGGGTGTCAACGAAGTCCAGAATTAACAGGATGAGATGGAGATCAGGGTTGGCTCTGAAGGTAGCTCTGTGATTTACAGAGGATTCCTTTTCGTCTTGGGTTTCCTAATGTAAATGGAAAGTCATTGACCAGAATCCTTTTCATCACAGCCCAGATTGTGTTCCTCTTTCTTGAGTAAAGCTATCAAGACAGGAGGCCTAGAAGAGTGATATTCACTGCTGCTTTATTTTGAAGAGTGGAAGGAAAGAAAGGATTTGGGTGTACATAGCTTGGGAGGCTTCTTCAATGCATGGACTTTAAAAAGCACTGATTTGAAACCTCTCTTGCATTTTCTCCCAACATTTCTCGTAACTTTTACATTCATTTCTACCACGGTGTCTACTGATACACTAAGCTGTAGCTGCTGGAGAGGGCATATAACTAGGCCATCAGTAAAGAAGAATGGATAAAAGTCTAATCAAGGAGTGATCCTGTTCTCCTACTGGATACTGTCACCCGATAGCTACTGTGGAAAATATTTTAGGTAGATCTCAGAACCCCCAGAGTAAGAGATTCTTTCTACCAGAACCTCTCCTTGATTCTTATACCATCATTGCATTCACCTGTCATTGCATCCCCAATGGTTACTGAATAACACCCCATCAATTCTACCCCTGCACTAGGATCGAGCTTAAAAAATTGAAACAAAAAAGAACAGATATTTGTTCCATAGCATGAAGAACCTAGTTCCTAACAAAGGAATCCTATTAATTGAATGCTTTATTAGTCCTTTTAGCCACAGCATCCCAAAGGGATTTTGTGTTTAGTTCATTATCTACCATACCGATAAGTCCTTTACAAAGTAAAGAAACCTGTGACAATATTCAGAATTATTGACACTATGCTTATATGTACAATGTGCGTGTTTCGATGGTGTTCTATTACAGTCTGAGATAAAGCTCTATCTTCTATAAAATTTGTCCTGACAGCTCAAATAATAATATTGCTCATATAATTTTTAACAGTAAATACTTTAAGAATTACACAAACACCTGCGCTATGATTTTTCAATGGATCTTGAAATACTCACTAGGTTATTTATCTTTCTAGTGACTGCATTAAAATCTCTTTAAAGGTTTTTGTTTTTAGAGGGAAGAAATGTCTGAGTGTGGGTCTTTCACACACCAAAATCAGGTGAAAAATGTTTTCGTGAAAACCACAGAAATATGCAGAGCAGTTCAGAAGCTGGTATAATACCTTAAACGATTAGTTTAAATTAACTAGATTCCCAAGAGATGGTGTTGAAATTGGTTTTGCAGAGAGTGCTATTTACCACTGATGTTACTGCTGCTACTGCTCCTTTCTTCTTTTCTTACCAGCTAGTTGCCAGTTTGCACAATACTGAAAGCATTCGCTCATTAGTGATAAGCAGCTTAATGATGGAAGCACAATAGTACCAGCAGCAATAACATACAGCTATAAAGAGAAGATATATACTTTAAAAAGTATAATTGGCCAGAGAGTGGTGATATGAAGCTCAGCAACAGTGTGTAATGTATCTATCCAGTCGTTCTAAGCCCACTGATTTGCTATGTGGAAGCATAAAATATGCAATGCTTAGGAGAGGATGAGATTATTATTTAAATAAGAATATATCAATCAATCTTAAAATTATGCTAAATAGCTGCTAAAATGAAAAACACCACACACTTACTCTCAGCCTGTTTTGGGCGCTGTGGGTTGTTTTATAAGGGAGCAAACTATGGACTACTGGAAAGGTATGCAACACACACAAAATGCAGTCTGAAAATGCTGACACTTCACCAGCATTAGCATTTGTATCACTTTTTGACATGCTCCTTCAATACTCTTCTGTCAAAACGAGAACTTGAAGCACTGATTAGGAATACATCTACCTTGGAAATTCTTTCTGAATATAAATATTAAAATGAAATTATAAACTTGACTTATTCCAACAAGGGCTATTTAGATAACCCTTTGCATTACATCACAACAGTAATAGTGATTTTACATACAACCATTTTTCATCCATAGCTCTTAAAGCACCTTGCAAAAGGAGGGCATTATTGCCATTTGACATATGGGGAAACTGAAACATTGCAAGAAGTAACTTGCCCAGGACTTCTCATAGTAGCTGGAAGTTGAATAAATGTCATCTTAATCACACTTGGTTCAACTATAGATATCAGCTTGTGAATGTTCATAAAACCAATTTCACTTCTACTCACGATTTATATGGTCCATGTAATAAATTCCAATCTGTTGATCATAAACAGTTTCCCATCCTAAAGGAAGTTCATCGCCAACACAGTCAGCAAATGTTAATGGCTTTGTAATCCTTTAAAAATATAAATAATGAAAATAAACTCAAAAGATGCACAGTTTACTATGCAATTAATGCTATTTAGTATGTGCTTTGACTAAATCAAACCTCTGATTTGAGCAACATTAAATAGTTACGACACTTGCAATGGTATGCAATAGTAATTTTAAGTACGTGAAAACTGAAATGTACAAAGAAAATGAACATTTAATTTAGAAAGTATGCCGACAGCTACTCCCAAAACAGGTGAGACAGCTTCTCCCTTCAAGTTCTGTGTTTAACTATTTAATTATGATGGCATGCAGTCCTGCCAGTTTTCTCTCCCCCCTCCCCCCATACTGCAGTAACAATGTGAGAACAGAGCTGGAATTCACTGCTGTTCACATTTATTGGAAACTTTATAGCATCCAAGTTCTTAGACTGTCAAAGCAGTACAATTTGCTATCCATAGCAGCTCAAATGTAAAAAAAAAAGGATCTTTTTCAACTGCCAATGCACAAATGTTCATGAAATTCTATTATCTCAGGCCAACATAAATTACCCTGCCCTGCCCAGAAAAAGGAAATAGGCAATCACTATAGGTTTGTGAAGCATTCTGATATTCCTAGAATGAAGGATATACACAAGTATCAGCAGCAACATTACTAACCGAATATTTTGAATATCATACTACTTCTGCAGCAACTGCTCGACAAACTAATAGTAATAAAATACACAGAAGTGATAACATTCAATAGAGTACTGGTAAATAGTCATTTTTCCTACTATTCACTGAACCAGAGCTTCTCGACCTTTTTCTTTCTAACACCACACATACACACACACACACACACACACACACGCATGCACTATAAAACTCCATGGTCCAGTTGTGCCACAACCGTTTTTCTGCATATAAAAGCCAGGGGTGACATTAAGGGGCAGCAAGCAGGGCAATTGCCCGGGCCACCATGCCACAGGGGACACCGCAAAGCTAAGTTGCTTCAGCCCCGGGTGGTGGGGCTCGGGGCTGCAGTCCAGTGCGGCGGGGCTTTAGCTTTCTGCCCTGAGCCCTAGCAATTCTAATACCAGCCATGCTTGGCGGACCCCGGGTATGTCTACACTACGAAATTAGGTCGATTTAATATAAGTCGATTTTTTAGAAATCGATTTGATACAGTCGATTGTGTGTGTCCCCACTTAAGACCATTAAGTCGGCGGAGTGCGTCCACAGTACCGAGGCTAGCATCGACTTTCGGAGCATTGCACTGTAAGTAGCTATCCCACAGTTCCCGCAGTCTCCACCGCCCATCGGAATACTGGGTTGAGCTCCCAGTGCCTGATGGGGCAAAAACATTGTCGCGGGTGGTTAGCAAAGACGGTTTGCAGCCATATTGTACCGTCTGCTGCTGTCTCCTGGTTCCTCCTGGCCAGCCTCGTTGAGGTCGGTCGGGGGCTCCTGGGCAGATATGGGTGCTCCTGGCCGACTCGGTGAGGTCGGTCGGGGGCACGTGGACATAAATGGGAGTGACTCCAGGTCACTCCCTTCTTTAAGTTTCGTCTAATGGAGATTCAGTCCTGCCTGGAATATCAGGCAAGCCTACCAAAGAACCAGACAGGCAAACGGCCGCTCCGGGTCAGAGCCCCAGACATCCCGCTTCTATGATGAGCTGCATGCCATTCTAGGGGGTGCCCCTACAACTACCTCACCCCTGTGCTTCCCTCCTCTCCCACTCCTCCTGGGCTACCTTGGCAGTTATCCCCCCATTTGTGTGATGAATTAATAAAGAATGCATGAATTTGAAACAATGACTTTATTGCCTCTGCAAGCGGAGATCAAAGGGGGGAGGGGAGGGCAGTTGGCTTACAGGGAAGTAGAGTGAACCAAGGAGGCGGGTTTTCATCAAGGAGAAAAACAGAACTTTCACATCGTAGCCTGGCTAGTCATGAAACTGGTTTTCAAAGCTTCTCTGATGTGCAGCGCGCCCTGCTGCGCTCTTCTAACCGCCCTGATGTCTGGCTGCGCTTAATCATTTCGTCTTTTAGAACGGAGTTTGGATAGCATGGATTTGTCTCCCCATACAGCAATCAGATCCAGTACCTCCCGTTCGGTCCAGGCTGGAGCTCTTTTGCGATTCTGGGACTCCATGGTCACCTGTGCTGATGAGCTCTGCATGGTCACCTGTGCTGATCAGCTCTCCAGGAAATGAAATTCAAAAGTTCACAGGGCTTTTCCTGTCTACCTGGCCAGTGCATCTGAGTTGAGAGTGCTGTCCAGAGCGGTCACAATGGAGCACTCTGGGATAGCCCCCGGAGGCCAATACCGTTGAATTGCGTCCACACTACCCCAAATTCAACCCAGCAGGGTCGATTTCAGCGGTTGGGGAGGAGTACAGAAATTGATTTTAAGAGCCCTTTAAGTCGACAAAAATGGCTTCGTCGTGTGGACAAGTGCAGGGTTAAATCGATCTAATGCTGCTAAATTCGACCTAAACTCATAGTGTGGACCAGGGCCCCCTGAAACCTGTTCGTGGCCCTTGGTTGAGTACCACTGCATCTTTGGATTCAACATTTGTATTGCTCTGGAATATCAAAACTACCAAGAATTTAAGAAAACCAATACAAAGGCAAAAGTAACCCAGACAGAACCAAGGGTGTAGATTTTTATCCAGTTCACTTCCCACAGCATCATTCCAGCAGTTGCTGAAACCCTCACATAATGTATTCCCTAATAGTTTCGAAGTGGCTCAAATAAAAAAAATGTAACTAGCTATGTAATCAACTCAGTCACAAAAGAAAGGATTATCTTTATAAAGATAAACATTAACTAAATATTAACAATACAAACAGTTAAATATAAACAATAGAAATATAAACAATTCCAATATAATATAATACAAGTGATGCATATCATCACATACTGCATAAAATCAGCTTCCAAATTTGTGAACAAATGTGCAATATCTGATTACAGTCTCTTATAAAAGATCAGAATTTGGACAACATTTATAAATGCATACATTTTATGGCCAGCAGGAATCCTAATGATCATCAGTCTGACCTTCCATATAACACAGATCATTGAACTTCCTCCAGTAGTTCCTGCAAAAACTCTCATCTTTTAAAAAAAGACATCCTTCTCAGTTTAAAGACTTCAGGTGACGGAGAATTTACAACATCCACTGGTGAGTTGTTCCAATGGCTCATTACCCTCAATGATAAAAAAATGTGAGCCTTATTTATTGTTCCAATTTAATTAACTTCAACTTTGAAAAGTTCAATACTGAATCTTTTTAAGCCCTTGTATGCTAGATTTAAAAGCCCTGAAGTATCAGATATATTCTTCCAGTGTTGATACAAACTTACCAACCTGTCTCAATCTTCGCTTCATGAAACAATCTATTTAGCTTATTAAGTCTCTCACCGAAAGATGTATTTTCCAGACCTCAAACCAGTCTTGGCTCTTTTTTGTACCCTCTTCAATTTTTCAGGATCGTCTTTGAAGTACTGACACCAAAATTGGCCAGAGCATTCCTGTAGTGGTCTCACCAATGCCATATATATAAAAGTAATATCAATTCAATATTCCTATGTTCCTTTGAGCATCCAAAGTGATCTTTATCCCTCTTAGCCATAGCATCACACTGGCAGCTCATGTTTGTTTCGTTATCTAGCATGACCGCCTATGTTCTTTTCAGAATAAAGGAACTAGACTTATTGCTAACTGTCCCCAAAGCAGCCTGCAAGACATTGCTTATCTTTTTACATAAAAACAGTGAAATCTTTCATAATTTCCAAAACCTTTAGGCCTGATGTCAACTTGACAAATACAAATGGGAAAATATAATGAGACTATATTAGTGTCTGGGTCTCTCTCCTCAAACCCTCTCTCAACTTAGAGAGAGAAAAAAAGTGTTTTCCACACTTTTATAGCAGCACTCTGCATTATACAATACTTCTATGCGAAAGTGTTCCACTCATTTTCAAAATGCAGGGAATATAATACTTTCCCATCATGTTTACAAACATGATAGACTAATTTGGACAATATTCAAAACAATATTAAGAAAATCCTAGTTTGTTCTCCTAGTTATCATATACTTGTGGTCTAGATGTTTCCCAGAGACACTGATTATTTCTTCTACATAACAGGTAATGACATGCACACACAAAAAGCGCCAAAAGTTTTGTTTTAGTACCAAACAAGATTTTGGTTTGAAGGAGATAGGAGAATTATGACTGATCCAATGAAAAAGCCACTGCATATTTAAATTTATTGAACACAAAATAAAGTAGCAAAGAAAGATGTCAAAAGAGGATTCATTTTCTAACCAAGAAGGGGTGCACAGCAAGCACACGTAGAATGTTCTTAAATTACACCCAACGTCACTACAGATGCAAGAGGAACACTTTCTTTTCTTGCTCAGACTCGTTCATTGATGTCACATGCAGGAGGCATGGAAAGTGTGCCACTCAAAACTATCTACATACTTATAAGACTCTCATAATAGCATCTGAAAGTTAAAAGGTTTTGTCTGTACTAACACTTTTCTCACCTTTGGTCTTGAACCAGTGCATCTGCGTTGTCAGTGGTAACCTTGGTGGAAGTGCTAGCAAAGAGAGCATGAAAAGCCTCTGCCGTTTCTACGCTAGCACTTTCACCATCACTACCACAGGTGGTACAGCACCAGTGGTGAACTAACACTGGGATTGATCACAAAAAGTCCATACATAGGCACATGCATGCAAACTGAACAATGATATTTACTTATCTCACGGGATTATTTTAAGCATTTTTAAATGCATGCTTTAAAACTGTGAATTACTATGTAAGAGCAAGACAGTAATTCATAGTCACAATCTTATACACTTCTACCTCGATATAACGTGACCCGATATAACACAAATTTGGATATAACGCGGTAAAGCAGTGCTCCGGGGGGGCGGGGCTGCGCACTCCGTCGGACCAAAGCAAGTTCGATATAACGCAGTTTCACCTATAACGCGGTAAGATTTTTTTGGCTCCCAAGGACAGCGTTATATAGGGGTAGAGGAGTACAATCATGCTGTTTTGAATGTGCCTAGTACAAGAGTTAGTGAACCGTATGATCAGTGCAAACATGTCCTTTTGTTTTTAAAGATAAAAATGTTAAATTAGGTTTGATAAATTTTTGCAGATTAAAGAATATTTTCAACAAGCTGCTAAAATGAATGTTATGATAACATTACAAGGTATTGTACACAACACTTACCCAACAGGAAACCCAAACAATTGAAAATAAAAATAAGAAGTTTTATGACTTTTAGAAGCTACAGAAATAAATTTAGACTAAGTGATTAGAGTTTACTAATGCTGCCTGATATGAGATTTGAAACCTAGTAAAATAAGGGAGGAATTTTACAGATTAGAGCTATTGTTAGTTACACTCTAACAATCAGAGTATTGTTACAGTGAAATGATCTCTAGCACTACATATACAGTACACCTACCTTAACATTTTCCATTACTGATAACTTCTATGTATGCTACTTCATGTAGAACTGTCCATTTGAACCAAAAGCTGCAGTCACTGAGAAGAAGCTTTATTATAGAACAGAGTAAGTGTTCTCCCAATACTTTATCTAGTAGTTATGTAGGCAAAATACTGCCAAATTAGTTCTAATTTCTCTGGACTTCAGTTACAATATTAAAAATACAAGTGAAGGTATAGCAATTGATTTACCTCTGATGATTTTGTTCTAGAGACACCGTGTTTACAATTACTCAAGATAGTCTAGACATTGGTTTCTACCTAAATTGCCACATTATCAACAAGATTTTCTTTGCAATGAGTAGTGAGGCATGCTTGCCCATTACACATACACATACCTTATTCATAAGCAAAACCTACACATGCAGTATTCTACCTTCACATGCCATAAGAACCTTAATCCAGCATCCATAATGATCCCACCTCTCTCACATAAACTTCTAGAATATAAACAATATTAACTTTCCGTGAACAGATGGAGCAAGAGTGAACAGTGAAGAAAGAGAATTAAGTAGATGTAACAGGTTTTATACCATTTTCACAAAAACCTGTTTAAACTGTAGAACGATAGTTTGTGTATCCAAAGGAAACCTTAGATCTGTTAAGAATTCATGCTAGCATTCTAAAAAGAAAAAATGGAAATGGAAACCATGATCACACAGTCAACAACTCAGTTATTTAAGTAAAGTTTTTACTAAGGAATTGTCTCTATTCAAAGTTGTACACATTTAATTTTAATTCAGTTTAAACCTGATTTCTTTAAACCAGTGCACAACAGAGTGGGCATTCTTCATTTGATTTAAACCAGATTTGTATTAATGTATCTTATTGATTCCTTATTTAATTAAATCAAAATAAGCAAGGTTTAAATCAGATTAAGGTGTTTGCACAGGTCTAACTAATCAGGTTTAAAGTTACACCTTTAGCTAAACTGGTGTAACTCTGAATATAGACAAAGCCTAGAAAAATCGTTTTTCTGCTAGGCAAATTACCGGCTCCCATAGTAATAAAACGTAAATTGTAGAACAGTAACATAGAAACAGATACAGCTGTAGCAGGTCAGCCAAAAAATACATTAGGAGTCTACTGAAATTAAACGTCCTCTGGAAGAATCACACCCCTTTCTCTGATTAATTCAAATGCTACAAAAAATGGGAGAGGTCTCCTTTCCTGTTTCTATATAAGGAATTGTACATGGAATGAGTACATCTGTAAAAGCACTTTAAATCAGCAAACTTAGGAGCTAGGCAGCAACAGAACAAGAGCACTCACTTTTTCCCAAAAAAGAATTCAATAGGTTCTTGTCTGAAGTCACAAGTGAAAATGACTTTGGTTGTCTTATTCTATTCCCCCATCTGTTCACAGTATAAAACCAAACATAATATAGCACAATTAGTTATCTCTGCATAGGAAAACACTAGTACTTGAA
The DNA here is from genome assembly GCF_002925995.2 of Terrapene triunguis. NCBI lineage: Eukaryota > Metazoa > Chordata > Testudines > Emydidae > Terrapene > Terrapene triunguis. Next base: position 11,916,660 of record NW_020664374.1, on the reverse strand, counting down.
GAACAGGGGTAACTGAAAGACTGAGATATGCTGAAAGAACTATTGGATGAAACTTTCATAGATTCAGAGAGTTTAAGGCCAGAAAGTACCATTAGATCATTTATTCCTGTTTATCACAGGCCATTACATTTCACCCATTTCCTCTGTATTGAGCCAAATAATTTGTTTAGCTACAGCATATCTTCCAGAAAGACATCTAAGTAGTGATTAGAGATGGAGAATCCACCACTTCCCTTGGTAGTTTTTTGGCAATGATTAATCACCCTCACTGTTAAAAATGTGTGGCTTGTTTCTAATTTGAATTTGTCTGCCTTCAACTTCCAGCCACTGGTTCTTGTTATCCCTTTTTTCCCCACTAGTTTAAAGAACTTGTACAGTGCCTGACTACTCTACTTGGATCAAACCAATGGTATTCATCCTTCACGTTGATGAGAACAAAATTCACTCCCGTTGCAAGGAAAAGCCAACTAAATAATGCCTGTTGTACACAATCTGAGAGCTGTTTAGTGCTCACTAAGGGTATGTATACACTACGAAATTAGGTCGAATTAATAGAAGCCGGTTTTATAGAAATCGGTTGTATACAGCCAATTGTGTGTGTCCCCACATAAAATGCTCTAAGTGCATTAGTTCGGCGGACCGCGGCCACAGTACCGAGGCTAGCGTCGGCTTCCGGCGCATTGCACTATGGGTAGCTATCCCACAGTTCCCGCAGTCTCCGCCGCCCATTGGAATTCTGGGTTGAGATCCCAATGCCCAGATGATGCAAAACAGTGCCGCGGGGGGTTCTGGGTACATGTCGTCAGGCCCCTCCCCCTCCGTCACAGCAACGGCAGACAATAGATTCGCGCCTTTTTACCTGGGTTACCTGTGCAGACAACATACCACGGCAAGCATGAAGCCCACTCAGCTCAGCTCACCGTCACCATATGTCATCTAGGTGCCGGCAGACGTGGGACTGCATTGCTACACAGCAGCAGCAGCTAACTGCCTTTTGGCGGTAGACGGTGCAGCATGACTGGTAGCCTCATTGGCGATCTGGGTGCCGGCAGCCGTGGGGCTGGCAGCCGTGGGGCTGCATTGCACCAGCCCCCTTGCCTTTTGGCAGTAGATGGTTTATTACGACTGGTAACTGTCCTCGTCGGACAGCAGTGGCTGTCGATCATGGGCACCTGGGCAGACAATGATGGTTATCAGTCGTAGTATACTATTTTCTGCAAAGCACCCAGTTTTCTGCTAAGCACCCAGAAGAGGCCGAGGGCGATCTGGGTGCTGGCAGACATGGGGCTGGCAGCCGTGGGGCTGCATTGCACCAGCCCCCTTGCCTTGATGATGATGGTTATCAGACGTAGTATGCGTAGGATTGGGCACCATTGCTACACAGCAGCAACCCCTTGCCTTTTGGGCAGTAGATAGTATATTACGACTGGTATCCATCGTTGTCATACTGCAGTGGGTATCAGATTGTGCAATAGACCTGAAGGCTAACTGCCAAGCGCCCAGTATTTGCTGCCAAGCACCCAGAAAATGCCAAGGGCTATCAGTCATGCTGCACCGTCGTCTTAAGATGTAAAAAATAGATTTATTCTGTATTCATTTGCTTCCCCCCTCCCTCCTGCTAAACCCAGGCTTTTGAGATCAATCTTTGGGGGGGGGGCCATTCTGTGTGACAGTTGTTTGTGTTTCTCCCTGATGCAAAGCCACCTTTCTTGATTTTAATTCCCTGTACCTGTACGCCATGTCATCACTCGCCCCTCCTTCCCCTGGTCCGTCAGATACTACTTTCGCGCCTTTTTTCAGACCAGACGCCATAGCTAGCACTGAGATCATGGAGCCCGCTCAGATCACCGCGGCAATTATGAGCACTATGAACACCACGCGCATTGTCCTGGAGTATATGCAGAGCCAGAACATGCCAAAGCAAAACCAGGACCAGGCGAGGAGGAGGAGGAGGCGATTGCAGCGCGGCGACGAGAGTGATGAGGAAATGGACATGGACCTAGACCTCTCACAAGGCACAGGCCCCAGCAATGTGGAAATCATGGTGTTAATGGGGCAGGTTCATGCTGTGGAACGCCGATTCTGGGCCCGGGAAACAAGCACAGACTGGTGGGACCGCATCGTGCTGCAGGTGTGGGACGATTCCCAGTGGCTGCGAAACTTTCGCATGCGTAAGGGCACTTTCATGGAACTTTGTGACTTGCTTTCCCCTGCCCTGAAGCGCCAGAATACCAGGATGAGAGCAGCCCTCACAGTGGAGAAGCGAGTGGCGATAGCCCTGTGGAAGCTTGCAACGCCAGACAGCTACCGGTCAGTCGGGAATCAATTTGGAGTGGGCAAATCTACTGTGGGGGCTGCTGTGATCCAAGTTGCCAGGGCAATGAGAGACCTGGTGATATCAAGGGTAGTGACTCTGGGAAACGTGCAAGCCATAGTGGATGGCTTTGCTGCAATGGGATTCCCAAACTGTGGTGGGGCGATAGACGGAACCCATATCCCTATCTTGGCACCGGACCACCAAGCCACCGAGTACATAAACCGCAAGGGGTACTTTTCAATGCTACTGCAAGCCCTGGTGGATCACAAGGGACGTTTCACCGACATCAACGTGGGCTGGCCGGGAAGGGTACATGATGCTTGCGTCTTCAGGCAGTCTGCTCTGTTTAGAAAGCTGGAGGAAGGGACTTTCTTCCCGGACCAGAAAATAACCGTTGGGGATGTTGAAATGCCTATCGTGATCCTTGAGGACCCAGCCTACCCCTTAATGCCATGGCTCATGAAGCCGTACACAGGCAGCCTGGACAGTAGTCAGGACCTGTTCAACTACAGGCTGAGCAAGTGCCGAATGGTGGTGGATTGTGCATTTGGGCGTTTAAAAGCGCGCTGGCGCAGCTTACTGACTCGCTCAGACCTTAGCGAAAAGAATATCCCCATTGTTATTGCTGCTTGCTGTGCGCTCCACAATATCTGTGAGAGTAAGGGGGAAACGTTTATGGCTGGGTGGGAGGTAGAGGCAAATCGCCTGGCCGCTGATTACGTGCAGCCAGACACCAGGGCGGTTAGAGCAGCACAGCATGGCGCTGTGCGCATCAGAGAAGCTTTGAAAACCAGTTTTGTGACTGGCCAGGCTACGGAGTGAAACTTCTGTTTGTTTCTCCTTGATGAACCCTCCGCCCCTCCCCCCCCCCACCCGGTTAACTCTACTTCCCTGTAAACCAACCACCCCACCCTCCCCCCTTCAAGCACCAGTTGCAGAGGCAATAAAGTCATTGTTACTTCACATTCATGCATTCTTTATTAATTCATCACACAACTAGGGGGATAATTGGAAAGGTAGCCCGGGATGGGTGGGGGAGGAGGGAAGGAAAAGGACACACTCCAATTTAAAACTTTAAAACTTATTGCTATGGAAATCATCTAGGGTGGAGTGAGTGGGTGGCCGAAGGCCCCCCCACAGTGTTCTTGGGCGTCTGGGTGAGGAGGCAATGGGACTTGGGGAGGATGGCTGTTGGTTACACAGGGGCTGTAGCGGCGGTCTCTGCTCCTGCTGGCTTTCCTGCAGCTCAACCATACGCTGTAGCATATCAGTTTGATGCTCCAGCAGACGGAGCATGGACTCTTGCTTTCTGTGTGCAAGCAGACGCCACCTCTCATCTTCAGCCCGCAACTTCCTCTGTTCCTCCCGCGATTCAGCCCGCCACCTCTCCTCCTCAGCCCGCGATTCAGCCTGCCACGTCTCCTCTCGCTCATATTGGGCTTTTCGATAATCAATCATTGACTGCCTCCACGCATTCTGCTGTGCTCTGTCAGCGTGGGAGGCAGTCTGTAGTTCTGTAAACATTTCATCACGTGTCCTTCGCTTACGTTTTCGAATATTCACTAGCCTCTGCGAAGGAGAAACATTTGCAGCTGGTGGATGAGAAGGGAGAGGTGGTTAAAAAAGATACATTTTAGAGAACAATGGGTACACTCTTTCACGTTACATTTTGCTGTTCACATTACACAGCAGATGTGCTTTCGTTACAAGGTCGCATTTTTCCTCTTATATTGACGGCCTGCCTGTTTGGTGTGAGAGATCACTCACGCAGTGTCAGGTCACAGATTTCAGCTTGCAGGCAGCCATGGTAAGACACAGTCTTTTGGCTTTTTTAACCTTCTTAACATGTGGGGATGGTTTCAAAGAGTACTGCTATCATTAACCATACCAAGGACCCGTTGGGTTGGCCATTTAAAATGGGTTTGCAATGTAAAAGGAGGGGCTGCGGTTTCAGGGTTAACATGCAGCACAAACCCAACTAATTCCCCTCCCCCACACACCCAATTCTCTGGGATGATCACTTCACCCCTCCCCCCCACCGCGTGGCTAACAGCGGGGAATATTTCTGTTCAGCAGACCAGGAAGGGGCACCTCTGAATGTCCCCTTAATAAAATTGCCCCATTTCAACCAGGTGACCGTGAATGATATCACTCTCCTGAGGATAACAAAGAGCGATAAGGAATGGATGTTGTCTGCATGCCAGCAAACACCGGGACCATACGCTGCTATGCTTTGTTATGCAATGATTCCAGACTACGTGCTACTGGCCTGGCGTGGTAAAGTGTCCTACCATGGCGGACAGGATAAGGCAGCCCTCCCCAGAAACCTTTTGCAAAGGCTTTGGGAGTACATGAAGGAGAGCTTTCTGGAGATGTCCCTGGAGGATTTCCGCTCCATCCCCATACACGTTAACAGACTTTTCCAGTAGCTGTACTGGCCGCGATTGCCAGGGCAAATTAATCATTAAACACGCTTGCTTTTAAACCATGTGTAATATTTACAAAGGTACACTCACCAGAGGTCCCCTGTGTGCCCTCAGGGTCTTGGGTGAGTTCGGGGGTTACTGGTTCCAGGTCCAGGGTGATAAACATATCCTGGCTGTTGGGGAAACTGGTTTCTCCGCTTCCTTGCTGCTGTGAGCTATTTACATTATCTTCATGCTCATCTTCCTCGTTCCCAGAACCCGCTTCCCTGTGTCTTTCTCCAGTGAGGGACTCATAGCACACGGTTGGGGTAGTGGTGGCTGCACCCCCTAGAATGGCATGCAGCTCCGCGTAGAAGCGGCATGTTTGCGGCTCAGCCCCGGACCTTCCGTTTGCCTCTCTGGCTTCGTGGTAGGCTTGCCTTAGCTCCTTAATTTTCACGCGGCACTGCTGTGTGTCCCTGTTATGGCCTCTGTCCTTCATGGCCTTGGAGACCTTTTCTAATATTTTGCCATTTCGTTTACTGCTTCGGAGTTCGGCCAGCACTGATTCATCTCCCCATATGGCGAGCAGATCCCGAACCTCCCGTTCTGTCCATGCTGGAGCTCTTTTGCGACCCTGGGACTCCATCACGGTTACCTGTGCTGATGAGCTCTGCGTGGTCACCTGTGCTCTCCACGCTCAGCTAACAGGAAATGAAATTCAAACATTCGCGGGGCTTTTCCTGTCTACCTGGCCAGTGCATCTGAGTTGAGAGTGCTGTCCAGAGCGGTCACAATGAAGCACTGTGGGATAGCTCCCGGAGGCCAATAACGTCGAATTCCGTCCACACTAACCCAATTCCGACCCTCCTAGGCCGATTTTATCACTAATCCCCTCGTCGGAGGTGGTGTAAAGAAACCGGTTTAAAGGGCCCTTTAAGTCGAAAGAAAGGGCTTCGTCGTGTGAACGTGTCAAGGCTTAATTCGATTTAACACGGCTAAAGTCGACCTAAACTCGTAGTGTAGACCAGGCCGAATAAGAGAGACAGACTCCATTGTGGCCCCCTTGACTCAAGTCCTCTAACATTCTGCAATGAGCACATGAAAAAGTACTTGCTATGTTCCATGTAAACTTTTATTAAAGACCACCAGATTAAGTTTCAAACCAGTGACATGGTGAGATCACTCCACAATGGCGTCTTCTGTCTCTCTTATCTGTGGTGTACAAGCTAAAAAGTTAAATTTTAAAATGGTACATTTTTATATAAAAAGGTTTTGGTCTCTTAACTAGAGATCATACTTCACAGTAGACAACAAACTGCCACAACAGTATCTTTGCCATTATTCATACCACGATTCAAATCAAGATAAAGCTATTTCCTCAGCTCTCTGATTTAACTTTACCTTTTCCAAAAGTAATAGCAATCTTCTGACATCACAGCCATTTTTGGCTATGTAACCCTTCAAAAGCTTAAATTTTGAAGCACGTTAGAAAGTTTCTGGAATCTGAATCCCATGGGTTTAAACAGAGAAAAATCTTGTTTTGGGGGATTTTTTCCCACCTAAATTGTTTTAAGTAAAAACTTTTTTTTTTTTTAAAGACAGTCTTGTATGCACATGCAATAAAGCAGATGAAAATATTCCTATAATGCCTAGCTTTATTAAATATTTACTCTGCCAATTTAAAAGCCAAATTATAAGAACAGTCAAATTACAAGATTCGAGGCTTGACATGAACATGGGACAGTGTTGCCACCTGATTAGATTCTGATTGAATCAGAAGGGATTGCTTCCCATCCCCGTTTTATTTGTTTAGTTTACATCATCATCTGTTGTGGATGCAGAAGAAGCACTCCTATGGATAACGTAAACACTTCCAAATATAGTCCAACATCTTTGTAAAAGTAGTTCCCCAAAAAAGTATCAGCTCAGGGGGGGAAATCACACTATATTAGGTGAATACGCAACCTTTTGGCCCAAACTTTAACACCCTTTATAATAGAATCCTGTATTTTGTTTTAAAAAGGTGGAAATCTCCTCTTAGGATAAAAACAACACAACACAAAAAACTCAAAGGACCTTTGTATAATAAGAAAACCTTTATGGGTGCATAACAAGTGACAACTACATGCCCCTCCTGCCCCTGCTCCTTCAAAGAGGGCTGAAAGCAGTTTGGTTGTTAGTACAGACACCCAGTACAAACCAATTTGAGTTACTTCCAACACCCTGTTCAGAAACTGAGCTAGACCAGGGGTGGCCAACCTGAGCCTGAGAAGGAGCCAGAATTTACCAATGTACACTGCCAAAGAGCCACAGTAATACATCAGCAGCCCCCCATCAGCTCCCCCGCCACCCAGCACCTCCTGCCCACCGGCAGCCCAGCCGATCAGCACCTCCCCATCCCTCCCTGCACCTCCCGATCAGCTGTTTCGTGGTGTGCAGGAAGCTCAGAGGGGGAGGGGAGGAGCGAGGGCACAGCAGGCTCAGGGGAAGGGGTGGAGTTAGGGCAGAGCCAGGGGTTGAGCAGTGAGCGCCCCCTAGCACATTGGAAAGTTGGCACCTGTAGCTCCAGCTCCGGAGTCGGTGCCTATACAAGGAGCCACATATTAACTTCTGAAGAGCTGCATCTGGCTCCGGAGCCACAGGTTGCCCACCCCTGAGCTAGACCACTGGGAGAACAAGAGGCTGGAACATGTTGGGTGAGATTTTCATACTGCTATGGCTACTTTATAGCCAGTAGCTATGTCTTGTCAACATAGTGCTGTCTACACAGAGGATTAAGTCAGTATAACTATGTCAATCAAGGGTGTAGATTTTTCACACCCCTGAGCGACGTAGTTAGACCTATATAGGTATGTAGTATAGACCTGGCCTCAATCTAACAGGGATTTAAGATGGCTTTGACCAGTCAATGTGGACTAGGCAAAAAGCTTGTTAAAATTTATTTCTAGTAGAGACAAGGAGACAGGATGTTGAACGAGGGTGTGCAATTTGACACAAGAAAACGCTATTCATTATCTTATCCTTATTCATTCTGATAGGGCTAATGCTGGTCCACTCACAAAGTGAAGGTACTGTTTTAAACACCATACTGGCAGATGCTAGGGAGAAAAGGGATGAGAAGTGGAGAGGGTGAAATGAGGAGGAAAGCACATATCTAAACTGTTTTTGTCAGATGTCCAACTTCTGTCCTAATGTTTGTTTGCCTTTCATACTATATGTAATTTCTAGCCACTTTAATAAGTTTACGCTTGCACATTAGCCTGGTATTTTAGCAACTGTTTTTCACAGAAAATATACAGTTAGGAAAGGGAAATGTTGAAGAGGGCTTTTTTTGTTGTTTCACAAAGCCAGTCACAGGAAAAGCTGTTTACAGCTTTTTTAGTCACATTCCAATCTTGAAGAAGCTATAATGACTTCCTTCACCTTTGTAGCTACAGGCTGGCTAGGAATACATTCCAAGGCCTGCAGGAGCTTCTTTGAAGAAAGCCAGTCTGTGACCACTGAACTGTTCAGCTATATCCCTCCTGCAGTCCTAACCCTCACAGCTCCTCCAAACAGACTAATCCAAAGAGATCAAACACACTCTCCTTAGAGATGCCACCTCCCTCCCAGAAGGACAGTACAGTATTGAACAAATAATGAATGCACTGCCCTGGTCCTGAAGGAATGTGCTTTTTCAGCAATATTTCTTTTTAAAAATATAGACTTTTTTTAAAAAAGCTAGGACACCTTTAGCAATGTGGCAGCAAACAAGAGGACACTCATTTCTGTATGTAAAAATCTGTAACAAATTACATCATAAGCAATGAACCCTATATTACGGTACTTTTGAATATTATCACATTGTCCAGCTTACATAAAGCATCCCATTCTACTAACAAAATTCAGAACATGTTAAATGTTCTACTGCTGGGGGAATTCTGTGCCACTGTGCAAGTGCAGAATTAATGTCCCCCACAGATTTTCCCCCCCATACAATAATTGATTCTGACGGAGAGGTAAAGAGAAGTTGCAATTACACCTTTTGCCCACAAGGGGCTGATATGGCACCGGAAGAGAGGGCAGGTGGCTTATGGGATGGAGCAGCCAGTCACAGATAGGAAGGGGGCAGAGGCTGCCTTTCTCACAGCGCCCTGCCCGTGGGACTAGGTGAGGAGGCACTGGATATGTGGGGATGGACAGATAGGGCACGGGGGGTTCTGAGGGGTGTCACAGAGACTGGGGTTCAGAAGAGCTAGTGGTAGTGGACAGACTGGGGTGGGGGCACAGGAGCTAGTGGGGTGACAACACTGAGCCAGGGGCTGAATGGGAGTGGGGGTGCAGGGCCACATGAGGACAGGGAGAGGGGGGATGCAGGGACACATGGCGACAGGGGCAGCTATGACAGGCTGAATGCGGAGTGGGGGTTCAGGGATACATGCAGACAAAGGCAGCTACACCTGGCTGAATGAGGATGCAAGGACACAAGGAGAAATGGGGATGCGGGGCACATGGGGACAGCAGCAGACATCGGTGCCGACTCAGTGGGTGCTCCGGGGGAAAAATAGTGAGTGCTGAGCACCCACCGGCAGCCCCTGTATCAGCACTTCCCCCTCCCCCCAGCACCTCCTGCCCGCCGACAGGCCCCGCTGATCAGCGCCTCCCCCTTCCTCCGCACACCTCCCGTCCACTGCAAACAGCTGTTTCGCGGCGTGCAGGAGCCTGGCGGTAAGGGGGGAGGAGCAAAGACGTGGCGGGCTCGGGGGGAGGGAGGTGGAAGAGGTTGGGAAGAGGCGGGGCAGAGTAGAGCAGGGGCAGGACAGGGCAGGGTGTGGCATTGAGGGAAGGGGTGGAGTGGGGACATGGCCTGGGGCAGAGCCTGTGGGGGCAAACGTGAAGGCGGCACCTGTGGGGGCAAATGTGCTTGACTAAATGGGAGACGCTAGGGGGCAGCCAAGGTCTGCATGCAGGAGGCTCCCCAATTCCCTAACAATCCTTCCCCCTCCCACCCCCACAAAAAACCTGTTCTATTCTTTCCCGCTACACCCAGCAATCCTCCAAGATTCTCTCCCAGGCACCTTCCCAACAATACTTCCTTATTCCCTCAGCTCCTCCATTACCCGATTCTCCCAAGCCTTTGCACTGCTTCTGAGGGATACAGGAAATACGTTTCTGTATTGCAGTTTAAATGAATTATTACTCACAGTTCTGTATTAAGATACCTAGTAAGGAATCTATTTGTCAAAAAAAATTTACTGAATCTTTTTTGTCTGTATTTTTACAGACATACTTGCTGACAGGTATTTTGAAATAAATTACCAAAATAATTGAAACAGGCATGATTATATTGTGTTATTTTGACAAATAAAATTTTAAAATATTGTGCACAGACTTTTTAATTTGTTGGTGCAGAATTTCCCTAGAAATAATGTTCAAATCGTAGAAGATGGTGAGTATTTTAATATTCCAACCTTTTTTTAAAGCCCACCTTCACTACTTAGAAATATGCGTAGCTCAGAGTAATATAGGCTATAAATACACATTTTAAAAAAAAAGATAAAACCTGAAGGTCAAGTCTTCTTCCCTCACATAAAAGTGCACATTTGTGTATGAATGCCTGACTGGCTAATTGGATTTCACTCTTGGAGAACGGCAGCTCAAATATAACCTTAATTTCTGAAATAAAATAATTTGGTACACATCAACTCAGGCCCTCGCGGTCATAAATCCACAACATAAATGACCACACAGAAACTGGCACAAATGAAGCTCAGTGCTCAGAAGGACAGTGTTAGCACAGAAACTTTCAGAATGCAATATATCCTAGCTTGAGGTCACTGGGAGGAAAATACAGAAAGACTCATACTACAAGAACCTGCACTGTCCTCAGCAACTACGCAACATTCAATGCCAGTTGCCTTAGCTCTTTTATTTATATATACATAAAATCTTACAGTAATTATATAATCTTATAGTAATTAATGATGATGTGATTTTTATCATATTTTAAATTATCACATATTTTAAATGACAACTTGCATTCAAAGCAGCCTCTCACAATGGATTCCCCCCTCCCCCCCACAGAAATAAAACATTACTTCAGAGTGAGAAAAAAGAGTATCAATTCAAAGGTCAGTTATTTCTATGGTCCTCTAGTGCTTCCTGCACTTTGTGGAAGGTACACCCAAACTTAAAAAAATGGAACATAAGCAGGTTACATTGTAGCATTATTCCAATGGTGTTACAGTGGCATAAAACAGAAGTAGCACAGTGATGAATCAGGCTCATTGTGCTTAAAAAACAATGGAAGAGAACTGCTTTCCACTGACTACCAGGTCTATAATATTTTTTAGCCAAAGTGTCTTATTTGTCTCTAACAGCATGAACTGCAAGTTGTTCTGTATTTGTAAACCCTTGCATCTGCCTAGGACAAATTACAGGATTAAGGCAAAGAACAGACTGCAGGACTGGGAATTTACTGCCTAGTATTATCAGGATCAGCAAATCATTTCATATTATTTAATTTGGCAACAGTTACAAAATACATAAAAAGTAGAAAGTCATTTGATAAACATCACTTATAATGGTATATAAATGAAGAAAAACATTCCCATTTTTCTTGAATGTCACTGGAAATGGTCATTATATTAAATTAATAGGTCAGGAATATTCTGTTCTGACTTCTGAAAATTCACTAGAATGATTTTGATTCACACAGTTTTATAGGATCTTGAGCCTTTTGTTATATAGCTTGTGTTATAGGATCTTGAGCCTTGTGTTATATGGCATACTGCATCAATTCAGAAATCACGGAGACAACAGGCCATACAACCCCTTTACATTTTCTTAAGTGTCAGTGATAATCAGCCGAACAGGAAAGAACCTCACCCATGCACTGGAATTTGAGAGATGCATTAAACATGCTCAGTGTATCCTCTGATATCCCACATAAGCCAAATGCCTAGGAAAGAGATGAATACAGGTAACCATGAAATACTGAAATCTCTATTATGCAGCTCCTTCTGTGCCACAAATAATCAATCTGAATAGGATAGCCCCTATGTCTGCATACACCAAGAGGGTAGAATCACTTCAGGACAGCAGCTGTATGTTGAATTTGGGCTGGACTGAACTGTAAAACCCATAACAAAACAAACCTGTACTTTAGCAAAATAAGAAGAAATAACAGTAGTTCATAGTCTCAATCTTGAGACTCTGTATACCTAAAATTATGGTTGAACTAACAAAAAAAATTGGAAGACTCCACCCTCTGACTTTTTCTTTACTACTATCAAGTAAACCTATGAGCAATGATAGTTATATATTGTATTTTCTTATTTTTCTTCACAATCAAATTCAGAAAAGAAGGCAAGGCTTAGAAAATATTGTTTTATTCCATTACGCCTTAAAAACTGTACTCTCTACTCATAACTCTCCCATGTAAACAATATATCTGGCAGCAAAGGAACTCCTGAAATACATCATGAAAACTAGAACTAATCTTCCAAGCAACCACCACTGTTTAAATGGCAGCTCTGATCCACAAGCAAAATCAGGGTAAAGGTGTACAGAAGAAAGTGTGTCTGCCAAGTACTATGCTACCTGACCAAAAGGACTGAAACACTTGCTCTAAAATCATACCCAGGATAAAGATCAACTACAAAGCAAAAAGTTTGCTGTTGTTTCTATATTTACTGCTCCTACATAACTGCCTTAAATTTTTATCTCATGCGTCTTTATTTCCCTGTCTCTTTGTGTGGTTGTGTGTATTTAAAAGTGTTTATGGATACAACAAAGTACAGAATTGTAATAAGTCTTCTGGCTTGTTACTGGACACTGTTATCTTTCCCCAGTTCAACATCCAACCAGCAGAAGGCTCCATAATCCCTCCAATTCAGGAAAAGAAAGTCACATTCTGAGACTCCCCATGAAACAGGGTTGGCAGAAAGCCAAAGTCTGAGAGAGGCAGTGTACATAAGAATAGCCATACTGGGTCTGACCAAAGGTCCATCTAGCCCAGTATCCTGTCTTCCAACAATGGCCAATGCCAGGTGCCCCAGAGGAAATGAACAGAACAGGTAATCATCAAGTGATCCATCCCCTGTCACTCATTCCCAGCTTCTGGCAAACAGACTAGGGACACCATCCTTGTCCATCCTGGCTAATAGCCATTGATGGACTTATCCTCCATGAACTTATCTAGTTCTTTTCTGAATCCTGTTATAGACCTGACCTTCACAACATCCTCTGGCAAGGAGTTCCACATCTTGACTGTGCATTGTGTGAGCTGTGCGACTATGCGTCCCAGTGTAGCCTGGGAGCTGACTGCAGAGGGAAGGCTTGATCTGGGACTGGGAAGCGGAGAGCCAGACAGACTCAGCCTATTGCTGACAGATGGCCAGCAAGAAAGAATACAGGACAGCATGCTACAGGCAGAACAATGGTGTGGAGGAGTTGAGACTCTTACTTATACACCTCTGTACAGGACTGTCATTAGGTGATAGGTTAGGAACTCTTGGTTTGATCTTTTCTGTTATAACAAAAGCAATTGTACCTACGGTGTTTGCACCTCTATTTTGCCAGCCCTAGTAAAGCATTCTTGTGTTACTCAGAATCTGTGAACGTTTCTGGGAGCCTCCCAAGCACTACTGTCTGAAGAGCCAAAGGCTGTGTCTACACTGGCAAGTGAACGACAAAACTTTTGTCATTCAGAGGTGTTAAAAAAAAAAAAACACACACACACACCCCGAAAGACAAATGTTTTGTCAAGGAAAAGCACTGGTGCGAACAGCGCTTTGTCAGCAGGAGCGCTCTCCTGCCGACGAAGCTACCATTGCTCGTTGGGAGTGTAAGTTTTTTGTTGACGGGAGAGCTCTCTCCTGCCGACATACAGCAGCTATACTGTGCGACTTTTAGTGAAACGGCTGTAGCGGCACAGCTGTGTCGCTAAAAGCTACATAGTGTAGACAAAGTCTAAAACAGTGAGTGCCTACAATGTTTACAGTCAAGCTCATGGTACACAGAAAAGGCTACCAAATATCGAGAGGAGAGGTATACCATAACACGCACAGCGGGGTTAGTTACAGTATTATTCTTATAAATACTTTTTTGTGCAATTTCATTGTAAATGCAAAAAATTGCTAGTTGACCAAACGCTAAATACTAGCTAGGAGTCCAATAATGAAAAATTACGTAGCCGGCCCCAATCAAAAGGCTAGACTGATACATTATGAAATTTTGAATAGGGGGTTGGAATCTGAACTTGTCAACTCAGGTGCATCACTAAAAAACTAACGTGTGCAAAATCTTGTAACTGTTAGCTGTGCTTTAAGTCAAATCATATTTATAGCAATTCTTTAGAGGAATGCAAAAATCTATTTAAGATACAAATAGATTAAAAACTTTTGTTATTGTAAAGATTCAATATTAATACAATATTCAAAATAGTAGGCTAAACTACATTATACTTACGCACACTTGCATATTCACATGCAAGTAAGCGAAAGTCACAAATTAAACAAACAGGCATATATGTATAGCTCTGTTATTCATGGCAGTTCATGAAACTGGTTCATTTACAGTGTTGTTCCAGCAAATCTGCAGATTTGCCTTCCCCAGGATTGTTTCTCAAAGGATAATTCATTAACACCTTATTTTCTATTGTGAAAGTATCAGCATTCTTTATGAGCTGTTCTATTTGAAAACCTACCATGAAAAGTGGTGGAGACATAACTGCTTTGTCTGGACACGAGGATGAGATGGGTATTTAAAAATGGGTAGCTTCTTTATCCACCCTAGCATCCTGTTCCTCAGACATCTCCTGTGGGGGGAGCTCAGTGGGGAGGAAAGGACTGAACAACCCTAATCTCTCTCTGAGACAGTACCAGTGGTCTGGAGAATTGCTGTCAGTAAACAGCCCAGGGATCCCAGTGTGGCCATTGGGGACTCCTATACAGGCGTAGGGATGGCATATGGAGTTGGTTCTACCACCCTAGATGACCGTTGTGATCTTCCCTATGACTGTCAAAGAATGGGTTTCTGACAGGATATGTAGGGAAACCCTGGACTGAAATAGAAGTGACCAACTGGATTCTCCTCAACATTGTCCAATGGAGGAACCCCCCCATAGAAAAAGATAGAGTCCTGTGGTAGTGGGGGACAATATCAGTCTGAGGATTGAGATCTCAGTACCAAAAGATGTTCGGTACTCATGAGGAGCGGGGATTCTAGCTCCTCTATTATGGACAGACCCCTCATATATCTAAACTCTTGCAGTACAAAGTAGAGAACTGGCACTGACACGGTAGCCTAGGACACAGTAGCCAAAGTTGACGGTACTAACGATGGTGGTTATGCTCACCCTCTTTGTTCCTGGTAGAGGGTACTGAAGCCCTGTCAGAGTCATGTCTCTTCCGCAATCTCAGGGACTTTCCCACTCTGCCAGTACCAGAGGAGTCCTTCGACTCAAGAGTACCACGCTGAGAAGTTGAAGCTCCTGAGATAATAGATCTTGCATGGGACTTGGGCCTTTTTTGCAGCAAGGTCCCTTCAGTTGACAGTCCGTACTCCCCTTTTTGGGAACCCTCCAATGACCCCCCCTTCTTTTTAGGGAAGCCTACACTATGTGGAAGAGCCACTGGATCTGTCTGGAGAGAAGATGTATGTGTGGGGGTCTCCTGATCTGACTCAGATACTGGTCAAAGTGAGCACTCCATCATTAACAGTCTGAGCTGAATCCCCCTGTTCTTCCTTGCCCTTGACTTGAGGAATAGGCAGAAACTGCAATTCTGGGAGACACAAGACTCTCCCAAATAACGGACACACTTAGAGTGGCCATCACTCACAGGTATAGCCTGTCAGCAGGAGAGGCAGTGTTTGAAGCCTGATGAGCCAGGCATGCCATGCCAGGAAGACAAGGCTCCCCAAGGAAAAAGAGAGAAGAAAAAGCAAACGTACAAAAAAAACTTAGCCTCTCAATACTAAGTAACGATAACTATTACTGAGAACTAATTATACTAACAAAACTTAACTATCAGAAGAACACGAAATAGCTGAGGCATGTTCAAGGCAGACATGCTAGGGTTCTCTCTCAGGCCGAGATAATAGAGAAGGAACTGAGGACAGTTCACCCTGTATACCCTCAGTATCCAGCATAAGAAGGCATAGGGCCGAACAAGCACTGACAGCAGAAACTTCTACGATGAAGAGCTTGAGAGGCGCATGCACACCTGAAGTGGAAAATCCTTAGGGTCACTACTCAAATAACTAGATTTTTTTTCTTCTCCTTCTCTTTAAGTTTATCAGCATTCCTCTTACAGGCAGCCAGATCAAGAAGTTGTGCTATGACTCCATATACCAGAAAAATGGAAAAGGACAGAGATGATGAGATTTTTGATCAGCATTCTTTCATAAATGATGCTGTGAAATACTTTTGTGAAAGGATTTTATAACAAGGTTCAAAACCACTTTGGCCATATGTCAACTGATAAAATTGAAATATCCTTGGAAAAGAGACTGGACTGACTGCGCATGAGAGGGTGAAGATGTACAGTGCTTTTGATTAGAGGCTTGCACTACAGCAGTGGTCTCCAAAGTGGGGTGTGCAAAAGGATTCTTGGGGGTGCGCGGCAGTAGGAGCACTTTTTTTTTCTTCGTCAGGTGGGAGTCCGAGCGGTTTTGGGGGGGGGGGGGAACACGCTTCGGCAATTCAGGCGGGAGTCCGAGCGGCTTTTTGTTGTTGTTGTTGCTTCGGCAAAAATGGTAGAGCCGGCGCGGCAGGGGGTGCGTGCTCAAAATTTTTTACTGATGGGGTGCGCGATCAAAAAAGTTTGGAGACCACTGCACTAGAGATATACAGCTATAACCTGCTGTGGTCTACAACTGGTATCAATCTAAGAAATGCTTTTTCTATGCTGGAAGACTATATCATGTTAGAAAAACTATTAACTGACACAGTAACAGACAGGAATTAGCATCTAGTGTAATAATCTGGGACAAGTCATGTTTAAAAATGTAATAGCTAGTTGTGGCTAGCTCTTAAAGTCTCCCTGGAGATGAAGTCAAATAAGATTAGAAACAGACCTCAGTCATTTTTAAATGCACCCGGGGTTCTCCCATCAGCATAGGTAATCCACCTCTCCAAGAGGTGGCAGCTAGGTGGACAGAAGAATTCTTTTGTTGACCTAGTGCTGTCTACATTGGGGGTTAGGTCATCTTAACTATTCACTCGGGGTGTGGATTTTTCACCCCACTGAGCTGTGCAGCTGGAATGACCTAACTTTTTAGTGTAGACCAGGCCTAAGAAAGAAATTCAGGGGCTTAGGGCTCGTCTACACAGCTAGTCACTGTGCAGCAAACCACAGTGTGAATCTACAACATACCAGTTTGCCACAAAAAGTTCTGGTGTAGATACTGCTACAGCACCCTGGAAGTCCCAGAGTGCAGTTTGGCATACTACGCTTTCAGGTACTAATAAGCCAAAGCACAGGCCAGAAATTTCAATGCGCTACAGCAGTATCCATTCCAGAAGTTGCTGCAGCAACAGGGCCGGCTCCAGGCACCAGCTTACCAAGCAGGTGCTTGGAGCGGCCACTTCAGAGAGGGGCGGCAGGTCCAGCTGTTCGGCAGCAATTTGGCAGGCTGTCCCTCACTCCTGCTCGGAGCGAAGGACCTCCCGCCGAATTGCCGCCGCAGATCGCGATCGCGGCTTTTTTGTTTGTTTGTTTTTGTCATTTTTTTTTTTTTTTGGCTGCTTGGGGCGGCCAAAACCCTGGAGCCGGCCCTGTGCAGCAAGCTGGTGTGCTGTAGATTCACATCCCAGCTGCTGCACAGTAACTTGCCCTTAATATTTTCTTGATAAAGCCCCGTTCCTGCAGAAAGCTTATGACTGGGAGTATTCACATTAATTTCAAGAAGACTATTCCCAACAGTAAGTGCTACTTCCAGTCGTAAGTGTTCACCCTAAGACTTCCCGGTAAAGTACTATTTGACCTTGAACCTTATCCAGTCTGAGTCTTATGGAAGAGAAAGCTTATTTTTAAAAAGTTACAGAACCAAGTTATGAAGGGTTATAAAATTAAATCAAGGAGCTAACAATGGGAGGAAAAAGTAAATTCATTTAAACTAAGCAGAAAACAACAATGGTTGAAAAATGTATGCTCAGGAGGACATTCTTTTCAAATTTCATCACAGAGTGATTTGTAAGTCGTGCCAAAAATACATGCTAGGGTTCACACTCATCCTAATTAAAAACAAATTTAGCATGAAAAATGTAAAATAAAAAATTGAAAACAAATACACGGCACCCAGACAATTCTCTGGTTAAAAGTAATATTAAAATCTCAAGCTAGGAGTGTCTCACTCATCTCTTAGAGCCTCTGATCTCAGATCAAGGGTAGTCAACAGGCGGACCGTGGGCCAAATCTGGACCACCAGATGCTTTTGAACGGATCCTGAAAATTTTTTATTTACTTATCATCATCATTATTGTTGTTGTTGTTTTATTATTTTCTCTGGAGTCTGGAACTTAACTATACCTTGACCAAGAAATTTGGGCCTTGACAAAAAATAATCGACTACCCTTATCATAGAGCCTCAAAGATTTCATTCTTATTCTCTTTTTTAGCTAATGTATTTATACAGATTGCTTGAAATATCACTTACTGCTGTACTCCAAAAACAAGAGTACAAACCCATCATACCCTCAATATGCAGAACAGGTTCCTCTCACAGTAAGTTCATAAATGTAATGGTCTCTCATGGAAATTACAATAAGTAAAAGTAATGTAAAAAAGTGATATACAATTTGTTTTAGAACTCAATAGTCATCTAGATATTTTAAAACAGAAGAAAAAAATACTTCAACATATTTTCTGCAGCATGGGCACATTTTCTTTTCCATATCACCACAGTCTTTCCTCTGACCTCAAAGGGGCATGTAACTGCCCGATTTGTGTTTATCCCTTTATGGTATGTCAATTTTTACTTCAAGTAGTTGATATTACTTGCAAATTATGTTTTATTTTATGTATTTAAAATCTCTAGGTACACTACAAAATACATGCAAATATTATTATAAAGCTTCATAAAACAGGTCTCCCAGATGTGGGCTACCCCTGCAAATCTTAAAAGATACAACAAGGGCCTCTCACAAACCCTAAGCAGCTTTCCCCATCTTATCAGCCAGCATTCTCTTCCACTCATCCTCCTAGTTCTCAGAAAACTTAGTGCTTGTTTTTCAGTTCTTCAATACCTCCCAATAAATGTGTGTAGTCCCTATACATATATGCCTATAAAGCTCCTACATGCTCCTAAATTCTAAACATGCATATAACCATGCTGCATTTACAGTGATTACTACTTTAGGTTTAGTTATCAAGCTTAATAGTCATCATATATTTTTCAGAGGTAACAATAATGGTACCAAACCTTATAATCTTAAATGCTGCCAGTAGTTTCACAATACTTTATATTTAAATTTAAAGAAAGCTATTGCAATTTAGTCCTTTAGAGAAAGTAATAAAACAGTTGCTCATAACTTCACTCTTATGTGGAGTAGAGTCACAGAATTAAAAATGTTCTGTGAAAATGTTCCATTCAGGAATGCTGACCAAACAAGGCATTTTTAATGAACAAAGACCAGTGGGAAAATAGGAACTTGCTTTAGGTAACAGAAACACTGAAGTGGAACCTGCATAACTATGGTATATTAAAGAAATAGATCTATTAGGATAAAATGTATTTTCTGCGTACCAAACTAAATACAAACAGTTATACAGTGATGAAGCCCTTTAACATGAGTAAAACGGTACTAACAGAAGTTATAAAATGTATTAAGAGTATAAAATTCCAGTGCACTCAAAAAGCAAAAGAAAAACAATCAGCTAAAACAACACAGCTATTTAACATTTGCTTTGCACCGCAGCCAACTCTATCTGATAAAATAGCAGAGTGCTCTTAAACTAAAATAATTGTGAAAGGATTAGACCAGGGGTCAGCAACCTTTCAGAAGTGGTGTGCCGAGTCTTCATTTATTCACTTCAATTTAAGGTTTCGCGTGCCAGTAATACATTTTAACGTTTTTAGAAGGTTTCTTTCTATAACATATAACTAAACTATTGTTGTATGTAAAGTAAATAAGGTTTTTAAAATGTTTAAGAAGCTTCATTTAAAATTAAATTAAAATGCAGAACACCCCGGACCGGTGGCCAGGACCCGGGCAGCATGACTGCCACTGAAAATCAGCTCACGTGCCGCCTTCGGCACGCGTGCCATAGGTTGCCTACCCCTGGATTAGACACACAAAAATAATAAAGTGAGTTTGCAAAAATAACCATTTAATAAGTTTCCAAAAAGCAGTGCAAATTTTAAATATAGCATCTCTTGTTGCTCTAGGAATTTACAACAGGACTACCGTATAAACTGAAGACACACTGTGCTCTTGACTGCAAAATTACATGCTACTGCACATCTACAAGTAACGAACACCAGCATCCAGCAGCTAGAGAACAGAAGGCAAATGCTGCTGGTGAAAACACCAGTTCACCACAGGACAAGAGACAAATCCTGTCACTTCTATCAATGAAGAGGGAATTTACACAGGTAACATACTAATTGAAGCTCTGTTAATCAAATCCTTCAACACTAGATAAGGGTCCTCCTCCTCCTCCTTCCCTCAAAAAACACATATGATTAAGAAAGTTAAAAATAGATATTTCCGTTTCCTAAGATTATTTCCCTTTAATTCCAATGCTCTGAGAAAGTTTCTGGTTTGTCAACTTCCCATGTTTGTGTTCGAAAAGGAGGCGTGTTAAAGCCATACTTCCATGTATAACAACTCAAACTAATTTTATATGCTTTGTATTATTATTAATAAATGGCATCTTATTAGCATTTCTTTCCACGTTCTGCAGCTCTCTTAGAAGGTCTGGCATAGGGGCAATTTTAATTACAAAATCACCTCTTCACCCTCACCCCCCAAAAATCTGTTAGGTGTTCTTCAACACTGGCTTATTTTTGTACTTTTAAGCATTCCTTTGTGGTCGGGGGAAGCATATGTGAAGGTCATTTCCACTATTGATACACAGACTTTGATTCCCTGTGATGTCTAAGCAGCACTCAGAGCAGGGCCGGTGCAACCTATTAGGCGACCTAG
>NW_020664374.1:11880888-11895403 GCF_002925995.2 Terrapene triunguis | reverse complement strand
CCTACAAAACCTGGAATTGAACCTGAGTCCTCAGTCTCCACATTTCTCGGCTCTCAGCAAATAATTCTGAAACCCACTGAAAACGTGTGTCTCTCTTCCCCCTTTCAAGTGACTGATACACAGAGAATAACAGCTTGCTACTGCCATCAGTTATTCCACTAACTCAAGTGGTAGAGGTCTGTGCTCAAGGTCTAAAGATCTAGATCCTGCTGTGGCATGGGTTCTGTGGAAAAAGCCTATGTGATCATGTAATTAAAGATTACATCTCCCACTTCACCCCTTGGTCGGGGCAAGATCTACATTTTAATATAGCATAAGAAATAAGAAAATTATAGTCAAAGATGTCAGGCCCATATTTAGGGGTTGTTGTTTTTGTTTGCTTAACTTTCTTACGCCTGCTTAAAAAAAAAAAATGGTAGTCATCAATCTAGCATATGTCAGTAGTATTATAACCCCCAGTTAGTGTGTAGGCTTAATAGGGAAAGCAGGGGGAGGAAGGAAACAGACTTCTGTTTCCAAGGAGGCTGGTACTTACAAACAAAACAGCCAAGCACATGGATTGGACAGATTTATTTTGAAAGGCAGAGTGGCTAAGTGCAGGAGACTGGGGTCTGCCACATTAGAGAGCTCAGTTCAATTCCCAGCTCTGCTAGAAGTGACCTGATGTTTTTTTCAGTTGTACAATGTAGATAATAGGATTGCCTGACTCAGAGGGAGGGACACAAAGCCTTGCTCAGTAACTATTCTGTGCACTTCACAACTCTTAACAGTCAACAGAAGAGTCAAGAGTTGAACTAGTCTCCTTGCTCCCAGCTCAGTGCACCTTCTACTAGGCTACAAAATATTTTCTGTGAGTCTGTCCCTCTTGGCTTGTCTACACCACCGGCCGGATCGATGTTTAGTCTGCAGAAGAGAAGAATGAGGGGGGATTTGATGGCTGCTTTCGACTACGTGAAAGGGGGTTCCAAAGAGGATGGATCTAGACTGTTCTCAGTGGTACCTGATGACAGAACAAGGAGCAATGGTCTCAAGTTGCAGTGGGGGAGGTTTAGGTTGGATATTAGGAAAAAGTTTTTCACTAGGAGGGTGGTGAAGCACTGGAATGGGTTACCTAGGGAGGTGGTGGAATCTCCATCCTTAGAGGTTTTTAAGGTCAGGCTTGTCAAAGCCCTGGCTGGGATGATTTAGTTGGGGATTGGTCTTGCTTTGAGCAGGGGGTTGGACTAGATGATCTCCTGAGGTCCCTTCCAAGCCTGATATTCTATGATTCGAATGGGGTTATGATTCTTGCCGACCTACTGTCCCTGTACACTGCTTGAGTTCTGTTATTTTTATAAACATTGAAATATCTATTAAATAAATTTTGAAGCCTCCCAACACAGTTTAGTTGAAAGGGTAGCTCTCACTCTTCCCCCTGTGCTCACTCCACAACCTAATGATTGTCTGAGGGGCAGAGGGCTTTTCTGTTATGCTGACCCTTTCCCACCACCTTGCTACTGCCAAATAGGTGGCTCTCCTCGACTATCCCCTCCCCCCCCCCCTCCTTTTTCAGGTCCTGTTTTCCCATAAACACAAATTGCCCACATATGCTGCTTATAGCTTTCCCAGGTACCTGCAGATTTAATCCACAGATTCTTGTTCACAGGGTTTTAAATAGCATTACTGAAACTCACCAGCATTTTATTAATTTCCCTCTGGCACTGCTTGAGATAGCTGAAGTAGTAACACAGGCACTGGAGTCGTGTCTGCAGACTCAAGAAGACAGCAGTGCATTGGTACCTGTGTGTGTACCCAGCTCATGATGGTATTTGAAAGTCTGATCCTGCATCATTAAGGTCCATGAGAGTTCTCCAAAAGACTGCCACTGAGTTCAATGAGAGCTGAATTGGGCCACTACTGACAAACCAAATCATCATATTATAAGCCTGTGTGTGACTTAGTTTCTTCCCTCCTTCCCCAAGAGAATTGTTCCCTGCCCCCCCCCCCCCACACCACCCCCCTAACCCCATCCCCCATTCAAGGTTATCTTTGGATCCATAAGGATTAGAAACTGGGTAGCTAACAATGCTTAACCACCATTCAATAAAACTGAATTTCACTGCATCCAATCCTCCTCCATATGTTGTCTGTACAGATTATAAACCCCTTGAGTCAAGGAGCTTCACTTCACACCTGTCTGTATACACCAGTGGTCTCCAAGCTTTTTATGCACAAGATCACTTTTTGAATTTAAAATCAATACAAAATCTACCCCACCCCTTCTCCTAGGCCCTGCCCCTGCTCACTCCATCCCCCCCCCACACACACTCACTTTCACTGGGCTGGGGCAGGGAGTTGGGTGTGCGAGGGTGTGCAGGCTGTGGGCTGGAGCCCAGGGGTTCGGACTGCAGGAGGGAGCTCCGGGCTGGGGCAGGAGGTTGGGGTGAAGGGTGCAAGCTCTGGGAGGGAGTTTGGGTGCAGACTCAGGGCAGGGGGTTGGGGTGCGGGGTCTGGGAGGGAGTTTGGGTGCAGGAGGGGGCTCTGGGCTGGGGCAGGGGGTTGGAGTGCAGGAGAGGGTGAGGGGAGCAAGCTCTAGGAGGGAGTTTCGGTGTGGAGTGCGGGCTCAGAACAGGGGGTTGTCGTGCAGAAGGATTGTGGGGTCTGGGGAGTTTGTGTGCAGGAGAGGGCTCTGGGCTGGGGTGGAGGGGGGGGTGAGGTGTAGGCTCCAGCCGGGAGGCGCTTCCTACAGGCGGCTGCTGGTTGGTGGCGTTGCGGGGCTTAGGCAGGCTCCCTGCCTTCCCTGGGCCCACACCATTCCCGGAAGCAGCTGGCATGTCTCCGCAGCCCCTGCAGGGGGGCAGGCAGCTCCACACACTGCCACTGCCCCCACCCCAGCGCCGACTCCACAGCTCCCATTGGCCGGGAACTGCGGCCAATGGGAGCTGCGGGGCAGCGCTTGTGGGAACGGACAGCACACAGAGACCTGCGGTCCCCAGCCAGCCGCAAGCGCTGCCCCCACAACTCCCATTGGCCACAGTTCCCAGCCAATGGGAGCTGTGGAGTCGTCACTGGGAGGCGGAGGCAGAGGCAGCAGCAGCTCGCAGGGCCACCTCCCACCCCCCTTCCTCCCACAGGGGCCGCAGAGACATGCCAGCAGCTTCTGGGAGCAGCATGGGGTCAGGACAGGCAGGGAGCCTGCCTTAGACCTGCTGCGCTGCCGGACTTTTAGCTGACGGAGATCACGATCAACTAGCAGAGGCTCCAAGATCAACGAATCTATCACGATCTACCAGTTGATGATCACTGGTATACTTTGTCAGTGTTCTAGAAACTGGAACTGAAACTTTTTAATGGAAGATGAAATTCTGCAGAAATCAATGGCTTAGCCCGCCCCTCCTCTCCATCCCCACTCATTAGACAAGGCCTCTTACCTGTGCGGTGCAGATGTCTTAAGCCTTGTATTAAATTATTTTTATGGAGGCTATTAAATGTTTTCTCCCATGTAAGGAGTAATTATATTACATTGATTTTATAGCTATCAGTCAACACACTTCTGAGTGTAATACTGATCTTCACTCCTTTTTGGCAAGTATACAGCCTAGTAATACAAAGAAATACACTTGAATATAGACTAATGTGCAAGCAGTTGTGTCACCATCGGTCTGCACAACATGTCGCTTCTTGAGGTGGCATCAGTGATGCCATGCAGTCTTGAAATGTAAAGAATCATGAAACAGGCCAAATTCCCATTGACTAAATTGTCTGCATGTCTCAAAACTCTACCAAACTCAGAGAAGAAGTACTATTCAACATTTACTGTGGCTCAGAAAATTAAAAAGAATGTCAACAACTGAATTAGGAGCTAGGAAGAGTTCACAGTGAAAAATCTGCCAAACAGGGTTAATTTAGAACTCTTAAAAAGGATAAAATATAATTTGTTGTTCACTGTGCCAAAACAATTTTATGCTAAAATCAGGAGGAAAAGTACACAGTTTTTAAGTATATGAAATATTTTAAAAAGCTACTGCATATAGTTAAATTAATTTTAGAAGGAGACAATTGTTACACAAATGCCATTCCTGTGCAGAAATTGCTTTCATGTTTATCAGGTCCCTAAGTATTAAAAAAGATAGTAAATAGGAATAAGATTATCTAGCAGAATTTAGCATCTATCAGAATCTTATTCTGAAAAAAATAAAATAGTTCCAGGCATTCTTTACAGCTGCTTTTCTTTCTCTCTCTCTCTTTTTCGTGTGTGTGTGGTGGGGGGAGGGAGCCTCCTCAAAATCCACAACAATGAAAACTATCTTTAGTAAACTGTATGGCACATTGCACTTTCTACTCAAGCTCACCACATTCTTCCCTGGTCTTGAACATATACTGTTTTTAATTTCCGCTAACAACAATGTCCAAAACAAAAAGATCATAAAAAAAAATATTCCCAAACACATGCACCTTGACCTTTAAGGTCATTTATACTCTTGCATCTTTTCACATTAATGACAAACGCAACTACATTCCTTTGCTCTTCTTATTCATATGATTTCATACTGACACAAATTTTGATTGTGTATTAGAAACAAACCATTTTTTTAAACTGTCAGGATACTATTTTACCAATGCAGGCTTCTATCTCTTTTCTTCAGTACAGTCTCTTTTTCGTTTGTTGTTTGTCAATCAGAAAAATGACTCCAGCTTTCCAAACTCTTTGAAGCCCACTATTACATTGGGGTGATCAGTTCCATCAACTCACATGCTTACAGCACTTCAAAGCTCCTGGCTTCAAAGTTAGTTCAGAAATGCTTTAATGACTGTTCTCCACTATACAGTGAATTAATTTGCATTGTAGTGGTGTTTATTCATTAATGTGTGTTAGAGATTGTTCACACGTCCACTTAACCAGTGCTGGTGTACAAATACACACACATGATAAAGTACCGTATCTCCTACCTTTTACAAAATTAAAATAAAAAAGTAGAGCTTTCAATTAATCACAGTTAACTCAAGCGATTAAGTCAAAACAAATTAACTTGATTTAAAAAATTAATCGCGATTAATCCCAGTTTTAATCGCACTGGTAAACAATAATAGAATACCAATTGAAATTTATTATAAATATTTGTGGATGTTTTTCTACATTTTCAAGTATATAGATTTCAATTACAACACAGAATAGAAAATATATAGTGCTCACTTTATATTATTTTTTATTACAAATATTTGCACTTTAAAAAAGATAAACAAAAGAAATAGTATTTTTCAATTCACCTCATACAAGTATTGTAGTGCAATCTCTATAGCGAAAGTGCAACTCACAAATGTAGAATTTTGCTTACATAACTGCACTCAAAACAAAACAATGTAAAACATTAGAGCTTACAAGTCCACTCAGTACTACTTCTTGTTCAGCCAATCGCTAAGACAAACAAGTTTGTTTACACAGCTCTGCAACACCAGAACTCCAATAAAAAGAGAGTTGTTGTGCAATTTAAATAGAAGGCTACTTCATTTTACATAAAACTACCGATAAATAAAAACATTACATAAATTAAGTTGAAATCAAGCCAGTGCAGTCAAGAATCTTACATAGAAAATTCAAATGTTTCCTTTCAGTTCTGGAGACAATATTTGTAAGTGCAAAACAGTATGCTTAAAGTAAAGTCTCTACCATAAAGTTCTAAATCTGAAGCATAATTTGAAGAGTCACTAATATTGCATATTTCTTATGATTGCTGTTTTAGGCAAGGAAGTGGTCAAGATTTTAACCATGTATACTAAGAATAAATTTGCATTTAGTGGACTGGGTACTAAAAGCTGGCAAAAGGCAAAAAGTATATAGAACACAAACATATATGTGAAAAACAGTAACATTTTCTACGTAACTCCTGCCACACGATTCTTTCAGAATTCTCTTCATAGAACCAAATGTCAAATCCAACCCAATACTCTGCCATGCACCTCCTACCTTGTCCTAGACATTCACGTGCAAGTTACCCAAATATTTTCCCTTCCAAAGCTATTTTCTTTAAAAATACATTAAATATTTCCTTTATAAATCCACAAGTCCTATTGATGTGAGTATTTGCTGGGTGGAACAGAGCTAGATGCTGAGCTAGAAATACTGTAACAGCTGAGTATTTTAACTGGTAACACTCTTGTAGTGACATGCCTGTGTGTGGTATCAGCTATGGAATCCATATCTTTAAACATTTGAAATATCATGGCTTGCAAATTTAATTCACTTAGAGTGCATGCGGTATTGTTACATACATATTTACACACACACACAAAAATACATGATTATGTGTTAGAAAGTTTATGTCATCAGGAGTTTGCAATAGTCACATTATTCATGGGTGGCAAAGCTATGAGCAAGTTAGATAGGTCAGTCCAAAAAAGTGCAGATAAACCATCACGATACACCATCATATATTTTGTATATGCCATATATGGTATAGAAAAACTACTTTAACCAATTTTTTAGATTTTAAAACAAGCTAAAACTGTGTTACCAAGTGCCTAAAGGCCTATATTACCTGAAAATAAATTTATCACATAACTTTCCACATATCTTGGGACCAGAACACATGTACATATATTAGTAATGTTATGATAAGGAAATTGGTTTAAGTATACCAGAATTACACACATTAAAAGATGCTACATTTATTTATGCATCTAAGATAGATTTTTTTTTCTTTATTATTTTAAAACAAATATAGGTTGACACAATTAAAGACCATCCTAATGTTTATTCAAGGCAATCACCAGGGGTGCAGGAGAGCAAAGCATCTTTTATCCACAATTTTGGCATTTCATGACACCCGAATGCTTCATTTTACAACGTTAATACAAAGTTAAAGTAGTTTTATTGCATTTAACATAGTTACAAGGGAAGGCAAGAAAACAATTGCTGGTAACACTGAATTTCATGCCCCAATAGGCAGGTAAAGTACTTTTAAAAATAGCTGTCCTGATTAAAAACAGCCTGCCATGGAGAATGAAAGAAATATAAATTTGGAGACCTGACAGTTCATACAATTGTGTTTATTTGCTTTCATAAATATTTAAGAAACAACCTATGGTATTTGATATTACTGAGTCCATTGTAGTAAAAGCCCTCTCCTCATGACATAAGCAAATACAATCAATTCTCCTTATTTGTTATACTTCTCTTCAACATTCAAGGCTAATCTAGCTTTAGGTCAGGAAAAAGACTGCGGTCTATCATTTTAAACAAACCATTGTAGTAAAATGTGAACAGGAAATTCCAAACTATGCTACTCAAAAAACAATGATTTAAAAAAAAACTCTAAACTTACAAAGCATAAAGAACCCATAAATGTATCACAGTAAATGGGAACAAAAGAAAAAAGTGTGTAATTACCTCTGTCATTTTTCTTTTTTTTCCCCATTGGGGTAAGGGCTTTTTATGGGTTTGCTGAGAGAGAGAAACATTCATATTGCGGCGGGGGAGCGGGGGGGAAGAGCCAGCAACATATACAGCTCTGTCTGATACCTTGGAAATAACCAGCCTGTGGGAGTTAGAGAAGGCATGCCATTCATTCTTCACCATATAAATGCCTTCTTAGAGCCTCATCTGAGCAGCAGTTTCACTTGGATCTTGAGGCACAGGTCTGACTTGTTTTTCAAATAAGAGAGCTAATTTTTATACTCAAATATATTCTTTAAACATGCTTGCTAACATATAGACATTTATATAAAGCCTAACCAAAACACAGGGTCAAGGATCTAAGCAAAATCTTCCCTATTAGAATCACACACTTATGAGGTACTCAATTTTTTTTCCAAGAACTTGGTCTTACAAAAATGATGCATGCCATATTTACTACTCTTAGATTACACAAAAAAGGTATATTCTTAACTTGAGTTAGCTAACCTGAGGTACAATCAAAGTCGGGGGGGAGGGGGACGCGCACACACATGCATGCAGGGATACACCTTTATCCTAGTGAAGACACAGCCTACTACAGAAATTGAGATATTACCATTGCTATTGAGTTTTCCGACTGCAATACCAAAACAGGTACCACAGATCAAATACAAGGCTAACAAGAAAACATATTTTTCCAGATATAAAACATGATCATCTTACCATCCGCTCAATACATGACCTACAAATTTACAAAACGCACATTCTGAAGGACTCCATCTACAGAAAGGAGGGAGAGGAGAGACCTTTCCATGACAAGGACACATTTTCCATTGTTCTTTTACATGGCAGAGATCTGGATATTTTTAAAATAAAATAAAATGTTTCTGAAGTTCATTAACTTCTTTCCCTTAAACGGAGGCATAGGATTCCCTTTTCATACATCTATAAAGTTTATATATATATTTTCACACACACACTCACTGTACTTCCCTAAGATTTACCAGTTGACTTCAGAAAGTATAAACCAAATATTTGAACAAAATATTTGTTTTAAAGAAATCTGGGAAATGGTTAAATGTGCAAAATCTAAAAAATACAGACATTTTCATGTATTAGACATGATACATGTAGCAAAAATGTCAGCGATTTATTATGGCAAAGTTGTAATGACAGAATGGTTCAGAGATTTTATAAAAGCAGAATACAGACTGCTGAAACTTCTTAACCAAAATATTAAATCAAGCCACATTAGAAAAAAACCACACATAGCATTCTCCTTTAGTTTATACTGACAAGCTAATCAAGTATCTAAAGGGGGAAGCAACAGAGGGCTTTGGCAAATGAGATTAAAACTTAGGTCACTAGTCTAAAATCATACCAGGCAAGTGGTAACCAAAAGTCGTTACAATCTAACAGCTATTTGGTAGCCTCTGTGAAATAACATGGAAGCCTGAGCTAGTATGCAAAGGACAGAGGCCAAGGAAACAGAAACTACCAGTATAATCGCTTCTACATGTCATCAGAGAGAGAGAAAGTAGGGACAGTTTGCAGTCTGTGGAGACTGGTTATTTAGCTAGAAGAACTCAAATAAATATGAAGAAATCAGGGTGACATTTCATAGGAGAATATTTTCAGATCTTTTCTGCAAGTTCTTCTAAACCAGAGGTGGGCAAACTACGGCCCACGGGCCACATCCGGCCAGTGGGACCCTCCTGCCCAGCCCCTGAGCGGCTAGTCCCTGGCCCCTCTCCTGCTGTTCCCCCTCCCCCGCAGCCTCAGCTCGCCCCGCCGCCGCGATGCTCTGGGTGGCGGGCCTGTATGCTCCTGGAGCAGCGCAGCCTGACCCGGTCTCTGTGCTGCACGGTGGCGTGGCTGGCTCCAGCCGGGCGGCGTGGCTGCCCATCCTGGTGCTCTGGGCGGCGCGGCTGTAGCGCCACCAGCCATGGGTGCTACAGGCAGCACAGTAATGGGGACAGGGAGCAGGGGGGGTTGGATATAGGGCAGGGGAGTTCGGGGTGGTGGACAGGGGTTGGGGGTGTGGATAGGGTTTGCGGCGGTCAGAGGGCAAGGAGGTTGAATGGGGGCAGGGGTCCCCAGGGGCAGTCAGGAAGGGGGGGGGTTGGATGGGGCGGCAGGGGGCAGTCAGGGGCAGGCGTTCCGGGGGCGGTCAGGGGACAGGGAGAAGGGGTGGTTGGATGGGGCAGGGATCCCAGGGGGCAGTCAGGAATGCAAGCAGGGGTTGTATGGGGTGGCAGGGGGCAGTCAGGGGCGGGGGTTCCGGGGGCTGTCAGGGGATGGGGGGGTTGGATGGGGCAGGAGTCCCAGCGGGCCGCCAGGGGGCCAGAAGCAGGAGGGGTCGGATAGGGGGTGGGGGCCGGGCCACGCGCCACGCCTGACTGTTTGGGGAGACACAGCCTCCCCTAACCGGCCCTCCATACAATTTCGGAAACCTTATGCGGCCCTCAGGCCAAAAGTTTGCCCGCCCCTGTTCTAAACTAATGACACTGAAGATTCAATTGTCCAATGAGGAGTTCTCGTACAAAATACAGAGAGTAAATTCAAACACTTAAATGTAAAACAGAGAGATTTTAATGCTATTTAAGCACAAATCTCAAGGAAACCTCAACCCTGGAGGCGCTACTTGCACTTCTGCAGTAAACACGCAATGAGCCTTTCAATCTTCTTACGTAAATTATGCCCTGATGGTGAAAACAAGGAGTGCAATTCAGAATGATTGTCAACATGCCTGTTTCACAAAACAGAATACATAACTTTTAAAACTGGCAACACTTAAGTTTAGCCTTTCACCCTATGTAGAATGTATGTCTCGATTATATTTACATATTTGAATTGTATTTCCATGTTTGACTTAGTCTAAGATCTTTGAGGCAGGAACTCTGTTTGTATAGCACAAGCAACATTGTCACGACTAGATAAGGTGACCAGATGTCCCGATTTTATAGGGAAAGTCCCGATTTTTGGGTCATATTCTTATATAGGCTCCCATTACTCCCATCCCCGTCCCAATTTTTCACATTTGCTGTCTGGTCACCCTACAACTAGATAAATAATAATTTTCTTGTTTCTACTAAATCTGTTCACATTTTTTTCTGAGCCAAGCTTAACTCTTCCAATTCCCATAACAAACTTCAGTTTTGTCATTGTTTTCAACAGGGTCTATTGCATGTATCGGGAATGCAATACAAACTTTATAATGTTGAAACAGAAGTGCTTTACTATATTATCATAGATTACTCACCAATTCACTTCTAACAAAATTATTTGTATTAAGGTAACACCTAGAACAGGAGTCGGCAACCTTTCAGAAGTGGTGTGCCGAGTCTTCATTTATTTACTCTAATTTAAGGTTTCGCGTGCCAGTAATACATTTTAACCTTTTTAGAAGGTCTCTTTCTATAAGTCTATAATATATAACTAAACTATTGTTGTATGTAAAGTAAATAAGGTTTTTAAAATGTTTAAGAAGCTTCATTTAAAATTAAATTAAAATGCAGAGCCCCCCGGACTGGTGGCCAGGACCCGGGCAGCGTGAGTGCCACTGAAAATCAGCTCGCGTGCCGCCTTTGGCACACGTGCCATAGGTTGCCTACCCCTGACCTAGAAACTCCCACTAAGATCAGGGACCTATTATGCTACATGCAGTACAGTAACTCCTCACTTAACGTCCTCCCGGTTAACGTTGTTTCAAAGTTACGTCGCTGCTCCATTAGAGAACATGCTTGCTTAAAGTTGTGCAATGCTCCCTTATAACGTTGTCTGGCTGCCTGCTCTGTCCACTGCTTGTAAGATTCTGTGGAAGAGCAGCAACTTTACAAGAGAGCACTGCACAAGTTCCTCTTCTCCGCCTCCTCCCCACGCTTGTTTGGCGACGCTTAGGACTTTCTGGGAGGGAGAGGGAGGAGCGGGGACGCAGCGTGCTCCGGAGAGGAGGTGGAGTGGGGGTGGGAAGAGGTGGGCCTAGAGTGGAGCGGGGACGGGAAGAGGCGGGCCTGGAGCATCCCCCGGCAAAGTCAGCGCCTGTTCTTCTGGGGGGAAGCTGCCGCTGCTGCTGTGAAGGTGCTTCCTAGCATCCTTGCCTGCAGCAGGCTATGCCTGTGTGGGGTAAGCCAGGGGCACCTCCCAACCACAGTACAGTACAGTACTGTACAGTATATAGTGCCTTTTGTCTGCCCAAAAAATGTCCTTGGAACCTAACCCCCCGCATTTACATTAAATCTTATGGGAAAATTGGATTCATTTAACATCGTTTCACTTAAAGTTGTAGTTATGTTCCTGAAAAACGCAACGTTAAGTGAGGCGTTACTGTACCAACATATAGTTAAAAGACTGTTCCTGCTCTCTTAAGAGCTTACACACCTTCATTCTGTGTGTTCCCCAAACTCCCAGTTACCTTAATGGGAGTTTTTATTGTTCAACGGATTGAGGACCAAGAGAGAGTAAGGATCTAATTTAACTTCACATGCACACTTCTATGGAAATGTTCATCTATGGAAATAACCGAAACACTGGGCATCACAGTACCTCCATTTAAGGCAGTGACCATCACAATCCTACAAACACTTATGGATAGGCTTCGAAGAATTAGATTTTTGCAGTAAACATCAGTAAAGGTTGATTGCACTGTACGCATACAAAGTGATGAAAAAATTATTTCCATACTTGATCATCAAAATTTACAGATATGCAAAGAAAAAAATTGTTGCTTGAGAACTACAGCTTGATTTAAGGATATTTACTTTGCATATATGTTGACAATGTCTTTAACAGTGATAAAGCTTTAACTTTTTGAATCTTAACGTCTATTGTCATTAAATAATTATTGTCTGACACTCCCCCAAATATTTTCCACAACTGTGAAAATTGATATTGTTAAAAAATGGAAAAAATGCTTAAAAACAGACATTGATATTATCCGCTGAAATTATTTAAAAAATGAAAATTAAATTTTGCCAAGCCTACTTCTGCATATGCTTAACTTTACTCCAGTTAAGCACATGTGTAAGTAGGGTCAGGACCTTAAGTTTCGCTGGAAATTAAACAAAATATCTGGTAAAACCCTTACATTCATTCTGAGTAATATTTATCATAGCTTCAGGGTAACTATAACTGTATCCCTGACCCCCATGGTCCACTCCAAGAGTACCCAGTCAGGTTTCAGGTCTGCTGCCATCACCTATCTATGGGTAAGGACCTTTCTCCCACTCCCTTCTGACCAGCGGGTTTTAAAGCTGCACATTTCCCTCCCATACACTGTGATAGGCAGACTGACTTGCTCGGGCTAGCACCAGCGCCTGTGCATTGTTCTGTCTCCAAGAGCTACAAACAGCATATTGCCAGCAGTTCCCAGCTACTACACAACTCTTTCTAAGCAAGCACATTTATTCTTAACGTAAAAGCATTACAGAGAAAACATATAAAACAATAAAAATTCTTATATGCATGCTCAAGGCTTACCAGAGGTCTCATGGGGCAGAGGCCAAAGTCTTGCGGGGCCCTAGTAAGACAAAGTCTTTCCAACCATTCCACAAGGATTAGGGCCACCCATGGACAGAAGGTCCTGTCCATTTGCTGAACCAGAAAGGCGGCCCTGGGTCTTTTAAACTCAGTTATGTCAAAAGCCCTTTCTTTGTTTGAGACTCTGGAAAACCCAGCCTGAGACAGTAAATGCAAGCCATTCCAAGGGGTTGCCAACTTGGTAATATTTAAAAACCGGACACTCCAGCAGGAGCGCTGGAACCTCACCTGCCCTGCCTCTTCCCCCAAGCTCCCGCCCCTGTCCCGCCTCTTTCCCTGAGGCCCCACCACCTGTCCACTCCTCTTCTCCCACCCCCCAATCACTCACTGCTTTTCCCCTCCCACCCCCCGGGTCAGGAGGGAGTTGCCTGAGGGACTGGGCTGGGAGCAATCGCCCGACAAAGGTAGGAGGCGGCCCCGGCTGACGAGGGACTGTAGCGGGTGATGACCAAGCGCCTCCCCACCTCCCCCGCTTGTAGTAATCAGACTTTGGGTGTCTGGTCAGTAGAGCTGACTGGACACTGTCAGGTCCACTTTTCAACCAGACTTTCCAGTCAAAAACCGGGCACCTGGCTACCTTATACCTCTCTAAAGTTGTTTAGTCTCCGTAACTCACTTTAATCACCCCTACACACACAGTTTTAGTTCCTGGATGAGCTGTAGAAATCCTCCCCCATGCAGCAGAACACAACTATAAATAAATTATTCATAAATTAATTACAATGGCCCCCAAAGATACTTCATGGGATTACAAAATCTATCACAATATTTATTATTAACAGAGAATTGTCAATGTCAGCTCTCTCCAGCAGGTGATGGAAGCCTGTTGAACTACTAAAGGTTTCTTTTGTATTTTAAAATCTGAGTACCCTACAACATTAAACACCCACAATTATTGCATTCTGAACATATTTTAAATTGCTATGTTGCTTTAATAGTATGTTTAAAACTAACTAATTTTAATAGAATGGTCTAACCGTAATTTTACTATTTCACTATTTTTTTTAACCACATACAATAACAGATCTTGAAGTTTATATGACTTCACCTTCAGTCAGGGAGGCATAATTCCTTTAGTTACTGGGAAACAGAAGCTGCGTAGCTGGAGATTATTGATTAAACAAATGCCTACAATGTTTTCTCAACACCAACTAAATGACTTATCTCTACACAGTCTTCCCTTTCCATATAAAACTTTTAATTCATTCTTTATTTTCAAGCTTTTTTAAAAAAATACAATCTAAACAATCCTTCATGTAAGCATCTTACATTTCAAAATTGAATTCCAACTCAAAACGCTGCTGCCATAATCCCTTTTCTATAAAGTGCCACACACATTGTTGGTGCTACATAAATAAATAACTATGAAATATTGCAATATTGCACTAGTCTTTGCTACATGTACAAGCCCCCCTTTTATTGTAGGTTAAAAAAAAAAAACCTTAATATACTATCTCAATGGTGATATGAAGTGTACATTTTTACCATAAAGAAGCATAATCTGATTTCTTTGTGAACAGGCTCAAGCTAAGTATAATATTAATCAAAAGAGTCCCAATAAGACTTCATCCTGAAATAAATCCCTCAAAAAGCTCTGAAAGTTAG
>NW_020664374.1:11824819-11870888 GCF_002925995.2 Terrapene triunguis | reverse complement strand
CCGGCCCCGCTGCCGGGCCCCGGCCGCCCGCCGCCGTCGCCGCCTCCAGCGCTACCAAGCGGCCCCGCGGGGAGCGGGACTCGGGCGGCTCCGGCAGCGCCGCGCCGGGCTCATCCTCCCCCGCTCCGAGCCGGGACCAGCCCCGCCGCTAACCCCGCCCGACAGCGGCCCCGAGAGCCCGCGTCTCTCAGCGCCCGCCCCGCTCACAGCCCCGCCGGCTCCCCCCGCTCCAGCCCGGCGCCTGCCCCGGCCATCTTCCCTCCCTCCCTGCGCCAGGGCCGGCCCCTCCCGGCGATTCCCACGCTGGGGCGGGGACCGGCGCTTCCCCTCCGCCTCCAGCCCCGGCGGCGCAGACACTCCCCTCCGGCCAGGGGTGGGCCCTGGAGAGACCCGCTCCCGGAAGGGGGGCGAGGCGCGGCGACCGAAGTTAGCTCCTGGCCCAGGTGGCACGGAAACAAATCCGGGCGTAAGGAAAAGGAGGGGGAGGGGATCCCCGGAGCCGCTTGTCCACGCGGAGCTTGCTCCTGTATTCGGAGCCGGGCTCGGGTTACAGCCACACGTCCCCATCCAAGGTAGTGGCTCGGCCTGGGGGAAGAGAGTCGCCCCGTGTGAAACCGCTCCAAGTTGGGGGGGTCGTTCCCACATCTAACCCCTTCTAGATCATGCAAATTTCACCCCTACCCTGTGTTCACACATGCAATTGGGAGGTTCAGGCGCAATTATAAATGGACTGGAGCGGCCTCGCCGTGCCTCATGACATGCCTATTCACAACTTCCTCGGTCCCAAAGCCCAGATCCTCACGGTACTTAGGCTCCTAACTTCAATTCATTTCAATGGAAGTTTGGAGCCTTTGGAGGATCTGGGACCAAGTGTCCATCACAATCCATAGCTGTCACTAAAATGGTAAGTAAAATGTATGTGTGTATGGGGAATGTTTGACCCTTAGACCCTGCAGAAGATAAGATTTAAAGGCTGCAGAAGAGACCAGTTACACAACATCAATGCAACCCTGACTGCCTGCCTGGAGCTGGCAAAAGCGATGGACAGAGGAGTTGGAGAATCTGATGATTGTGATTGAGATGTGGGAGGTTTGAGCCCCTCTCTCTTCCCCCATGTGTCCTCATTTCTCATAGTATACAGGCACCTCTTTCCTTTGATCAGCATGCCTCATTTCAGTGCTGAATTGTGGTGTATTAGTAGCAACACACAAGAGTCTCCTTGCCCTGGGGATTGCCAGTGGTGAGATGGGATATGAGAGTGGTCTGTAGGTCTAATAATGGTTAAGTGATACCATTAGATGGACTCCTATAAGGGTTGAAGGGGTCATAGCGTTTAGCAAATGTTGGGATGTTTCTGTGGAGTAGGATCAGTGTTTGAGAGTAGGATAAGTGGAGGTAGCTCCTGTTAATACATTTTACCTAACACAAAACATGCACCTGGTGCAGCTGCACTCTTCGTTTCCTAGTTTTGAAAGATTTCCTAGTTATTTCCTAGTTTTGAAAGATCTAAGTTTAGCAGAACTTGTTGTTTCAGAAGGGCACCAGGCATCCCCAGTCAACTTTAAATCTAAGTGAAAGTTTTGAGGTATTAATTTTTTTTAAGTAATTTATTAGCACTTCCATGTATCATACCCAGCTCTCCCTTCCACAGCCTCTGGCTCCTTCACAGCGACTAGTCCCAGTGCAGAATGCATGTTAGGCCCTTCCCTGCCTCTGCATCATCTCCATGTCTCTGCCAGTCTACAACAGCCTGGCTCTCCCTCCTCAACCATCCACTCCACGCAGAGGCAGGCAGCAGCATGGAACCTGCAGGTGGAGGATTCAGGGTCAGGGACAAAGAGTCAGCGGGGACATGTTTTGAAGAGGAGAAAGACATTGTGGCTGACCAGAGAGGAAGGATGGTCCAGGGGTTAGGACCTCAAACTTGGGTCCAATTTGCTGCTCTGCGACAGACCATTTGTGACCTTGACCAAGTCAGTCTCTCTGTGACTAAGCGCCTCATCTGTAAAAATGGGAATAATAGCACTTCCCTGCAGAAATGGAGCCCCTCAGTCTACCTGCCTTAGGCCGACAAGCACGTGGTTTCAGGGGCCCCATTTCCATGGAAGGGGCAACAGAGCAAATCGGTGCCCAGGAAGTCTGCAGAGAGACAAAGGAGGAAACAGCACTGTAGCCTATTGAGACGGCCTGCTTAAAATATCTAGGGATCCAGAGGTTTGGATTCCCCTCACAGCTGTTTGAGTGGCCATGAGGGGGCGCTTGAATAGAGCTGGTGTACCCCACGCACCTCTTCGGTGAGGAGCTCTGTCCCATCTAGTGGCATTGAGACCACTTAGCCCTGGTCTACACTACAGGGTTAGGTCAAATTTAGCTGCATTAGGCCGATTTTACAATGAATGCGTCTACACAAGCAACCCCATTCTGTCAAACTAAAGGACTCTTAAAATCAACTTCTGTACTCCTCCCTGGCAAGGGGAGTAGCGCTAAAATCAACCTTGCTGGGTCGAATTTGGGGTAGTGTGGATGCAAATCGACGTTATTGGCTTCCGGGAGCTATCCCAAAGTGCTCCAATATGACAGCTCTCGACAGCACTTTCAACTCCGATGCACTAATACAGGAAAAGCCCTGGGAACTTTTGAATTTCATTTCCTGTTTGGTCAGCGTGGTGAGCTCAGCAGCACAGGTGACCATGCAGTCCCCCCAGAATCGCAAACGAGCTCCAGCATGGACCGAAAGGGAGACACTGGATCTGATTGCTGTATGGGGAGAAGAATCTGTGCAGGCAGAACTCCGATCAAAAAGAAGAAATGCAAATATATATGCCAAAATCGCACAGGGCATGATGGACAGAGGCTACAACAGGGACACACAGCAGTGCTGCATGAAAATTAAGGAGCTCAGGCAAGCCTACCAAAAGACAAAGGAGGCAAATGGTCGCTCTGGGTCAGAGCCCCATACATGCCGCTTCTATGATCAGCTGCATGGCATTCTATGGGGGGACCCTACCACTACCCCACACTGTTCGTGGACACCTGCAAGGGGGGAGTCTCACGCAACACACAGGAGGATTTTGTGGATGAGGAAGAGCAGCAGGCAAGTGGTGAATCCGTTCTCCCCGGCAGCCAGGACCTTTTCAACACCCTGGAGCCAATACCCTCCCAAGGCGGGATCCCCGACCCTGAAGGTGGAGAAGGCACCTCTGGTGAGTGCACATTTGTAACTACAGTACAGGGTTTAAAAGCAATAGTGTTTAATTTGCCCTGAAGACTTGGGATGCATTCGCGGCCAGTACAGCTACTGGAAAAGTCTGTTAACGTGCCTGGGGATGGAGCAGGAATCCTCCAGGGACTCTCCATGAAGCTCTCCTGGAGGTACTCTGAGGGTATGTCTTCATTACCAGCTGGATCGCGGGCAGCAATCGATCCACAGGGGATCGATTTATCGCGATCGATCCCCAAGCACTCTCCCGTCGACTCCTGTACTCCAGCTCGGCGAGGGCGCAGGCAGAGTCAACGGGGGAGCAGCAGCAGTCAACTCACCGCGGTGAAGACACCACGGTAAGTCGATCTAAGTATGTCGACTTCAGCTATGTTATTCACGTAGCTGAAGTTGCGTAACTTAGATTGATTCCCCCTCCCCCACCCCCAGTGTAGACCAGGCCTGAAAGCCTTTGCAGAAGGTTTCTGGGGAGGGCTGCCTTATTTCGTTCTCCACGGTAGGACACTTTACCACGCCAAGCTAGTAGCAAGTAGTCTGGAATCATTGCAGCACAAAGCACGGCAGTGAATGGTCCTGGGTTTTGGTCGCATTCAAGCAACATTCAGTCTATATCTTTCTGTGTTAGCCTCAGGAGAGTGATATCATTCATGGTCACCTGGTTGAAATTTTTGTAAGGGAACAGTAAAAGAACCCTGTTCATGCTGGTCTGTTTGCACTTGGCTAAAAGGGATCATCCCTGAGAATAGCCATGCGGCAGGGGGAGGGGTGAAGGGATCATACCAAATAGCCATGCGGAGGAGTGGGGGGAGATGTGTGCTGCACATCCACCCGAAGACCGCAGCCCCTCCTTTTAAATGGCAAATCCAACCGGCATTGCTTTCTATGGGAAAGGAGGGCGCTGCAGTTTGAAAACATTCCCACATGTTTAGGAGGACGTTAGAAGCAAAACCCACTTACCCATTGGCTTACCATGGCTGCCTGGAAACCGAATTCTGTTGCCCAGCCATGTGTGATGTGTCACCATACCGGCAAGCGCTCAATATAAAAGGCAAAATGCGACCTTGTACCTAAAGCACATGTGCTGTCTGCTGTGAATTGCTTGATTCACTGTGAAAGTCTCCCTTTTGTTCTCAGAAATGTATAATCTTAAATTTTACTCTCCCTTTTTATCCCCCCACAGGTGCAAATGTTTCTATCCTCCCCCATCATCTCCATCCCTGAGATTATCGCAGATTAGAAGGCGAAAAAAACGCACTCGTGATGACATGTTTTCCGAGCTCATGCAGTCCTCCCGCACTGATAGGGCACAGCTGAATTCATGGAGGCATTCAGTGGCAGAGTCCAGGAAAGCATTAAGTGAGCACGATGAGAAGAGGCAGAATGCAATGCTGAGGCTAATGGGGGAGCAAACGGACATGCTCAGGTGTCTGGTGGAGCTGCAGGAAAGCCAACAAGAGCACAGACCGCCGCTGCATCCACTGTACAACCGCCTGATCTCCTCCTCAAATTCCATATCCTCCTCACCCACACGCCCAAGAATGCGGGGGGGAGGCTCCGGGAACCCAGCTACTCCACTCCAGAGGTTGGCCCAAGCAACAGAAGGCTGTCATTCAAACAGTTTTGATTTGTAGTGTGGCTACAATAAGCAATGTGGCCTTGTCCTTCTCTCCTCCCCTACCCCACCCGGGCTACCTTATCAGTTATCTCCCTTTTCTTTAATTTAATTAATAAAGAAAGAATGCATGGTTTCAAAACAATAGTGACTTTATTTCCTTTGCCAGCTGTGATCGAAGTGGGGAGGGTGGTTGGCTTACAGGGAATTAAAATCAACAAAGGGGGCGGGTTTGCATCAAGGAGAAACACACACGACTATCACACCGTAGCCTGGCCAGTCATGAAACTGGTTTTCAAAGCCTCTCTGATGCACAGCACGCCTACCTGTGCTCTTCTAATTGCCCTGGTGCCCTGCTGTTCAAAACTGGCAGCCAGGCGATTTGCCTCAACCTTCCACCCCACCTTAAATGTCTCCCCCTTACTCTCACAGATATTATGGAGCACACAGCAAGCAGTAATAACAATGGGAATATTGGTTGCGCTGAGGTCTAACCTAGTCAGCAAACCGTGCCAGCGAGCTTTTAAATGTCCAAAGGCACATTCAACCACCATTGCTCAGCCTATAGTTGAACTGCTCCTTACTACTGTCCAAGCTGCCCGTGTATGGCTTCATGAACCATGGGAACAAGGGATAGGCTGGGTTTCCAAGGATAACTATTGGCATTTCAACATCCCCAACAGTAATTTTCTGGTCTGGGAAGTAAGTCCCTTCTTGCAGCTGCTCAAACAGCCCAGAGTTCCTAAAGATGCGAGCGTCATGTACCTTTCCCGGCCATTCCACGTTGATGTCGGTGAAACGTCCCTTGTGATCCACCAGTGCTTGCAGCACCATTGAGAAGTACCCCTTGCGGTTTATGTACTGGTTGGCAAGGTGGTCTGGTGCCAAGATAGGGATATGCGTTCCATCTATCGCCCCACCACAGTTAGGGAACCCCATTACAGCAAAGCCACCCACTATGATCTGCACATTTCCCAGAGTCACTACCCTTGATAGCAGAACGTCAGTGATTGCATTGGCTACTTGAATCACAGCAGTCCTCACAGTAGATTTGCCCACTCCAAATTGATTCCCAACTGATCGGCAGCAGTCAGGCGTTGCAAGCTTCTACAGGGCTATCACCACTTGCTTCTCAGCTGTCAGGGCAGCTCTCAGCTTGGTATTCCTGCACTTCAGGGTGGGGGAAAACAACTCACAGAGTTCCAGGAAAGTGGTCTTACGCATGTGAAAATTTCGCAGCCACTGAGAATCATCCCATACCTGCAACACTATGCGGTCCACCAGTCTGTGCTTGTTTGCCAGGCCCAGAATCGGCGTTCCACTGTATCAACCAGCCCCACTGCCGCCATGATGTCCCAATTGCCACATCCCATACTTTCAGGAATGTCTGTGTCCATGTCCTCCTCACAATCGTCATTCATGCTGCTATCTCTTAGCCAGCTTCTGCACATACTGCAATATAATGCGCGAGGTGTTTACAATGCTCGCAACAGCAGTGGTGAGCTGAGCGGGCTCCATGCTTGCCATGCTATGGCATCTGCACGGGTAACCCAGGAAAAAAGGCGCGAAATGATTGTCTGCAGTTGCTTTCACGGAGGGAGGGAGACTGACGACATGTACCCAAAACCACCCGCGACAATGTTTTTGCCCATTCAGGCATTGGGAGCTTAACCCAGAATTCCAATGGGCAGCGGAGCCTGCAGGGACTGTGGGATAGCTTCCCACATTGCACCGCTCCGTGAGTCGATGCTAGCCACGGTAGTGAGGATGCATTCCACCGACTTAATGTGCTTAGTGGGGACATACACAATCGACTGTATAAAATCGATTTCTAAAAATCGACTTCTATAAAAATCGACCTAATTTCGTAGTGCAGACATACCCTTAGAGAGAGATTAATGAGTCTTCTCTACAGCCTTAGCTAAGAGCCATATGGCTTTTAGCTCATGCAATAGAGGCTCATTCACTAAGCACTAGAGGTCCTAGGTTCAATCTTGTCCTCCAACGACCGAGGTCTGTTGGTGTTACAAGTGGGGACTCGTCCAGGATTTCAACTGATAAATCTCTTAAGCTCGGGAAGCACTTCCTTAGCTAGGGGAAGTATGTAACCCACACACCTTGTGGGTGTGGTGTTCAGTCCCATCTGGTACCACCGAATCTACTTAGATAGAGAATAATGAGTCTGCTTTACAGCCTTAGCTAAGAGCCACATGGCTTTTAGCTTATGCAGTAGAGGCTCGGACATTTAGCTCCAGAGGTCCCAGATTCGATCCTGCCCGCTGACGACCAGGGTCTGTTGGCGTTACACTGGCACACATGGCATCCGTGAAAAGACCCTGGCCTGGAAGCTATCTTGAGAAACAGACAACCCGCACCTGAGAGGTTCTCCCAGGTGTGAGAAAAGTGGGAAGTCTAGGAAGGGTTTCTCAATTGCCTGTCAATTACCTCCCAAGAGCAGGGAATCCCTCAGTCCTTAACACACACATGCACAAGATGTCAGGGCAGGGACCTTCTCAGCTGCCCCAAGAAACCTGGACAGAGACCACTCAGCTTCTGAACAGGAACCCCGGCCCAATTCCCCTGAGAGGCTAGGCCAAGTACCCCCATTCTTTGATTACCCCATCCTCCTGCCAGTTCCAGGGACAGGAGAGAACTCAGCACCTTGGAGGCAATGGTTGTTTCTAAGGAGGATAGAGAAATCAGTCAGCGCCACTAAAATTTTAATAGGAGGGAAGAAACATATTAGGTTCTGAGCCACTGCCTATTCCTTGCCCTTCTCCTGTCTTTCCTTCTGTGGCATGTCTATTCTGCGAGTGAAGGTGCGATTGTAGCACAGGTAGACAAATCTGCCAGGGACCCTGGGTATGTACCCTGGTTGGTAGCCCATGCTGAAGTCTGTGGCACTATGCCTACACTACTATTATTACCACTGGAAGTATTTCTTCACACAGCTCACAGTCAACTTGTGGAACTCTTTGCCAGAGGATGTTGTGAAGGCCAAGACTATAACAGGGTTCAAAAAAGAACTAGATAAGTTCATGGGGGATAGGTCCATGGTGTCCCTAGCCTCTGTTTGCCAGAAGCTGGGGATGGGCTACAGGAGATAGATCACTTGATGATTACCTGTTCTGTTCATTCCCTCTGAAGAACCTGGCATTGGCCACTGTTGGAAGACAGGATACTGAGCTAGATGGACCTTTGGTCTGACCCAGTATAGCCGTTCTTATGTTCATTGCTAGTTAGACTGAAGCTAGCATGATATGCTTACCCGTACTACAATCACACTTTCACTTGCAGTGCATTTATGAAAAATGTAGCATCTCAGGCTGCTTGACAGCTCCCTCCTCCCCTCTTCAAAAAATACCACTGGCTCCTCTCAGCCAGCTCTGCTTCTTGGAGGCCTCTCTTGTCTAACAGGAGTAGGGTACCCAGTATAATGCAAAATTTCTCCACATTAGGTAGAGAAGGAGAAACAACCTGCAGCCAAACTAGAGCACTGTGCACAATATATAGCACTTAAGTTTACCCTGAGTTTGTTTTGCAAGAAAGACAACACAGTTTGTACAGTACATGCATACTGCCAAGATTTGCAAACAAAGAAAATAAGTATTAATTAAATTAATTATTATAATTAATTATAATTATAAAAT
This sequence comes from Terrapene triunguis, assembly GCF_002925995.2. Classification (NCBI taxonomy): domain Eukaryota; kingdom Metazoa; phylum Chordata; order Testudines; family Emydidae; genus Terrapene; species Terrapene triunguis. Next base: position 11,862,406 of record NW_020664374.1, on the reverse strand, counting down.
GAATACATTTACACACATTTTCATCAACTCATTGTCTCACACCCACTGCATGCATTCAGTACATCTCAACTCTCACTTATTTCGCATATCTTCACTCCACACCCACTTTCACTCCACTCCAAGTCGTTCCACCCACAAACACACACTCACTCACTCCTGAGGCACATCTTATTCCACACCTACCCAAATTCATTCTACATTTACCCACCCACTTTTTCTGCATGCACACACACCTTCCCTGTCATTTTGAATATATATAGTCACTAATTCTACACAGCCATCTGCTCACCCTACATCTGCCCATTCCATATGCACATATACCCACTCCCATGAATGCCAACCCAGTCCCTATCAACTACATAGATTCTTGCCTTTCTACTAGTCTACAGGGAAAATCCTTTATCTGTGGGGAAATCTTTACCTGATTGACTGGCTCATCTTCATTCCTTACTTGTTTGGAAGTGGCAGCCGATCAGAATTGGTAGCAGGGAAAATTCCTGTTTCCCCAGCTTCCAGTTGTGAGCAGCTATTCTAAGTTTATCCCCCATATCCTGCTGCCCCCAACCCATCTGAATCCTCCACACATATTGAACTGGGGGGGGAGCACTGATAGATTCCCCCCTTCTCCCATCTCATTGCCTTCAGAGGTGCCCAGCTGACCCCCTCATCTTCCAGTCTTCAGGGAGCCACTGTGCCCTAATCCAGCAGAGAGTAGGAAAATTAAGGGGAAAGGGTATGGCCTCTTCTTATCCCCTCCATCCCTAATCCCCCCAGCAGGGCCTGGTTCCACAGGCCAACTGTGCTCTGCCAGCATCATCCCCTGGGGAAAAAATAGCTTAATCCTGCTGATGGGAAAACCCTATTATAACTGAAAAACCCTTCCCATGGGGGTGGAGCTTCCCTTGGGCTGCCTGCTCATTGTTAGATTAGGGATCAAAGGTCCCCTTTGGAGACCTCCCTAAAAAAAAGAACAGGAGTGTTAGCTGATCAACCTCTGAAACCAATGGTTGGTAAGAGAAAGCCATTGAAGCTCCCCCAGAAGACACCAGTGATAAGTGGGGAGCCAGAATCTGGGGTTAGGTGTGTGGGTCAAAAGGGGACAGAGGGATATTGGGGTGGCATGGGTAAATGAGGGGATGGAGTGACAGAACAAGGTGACTGTGCATGGGGGCAAGATGACAAACTTCACATGGTGCTCCTATTATATGTTATTAACATAACAAATGTCATCAAAAGGCTACCAGACATGGATTTGTCGTTGTCCCACTATGATTAGCAATGTGAAATTTGTTAAGGGTCCCTGTCTGGGACAGTACAGAAGAATCATAGGACCAGCTGTACATGTGTACCAGCTCAATGTGACTATCTTTCAAGAGTCCTCAAGGTGAATAACATTAACGTTGTTGCTCTGCAAGAAACTCATGTGGCAGACAATGAGCAAACTGCAAGATATAAATTCATGGCTATGAACTGATTGCCACCGTGAATGATGCAAAGTATGGCCTTGCCATGTGCATCAGGCATGGTCTTAAAGATGTCTTAGTCCTGGAGGAATCCAAGATCATGGGAATCTATCGCTCCAATAAGAATCAGACAACTGACCATAATGGATATCCACAAACCCCCACAGCTTGAATGGTCAAATCTTGCTTTACCATCATTTCTCCACATAGCTGTGTACCTTGGTGATTTTAACAGCCACCATTCACAATGAGGCTATTGCAGAAATGATGCTGATGGTGAGCAACACACAGATTGGGCCATGTTCACAGATGTCCTCCGTCGTTTCAACCCCAAACAACCAGGGGCTTTTTGCTCGGCCAGATGGAATACTGAAGAGAACCAAGACCTCTGCTCTCTGATGAAAGACAATAACAGTGTACCCCTGTAAGCTTCATGAGCAGTGCTTTGAAATGTTCTTCCCAGCAAACACTACCCCACTATTCTGCATGTTGCCTTTGGATTTCCATTGATTAAATCAATGCCAAAACGGTGCTAGAATTTCCGCAAAGTGAACTGGAGTTAACGTTGGGATATACCGTATCCTATGCCATATCTTTGAGACCATCCCAGAAAACAATGACCACTCTGTTCACTTTCTTATCAAAGCTGCTGCAAAACACATTCTCCACTGCTATCACAAGGCTTATACTCTTTGCTGGCAGCTGGCAACAGGAGCACTCTTCAAAGAGGATGAGACGAGTGGTGATCCAGACACAACAAAAGCTCTAGTAGAATCATCTGCCCATCTGAAGAGATGGAACAAGACAGTGGAGGATCTTGACTTCATGCTTTCCAGTCACAAATCCTGAGCACTCCTCCATCAGCTTGGGGTTGCTGACCCAGGAAAACACCATCAACTGAAATTGATGGCCAGTGCTGTCTCGTCACACCTTGAAGACCAAAACTGACAAGCCAGTTGGACAGAAGGGTCAGAAAGAGCTCTTTTAAACATATGACAAAACTCACCACTTCACCGCTATCATCCCCCATATACTATAGAAGAAATAAGCAAGGCTTTTATGGCCACTAAAAGCAAAAAAGCTGTTGGCAAGGTTGGCATTTATCCTGAATTCCTTAAGAATTTGGGGTCAAAGAGACGAGCATGACTGGCAGACCCATTCACTGCCAGATATTTGACTGGGAAGATCCTAAAAAGCTGGCAAGAGGTGAAAATCATTGCCTTCCCAAACATGGGAACAATTAAATGATTCTGACAGGTATTGCCCAACATCACTCCTCTCCACAATTCTCAGGTGAATGGAGAGGGTCTTGCTGGCCCATTTCATCCCTATCTTTGAGACCATCCTGCCAAAAAACAGTCTGATTTCAGACAAGGAAGAAGTTGCCATGACCAGGTTCCCACTATCACTAGTCACATTAAGGGTGACTTCCAGCAGAATGTAAAAACCAGAACAGCACCAATAGTTTTATCCATCTCCTGTGACATGGTATGGCGATATGTGCTATTGCTCAAGGCATCAAGGGTCATCAAATGCCATAGCACGCGACTCCTGGCCACAGTATTGAGCAACCAGATACCATGTCCTTTTGAATGGGCAGATCAGCAAAGCACAAGATTTTAATGATGGATTACCTCAAGGATCTGTGCTTCCTTCTTTGCTATTAAACACATACATTAGTGACTTACCTGACACTGTTTTGTTTAAATTCATTTATGCTGACAATATCACTGTTGTGTGGCGACATGCTTTCAACCAACCTCAAGATAATGTCATAATACTTTCTATATTGGATGCTCTGCCCCAGTGCCTCCAAAACCTTTGTAATAGCCTTTCATCTATACAACAAAGCTGCAAAGGAAAGGGTCAACTTTTGAGGTCAACAGGTCTGAAATGAAAGTGCTCCAAAGTACAAAAGCTTGACTTTTAAACTTCATCTGGAATAGACATGAGAAAATGAAAAAGAAAGGACTAGACTCATCCAAAAACTTGTGGACATACCATGCTAAATGCACTGATGTACTCAACCACTGAAGATTGCGCACCAATCTTGGCAGGCAACTCACGTACCAAATCTCTGTAAGTGCATCGTAATGCTATGATGAGAATCATAACTGGAACATTAAAATCGACACCCGTTCAATAGTTGCCCACTGTGACACATATACACCTACCCAAAATACAGAAACACACACAGAGCTCATGAGTACAATTGAACCTGGCCAAATTGAACTTACCAATTCATTAGTAGCTCCAGAACCTTCCAAAGACACGTCTGATAACTCACAAGCCTTTTTTGGATTGGGCTAAAGCTCTTAAAAAGCACCTTCATCCAATCCAGAGGCATGCTGGAAAGAGTTCTGGGATAATACTAATGTCCCAAATAAACCCCTGATTGCTGGCCACACAAAAGAACTCTCAGGCTTCAACATCCCCCCAAAACAATGTTTTTCACTGAATTATTTCAGAATAGCACATGAAAGATGCTATCATCTCTTAAACCTCTGAAAGATGAGAGATAATGCACATTGTGACTGTGGACACTAGTCAAATATGATGGACCATATTGTAAATCAGTGCCTGCTTTGATCGTTTGCCAGTGGCATTTCAGACGTACATCAACCCGCTGCCATAGTTATTCACTAGCTCATTAATCTGGACTTGGTTATTTGAATGTTGCTAATCACCTCTATTACCAAATAAAATAAGGTAGGGACAGAGGGCTGCATTTGTAGGGAATCAGGGGCAGCATCCGATGGGTGGAAGTGGTGGCTGCACACAGAAGCCAGGCATATGATGGGAGGCCTGAGCAGAAGCTATCTTCTTCAGTGAAGCTGAGGACCATGGAACCTCATTGCTGACCTGAGGCTCATTGGCCAAGAGCAGAGCTAAGGTGATGGAGGGGTTGGGGGGTTGTTCAGTGGCAGCATCTTCACTCCCTGGCCTGGGGGAGTACAGGGATCTGAAGAGCTGTCTGGAAGATCAAAAGGCTCAGTGCTGCATCTGGGAGGCAGGCCAGAAGTCAGACTCTGCCCGCCTCTGTGCTGAGCAGCCAGGCTATCCCTCAGCACATGGAGCAGCGTTGATTAGCTGCTCTTCTCCAGGAAATAGGGAGATGGGGAGAAGCAACTGGCTAGTGGGGAGAGGGGTTATCCATAGCCTATGGCATTTCCCTGTAGAAGGCTCTGAAATCCCCTAGTCTATGGGGAAAATTTCTATGGTTGACAGATCTGAATCTGAGTGAATTGTTGAAAGGTTTCGTTGAAGAAGATTGTTTTATTAAGGGGGAATTTGAGAGAAGAGAAATCTAGCCAGTCTTCTTCAGCAACTCAGAGAGAGGAAGGGACACAGTGGTGTGAGGATCTCATAAGATAGAGATGTATTGTTGTTGTGGTGGGGGACTTGAAGCTGACTAGTGCAACCAAGGTCAGTCTCAGGACTAGTGGAATGAGCTTTGGATTCCAGAACTGAAGCCAGAGGTCAGAGCTAGTATCAGGGTCAAAAGACAAGCTATGGATCAAGCCAGAGTCAGGAGTTAAGCCAAGAGCCAGAGTCAGGCCTGAGGGTCACTACCAGGAGTTCAGGAACAGAGAAGCAGGGCACTTGTAGCAGCTAGCTAGGGATACCCGTTGTTGCCTGGACACTTCCTGGTAAGCTCCATGGATTTATGAAAGGACAAGGAACCAACAGGGATCACTAACATCACTATTAGGTCACTCAAGGTGGAACTTCCCATGATCTGGAACCTCTGCAGATTGTGGATCACAGCGTGCGCCAGAGTTACAGCTGCTGGTGGGTGGCAGTGTGGGGATGTTGGTTGTCAAGCAGGCCCGGGTTCAAGTCCGGCTGATCCTATAACCAGTAAGATAAAGGGAAGGGATCTATTGTTTTTCTGCTATTTGTATTTTATTTCCTCTTTTCTCTCATGCAAATATTACTTTCAATGGGATATGGAGCCTTTTACCTCTCTGTCACTGGTAAATCCAGCTCAGGAAAAGACTGCAAGCTGTCACCCAACTACTCTTTGGTGGGCTACTCGTTAGTAAAGAAATATCAAAATTAGAAAACCATCAATGTTAATCAATTGACATCTTCAGCAGAGGGTAGGAATGAATTATTTTTGAGACTGAATTACCCTTACTTTTGAGATGGTTCTTTCAGAACAGGATTGAGACAATTTACCATTAAAACATTGTCCACCTTGAGAGCTGCACCGCCTCCGGGAGGCGCAGTTCCTCCCCCAAGCTCCTGGATGTGCATGCAGGAGTGTGCATGGATGATGCAGCCTGCTGTACAAGACAGTGCCTCTGGGGCACCCAGAAAGAGCAGTCCCTGAACTGTAATGAGCACAGGGATTGAAACTGTGGTTAGCCTTTATGTCATTGCAAATCGAGTATTTAAATGTTCAAGTGTAAGGAAATGTGTCCACAATTATTTGTTCTCACAAAATTGCACATACACTTATTTGAGAATCCAGAATCTGAGACCACCTCTGTAAATTACAGCCTTAGGGTATGTCTACACAGCCTGCGGCAGCAAGTCTCCCAGCCTCGGTCAATAGACTTGGGCTAGTGGGGCTCATGTTAGCATTCTAAACATAGCAGTGTAGACAGTGCTTTGACATTGAGGCTCAGGCTCTGAAGCCTAGGGAGGATGTAGACTTGCCTTTACGATGACCCTTTTGGTAATGCATACCTGAAAGGTAATACTATGAAATACAGTGTAGTCAGGAAGCTCTTAATGTATAGCATTTATTAGATGGTTACCTAAAAGGGAAAGTAATTCAAGAAAATATTGTAAGAAACCAAATTAGGCAGAAACAACGATACATGATCTCTCTCTAGACTCATCTGCTTACTAACATGGATATAACTGCAAATAGGAAAGTTGTGAAATATACAGGAGTTATTAAAGTTCATCCTTAAATAATCATAGCAGACTTTTTGTGTAGATGAGTTACCATGAGCAGACAGCCATACTTGGGAGTTGCCTCTGTGTTTTTAAATCCTCTGTTTCTCTGTATAGCCCTTAGCTCCCACTCACTCTTCTCTGGGAGGACAGGGATAAAGGCAATCTTAATTCCTGTTTTGCAGTCCTTGTTGGCCGTTTTCATACTATCTCCAAATAAAGTATTGTTCAAGTTAATGTAAAACTGCTCTCACTAAAGAAACCATACTGCTCAATTGTACTAGGACAGACTCAGTTTTTCATTTAACATCTTGGTGTCTCAAGAGCCTGAAATGTCCCAGGTTTTTTTTTTTCCATTTATCAATCAAAATATTTTAGATTTTTATAATTATGAAATGTTTGCTCCCAACGTATTGCTATCAGAGGTTTCTTACTCTCCTGTTTCACTCCCGTGACATAGCGAGAATGTGTTTTGTACCAGCCATTGTTCAAGGCCTAAGCTTGTCATGACTTGTCAGGCAACAACGTTGCAATCTTTATTATTTATTCAAATTTCTACAATGTAGCTCTATGAGATGAACCAGTTTAGTCAGTGCATAAATCCTGCTCTGGCCCCAAAGGGGTGTTTGAAGGTCAAAAGGTGGGCACCTAGCAGACCTCCAGTTACTTGTTTTCCTTCTATGGTTATCAGTGGAAGAGGTAGACCTGAGCCTTTCTTTGATCTGCTTTGTTGTTCCAGGTGGAGCTTTCCTAATCCAGGCAGAGCAGATCAGAGACGAGAGGCAGAATACAGCCGAGTACTTTGCGACCCTAAAAAATGTTGCCACGAAACCAGTTTTTGATTTTGAAAATTAGCTCACACCATGTGCTAAGAATGACAGCACTCACAGCACTGAACCTCCCACCCATTCACAAACCCACCCATTCAGGACAACTGCTCTTCCACCTTTGTCCTTATGAGGAATGTTGGTCCCCACCTCACCAACTGTCCTATTTGCAAACTTAAGGGCCATTTCACATAACTGCTTTCCCAGCCAGCTACTAATAGGCTTGGGTAAGAACTCTTTCCTTCTGAGAAATGTATAAATGACAGAAGTTTTTACCCTTTTTTGATTCTACAGAAGAAACCCAGTGAGAGTCCAGTGAACTTTAAGGACTGCAGAAACACAAACTTACTGTGTAACTACAGAGAACCATGTTATGATCCAAAAAGGATATCACTTGTTTCCTCTTCGTCCTTGAATTATGCACACTAACAGTACCACCCAGTGGTCAGGAGACTCCATTATTGCCACTTCTCTATTCTTCCTCATTCAGTATACAGGTGGATCACATTAAGCTCGCATGTAAAGGTTCACAGACTGGTTTGTTTCTAGAAATTATTTATAAAATTAATACATTTATTCTTCTTTCTGTTTAAGGATTATTTTAAAAATATATTAACAGGGACCTTCCTAAGTGAAGGGCCTCATGGAGATTCTGTGCAGGGTCTCTAGCACAATTCTAGTTCACTCCACAATTCCTGTTTACCTCACCAACACTCTGGTACTTGTTCTCAAACTGACAGAGGTCTGTGTTCCAATGCGAGATGTTTGCTGTGGAAAATAAGCTACTTTTGTGTTACAATCACATGATTGTAGTTCACTTTCCCTTTTAATTCAGGTTTCAGAGTGGTAGCTGTGTTAGTCTGTATCAGCAAAAAGAACAGGAGTACTTGTGGCACCTGAGAGACTAACAAATTTATTTGAGCATAAGCTTTCGTGGGCTAAAACCCACTTCATCGGATGCATGTATTTTCCATTGCATTTATCCGATGAAGTGGGTTTTAGCCCACGAAAGCTTATGCTCAAATAAATTTGTTAGTCTCTAAGGTGCCACAAGTACTTCTCGTTCTTTAAATTCAAAGATGTTTTGGGTGTGGTAGAATGAATGCTCAGAAGAAAATATTTTTTCCTATTTAAAGAAATGCATTATTTTGGTTTAATAGCATGAAAATAATGCTCACTGGTTATGTGCGTTGTGATTCTAATCCTCAAACATGCTATAAATCATCTGGGAAATGTGTTTACAGATCAATGGAGGGAGGAATCTGCTCCTCAGTTCCATCAGTCTGGCTGAAGTGATCACTTTCCTATCATGACCAATGGGCAGATAGCAGAGATTCCCCAGGTAACAATTCCACACAGGCATGTTCACAAGCTTTTCCAGGCTATGGTTATTTTATCTGCCTTTTTATAGTGCCATCGTCACCAGCTGTTTGCAACAAAATTTTACCGGTATTTACAGCTATGCTGGAGGGAAGAAAATAAAGGTCTGTAAGTGTCCAGTTTTAAATCTCTCTCTAGGATCCTGTTAACCTCTGAGCTGTCACATTTCTTTACCACACTGGGTTCCTCCTTGCACATGGATCTTGAGTGTTTTGATCTAAGTTGATCTCTGTCCCTTTCCTCCAAGACAGAGAGCGAAATTTACAATCAAAGCCTCAATTGTGCCTTTTAGTCACAGACTCATTGTGGGGGTGATGGGGAGCGGCACTATCCCAGGAAGCACTCATTGAGAAAGTTCACCTCATGGAGGGAGCATTCCTCCCCAAACTCCCCAGTATGCATGGTTAAGAACAATCAAAATCTCTCTTTTTATAGAAGCATTATGTTCATATCCAATATACAGAATGGATTTTCTTACCTAACATTGGTTGGTATTTTGTTCTGGTTTTTATGCGGACAGCTCTGTCTCACCAGCTGGGAGGGCACTGTTCTTTTAAGTAAACAAAAGCCTCAGAAACCAAGTCAATCCTTGGTACCAGTGGCTGTGGTACAGGTCTTTGCCAGAAGCAGGATGCATGCAAGGAATTTCTAATACTCAGTGATAATAGGTTAAGGATGTTTGTGTTGTGTTGCTTCTAAGCATCAGCTTCCCTTAGCAAATATTTGTCCCACAGAAACTATGTAGACACCTTACAGACTGGCAATAACACTAGAATTAAAACAAAAAACCCAAAAAAACACCTTGTGTGTCTTTATGTCAGGCATTTCATATAAACCTTGCAATTTCAACTGGTCTCCAATGAGCCTAATCAAGATTTAGGTTGGTTTATACCAGGGGTTCTCAAACTGGGGGTCGGGACCCATCAGGGGGTCCCAAGGTTATTACATGGGGGGTCATGAGCTGTCAGCCTCCACCCCAAACCCAGCTTTGCCTCCAGCATTTATAATGGTGTTAAATATATAAAAAAGTATTTTTAATTTATTAGGGGGGGTTGCACTCAGAGGCTTGCTATGTGAAAGGGGTCACCAGTACAAAAGTTTGAGAACCACTGGTTTATACTATCAAGCGATCAGTTATGCTTTTACAAACCTCAAAAGTGAATTTCAATTGCCCAGCAATTTTTCAATTATTTACAAAGCAGGAACTGATCTTTTAAATTAATTCCAAGACCCCTCAGCACTGTAAAATAATGTCTCTGAAATCATCCTGCTATTCCATCCTTAATATAGGAAATCTGCTCCATGAAAGTTTCTGTAATACTTTTAGACTGGTAAGGTCCATGATAATCATATCCTCATATGGCCCTGGTGCAGAATAAATGGAAGAGTAAATGGGGGAACTCCTCACATCTAATTCAGATCAGGATCCAATAGTCAGTCTTTGTAAGTCCAGCTAAATAGAGCAGTATGGAATTCAGTAAAAGTATAATGAGACTGGTGTCCTTAAATTTATGGTGCTCTTTTCAGACAGAATTTGGTGCAATATCTCATCATCACAGAGGAAATCCTGTATCACTAGCCTGAGACCACGTGGATCTCCTTGCTCTCATTACCAAGCATGGACTAGTTCCTGGACCTGGCCAGAATCCCAATTTTTTCCAGCTACAGTGCAACACAAGAGAGCGCCTCAGATAGATTTAATCAATGGGCCAAATCTCAGCAGGTGCAAATTAGTCTTGTGTCACTGAAGTTGAAGATACGCCAGTTTATAACAATTGAGGAGCTGGCCTATTGCCAACTTGAGACAGCTTCTCTACTAGACTTCATCCAGACAAATGAAGGTGCCTACTCTACATAGTCCCTTTTGAAATGTTGCTGCCGTCGTTGCCAGTCCTTGTGTGGTCTCCTAGGGTTTAACCTTTTCTTCTGAGAGTTTCTTATTTATTCATCAATAATTCATATCATGCATTTTATTGCCACATTTGCCACATATATATTATAAAATCCTATATTTAAAGGAAACTTAAGGTTGCAAAGTCGAACTCTCAAAATTAAAGATGGATGGTGTTCACAGCATGGGTAGTTATTCAATATTTCTTTTTTCCTCATCCCTCAATGTGTGGCATCATGCATTATTCATTGTATGGCATCCAAACACTGAAAACTGAATTATTAATTTCCTGGATGGCTTTTCTGTCATGCCCTCATGATATTATCTGGGGCTTCACAAGCATTAATTTATCTTCACAAAACCCCTGTGAGGTAAGGTGGTGTTTTTATGCCTATTTTACAAATGAGGGATTAAGGCCCAGAGTTATTAAGACCAAAATTGTTAGAAGTGGCCACTAATTTTGGATGCCCAATTTGCTATAGCTATAGCTTGAGATTTCACAGTTCAAAGAATGTATTTAGTACTGTCCAAAGCACAGTTCCCATTGACTTCAACTTACTCCTGCAGGCATTCTGTGCCAAAAAATTAAGAATTCTGCACACAACATTTTAAAATTCTGCAGGTTTTATTTGTAAATAAATAAATGGCTGCATAAAGGTGGGAGATCACCCTCCAGCCCTCCTACCCCCCACCCCAGGACATGGACTCAGTGGTGAAGCTGCACCTGACCCTGACACAGCACAAGGGCTGGGCCTGCCCAGAAATGCCCTGGGGCCCTGCCCCTCTGTGCCAGGTGCACCAGGTGTGCAGCAGGCAGGCTCAACCAGTCAGGATCCAAGTGTGGAGGGGCTCAGTGTGGGGGGATCCAGGTGTGGGGTGAGAAGGTTCTGTGTGGGACCATCTGGGTGCAAGCAGTTCAGAGGGGAGTCTAGGTGTGGGGGGAACTGAATGCACAGAGGCTCATTGGGGCGGTTCCAGGTGCAGGGGCAATGGGACTCTACAGGGGCTTCCAGGTGAAGGTGGTTGGGGCTCAGCAGGGGGTCTGGGTGTGGGGGGCAGGAGGGTGGGGTTCATCAGGTTGGGGGTGGTCTGGGTACAGAGGTGGGGGTCTGGAGGCAGGGGGGTTTGGTTGCAGGGAGGCTCCAGATGCAGGGGTTGAGGTTCAGTGGGGTGGGGTCTGGGTATACAGGGTGAGGTTTGGTGTGGGGGGTCCAGGTATGGGAGGTCCGGCTGTTTGGGGGTTGGGTGGATGAGGGGGAGCAGCTCCTCCTACAGTGACCCCTTCCCCCAGTGGCTGAGGAGTGATGGGGGCAGGAAGCAGGGGAGGGTGGTGAGCTTCCTGCAGCCAGGGGGAGGTTTCTGGGGGTGGGTCTTACACAGCCCCATCTGCTCCTTGCAGGGGAAGAGGAAGCCCCATCCTCTCCTGCCTCCAGCTCAGCCAGGACTAGCAGCTGATCCCGATGCAGGGTAGGAGCTACCGGCGGTGATTTACCTCTCTGCCGACTGCTCCGGGTGCCTGAAACAATGTACCTGTGATACTAGGGAAGGGTGCATGATAGCTCTTGCAGCTTCCCTGTCAAAGTCATTTTTCTGTGGGGAAGCAAAGAAATCTGCTGGGGACATGAATTCTATGCACGCGCAGTGGCGCAGAATTCCCCCAGGAGTATTCAGCTGCAGCTGTGAGTGTACAGCACTTCTGCAAATCATGCCTTAGATGTCTCAATTAGTCACCCAGAAAATGAGGAATACATAAGTAATGGCCACCTGTCAAAATTTTGCTTTAAATGACTTGCCCAGCATCACATAGGAGATCTGTGTCAGAGGCAGGGATAGAAACCAGTTCTCTAGGGCAGGATTCAACTGCTTAAACCATGAGACTTTTCCTTTTCCTGCTGTTCCTTACCTCATTCACAATACACCTTCCGCAATACATGAAATAGAGTGCTATACACAGCCGTCTCCTTCACTACATAACCCTGATTAATCTCCAGAGCAGGTCCATCCTATGTGCTGAATGAGGCAAGTGTCCTGTGGAAAAAATAGTATGTGATCATGTATTTTAAAGACTATCATAATGCATATGCATAGGCAATCTTAACTGGAATTTCCTAACTTTAGAGTTCTTGACTTTGCAATCTTAACATTTTTAACAAAGTGGCGTGTGTGTTTATGTAATCTCCTGAACTTTTAAAAAGCAAATTGAAAAAATAGAAATTCCATCATGTTGGGACCACTGAGAGCATATCTACCTGCTCTTAGTTCTGATGCCTGGGTACACAGCAGCCCCATGCCACTGCAAGGAGCAATTGAAAGGAAAGTTTTGCTCACCCCCTACAGCCTGGAGCATGGTCAGTCACAGCATGGGAATCATAGGCGCCATGTTAGCTGATTTAAAAAACAATTCAACCATTCACACTGCCTGGAAAGTTTTGGTTAAAGTTTGGCAATATTATAAAAAACTGAAAACAGGGTTTTATAATGGAAAGTATTGGGCAATCTTAATTATAGGCATAGCTACCAGCTTCACGGATAATACATATCCATCAGTATGTGGAACTGTGTACAGAGATACTTGAATTTTAATAAACCTATAGAAGCCATCCCCATAAAGAAAAGATTTGGGATCCTTCATAGATACCATTTTCTTCTTGGAGCTGAGAATATAAGAGGATAACAGAACCAAGGCTAGTACCTCATGCCGTTTCTGCTTTATCTTCTCTGCACAGGCATCGGGGCCGAAGCTGACCTGTGACTCTTCTCGTACCCAATGGATACCTCAGATCCAGAGAGTTTGGCTGCTGGTGGTTTTTGTAGAAGTAGAGCCTGCACTCTGTTCCATATCTCTTTCCTTACTATCAGAACAATAGTAGTGCAAATAGAGCACCTCGAGGAGGAGTGTCTCTCTCTCCAAGGATGGTAAGGCATTGTGTAGGTGCATTCAACAGTGGTAAGATGTAAGGACAAGTAGCACAGCACTTAAATTCTTGTGTAAAGGGGTTCTCTCACTACAGGAGTGGCGTGGCGTAGCGGCTGACTCCCTATCTAGTGCCCCCCTGCTGACAGTCACTCCATCACTTTGGTGGTTTCTGTTCCTGCAATTTGGCCCTCTGGCCTGGTCACATTTTAGTCCATCCCTTCTAGGGTAACAGAGAGTCCAAAAAATACTGTAGTCCAATGACCTTGCAGCAGGGCATCCATCTATCTCTAGACTTCATGGTCCTTACATGCCTTACCCCTTCATTTCCTTGGTGGTTGGTAGAGGAACCCACAGCCACCCTCTTGGTTCTAGCCTAGGGATTCTGTAGCTGGCAGCCAAGAGCTATTCCCTCAGACTCCTTGCTGCCTCCCTGGACCACTTCCTACCGCTTCCATCCACTAAAGAGTGACTACAGACTCTCCCCCTAAAGTCATTTTCTGCTACAAACTTTCTGGCTTTATAATCACCACCCTGCCCCTCCTCAGCTGGGCTTCATCATCAATTAAGCCTGGCTGTCTCACTCTTGCTCTCTCGCAGGTGCTGCCAGCTATGTTAATTGGCCTCTCAGGCCCCCATTAACCCCGTCAGGGCCTGTGTGGGGTACACATCCTGTCACACCAGGCTTCTTACTCTTTCAATCTGCCATCAAGGTTTCTTCAAAAACACAACCCATGCTCCAAGATAACTACACTGCCTAACATTTTAATAAACTACTCTAATTTAAATGCTACTGTTAACTAATACTATGAATTTTCTAAAAATTTAATAAGAAGTAGCAGGGCCCTGAAGAAGGAAGCATCCAGTTCTTAATCCACTGCAGCTGGCAACTGGAAGGAACTGACCAAAACAATATGCCCCCCCTTTTATAGCCTCACTCATAGAATGTCCAAGAGCATTGAAGGGCTGGGTGGGAGGGGGCAGAAAGGCACTTCAGCAGGCACAGCTACCTTAGGTTCCAGGGTCTGAAAACCCAATCAGCACATCCCAAGAGTGGGAATATGCAGAGGCCACTCAATGGGGAAAAAGTTCTTCCACCACATATTTCTCCGCTACAGGCGAAATGCTAAAATCAACAAGTATGGAAATAACTGCAGCTGAAGAGCCAAACAAAGGAAACCGAAGGAGGAAAATCATCATGCCAAGACCCACATTGAGTATATGGCTGACAAAAACTTTATAAAAGATCATACTATATGACTAATCGGCAGGGCTGGTTTTAAGATTTTAGGAGCCCAAGCAGATTATTAATAGATTCCCAATCCTTTTATTTGCTCCTTCACAATGCAAATCTCTTCTCTCTCTTTTTCTCTCCTGCAATCAATATGCTTAGAGAGCAGCACACCCAATAATCCTACATTCAATTTGGGATTGTCCTAGAAAGAGCCTCTCTTACTAACCCAAGACTTTCCTTAGCCAAAAGTTTCATGGGTCCCAAAAGCCAGCTCTGTAAATCAACCGCATGACTTAAAAATAAACTGTGGTTCAACATATATTTCTGGGAATTGTTAACATCAAAAAACATAATGGACTGCATTGTGTAAAAAGTTTAGGGCATAATTTTAGCCAGTGCCTGATTTAGAGATTATGGATTAGGCCAGATTTGATTACTGTGGGTTTCACAGAACAATATGGAGCTCATTTAGCAAAAACAACTGTAGTGATTTAATTAGCAGCTGCATTTTGATATGAGATTTGATGGAGTGAACTCAAAAATAAGGACAAACTGAAACTAATTTCTCTGTGTTCTTTTGGATTTATGTCCAACAAGACTGCTGTGTCGTGATTCATTGATGCAGTTTATTTCCAGACAGAGCGAGTCAAGACAGAAGCAAAATGGATAATGACTTGGCTTTGCTGAACTTTTCAGGCTATTCCTTGTTCTTGTTGGCTATATTTGCTCTCTGGTGACTATACTGTTGCCTCAGTCGTTCACATTGTCATCAGGCTTGCTTGCAAATGAAAATTATCTGCTGCATTTATGGGGAAAGTGTGTAGTTCAGGATTTAGGGAGCAATGTATGCAAAAATTATGGCAGTCTATTGCACCTTCCTGCTGAAATCCAAATGGCTGGGATTCATATATGTCTTTCTGTAACCACTAGCTCGCTTGGATATTTGACCACTACACCTGGTCAGACCTGTATGAAGTTCTGTGGGAGCAATGGAAAGCCTGTAAAAAGAAATATGACTGTTTTAGGTGGAGTTCTCTTTTCTCTTGCAATTTCATCATGGCTTTGGCTCTTGTGTTTTTCATGGCTCACATCTTAGTGGCGAAGTCTTGGGATCCTAATGTACCAAACAACATGTCCCTTTGGGAGTATGGTGATACTATGTTCTGTGGCTAGACTGGTAGATTTTTGCTTTTGGCAGGGAGCTTTCATCTGATCAAATCACAGTTCTATTTCAACAGAGCTTATGAGCTAAACAGACGTTTTCCTACCACACACACTATTTCAAGACATTCTTCTTTCTACAAGACAGACTATGTATGAACTAGATTAATACCAGCTAAATTTCCTAAAACCATTAGCCTTTGGGAGTATCATTTTACTTAACATCTAATACATTGACATATTCTTTTTTACCCTTCTCTATTATTACATTATAAGAAGATTTCATAGCTTGGTTTTATTAACAAAAGATCTGATTGTATGTTTGCTAGTAATTCTTTTGATGAGACAGCAGAAAGCTTTAGAATCAAAATCATGTTTCTCAAGTACACTTGTTCCACACTAAAGAGTGTCTTTCTAAAAATGGGTAGAATTGCGGTGCAAAAATTCTACATGCACACTGGAAAAACATCTGATGAATCTGGGTTATAAGACTATAAAAACTTATGGCAGAAAGAAAACTATGTGCTGCATGTAGAGAAATATAGTGACTCTCTTACTGTCACTGGTAGCTGATCCACTTGACAGGTAATATGGTACTGATTTGTTACAGAATAATAATATTTGCTAACAGACATCTAGTCCTATAGTGGTTTTTTTAATTAAGCCATTAAAAAAGATATGGTTGTGTGTTAGCACATTTTGATGAAAATTAGAATTCACTGTTGTGCATTTGATTTTTCTTTGTATGGTATTATAGTTTGTTCATTCTCAATTCTAACATGTCCTTCATATCTGCTAGAGAATTGCAAATGCCTTAATTCATAGCCATATTGTGTTTTTTCATAGTTTACATAAATCATTGTCATCTCATTGAATTTACTGTGACATAAGACAATCTGGTGAGAAGGGGTCATTATATTGTTACCCACTGTCATGTCTCATTTTAAAAACTTGGACAATTAATTCACAATGATGCTGGAAACTATGTCCTAACTAGCAACAGTTGATATGCTTGATTTCAGATTTACCCATCTGCTGTACATTTGTAGGGTGAAAGGAAATCTTGTAGTGGGTCTGGAAGATTTTCACTTCAGTCTCAATTTACTGACAACTTTGTAAATCTCCCTTTGACCTAAGCAGTTAGCCAAATAAAGGGTATCATGGGTTGGTCTCAGTAGAAGATGAAACTGAAAATAGAGTCAGATATAAGAACGGCAATACTGGGTCAGACCAATGGTCCATCTAGCCCAGTATCCTGTCTTCCAACAGTGGACGGTGCCAGATGCTTCAGAGGGAAGGAACAGAATAGGGCAATTATTGAGTGATCCATCCCCTGTGTCTAGTCCCAGCTTCTGGCAGTCAGAGATTTAGTAAGTCCCAAAGCATTGGGTTGCATCCCTCACCACCTTAGTAATAGCCATTTATGGACCAATTCTCCATGAACTTATCTAATTTTTTGCACCCAGTTATACTTTTGGCATTTACAGCATCCTCTAGCAATGAGTTCCACAGGATGACTATGCGTTGTGTGAAGAAATAATTCCCTATGTTTGTTTAAAGCCTCTTGCCTATTATTTTCATAACGTGACCCCTAGTTCTTGTGTTATATAATGGGGTAAACAACAATTCCTTATTCACTTTCTCTGCACCATTCATGCTTTTATAGACTTCTATCATATCTCCCACCTGTCATTGCTTTTCCACGCTTAACAGTCCCAGTCTTTTTAATCGCTCCTCAGATGGAAGCTGTTCCATACCCCTAATCATTTTTGTTGCCCTTCTCTTTACTTTTTCCAACTCTTATATATCTTTTTTGAGATTAGGTGACCAGAACTGCATGCAGTATTCAATGTGTGGGCAAACCATGGATTTATATAGTGTCATCATGATATTTTGTCTTGTTATCGATCCCTTTCCTAATGGTGCCTAACATTCTGTTTGCTTTTTTGACTGCTGCTGCACTTTGAGCAGATGTTTTCAGAGAACTATCCATGATGACTCAAAGATCTCTTCCTTGAGCAGTAATAGCTATTTAGACCCCATTGTTTTGTTTTTATAGTTGGAATTATATTTTCCAATGTGCATTACTTTGCATTCATCAACATTGAATTTCATCTGCCACTTTTTTGCCCAGTCACCCAGTTTTGTGAGATCCCTTTACAGGGCCGGCTCTACTGTTTTTGCTGCCCCAAGCAGCGCGCCGAATTGCCGCCGCAGACGGCGGGGGCAGTCCATGTGCCGTTAGGGCGGCATGCGCGTTTCCGCGGCGGCGGCAATTCGGCGGCAGCTTCTGTCTTCAGCCGGAAGACAGAAGCCACCGAATTGCCGCCACGGGCAGCTGAACATAGAAGCTGCCGCTGAATTGCCACCACCGCGGAAACGCACGTGCCACCCTAACGGCACACGGACTGCCCCCGCCGTCCGCAGCGGCAATTCGGTGCGCTGCTTGTGGCAGCAAAAACACATGGACTGCCGTCCCTTGCAGAATCATAGAATCATAGAATATCAGGGTTGGAAGGGACCTCAGGAGGTCATCTAGTCCAACCCCCTGCTCAAAGCAGGACCAATTCCCAACTAATTGCTGCTCCAAGCACCTGCTTGGAATGCTGGTGCCTGGAGCCGGCCCTGTCCCTTTATAACTCTTCACAGTCAGCTTTGGACTTAACTATCTTGAGTAATTGTGTGTCATTTGCAAATTTTGCCACCTCACTGTTTACTCCTTTTTCCAGGTCATATATTAATATGTTGAACAGCACTGGTCCCAGTACATATCCTTGTGGGACCCCATTATATATCTCTCTCCACTGCACTGTGAAAACTGACCATTTATTCCTACCTTTGTCCTATCTTTTAACCAGTTAGTCCATGACTTCTTACTTTGCTTAAGATCCTTTGATAAGGGACCTTGCCAAAGGCTTTCTGAAAGTCCAAGTACACTATATCCACTGGATCACACCCTTGTCCACATGTTTGTTGACCCTCTCAAAGAATTCTAATAGATTGGTGAGGCACAATTTCCCTTTACAAAAGCCGCTTTGATGCTGCCCCAGCAAATCGTGTTCATAGTAAATAGTAAAAGGCTCTATAGCCATATAAATAAGAAAACAAGGAAAGAAGAAGTGAGACCACTAAACACTGAGGATGGGGTGGAGATTAAAGATAATCTAGGCATGGCGAAACTCCTATACAAATACACCTCTACCCCAATATAACGCTGTCCTCGGGAGCCAAAAAATCTTACCGTGTTATAGGAGAAACCACGTTATATCGAACTTGCTTTGATCCGCTGGAGTGCGCAATCCCCCCCACCCCGAAGCACTGCTTTACCGCATTATAGCTGAATTTGTGTTATATCGGGTCGCGTTATATCGGGGTAGAGGTGTACTTTGCCTCAGTTTTTAATTAGGCTAACAAGGAGCTTAGCAGTAGTGGCAGGGTGACTAATGGAAATGCAGATATGGGGGTAGAATTTATCACCTCAGAAGTGGAAGTCAAATTCAAACAGCTTAATGGGATTAAATCGGGGGGCCCAGAGAATCTCCATCTAAGAATATTAAAGGAACTGGCACATGAAATTGCAAGATCAATAGCAGGGATTTTTAATGATTCTGTAAACTCGAGGGTTGTACCCTATGACTGGAGAATTGATAATATACTTCCTATTTTTAAGAAAGGGGAAAAATGTGATCTGGGAAACTACAGGCCTGTTACTTTGACTTCAATTGTATGGCAGGTCTTGGAACAAATTTTGAAAGAGAACCTGTATGTTCTTAACTACTTTAACAGTAATTGGGATAAAATACAACATGGTTTTACAAATGGTAAGTCGTGCCAGACCAACCTGATCTCCCTTCTTTGAGAAGATAACTGATATTTTAGACAAAGGAAATGTAGTATGTGATGGGGTGCAGCTGAGCCCTCTGTCTCACCAATCTGGGTTTCCTCTTGCACTGTGATATTCTGACAAGCTGAAAAGCCCTTCAAGTTTGCACTCACACCAACCTCCACAGGCAGGGACCACACCCAGTTGTGTTGTGAATGCTCTGGCCAGCCACTCATGAACCCACAATAGAGAGGCTACAGCCAAACTACCCCTCAGTTACCCCGTCTAGGACCCCAGAGTTGTACTGTCCTGCGCTGGTCAAAAACCTGACCAGTATGAATTTATTACCCAGTTCACCACTTCTACAAAAGTAAGTGGATGTGCACCAACTCTTGTTCCTGAGCTGAGATTTTTCCCCAAGCACTTCACTTAAACCACACTGTTTTAGGGTAAAAAATATAAAACAGATTTATTAACTATGGAGAGATAGATTATAAGTGATAGCAAACACATCAAAGTAGACAACCATAAGAAATATAGCAAAAATGCAATCTAAGCCTAATGTAATAGTTAGGATTTGAATCAAGCAGCGGCTCACCCAGTTAGCTAGTACAAGCAGGTTAGTTTTTGCATACACAAGCAGGCTTTTGTCTTTCCTGTCTTGGACCAGCACTTCCCCCTGCCCCCCCCCCCCAGTTCAGTCTTTGTTCTTCTGCTGTTTTCAAGTGTTGTGTTGTAGGGAGAGTGAGGACCAGTCATGATGTAATTTTTCTCTTTTATATCTTCTTCCAACTTTCTGGAAAGCTCTTTTGCTTGACCTGGGTCACACAGTTCCCATTGTGTAGAGCTATCTCTGAGAGGTTGTTATTGTACCCAGTTCCTGGGGTAATCCTTGTGAGTGTGTGTATTTCCTCAATAGGCCATCAACATTGTTTGGCCTTTTTATTGTTGTACCTGAAAGGCTGCTTGTGGGTGTTCCCAACCTCACAACATGCTTCAGTAGCACATGCATAGCAAAACTTCATAACTTCATATACAATGATAGCACACACAACTTAACAGGATATTAATGTTCAACAGATTAGGACTTTTAGAATGATACCTCGCAAGGCATACTTTATACAAAACATATAATAATTATATCACCATAGTGAATATGGGGTGCAGAGTGTCTCTTTGGGACACTAATCTACCTGGATTTCAGTGGGGCATTTGATACAGTTCCACATGGGAAATTATAAGTTAAACTGGAGAAGGTGGGGATTAATATGAGAAATGAAAGGTGGCTAAAGGGGAGACTACCATGGATCGTACTGAAATGTGAACTGTCAGACTGGAGGGAGGCTATTAGTGGAGATCCTCAGGGATCTAGGGTGACCATACATCCCGTTTTTAAAGGACAGTCCTATATTTAAGCCTTCCTGCAGATGTCCCAACTTTTTCTTAGAATGGGCAAATTGTCCCGTATTTTCTGCCTCCACCCCCATCACTAGTGGTGGGTCCTGCTGCTGGCCAGATCCCTGCTCACCAGCCGCCCACCCACCAGCGGTGAGTGGGGGGATCCAGTGGATGAGGATGGGGGTGGGTGTGCAAGGCTGGTGGTGGCACAAAGATGCAGCGCGTGGGGCTGGCCACTCCCCCCACTGCTCCAGCATTGCAGCCTCCGCTGCATGACAGCTCTTGGCCAGCAGGGTCCTGCCCCCAATCCCATTTCCAGCTGGCACTGGCTGTGCACTGTGAGCTGCTGTGTTGGTGAGGGTGGGCAGGTGCCAGGCGGCAGACAGTTACATGTTGCCTCTGCTGCCCATCCATCAGCCCTTTACATGCTCCCCCTCTCACTGTCCTCTCCCTGCTTTGCCCCTTTGCTCCCCCAGCTCCTCCATATCCTCCCCATCGGGGCACGTCCCGTTCCCAGTGCTGTGTGGAGAACCAGCAGCTGGTCAGAGCACTCAGCTCACCAACAGCTTGACCCAGGGCTGGCCTTACCATGAGGCGAACTGAGGTGGCCACCTCAGGTGCCAGATTGGGGGGGGGGAGGGTGCCACTAGGACCCAGAGTGTAGAAAATTCTGTCTGCTGCTGGTGCATATGTATTCTCTCTGCTCTAGATGCACAGAGATGGTGGAGTGCTGTGCTGGAGGAAGGACGACCCAAGAGACATAACAGGCAGGCAGGAGAAAAGGTGAGAGGGAATAACAGAAAGCAGCAGGAGCTGCAGGGAGAGAGAGGAGGAGCAGCCTCTTATGTACCTCTCTAGCACCCCCAGGAGCCTGGACTGATTAACACCAGCTTCTCAGGGAGCTTTCTGTTTCCTGCTGCTTCCCTGAACCCACTTGAGGAGAACAGGCAGTCAACTGAAGTAGTAGGAGCCAGTTAGGCCCTTAAGATGCTGATATCTTCCCTCACTCGGGCCCTGCTACCAGCCTGCTTATTTGTCCCCTTCAACTGAGTGTTGCGAGCCACTATTGCTGGCACAAAACAGCAGTCATGAGTGAAAGAAGAAAACGCCCCTCTGGGGCAGCATTCAGAAAAAGAAAGAAAGCAAAGGAAGCTTTTCTATCTAAGCAGGAAGGAGCTCTCCTGAGATACATGGACACAAATGTTCACGGTGAGCCTTCCGGCCCCAGTGAGGATGGGAGTGGTGAGGAGATGCCTGATCTTCCAGTTAGTCAGAGTGCAGGTGACCTGGCAGCTACTGCAGCATCCATATCTCCATCTCAAATGGATGTAACCATGCACATTACTGAAGAAAAGTGTAGATCAGAGAAGAGTGTGGTGGAGGCGCAAGAAACAGCTGCTGCTGAGTTTAGTTCCTTAAGTCTAGATGATCCAGGACTGTGGACCCACTTGAGCAGTAGCCTGAGGGACTTCCTTGTACTGCATGGGCCTCAGCAAGTGAAAAACTTTATGTTCCCCAAAGACAATGAAAATAGAAGTTTCCATTCAACACATTACTGGCGTGAAATCCCCAATGGTGACAAAGTGGAGAGGCCATGGCTTATGTACTCAAAAACCCAGAATGCTGCATACTGTTTTTGTTGCAAACTCTTCCAGTCTAATGTTCCAGCCACATTGGGTTCTACAGGAACAAAGGACTGCAAAAATCTGGCTAGAAATCTGGCATGCTATGAGAAGGCAGCAAATCACCAGAGAGCATTCCATAGGTGGAAAGAGCTTGAGATGAGACTAAGGTTAAAGGCCACCATAGATGATCAGCATCAAGAGAAGATTGCATCAGAGTCTCTTTCCTGGCAAAATGTTTTGAAAAGGCTCATTGCCATTGTGAGAATGCTTGCTACCCAAAACCTAGCACTGCATGGCACTTCAGATCAGCTGTATGTGCCAAACAATGGAAACTTCCTTAAAATTGTGGAGCTGATGGCTAAGTTTGATGCTGTACTCCAGGAGCATCTAAGAAGAGCCACCACCCAAGAAATGTACACACACCACTACCTTGGAAAAACAATTCAAAATGAGATCATAGAGTTACTGGCAACAAAAGTCAAACAGAAGATTGTGGCAGATCTGAAGTCAGCAAGATATTACTCTGTTATTCTGGACTGCACACCTGATATCAGCCATATGGAACAAATGACTTTAATGGTGTGTTTTGTAACAACAACAGAACCTAGTGAAAATGTCCCTGCAATGGTGACTGTCAGAGAGCATTTTCTAGAATTTATTGACCTTGATGATACTACGGGAGCTGGTATGACAAATGTGCTTCTTAAAAAGCTGGAAGATACGGGAATTGCAATAGCTGACATGAAAGGTCAGGGCTACAATAATGATGCCAACGTGAGAGGAGTGCAGACACGGATCCGAGAGTTAAACCTTCGAACTTTTTTTGTCCCAGGCAGTTCTCATTCATTGAACTTGGTGGTCAGTGATGCAGCATCAGCTTCTAGTGGGGCTGCTGAATTTTTTAATGTAATTCAAAGCATCTATGTGTTTTTCTCTGCATCAACTCATCGATGGCAAATTTTGAAGCAACATCTGGGAACATCCTCTCTGACATTGAAACCACTGAGTGCCACATGATGGGAAAGTCGAGTGGAGGCGATAAAGCCTATCAAACACCAAATTGGGAAGATAGATGATCCCATAGTTGCCATTATGGAGGATAATGCTATGACAGAAACTGTTCATGGGAGAACAGTGGCAGAGGGAAATGGAATCACCAGAAACATACATAACTTCAAATTTCTGGGTGGCATAGTGTTGTGGCATGACATACTGTTTGAAATAAATGTTGTAAGCAAGAGACTCCAAGGTGTCGACCTTGATATATCTGGAGCAATGGAACAACTGGACAAAGCAAAGTCATACCGACAGTCTTACCGGTCAGATGAGGAATTTCAAAACATTCTGAAGAGTGCACAGAAGTTGGCAGAGGAACTTCACACTGAAACTATTTTCCCACCCATTCAAGAATACAAGTGTCACCGAAGAAGACAACATTTTGATTACGAGGCATGGGATAATCCCGTAAGAGACCCCAAACAACAATTCAAAGTTGAATTCTTTAACCAGGTGCTAGATTGTGCAATACAGTCAGTTGAAGAACGTTTCATGCAGCTCAAGGAACACAGCAGTATATTTGGGATGTTGTATGATATTTCAAAACTCCTCACTATACCTGAAGAAGACCTACACCAGCAATGCAGGGCACTAGAGACAGGGACACATAATGACATGCGCGATATTGATGCGAGTGATTTAGGTGATGAACTGAAAGCCCTTTCAAGATACATTTCAGCAGGATCAACTCCAAAGGCTATTCTGGAATATACGTGCACAAATAAGATGACCACCCTCTTTCCAAATGCTTTTGTTGCTCGGCACAAACTTCTAATACTTCCTGTAACAGTTGCCAGTGGAGAACGCAGCTTCTTCAAGCTGAAGTTAATAAAAACACATCTATGCTCCACAATGACACACGAGAGGCTGGTTGGCCTTGCAACCATCTTAATAGAGCATGAACTGACCCAGAATATGGACCTTCAGGAAGCAGTTCAAATCTTTGCAACCAAGAAGGCACGGAAAGCACCACTTTGATTATTCAAACAGATAAAAATGCCAGTGTTTACTATGCAGACAAGAAAAGTTACATTTGCTGTTCAGGCGTTTGAAAGTTAAGTGTTACTTAAAATTTTTGAACAAGGCATTTTAAGTTGTTAGTTCTCGTTTATTGGGGTAGGAAGCAGAGCAGTACCATGAGAGGAGTAGAACAGGAAGAAGGCAGAAATGAGACCTTTCAACGTTTTGGCCCAAGCGAGGGGGTATGGGGATGTCATTTGAGTTCCTCGCCTCAGGTGCCAAAATGTTGTGGGCTGGCCCTGGCCTGGCCGGTAGACTCCTTCCTTCACCCACTTCTCTCTGGCTGGGCCGGTGCCCCGGGAAAGCCCAAGGAGGGTGGAGGCGGGGACAGGAGGCAGCTGGGTTATGTCGG
The DNA here is from genome assembly GCF_002925995.2 of Terrapene triunguis. NCBI lineage: Eukaryota > Metazoa > Chordata > Testudines > Emydidae > Terrapene > Terrapene triunguis. The sequence continues at coordinate 11,837,354 of NW_020664374.1, read as the reverse complement.
TGGCCAGCAGTAGCCTGGAGTTGTTAGCTGGCTTTTGACACTGTGTAGGCAGGAAGGGACAAGCTGCTTCTAGCCACAGGGGAGGGGTGGGGGGAGAGAAGGAATGAGCTCTGCAAAGACACGGGCCAGGTCATCCCTTCCCCCACTCCTCCTCGCCTGTGGCTGGAAGCAGTTTCCGTCCCTTCCCTCCCGCACAGTGCCAAAAGGCTGCTGCTGGCCACATTCTTGTGTGAACCCTGGCAGAAATCTGGGGATGGAGGGTTTGTGACCCTGCGTGCCCTCGCCCCTACGTGTTGCCTCAGGAAGATGCGTTGCCAGGTACCAGGAGAGATGGGTCTGTCCCGGGGACCCAGCCAGGCATGGAGGGCGAAGAGCACTGGGCAGGGAGGGTGGGGTAGTCAGTCACTGCCCCTGTACGAGAGAGCTGTACAGGAGTGTGTGTGTGTGTGTGGGGGGGGGTGACACACACACATACACACACATACACACACTCTTGTACACCCCTCTCCATGTGAACCTTAAAGCCTTAAAGATAAGAAGGTAAATAAAACGAATCCGACTACACAGTATTTCTTTTTAATGGGGGCTCAGTCAGCTTGATGTTAATTTTTAAGTTTGTACTGCATAGTTCTGATTGATTGCCATTGAACTAGCTTGACTATGAGTAATTTTACCCAGTGTCCCTTATTCAGAATAGGGAAACATGGTCACCCTACAGGGATCGGTCTTAGGACCAATCTTATTTAACATTTTTATTACTGACCTTGGCACAAAAAGTGGGAGTGTGCTAATAAAATTTATGGATGACACACAGTTGGGAGGTATTGCCAATGCAGAGGAGGAACAGAATATCATACAAGAAGATCTGGATTACCTTGTAAACTTGAGTAATAGAAATGGGATGAAATTTAATAGCGCAAAGTGCAAGGTCATGCATTTAGGGACTAACAAGAATTTTTGCTATAAGATGGAGACTTATAAGTTGGAAGTGACAGAGAAGGAGAAAGACCTGGGTGTATTGGTTGCTCACAGGATGACTATGATGCAGCTGTGAAAAAGGCTAATGTAGTCCTAGGATGTATCACACAAGGTATTTCCAGTAGAGAAAGGGAAGTGTTAGTACCATTATACAAGGCACTGGTGAGACCTGATCTGGAATACTGTGTGCAATTCTGGTCTCCCATGTTTAAGAAAGATGAATTCAAACTGGAACAGGTGCAGAGAAGGGCTACTAGGATGATCTGAGGAATGGAAAACCTACCTTATGAGAGGAGACTCAAAGAGCTTGGCTTGTTTAGCCTTGCCAAAAGAAGGCTGAGGAGAGAGATGATTGTTCTCTATAAATACATCAGAGGGGTAAATACCAGGGAGGGAGAGGAGTTATTTAAGTTAAACACCAATGTGGACACAAGAACAAATGGATATAAACTGGCCATCAACAAATTTAGGCTTGAAATTAGGTGAAGGTTTCTAACCATCAGAGGAGTGAAGTTCTGGAACAGCCTTCCAAGGGGAGCAGTGGAGGAAAAAAATACCTAACTGGCTTCAAGACTAAGCTTGATAAGTTTATGGAGGGGATCTTATGATGAGATTGCCTACAATGGCATGTAGACGTTCTGTAACTGCTAGCAGCAAATATCTCCAAGGGCTCTGAGTTACTACGGAGGATTCTTTCACAGGTGTCTGGCTAGTGGGTCTTGCCCACATGCTCAGAGTCTAATTCAGTGGTTCTAAACCTTTACTGCAGCCTGCACTCCTTTGGTTCTCAAAATATGTTCTCGCATCCCTTATCAAAAATCAAAATATGTTCTCGCACCCCTTAAACCTAAAAAATATGTTCTTGCACCCCTTAAACCTAGATATATTTTTGTTTGTATATTACAGTAATCATTAAAAATGTATAATGTTAATAAATACATCGGTTTGATGTCTTGCACCCCCAGAAAGGGCATCTCGCACCCCCAGGGGGTGCATGCATCCCATGTTAAGAACCAAGGGTCTAATTGATCACCATATTTTGGGTCAGAAAGGAATTTTACCCTGGGTCAGATTGGCAGAGACCCTGTGGGGTTTTTGCCTTCCTCTGCAGCATTGGGCACTGGTCAATTGCAGATTTAAACTAGTGTAAATGGTCGATTCTCTGTAACTTGAAGTCTTTAAACCATGATTTGAGGACTTCAATAAAACATCCAGAGGTTAGGGGTCTATTACAGGAGTGGGTGGGTGTGGTTCTGTGGCCTGCAATGTGCAGGAGGTCAGACTAGATGATCATGATGGTCCCTTGTGACCTTAAAGTCTATGAGTCTATATACATATAGTTTGAACCTCTACTGTGATGTTTTTATAAAGTTTCCATGCAGCTTGCAGGCATTTCACTCTGGTGACAGTTTCATTGGCAAAGAGTGAAGATAAATACAGGTTAAATTGAATAGGTGTCCGCTTAATAACAGTCCCTCTAGGGAACATGGGTCCTCTGATTCCAATTCCACTGATCATGATATATCTTCCCTATTTTACAAACATTTAAAACAAATAATTGATACCCAGGCCTCCCATCCCACGTCCCTTGAGCCGGACACATTGCCAAGTTGGAGTCTCATCTTTACCACCGGCTGAGGAGGTTACATAGTCTTTGAGATAGCTTGGTCTCCTTAACAGGTGACCACACCGGGAGTGACCTCTGTCTCTCTGTCACCTGTCTCTGAATCTAACAAACTATATCTCTGTTTTATACAGTTCTGCGGTGATCTGGAAGCCTACTTTCACCGCCTCCGACTCAAAGAATACTTTCAAGATAACACTGAACAGCACACTGATACACAGATACCCTCCCACCAACAACACAGGAAGAAGAACTCCACATGGACTCCTCCTGAGGGTCGAAATGACAGTCTGGACCTATACATAGAATGCTTCCGCCAACGTGCACAGGCAGAAATTGTGGAAAAACAACATCGCTTGCCTCATAACCTAAGTCGTGCAGAACGCAATGCCATCCACAGGCTCAGAAACCACCCTGACATTATCACCAGAGAGGCTGATAAAGGAGGTGCTGTTGTCATCTTGAACAGGTCTGACTACCAGAAGGAGGCTGCCAAACAACTCTCCAATACCAAATTCTACAGGCCACTTTCCTCAGATCCCACTGAGGAATACACTAAGAAACTGCACCATCTACTCAAGACACTCCCTACACTAACACAGGAACAAATCAACATACCCTTAGAGCGCCGACCGGGGTTATTCTATCTACTACCCAAGATCCACAAACCTGGAAATCCTGGACGCCCCATCATCTCGGGCATTGGCACTCTCACTGAAGGACTGTCTGGATATGTGGACTCCCTACTCAGACCCTACGCCACCAGCACTCCCAGCTATCTCCGTGACACCACTGATTTCCTGAGAAAACTACAATGCATTGGTGACCACCCAGAAAACACCATCCTAGCCACCATGGATGTAGAGGCTCTCTACACAAACATCCCACACACAGATGGAATACAAGCTGTCAGGAACAGTATCCCTGATGATGACACAGCACAACTTGTTGCTGTGCTCTGTGACTTTATTCTCACGCACAATTATTTCAAATTTGGTGACAATATATACCTCCAGACCAGTGGCACCGCCATGGGCACCCGCATGGCTCCACAATATGCCAACATTTTTATGGCTGACCTGGAACAACGCTTCCTCAGCTCTCGTCCACTCACGCCCCTTCTCTACCTACGCTACATTGATGACATCTTCATCATCTGGACCCATGGGAAGGAGACCCTGGAAGAATTCCACCATGATTTCAACAGCTTCCACCCCACCATCAACCTCAGCCTGGACCAATCTACACGGGAGGTCCACTTCCTAGACACCACAGTACAAATAAGCGATGGCCACCACCCTATACCGAAAACCCACCGACCGCTACGCCTACCTTCATGCTTCCAGCTTCCACCCCGAACACACCACATGATCCATCATCTACAGCCAAGCGCTGAGGTACAACCGCATCTGCTTCAACCCCTCAGACAGAGACCAACACCTACAAGATCTTCATCAAGCATTCTCAAAACTATGATACCCACACAAGGAAATAAAGAATCAAATCAACAGAGCCAGACATGTACCCAGAAGCCTCCTGCTACAAGACAGGCCCAAAAAAGAAACCAACAGAACTCCACTGGCCATCACCTACAGTCCTCAGCTTAAACCTCTCCAACGCATCATCAGTGATCTACAACCCATCCTGGACAATGATCCCTCACTTTCACAGACCTTGGGAGGCAGGCCAGTCCTCACCCACAGACAACCCACCAACCTTAAGCATATTCTCACCAGCAACCACGCACCGCACCATAACAACTCTAACTCAGGAACCAACCCATGAAACAAACCTCGATGCCAACTCTGCCCACATATCTACACCAGCAACACCATCACAGGACCTAACCAGATCAGCTACAACATCACTGGCTCATTCACCTGCACGTCCACCAATGTTATATATGCCATCATGTGCCAGCAATGCCCCTCTGTTATGTACATTGGCCAAACTGGACAGTCACTATGCAAGAGGATAAATGGACACAAGTCAGATATCAGGAACGGCAATATACAAAAACCTGTAGGAGAACACTTCAACCTCCCTGGCCACACACAGATGTAAAGGTAGCCATCTTACAGCAAAAAAACTTCAGGACCAGACTCCAAAGAGAAACTGCTGAGCTCCAGTTCATTTGCAAATTTGACACCATCAGATCAGGATTAAACAAAGACTGTGAATGGCTATCCAACTACAGAAACAGTTTCTCCTCCCTTGGTGTTCACACCTCAACTGCTAGCAGAGCACCTCACCCTCCCTGATTGAACTAACCTCGTTATCTCCATACTGATTTATACCTGCCTCTGGAAATTTCCATTACTTGCGTCTGATGAAGTGGGCATTCACCCACGAAAGCTTATGCTCCAATACTTCTGTTAGTCTTAAAGGTGCCACAGGACCCTCTGTTGCTTTTTATATCTCTGTGGAGTCTCCTCCATCCCTGTTGAGTTGGTCTCCAGATGGTTCTCTGTCTCTCTAGTCTGTGATGATCTCTGTATGTTTTCTCTTGGTGCTGTGTCTGCTGGTTCATAAGGGTCTCCTGTTCCTTTAGATCACTTGTCCCTCTTGCTTAATCACCTTGTATGACCAGGGTGCACTCTTTCTGGTGTCTCTCTAATGACTGGATCCTCACAGGAGTGCCTGTCTCCAGGGCTGGTAGATCCTTGGCTAACCTGTCATAGTCTAGTGCCTGCTTTCTCTGATTATTAGTCATCTCTTCTCGGTAGTATCTCCATCCTTCTGGCTGCAACAAGTCTCCCCTTATTAGTAGTAGGGTTTTGGTCCTTTGCCCCATCAGCACCTGCAATGTACTGTTTTTCACTCCTGTGATGGGGCTTTCATGTGTGCCAAAAATGCTAACAAGGGGTCTGAACCAAAAGAAACAGCCTAATGCAACAGACTCTTAGTTGTTTTCACAGCTGATACCACCTTCCCATTACTCTGTGGGTATGCTGGGAAGGAGGAGGTGGGATGTTCGAACTTCCATGTGCGTGCAATTTCCTTGAATTCTTCCCAGGCAAATTGGGGGTCTGTTGTTGGTGAATATGGTGTCTGGAATGCCATACCTCACAAAGTGGGCCTTCTGTTAACCAATCTCTGATTTTCTTCTTGTGTCATGCAGGGCAGGGCATTAACACTGGGCATAAGGGCAGCATTTGCATCTTTGTAGCATCACGCTGGGTGGAGGCGCGGGATTTTCATCATTATGCCGGGCATTGAAGAGGGGTTTCTATCTTTATGTCATCATGGTGGGCATGGTGGCAGTGTATGCATCATCACACTGCGTGTTGGGGGCGGGGCATGCTCCAAGACAAAAAAAAAGCCCAGAGAAAGCAGAAAAACCCACTGGCCACAACTCAGGGGAAAAAACTCACCCAATCTTTAAAAGAGAAACCCAAAGGTTGCTTAAAGTAAGCCACTTTGGGTCCTGTTTCTCTTACAGACCCAGATACACACACCTCTAATCAAACTGTATCCAGCAAACCCCTCTGGCCGGGTTGTTCAGATTTCTGGGTAGCCTTTGTTTTTGGAAGAGAGATGTGCCTGTGTTTTGGGTTTGGAGACTGCTATTACTTCAGTTACCCCTTTACATTGATCCTGAATGACCGGCAGTGGTTGTGCCCAACCCATAACGACAAGATTTAATGCAACCCACAATAATATTAAAAAGAGAAAAGCCTGATTCTTATTTATATTAAGGCCTCTTTACACTGCCCAAGAGTGAAGTGTCAAATGCAAATAAGAGGTCCAATGTAGCCCATTTAACAAGATCCTTAGTGTAAATAACAGTCAGGCCCAGAAACATCTACTATATACAGGGTAGGACAATAGGTAAGACCTCTGTCACAGCTAATATGATACAACTTCACTTGGTAAAATTTTAGCAATATGCAAGAAGAGTTTAACTATGTCTGCATGTAAACTTGCACTGAATTAACTAAATCAGTTTTAAAACACACCTTTAAATAAATGAGTGCAAGTTTCAGTGTAGACAAAGCGTAAGTATAAAAATCCCTGCTACCTTATATCAATGACAGTTAATAAGGCTAGTTATAAAAGTCTTCTAGTTGGCACATAATTCCTGAGAGTTTAATTTCCTTTTTCCACAAATGGCTCTGTGCCTTGTCCCATGCAATCTTCTATGTCTGGAATATCTTCTCTTATCCGATATGCAATACACCCTCAGTCTTCAAAGCAATTCTGAAGACCCACCAGCTAGCCAGCTTTCTATCATTGAACCTGCAAGCTCAACCTTCACTTTGGACACACATCATCCACAAACCCTAACTTTTGTTTTAAAAAGTCAATCCAAAGTGAAGCAAATATCCGAACATTACTTTAAGCACATTTCATGCTCTTTCACTGTTGTAAACCATTTTCTTGCCACACTATCATTTTGTTTGTCTTCACCATTCACACCAATAGTATTGTATAAATAACAACTACAAAATTAATGATGATAACAAGCACACCAGGAATTTGTATTCTTAGAAGATATAGTCTCAAAATGTGTTACAGTGTTGGGGGCTTACTTGAACTCATTAACAGTGAACAGTTGAATGCCCATTTTTTAATATTTTTAGTAGGTGACTGAAGTTTACATACACACAGACGATACCAACATTTATCAGTGGTAGAATGAAACAGCTGTTGATATTATTGGCAAATCTTTGGAAATATTTGGCAATTAATAGGAGTCACTGTTTTATTTTTGTAAGAACTAACCATCAACTTTATTTAGATTTGTCTGATTCAAATCCAAAGAATTTCTGGAAAACACTTTCTAGAATGTTGTGTGTCTCTTTAGGCTGATAGTTAAGATCTTGGGTTCATAGGGTTTACCCTAATTGATGTCACAGGAGATCTGATATAGAGGAAAATGATCCCACTTATTAGCAACATGAGGCCAGATGAGATCCCCAAAGGAATAGCAATCCCAATTCTCTGTGCTACTGGGAAAGAGGGCAGGTGGAAAGAAGGAGGAAAGGGGATACTGCTATTGTTTGCTACTGAATAGAAATTCCAGCTCACTGGGACTAAGACACAGAGACCTGCAATTATATACAAGATCCCTCCAGCTAGAAACAAGCAGATAGCCTGAGTTTTGCGAATTGTTCCCATATAAAAGTGCCAGGGTGGTAAGAAAGTGAAAAATATTCCTAATGCTCCCAAGAAAGTAGCAATGAGCAGGAGGATCTGGGCAAGAAACATTTCCACAGGGAAAAAGTTTTCATTGAAATTGAATTCATGACAGCACACTATACCATAGTCACTGGAGGTTTTTAAATTTGGGGGAAAGCAGATTTTCCAGATTCCCACATGGGCAATACCAGAGGAGAAGATGGTGGTATTATCCACAAGCCACAGCCTCCACTCTGCGTGCCTCGTTGTAATACAGGATAAAATCCAGCCGAGAGAGCCCAAAGAAAAGCCAACTAGTTGGAAGGTAACTCTTTTAAACAGAGAGGACATTGCCTCAAGATCTTCATCAGTCCTCATGCAAGCAAATTAGCCAAGAAGATCATCACAGGAGCACTGAAAAGAAACCCAATATATGTATGATTAATTATAGTATTATTAATTATTATTATTTTACTATTAATGTTCAAAGAAACCCAATGTATAATTATTAATTATGATTACATTACATTTTCTTATAGTGAGGAAAAATCGCACACTGATGAGTTTTACATACACATGTCCATTACTTTATTCATTTATACCAATGGAGCTGTTCACATATGCAACCCTATGCTTATGCATTTGCAGGGTCAGGCCAGTATTTGAACTTCATGAACAAAGAATGGAAGTTTCATCTCTTTCTTTAGGATGTTATCCTCATTGCTGCTTGAATTCAGTATTTCATATGCCATAATTTATTCTCATTGTGACGCAAAAATATGTTAATGCCAACTGACAAAGCAGAGAGGCTATGGAAATCTCCTGATTCTGGTATGTATATTCTGGTTCACCAAAGAATGTCATGTGAGATTTCAAATAAAAGCTGGTGTCACACTGGTCATTGATATCCCTGTGAAATGTGCGTACAAATACTAAGTAAGGAGTTATGTATGTATACTGAAAATATGTTCTTCAAGTCTATACGGTATTGCTCACCTGCAAAGATGAAAAATAGGTTTTCTGCCAGCCGAGATGTTTACTCCTCTATCTGTTGACATCTATATCGAGTATTGTCTCATTTACAACAGGCTATCAACATTCCAAGCTGAATTTTACAAGCTCGTGTTCTGTTCCTTTGGGAATAGCAGGCCTGTTAATTCTGGGTGTCTTCAGTGTAAGAGGGGCTGGACACTGCAGGGCACACTCTGAGGATTGGGGGTTTGGTGTGTGCCTATGACTGTCTGTACAGAGAGAGTGAGGTCTGTGGAGCCCTGAAAGGTAGTACTTGTGCAGCCAGAGGCTGGTGGATTCAGGAAGCTGGTCTGCAGCATGCACAGACAAGACTGTCTCATGCTAAAGGCAGATGGCGGTGAGGGGCCTTCCCATCCCTGAGTACCCCAGAGAGCTTCACAGTCATCTTTCATATATGCCATATTCCTACAAGCAGTTGCCAAAAATATATATATATTTCCTCTCAAAAACTGATTTTCTTCCAATGTCCTCCTTCTCACCCTCCAAGAAATCATTTTGGGGCTTAGCTCAAGCCTGAAAGTTTTCAGCAACAAGGACTATAGTTTTAGAAAGTTATGAATGAGTGAAACAGGGGCTTCCTAATGTGAGTGAGGTTTCCACTCCAGTTACAGCAACCCCTATAGTATAGGCATTCTCTGATCAAGCAACAATTTTCAGCTGCAAAATTACATCCAGTATCAGAAAGTCCCATATGTTCTGGGTTCTGTTGTTCTTAATTTTTTTTTTAAATAATTGAGTGTCTCAGAAAGGTGCCAGATTGGCAGTCCTGTTGACTAGAGTCATGTTTGTTCACAGAAGGCACCAGCATTGCAGTAATACTCCACACTACCTCATAATTGTACTTTGGTCCAGACCTAGTTGATCCGCACAAAGGAATGAGAAATCTCAATATCTATATACTTTTAATGCTTGGCCTCTCTTCTCAGAATGCCAGCAAGGGTCCAATTAATACCCACTGAAATGGTGGGTTTTATAATAGGGACATCAAGGAATAGAACATAGACCACTATTTCAAGATCACCAGACAGCCCAGACTATTGTTTAATTACTGCTGACTTGGGTTGAATCTGAACATGTGTCCTTGAAATGAAAGACACAGTACCTTACTATCAATCCACTGTGCAATCCTATTTCTTACCTCCTCTGTATTTTTACAGATTTTAAGCCTTTAATTGAGGTATGTGGCTATGTTCAAGGCCATCTCTGTGACCCTCATCCTGGAAAGTATCTTTGCCCTGACACCATCTGTCATTTAAGAGTTCCATTATCACAGCTTATGTTCGTTGGTAACCAGAACTTTTACTGTGGTGACCCCTAGGTGTGGAAATTGCCCCTCCCCCCCATTCCCCCAGGCTTACCCACGTCAGCTCATCTACTTTTAAAATATGCCTAAAAGCTCTACTTCTCCAAGCTTTTTTTGTATGATGAGAATTGGCCCTTGTTGTTTCAGTCTTCCCCCATTTTAATGAAGGTATTTGGTTTTCACACAATATATTATGTTTTAAATATTTTGAATTTTATCTGTTTGAGCAGCAGCTCTCTGGGGCTGGGCTGCTTTATAAGTTTTCGATTAGTGATTCACATTTAAATGATAAATTACACAGCAGATTCACAAAAGGGATATGTTTGGATTTTTGAACTTCAGTAAATATTTCCTAGTGATCAGTATCTAATTGCTATTCCCTAATCTACTTTATGTGTGAAAATAGTTTTAGATCATTATTTTTTTAAAATCTTTCCACAATCTACCAGTCTGTGACCTATTTGCACAGTAACATAGTGTATATCTCAGCAAACACATTTCTTCCTTGCATGCTTTTAACCTGTTCTCTACAGAAAAGTAAATTCCTGTAACAAAACAGTAGCCACTTGTGAACTTCATGATAGCCACTATGCCACGTACCACAAGCACTCATAACTTCCTGTTGTAAGGTTCCACTAGGTACTTAACTGAACACTCCTGTTGAGATGCGAAGCACCCTCAGTATTTTGCAGGACTGAGCATATGGCCTACTACTTGAACTAAAGGAGAAAAAATGGTTTCCTACCTGTAACTGTTATTCTTTGAGATGTGATGCAACCCTGTATTCTACTTAGGTGTGTGCACACCCAGCACACCAGAGCCATAGAACTTGGACTAGCAATACCCATATGGGGGCACATAGGCCCTGAAGCCCTAGTCTCTCCCCTTGCCATATAAGGGCAGTATCACTCCAACCCCTTCAGTTCCTTCACACGAACGTCAGAAGCAGAGACACCAATGCAGAGGGGATGGAGGGTGGGACCTCTCCATCACATGTCGAAGAATAAACATTACAGGCATGGCTGCATCTTTGAGTAGATGCAGCCATGTATTCTACTTAGGTGACTCACAAGCAATACTCATAGGAGGTGGGGCTTTGAATTGACTGCAGGGTTGCCCTCCCAAAGTTTGCATCTGATCTGGATACAGCAGTAATGGAATACTGGGTTGTAAAAGTATGCACAGATGGCCAAGTGGCAGCCCTGCAAATGTCCAATATAGGAATGTCACTTAGAAATGCTGTTAACGTTACCTGGGCTCTCATGGCCTGCTAGGCAAGGCTGCGAGCTGAGAGCTTCTTAACAAAGCTTTGATCCCTAACCCTAACCCTAACCCAGGGCAAGCTGCTCAGGAAGATCAGGGCTTTAAAAAGCCTGCTCCTAAGTGATCAGAGACGCTAGCAAACAGGGGAGTTTTGGAAGGGAGTTTACAGGGCAAGTCGGGGAGAGGGGGCTACATACATTTAACATTCCTTAAACTTAAGCCCAAAACACCCCCTGATAAATACAAAACAACAACAAAGGAATGAGCTGCAGGAGTAAAAAGAGAATGCAGGCAGACATCCAGCAACAGAGTGGGGTTTACCCAGTTTATTGCACCCAATGCAGCATGTATGATTACCTGTCCTATAGGCAGGTGGCGTAGGTGTACATTTGGTGCAAGGAGCTCCTGGCCCTCAGAGACCGTGTACGGGCTTTGGAGACCAGGGTGGCTGAGATGGAGTAGCTAAGGGAGACAGAGAGGTACATAGATGAGACTTTCCCGGACACAGTCGAATGGTCCCACCCCCAGTCTGACAGTCTCTGTGCTGTTGAGAAGGATGAAAGTCTCAGGGAAGGAGAACATCCAACTGGAGCAGAGGGAAACAATCCCATAGTTGGGTCCCTCCTTCCAGATGATGTTGTGGTATCCTGTCGCACTGAGGATACCTCTCCGGGGGAGGGAACTCCAGTTATAAGAAAGAGACAGGTATTAGTAATGGGCGATTCAATCATTAGAAATATAGATAGCTGGGTTTCTGATGACCGGAAGAACTGCATGGTGATTTGCCTGCCTGGTGCGAAAGTCTCGAGACATCTAGATAGACTTATGTGTAGTGCTGGGGAGGAGCTGGTGGTCATGGAACATGTAGGTACTAATGACAAAGGGAAGGATAGAAGAGAGGTCCTGGAGGTTGCTAGGCCAAATGTAGGCTGCTAGGTAAGAGATTGAAGTCCAGGACCTCCATGGTGGCATTCTCTGAAATGCTTCCAGTTCCACGCGCAGGGCCAATTAGACAGGCAGAACTGCAGGGTCTCAATGCGTGGATGAGACAATGGTGTAGGGAGGAGGGGTTTAGATCTATTAGGAACTGGGGAAACTTTTGGGAAAGGGGAGCCTGTACAGGAAGGATGGGCTCCACCTAAACCAAAATGGAACCAGACTGCTGGCACTTAAAATTAAAAAGGTTGTAGAGCAGTTTTTAAACTAAGGGCTGG
>NW_020664374.1:11646274-11824419 GCF_002925995.2 Terrapene triunguis | reverse complement strand
GCTTATATACCAATGCTAGAAGTTTAAATAATAAGATGGGTGAACTAGAGTGCCTCATATTAAATGAGGATATTGATATAACAGGCATCACAGAAACTTGGTGGAATGAGGGTAATCAATGGGACACAGTAATACCAGAGTACAACATACATCGGAAGGACAGAACAGGTTGTGTTGATGGGGGAGTGGCATTATATGTGAAAGAAAGTGTAGAATCAAATGAAGTAAAAATCTTAAATGAACCAAACTGTACCATAGAATCTCTATGGATAGTAATTCCATGCTCTAATAATAAGAATATAGCAGTAGGGCTCTATTACCGACCACCTGATCAGGATGGTGATAGTGACTGTTAAATGCTAGGGAGATTAGAGAGGCTATTAAAATCAAAAACTCAATAATAATGGGGGATTTCAACTAGCCCCGTATTGACTGGGTACATGTCACCTCAGGATGGGATGCAGAAATAAAGTTTCTTGACACCTTAAATGACTGCTTCTTGGAGCAGCTAGTCCTGGAATCCACAAGAGGAGAAGCAATTCTTGATTTAGTCCTAAGTATAGCACAGGATCAGATCCAAGAGGTGAATATAGCTGGACCGCTTGGTAATAGTGACCATAATATAATTAAATTGAACATCCCTGTGGCGGAGAAAACACCACAGTAGCCCAACACTGTAGCATTTAATTTCAGTAAGGGGAACTACACAAAAATGAAGAGGTTAGTTAAACAGAAATTAAAAGGTACAGCGCCAAAAGTAAAATCCCTACAAGATGCATGGAAACTTTTTAAAGATGCCACAATAGAGGCTCAACTTAAATGTATACCCTAAATTAAAAAAAAAAAACATAGTAAGAGAACCAAAAAAGAGCCAGAAAAAGGTCAGGATGAAGAGGAAGGTTGCAACAATAATGCAAGGAAGTTGGAGAACCAACGTCATCTCAGCCATGTTAGAGCAATGAGAATGATCTTAGCGCCATCCAATTTCAGCTTGAGAATGATTTGTGGAATGATCAGAATTGGAGGAAAAGCATACAGGAGTGCCGATTCCCAGCTCAGGTGAAAAGCATCAGTCAAGGAGCCTGGACTGAGACCCCCCTTGGGAGAAAAACAGCCAGTATTTCTTCTTGTCCTCCTGGAAATCATAATTGTTAATTGTTGGGGTATCCCAACCTGCAAAAATGAACCACAGGATACTGGCTTCAGGGACTATTTATGATTTATGAGGGATAAATTACTGCTGAGGGGATCTGCCAGATGATTCTGGATCCCAGGTAAGCGATTGGCCATTGGGGTGATGTTCTTCCTGATGCAAAACTGCCAAAGCCTGATCGCTTCCTGACACAGCACATTTACGCGTGCCCCCGTCTGTTCACATAATACACCGCGGTGGTGTTGTCTGTGAGTGTGAGAATCACTGAGTCCCTGATATGATCTTGAAAGGTCCAACAGGCATTGGATATGAAAAGAAGCTCCAGGACATGGATATGAAAAGAAGTTTCTTGTTCTGACCACAGGCCTTGAATTTTCAGTGACCCCCATATAAACTCCCTGATCTATCAAGGAGGCATCAGTGACAATAGTCCTGATCAGTGGAGACCAAGTAAAGGGAATGCTCTGCCACACATTTTCCTGAACCATCCACCATAAGGAGTCCAGGATCAGCAGAGGAAGTAGGACGAGTATTTCCAAGGGATGATTTGGCTGATAGACCTACCTCAGCCTATCTGAAGAGGACATAGGCACAGCTTGGCATACTGGACTACCTGCGTACAGGCAGCCATATGGCCTAACAGCCTCAGGCACACTCACGCTGTGGTTGAGGGTTGTGACTGCAGTTCCGTATATCATGGAATTGCTCGGTCAATGCTCTTGAACTTATACAGTCTATCATGGCTCCAATGGATTTGATTCTTTGAGTTGGAACCAATGTTGACTTCCCACTAGATAACTGAGTAGGTGTAGAGTTACTTCCTTTATGGACTTGTCCGTCAGTAACCAATCATCCAGATATGGGAAGATATGAATTCCCATCTTCCTGAGGTATGCTGTCACCACAATCACGCATTTGGTAAAGATCTGGAGAGCAGAAGACAGGTCAAAAGGCAGCAGATTGGACTGGTAGGGCTGGTGGGCCATGACAAACTGGAGAAACCTCCTGTGGCTTGGGAGAATTGCTACATGGAAACAAGCGTCTTGAAGGTGCAGGGCAGCAAACCAGTCATGGGGATTCCAGGCAGGGAGGACAATTGTTAGGGTGACCATATGGAATCTCACATATTTGATGCAATTGTTGAGATTGCAAAGGTCAAGGATAGGCATCATCCCGCCCTTGGGCTTGGGGTCCAGGAAATACTGGGAGTGAAATCCCTGTCCCGGTGCTGCAGAGGGACCTCCTCTACAGCCCCCAAAGCCAGTAGAGAATTAACCTGCTCGAGGAGCAGTGTCTCGTGAGAGCGGTCCCTGAAAAAGGACAGGATAGGGAAGCGGGGAGGAGGGGTGGAGAGGAACTGTATGGCATAACCCAATCTGATGATGCTTAAGACCCAGTTGTCCATGGTAATGGAGTCCCAAACACCATAAAAATGAGTAGGCCTGTCCCCAAACTGGTCGGACAAAGAAGGAGAGGCCATCACTAGATTGCTGTCCTGGACACACAAGTCAAAATGGGCTCTTGCTGGATGGGCGGGTGAGATAGCTGGTTAAACCCAGAACCAGAGCATAATTTCCTTTGGGATCTGTGGCTTTTTCTGGGTAGTCCTGCTGCTGCACAGGAAGAGAGGAGTGTCTGAAAAAATGGGGTGAGTGATACTGCTGCTGTGACGGCTGACCACTATATGACGTCTCTTCACGTCTGGCATGTATACTCCCAAAGCACAGAAAGTAGCTTGGGAGTCTTTTTAAAAAGTGAAGGGTTTCGTCATTTTTTACAAAAACAAAATCACATGGTAAATCCTCGATAGTCTGCTGCACATCAGGCACAATGCCTGAATTCTGCAGCCTTGAGGCCATCCTCATGGTCACAGCTGACACCATAATTCTGGCCATGGCATCCACCACATCCAGAGCTGATAGCAATGAGGTCCTGACCACCATATGGCCTTCCTCGCTCAATACCATAAACTCTTCCCTGGAGAGTTCTGGCAACTTGGCCTCGAGCTTAGACATGTCTTCCCAATTGACGGTCATATCCAAAGAGCAACTTTTGCTGCTTCCCAATGTGCATTTGCAAGGAAAATGTGTATAAATCATCTCATTAAGTCTATCCTCTTGTACTCTTTGTCCTTATGGGTGGACTTGTACCTCCCCTGCCATGCCCTGTCATTTGCTCAGTTACCACCAGCAAATTAGGGGTTGGGTGGGAGTAGAAACCCTCAAAAGCCTGCATAGGGATAAAGTACCGCTTCTCCAAATGCTTCACCATGGGAGGCAACAAAGATAGTGTATTCCACATGGCCTTTTCAGACTCCAAGAAAGCCTCATTGATAGGGAGGGCTACTCTCCCCATAGCTGATGATTGGAGAATATCCAGCAGCTCATGCATATTCTCCTGCAGGAATTCCACCTGGATACCCAAGGTAGCGGCCATATTTCTCAGGAGGTACACCTTAAGTCTTCAGGTACCAAGGAAGAGGAGAATTCCAGCCTGGTAGAGTCATCCAGGGAGGACGAAGAGGCAGTATGCTGTACCAACAACAGGTCCTGTTCTTGCACCACAGGATCGGGTTGGAATAGCCTTGAGGGTCCAGGGGCAATGGACTCAATTGGCTGAGACGATCTGGGAACATGAGCCTCTGTTGGGACTGGTGATCTTGCTCTGGAGTGGGTTGAGAAGTGTGACCACAGGGATTGAGGAGTGTCCCAATCATAGGCGCCAACTTTGTGGGTGTTCCAGGATTGGAGGACCCATAGAAAAAAAATTAGTGGGTGCTTAGCACCCACGGGCAGCCAGCTCCCCTCCTCCTGCTCCCCCCCATCATCTCCCACCTGCCAGCGGCCCCGCCAATCAACTTCTCTCTCTCCCTCCCAGAGCCTGCCGCTCACTGCGATCAGCTGTGCCACAGCGTACAGGAGGCACTGAGGGGAAGGAGGAAGAGCGGGGCTGGGGCTCACTCAGGGGAGAGGGCAGAACTGGGTGGGAAGAGGTGGGGCAGGGGTGAGGCCTTGGGGGAAGGGGTGGAGTGGGGGTGGGGCTTGAGACAGAGCGGGGGTTGAGCACCCCTGGGGAAAGAAGAAAGCCGGCACCTGTGGTCCCAATGATTCCAAGGAGGCCACTGTGCTTATGAATAAGGCACTGGGAGCCAGTAGGCCCCAGGTCAAGAACCCCTGTCCTGGCTGCAGGACAGGTGCTGATATCAGCATGGATGGTGATCTAAGAGCAATCTCTGGTATCTATTTGATGATGCCGGAGACGACAACCCCAACCAGGATCTTAAGGAGTCCTGGAGGTTCTCTGGTGACTACAGGGGAGCCAGCCCTGATGGGACAAACAAACAGTCAGACTCGTCTGAAGCCCAGGGGCAGCATCGGTGCAGAAGAGAAATGAGGACTTGGCACCGGTGGTACCGAATGAAACAAACTTCCATCCAGTACCAGGAGACATGCCGGTATCTAGGCTAACGGCAGTTCCAATCTTGACTAAGGGATCTACCATCAAGACAATGACAATGCTCAGGGACACCCCAATGTCAAGGGGCCCTTCAGTGCCAGGCCCAGCATCTCCACAGTCGGAAGATATGGTGGTGCGAGCTGTGGTGACAACAAGAATGGTAGCTCTGCAATGTGGCCATGTACTTCAGAGGACAGGGCAGTGGAAGCCAGGGCACCAGTAAACTCTTGAACCTATGGAGAGTCTGGGACTGAAAGACATCATCAGTGCCAGACTCAACGGATGCCCCATGGCTGGAACCGGAGTCAACAGTACAGGTTTTTGCTGCTCTTGATGTGGTACAGGAAGTTAGACAGACCCCTTCCATCCCGTGTGCCGAAAGGAGTATGGTGCCAGTCAGCACTCCTCTTAGAAAATGAAGAGTTTCCCTGAGCCCTGGAATGGTCCTGATTGTTTTATGGGCCCTCTTCCTCCCCATTCCAGAGGAGAGAGGTCAATGGTAATTGGGACAAAAATACAACATGGTTTTACAAAAGGTAGATCATGCCAAACCAACCTGATCTCCTTCTTTGAGAAGGTAACAGATTTTTTAGACAAAGGAAACGCAGTGGATCTAATTTACCTCGATTTCAGTAAGGCATTTGATACAGTTCCACATGGGGAATTATTAGCTAAATTGGAAAAGAGGGGGATCAATATGAAAATTGAAAGGTGGATAAGGAACTGGTTAAAAGGGAGACTACAACGGGTCAAACTGAAAGGTGAACTGTCAGGCTCGAAGGAGGTTACTAGTGGAGTTTCTCAGGGATTGGTTTTGGGACCAATCTTGTTTAATCTTTTTATTACTGACCTTGGCACAAAAAGTGGGAATGTGCTAATAAAGTTTGCGGATGACACAAAGCTGGAAGGGACCGGGATATCATAAAGAAAGCTCTGGATGACCTTGTAAACTGGAGTAATAGTAATAGGATGAAATTTAATAGTGAAAAGTGCAAGGTCATGCATTTAGGGATTAATAACAAGAATTTTGGTTATAAATTGGGGACACATCAGTTGGAAGTAACAGAGGAGGAGAAGGACCTCGGAGTATTGGTTGATCACAGGATGACTATGAGCCGCCAATGTGATATGGCCATTAAAAAAGCTAATGCGGTCTTGGGATGCATCAGGCGAGGTATTTCCAGTAAAGATAAGGAGGTGTTCGTACCGTTATACAAGGAACTGGTGAGACCTCATCTGGAATATTGTGTGCAGTTCTGGTCTCCCATGTTTAGGAAGGATGAATTCAAACTGGAACAGGTACAGAGAAGGGCTACTAGGATGATCCGAGGAATGGAAAACCTGTCTTATGAAAACAGACTCAAAGAGCTTGGCTTGTTTAACCTAACCAAAAGAGGGCTGAGGGGAGATATGATTGCTCTTTATAAATATATCAGAGGGATAAATATCAGGGAGGGAGAGGAATTATTTAAGCTTAGTACCAATGTGGACACAAGAACAAATGGATATAAAATGGACATTAGGAAGTTTAGACTTTAAATTAGATGAAGGTTTCTAATCATTAGAGGAGTGAAGTTCTGGAACAGCCTTCCAAGGGGAGTAGTGGGGGCAAAAGACATATCTGGCTTCAAGACTAAGCTTGATAAGTTTATGGAGGGGATGGTATGATGGGATAGCCTAATTTTGGCAATTAATTGATCTTTGATTATTAGCAGGTAAATATGCCCAATGGTCTGTGATGGGATGTTAGATGGGGTGGGATCTGAGTTACTACAGAGAATTCTTTCCTGAGTGTCTGGCTGGTGAGTCTTGCCCACATGTGCAGGGTTTAACTGATCGCCATATTTGGGGTCGGGAAGGAATTTTCCTCCAGGGCAGATTGGCAGAGGCCCTGGAGTTTTTTGCCTTCCTCTGCAGCGTGGGGCATGGGTTACTTGCTGGAGGATTCTCTGCACCTTGAGGTCTTTACACCACGATTTGAGGACTTCAATAACTCAAACATAGGTTAGGGGTTTGTTACAGGAGTGGGTGGGTGAGATTCTGCGGCCTGCGTTGTGCAGGAGGTCGGACTAGATGATCATAATTGTCCCTTCTGACCTTAAAATCTATACGTCTATGAGAGAACGATCTCTCTTCCTCTTGGAAGACGCGCCAGAGCCCGGATGCACAGCAGCATCTCTTGCTGGATCCAAAGGTTACTGTCAATCAGATGATGGCCTTGGTGCCAAAGTGGGCCTCATGGCCTGCTCCAGCAGGTGCCACTTCAGCCGCAAGTCTCTCACCACCTCTTTGTGAACAGGTGGCTGATAAAGCACCTCTCTTTAATGTGAGACACAATAAGCACCTCGTGTAGGGATCGCTCTTGGGGATGCCCCTCCACACACACCTGACAATGCTTGAATCCTGGTGAGGGCATCACACAGGTTCAGCCAACTGCTCTAACTAAACTAACACTAAACTTAACCTAAGGTACTACTAACAACTATATACAAGAAGAAATTTCTCAGAAACTGTGAGCAAAAAGCATGAGGTGAAAAACACCACACGGAGCTCTGACTCTAGCCACAGGGGGTGGTAAAGAACCGAGGGGTTTGGGGTGGCACTGGCCTTATATGTCCAAGGGAGGGCTAGCGCTACAGGTCTCTCCTATGGGTGCCTCTCCTATGGGTACTTCTAGGCAAAGTTCTCCAGTACCAATGTGCTGGGTGTGCACATACCTAAGTAGAATACATGGCTGCCTCTGCTCCAAGAAGAATGTCCATTAACTGTTAGCAGTAAAAGGTCTATAACACATACAGGAGAGTAGTGCTGATTCTAACCACTAGAGAGCAGTAGTACAGGTAGACACTGGCCAGTTTGTTACAGTACTCACCAAAGAAAGCACTGGGGAAAAGATGGAGTCAAAATTATTTTCAAATCTTACCCAGATTTAGCATACTCTGCAGTATGATCTTTATAGATCCTAGCTCCAGTTCTTCATATCAATTCTAACTTGATGGGAAACCCTTTACCTGTAGGAAGACCAATAGTACTAATAATGTGTATTTAATCAACTGTTTCTTAGACAAATTAACTCTGATAAATTTCCCTGTGTTACCAATACATGCTAATCCCTTCATAATATAATAAAAGCTATTTCATCTGATATGTTATTTAAAAAGACATTAAAGAAAAATCAGTAATTAGCAGCTGTTAATAACACACTGATATTACGTCCTGATTGGGAATAAAGACTGGTATATTCTGTTAGATATTCCTGTTTATTGATCTATACCTTTCTAAATATATACTTGTTTAATAAAAATTTGTGTGTGTGGCTCAAACTGTTATTTTTCACATAGGACCAATCTGTCAATTTATTTATATCAATAAATAGAAAGGAAGACAAATTTAATACATAAAACTGTGCTATAAAACGTAAATATCAAAGACATTTGGGACATATTCTCTCCCCTGATCCTCTCCCAACTCCTATGCAGTAGAGAAGGTAGAGAGAGACAGGTAGGTTGGGGGCATGGCCAAAGCATGCTCATCCCCAGCTGGCAGAGTCTCTTGTGCATTGTTTCCAGCTGGCATAAATTAGAGTAGCACTCTGACTGCTCTAATCTATTTTGAATTAGGATGGAGCCAGGCAGAACATCAGAGAGTCATAATAGGTTCCTTGTCAAGACAGCTCTCTCGGCTGTGCATAATCTGAGCACAGAATCTGGCCATAATTTACGTATAGTGTCTTGCACACTACCATGAGATTATTCAGTTAAATTATTATTATTCACAGCCTGTATTTCTGTTACACTACTGATAATGTCAATAATCCTTTCACTTGTACTATAAATAATTATTACATTTTTTGAACCAGCAGGAAAAAAGCCCTACTTTTTTGTATTAAAGGGGGATTATGGTTATAGGACAATATAGCACACTGTGAAATTGGCAAAATAAATGATTAAAAAAGTCCACTTTCAAATTAGTCTACTGCTGCAAGTGAGTTTTGTTTTTATTATTTTCCAGTCTGTAGTTTTGAAAGTGAATTTTAAAATAAATTTGTAAATATAGATCTTCTTTAGAAAGCAGATTTATGAACAATACTATTTATGGAATGAGTGTATCTAAATGAGGTATGTCCTCGGGTAACTCCAGGGTAGCATCTCTGACTTTGCCATATCAGTCTTACCTGGTTAGGGAAAGCTTTTGCCTTTTGCCACTCTAATTATCTGTCTTGAGTCTTGCATTATACCATCAGTATGACCTTTTGTCATCCCAGCCCAAACAATTGTGCAGCCACCATGTATACCATGCAGAGCCATTCTGCTCTCTCAAGTTGTTCAAATCTACTTTAAGTTATATAGGTTTATGTATCACATAAGTAGAAACCAGAATGATTTATTATCTGTCTGTGATATTTCTATGGTTCCTATCTCATTAGTATTTAAGGACTGGTCTACACCTGAAACTTAGGTCAAGCTAGCTACATGGCTCGGGGGCGTGAAAAATTCACATCTAAGCCCCAGGGTAGACAGTGCTAGGTCAATGGAAGAATTCTTACTTCAACTTAGATACCACCTCTGGGAGAGGTAGATTTACACAATGGTGGAAGAGCCCCTTCTGTCGCTGTAGTATGTGTCCACACTACAGCACTGTAACTATGCTACTGTAGCTTTTCTAGCGCAGACATACTCTACGCTCTGTGACTCCCATTCATGTATTGACCAGCTACTACAGGTTTAAGTGTACTTAACACCTATTACTAGTAAACAATACTCTAAAATAGTAGGGTATTTACAGATTAAAGAAAAGTAGTAACATTTAAAAGTCTAACAGTTCCCACCTGATCCGGGCTCTTCCTGACAGTATATGTGGCTGAACCACAAGTCATTCCTAAAGAATTATTAAGAAGAAATTCCTCTCAGAAATTCTCTACCTGCAGTGTGCTCCTGCCTCTTCAGAACAACGGAAAGGACCCCCCCAAACTGTTGGCTTTAAAACTAAAACTAAACATTCTAATCGCCATCCCATATATGTTGTGTTTCCACAGTCACTGTTCCTGATTGGCTGCTTTGATTATTCTATAACACACACAACTCAGAAAATTCTTAGAACGTTGTCACATGATGCAGGACATCTTTCTTTGTAACATCTGCTTACCTGAAGAAGACTAGAGGACAAAGAACTTCCTTTTGTCATTAAAAGTGACAAAGAAAATTTTGTTCACCACAATATTACAGTCAAGGAATACGAAAATAACACAGTAAGATAAACATCTCCCTTGTAATGGCATCACAGAAATGAACTGAGTTTGATTGTCTCAGCTCAGGATGCAGTAGACAGAGTACTTTATTATTATAATTTATTGGAGCAGTGCTATGTTCAGGAAGGACACAAGACCAAGCTAATGAGCAAAGAGGGTGCAGGGCCATGACCCTGACTCCTCTCCTCATCGGCCAATACTTTCAAGGGACATTCTTGACTTAAGATTTCAAAGTGAAATATTCAAAAGTCTGAAGTTGGCAAGTGAATATGTAACCTTAACTCTGCCCACATGGGCATGTACATTGTCGGAGAATAACAGAGTTCTCACTTTTTGTTTGGGTACAGCAAGTCAGATACTTTATTTTCTCTCTATCAGTTGCATAGAGGGAGAGAGCTAAACAGGTCTCTCAACAGGTAAACAATTACAGCAAGCATTTATACCTTTCGTTACAGACAATAATGAGCAACAGCTGCATTTTGTTTATACATAGGTCATTCTGATATCTTGTTTTGCTCACTAATGTAGACTCTTAGTCTACATTCCATATTATCTACACAAGGTCGCAACAATTTCTCACACGGTTCTTTCCCACTCGCCTCACACATTCCTCACTTCTACAGATCTCGCGTTATTAGGGTTACAGTTAGCCTGACTCTTGCTAACAAACTGTCATGCATTGCAATCCCCTTCCTGTCAGTTCTTTCTCTGCTTCCACAACCCCCCCTTTTGTACTACTAGTACAACAAACATTTTCAAATCTCTATTTGCATTAAGTCTTGGAATTCAGATTCTACTTCAGATGCTTCAACCTTAGGGGTTTTGATTGGATGTAATGACAATGCATGATGAGCATGGACATGAAAGGTATTACTATTATTACGTCCTTTACAACAACAATAACATACTCATAACAACAACACAAGCAATAACATTCCCATAGCGATAATATGATGGGGTTGTTGTACAATTTTAGTCATAAAGCACAATACATCATACTTAGTACATAAAGTAGACACTCTATAAGCATACTTTTCAACTTGATATATATTTTGAAGCATGTGAATTTGCCCTTGTATTTCAGAGATTCTCTGAACCTCTGGTAACAGTGAAAGCAAATTCTGAAATCGATCAGGTACTAAACTAGTCCAATTAAAGGGTATCTGGAACCTAAGGACTACTTGCAAAATTCTATCTGCAAGCCAGTAAATAATATGATTGCCTGCAGTGGTAATGAGATTAAAACGTATGTCTTGCAATGTGGTGGCTTTAACATACACACAGCTATCATTAGCTTGAAAAAGTAAGTGTCCTGTCAGGGTAGTTCCTTGTCCCCTACCCTCCCAGCAAACGTAGTCATGAAGAGTAACAACTGCTCCTGGCTTCAGTTTACGGATACACTGAAGCTGTGGGGGTTCTAACGGCCAAAATGTCCATTGACTCCCTAATCCCATTCAAATGTCAGATGTAATCCCAGGAGCACTGACTAAAAATCAATTGGGCATACCAGGAGGTCTAATTTCCCAGATGTCTTGGTGAATTACCCAATCCCACATGCATCCTCCCCCTGGACCCGGCAGGATTCGGTATGTGGGAGCCCACACCCCCCTAACCGGTCCATATGCTTGGAAGGAGCACTGAGAACGTCTGCACTTCCACCCAGAAAGTCTCCAAGTATGTCTCCATGGCCACAGATCAGATGGTACTCCTGATGTGTCTGTAAGGGCAGTGGGCCAAGCCTGATGCTCTAGATCATTCCGAATGGCCATTAGCTGGTCATTCAGAAAATCCTGAATTTCTGAACATGCTAGATCCCACTGCAATGCC
This sequence comes from Terrapene triunguis, assembly GCF_002925995.2. NCBI lineage: Eukaryota > Metazoa > Chordata > Testudines > Emydidae > Terrapene > Terrapene triunguis. The sequence continues at coordinate 11,812,735 of NW_020664374.1, read as the reverse complement.
TTCCCAGCCTCAGTGATATTCAATACCATCTCTGTCAGCAACTTCTGGGTCATTAAACTAAGGGCGGAGATAACATTATTAGTCACTGGAATAATTTCTATGCAGGTAAAATTTCCAGTGGCAAAACAAACTCTTTGGGTATTCGTGTAATTGTTCACTAATTGGGTGACCAAATAACAATAAGGGCCTCTCTCATTTAACACAGTGCAAATTCCAGGAACATTCGCTATAGAACCCATCAATTGCAATTACAGATTCTTGGGGTTCACTGGTAGTGATATCATATACTTTTATCTCCACTGATCCATTCTTTTCCATTCAATTGTTCGCTTATATGGGATATCCTGAACCTTAAAAATATTTTTTTTCAAACAATATTTAAATAAATCACTAAAGTGTGAAGGCCTTGGCCATTGGTTTTATCAAATATATAGCATTGTCTGTATTTGGATGTGTTACAGGGGTAATAGTGTAATGGAGGAGATGGCAGGGGCAATGGCAATAAGGTGCCTTTGGTACTTATAATTTAAAATCCAACTAGGGAGGGCAATACATGCTGAAGGACTTATCCAAAACACAGGGCGCAGCCTGTAGAATAAACCCCAAAATCCAATCAATACCACGTTCCCAAGCATGGGTCCCACAAGTTTCTTCCTGCCAGTGTATAATTCTTTGTTTCTTCACCAGGGTCAGTTCTTAATGTCTCTTGTAGTCAGGAATCCCTGGACTTTGTGGTTTCAATGAAGCAAGTGTTCCTTCTTCTCTTTTCCTGAAACAGTGTGGTTTAGCATCATACAGGGGAGAGGTTACTAGCACATCACCCTGTAATGGTTTTGCTTCTTCTAGAAAAATCCAAAGGCACAGTAGGTCTGTCAGTGGACAAGGGAGAGGTTACTAACACTTCACCTTGTCTTTTTTTTTCTTTTTCCTGCTGTCCAGAAGGCACAGCAGAGCTAGAAGGAGAGATAGGCTTATCATCAGTCAGAGAGTCCTCCCGAGGTGGAGGGGTCTTTTTACAGTGAGAAGCATGGGTCCAGGCAGGTAGTCCTTGGCACTTCACAGCGGTGTTGGTGGTTAACAGGACTTGGAAAGGGCCTTTCCAGTGTGGAGCCAAAGCAGTCTTTCGTTGATGGACTTTACGTAGACTCAGTCTCCTTGTTTCAATGAATGTCAGGGCTGCTAGGGTCTTTGGGTAGCACTTCTTTTATCTGTGAGAAAAGAAACTAACACATTTCATTAATGCTTGGCAGTGTTTTGCAGATCTCATAGTTGCTTGGGCACATTCAGGCCCCCCTTTTCTTGGCTGTCAGCCAAGTCTTAGCTGTGGGCAGTGTCCTTGGATGGGGCCAGCGTCTTATCTTTGGACTGAGCTTGCTAGCTATTTTTTCCAGTTAACTCGTTCTGTTCTTTTTCCTTCTCCCCTTTTTGGCTTCTTTTAATCTACAAAGGAAACTTCCACTCTTCACTCATACACCTTTTCCCAACAATGAACACATACACATTGCCATTATACAGTACATTAGTCTTATTATTCAATGTATGCCATATACACCCTTCCAGTAAAATAACTTCTATACAGAGCTTTGGAGCAACAAACCAGGACAAGCACACCCACTTTTGAGGAGTCCACTCAGTACAACCTCTGGTGTCCAATAGCTTTCCTCCCTCCCCAGCCCTCTGGCTAGAAATCTGAGGTAGCCAGAAGGATCCCATGGGCAATATGGGGAGTGGGTTAACCTTCCATGTCCTTGCTTCCAAAGACTGTTGGTATGCAAATTTTAACAACAATTTTTTCAATTAAAAAAATCTGGCCAATTAAGTTTCTTTTTCTTACTTAAGCAAATGTATTAGACTTTAGTATATCACATTTTCCTGATTTATCCAAACACTTTGTATTCCAAGTTGAATAAAACAAGTATCTGCTTTTTGATTTAACCCTTCTATTTAATTTTGAACTAGACTGTCTTATGAAAATATTAAACCCAACAATTCTGGCCACAAGACAAACCCCACAAGACAGGACAAAGAACACAAAAATAATTCCTATTGTACCAGTAAATGCATGGTACATTGAATGCTGTTCAGCTGGCATCCGTTTTCTCTGATGATCTGAAAGACAAAAGAACAGAGGTCTACCCCTTCTGGGCAGTCAGTCATTGCTTAAAATATTTCCTTTATATACACATACTCTTGTTGATTTTAAACAAAACAGAGGAATTACGCCATATTTCCTTGTATTTGTTTCATAGGCAGCCCAGGTTTCAGTGGCTTCTACCTTATTAGTTAGAAAATTGCATTAATACAGATGCTTTCTGGCTTGCTTCCAGATCCAAAGCTATCCACAGCTTAAAAATTCTTACGTAAAAAGGGACACAATTAACTTTCCCAGACTTTTGATTGCCTTTTACTTCTAACTCCTGCTTTCAAACACACAGTGATCTGAAAGAGACAACACAACCTATATTGGCAGGTTTGCATTTCTTTTACCTCTGCTACAATATACACTGCACATGTTCTGGGGAAAATGCACATCCTTTCCACAATTCAATTTCCACAACACTAGCCACATCAATTTCTACACAAGGTGTAACTGTTTCTTTTATGCTTACAAAATCTCCATGCACCCCTAGTAAAGTGACAGCTCGACCACACAGAGCCAGGGGCACTCTCCTTCTCTCTCTTTACCAGATCTTTTATCTGCTATTTTGTTACCCAAAACCAAATTCAAATCTTTTATTCTCCTGGCTTTGACTACCCTGCTGCAGCCACAACCTTTGGTCTTCAGTTAAAACATTTTAAATCTTGTAAAGCATTGTCACCTTAAGGATTAAATGCTAAATACCATATTAAACAACACTAGTTTCCTGTGTCTGGCAAAAGTATTCTCGGTTTTTGCAACTTTAAACAATACCAATTCATTTCAAACTTATAAAACACAGATCCCACAAAAACCAATAATCTATTTGTCCCGGTGCCTGGTTTTCCAGTACCAGGCGCAAGGGAGTTAAGTAAGTCGGAATGTCAAAAGATCCGGATTCGGGCCAATCAGTGCCCAGGGCTGGCCAATCCTGGGTGCAAAGCTGCAACAAGCGTCTCTTCGACATTCTTTTCTGAACACTGGGTAAAGGCCATTTACTTAACATATAATCCAAAGGGCTATCCTTAGAGGGTTTTACCAGAGACCCACCCATCTGCCTGCTGACACTCTAACAGAGAATTACACAGAGAACAGAGGGAATTATGGCCTAATAGGATCCTATTACAGGAATTTCTACTAATACTGACCACTACAGGGGACTGGACAGAAGGATCCCAATTCGACCTCAGACCTTCATCGCACGCGATGGCTTCCACTCTGAGGAATTATGAATGAGAGGCTCAGTTCCGTCCACACACCTAACGCCCAAATGTATAAGACAGAAATTCATTAACCGGAGTCACCAGTAACTGTCACCGAAATATCGGGTCCACCTAGCTGAGAGCCAATAACAGCCAGACAGGGATAAGGAAGAGTTGCTTTATTCTGCAGAAGAAAGGAGAGCTTTGCACCTTGGTACAAAGACTCTGTCTTACACACATTTTACCATTCCAATTATCATCCTGGGGATTTGAAATCCCCATGCTTATAATTACTTACTCCTTTCCTTCCACTATGCCCTCAAAGTTTCCAACCTGTTTTCCAATCTCTCTATCTGTTGCCTGCCTGCTTGGGCCCGATCCTGCTTTTCTCGCTGAACCTTCCCTTCCATGGGCATCGGCTTTTTCACTACCAATTTAGCTAGGAGGGTGGGCTTCTCAACTAGCCCCCACCCTTCCTGGTCTCTTCCCTTAAACATTCTTACTCACAAGGCTACCCAAGTCCTCCCTCGTGAGGCTTGCCACCTGGGCAAAATGCATGGCCCATTGGTGTTTAACTATTCAATTTTCTCTTGTGGCAAACACACTGCTGTTACAGCATATACTGAGCACAAATAATTAAATTTTGACAAGTCCCTGAAGGACCGGTACTTGCTTAGCCAGTACTTCCTTTTCTGCCTGGAAGTCTTGTCTCAAGGCTTGCAACTTGCCCTGGGCGTAGGTTTGAGTTGCTGCCTGGTTCATGATTTATGCTCTTAATTGCTCAATTCTAGTTATCAAGTACACAACTCTTCCCTTTTCTCCAACTTCTCTATTGCCCAGTCCTGCTACGACTGGGGTAGATCCACCTGACACCCTTCCTGGTCAACCGGGGTGGAGAGAGGAATGCTAAACCCCTCTCTGGTTCTCAGACTTACTGCGGCTGAGAGTAGGCACACTTTCATACTCACACACGTATGTCCAGACTGGCCACGTCTGTGTATAACGTTCAGAGAAGGCGCTGTGCAATCTCCAACTTGCTTCCTCTCTTGGGAGGGCAGTTCTTTTACACCCTGAGGTCTCCTGGGGCATCTTTTCAGTGATTCCAATCCAGGCCGGCTGCCTGTGGCTTCTTCAGCGTCCCCAAACCACGCCGGCTCCAGGGTCGCAAAGGCAGACTGTTGGATCTCACTGGACGGTTAAGCTTTGCAAATGTAATCTCAGCACTGTAACTTGTATTGCCTTTGGTTTGACTATGTCTATATTTTTTTCACAGCCATCTGGGGCCGAAAGCAGTCTTTCTTTGTACTTAGCCTGGTCTGCATTGATTCTTGACCTTGAACGCAGATTAACTTTCTCTTTATCTCTGGACCAAGCTGAATTTCAAATTAACCCGTTCCTTTCCTCAATAGACAAATTGCTCCCATTGTGTGTCAGAGGCTTTTTGGTGATTAAAAGCTCCTCTGAGATGTATGATCTTATCTAGATTGAAGGTACCTTCTAGTGGGCATTGTTTAGATGAATTTTCACACGTGTAATGATTCCAATTCTCTAAATACCTGCAGGTTTTAGGACCATAATGTATGTACATGAAATAAGCTGGGGTACCCTTAGGGGGTGAGAGGGAATCCTTAGACTGTCCCCCACCCATTTTCCAATCACACACACAGGGAGGATGCCCTGTCCGCTCTAGCGGCACATAAACTAAGGATCTCTCCCTACAGGGTACTCACACAGGAGAGGCTAACGAGGATGGCCACGACCCTCCTACACCTCCCTTCAGCAAAGAGCGTCAGCTAGTGTCTGAGAGACGGCACCGCTTACTCTCGTTGCATCCAGTGAGATGGACAGACTGTCAGTGGCTCACACAGAGAGGAAAAGGGGAGGGAAGATGGGTTCACACACTCCTAGACCCAGGTAGCTTCCTCGCCGGACGATGCCGGGCCGAGTTAGCCCACCGTGGGTTGGATCTCCTAAAAGATCCTATAGTTACCGGGCTTGCGTTAGAGTAGTTCTGGTCATGAGCCAAAAGACTTCGCAGAGTACTCTGGGCGTCTTCCGGTAACTCTCAATTCACACTGGTGTACACCCCCCCCCCCCCCCAAGGCCTCTATCTCCAAATACCACGATGCATCTACACTATGAGGCAGTAACAACCCCTCTTGAGGCGGTAAACAACCCCTCTGTCCAGACTCAACACACTATGAGGTGGTAACAACCCCTCTTGAGGCAGTAAAAACCCCCTCAGCACTGGTGCATACCTATGCATCTCTCACATGCATATGGGGGCGGCCAAACTAACAGGTCCCCAGAACCGCATACAAATACCTTATTGGGGGCAGCAAAACAATTCCCCAGAACCGCTCTGCATCTGATCTTGCTGCACAGTCAATAAGTTCGGATGGCGTGAGCCCAACATGGACAGACGGCCCCACGGACAGTCCTCCTCCGACACCCCAATAGAGATTTCAAAAGGTCTCCTACCTCTATTGTGGCACCATGGGGTTCGAAGGGGAACGATCCATAGCAGCTGCCGGTGCCTCTGCGGGCATTGCCATCCCGGACGAGCCCCCAAATTGTCGGAGAATAACAGAGTTCTCACTTTTTGTTTGGGTACAGCAAGTCAGATACTTTATTTTCTCTCTATCAATTACATAGAGGGAGAGAGCTAAACAGGTCTCTCAACAGGTAAACAATTACAGCAAGCATTTATACCTTTCGTTACAGACAATAATGAGCAACAGCGGCATTTTGTTTATACATAGGTCATTCTGATATCTTGTTTTGCTCACTAATGTAGACTCTTAGTCTACATTCCATATTATCTACACATTATCTACACAAGGTCGCAACAACTTCTCACACAGTTCTTTCCCACTCGCCTCACACATTCCTCGCTTCTACAAATCTCGCGTTATTAGGGTTACAGTTAGCCTGACTCTTGCTAACAAACTGTCATGCATTGCAATCCCCTTCCTGTCAGTTCTTTCTCTGCTTCCACAACATTATGATACACTCTTTAGTTACATGACCACAGACTTTTTTCAAACAAAAATAGAATACTTTTCTACAACTTTCGATACACTCATGTAGCATCCCATATTATAGGACAGAGCAGGAATTCTAGAAGGGCTACAGCTGTATTAGATGGACAAAATTATACAATTGAGCAACCTTTAAGGTTTCAATCATGTACAACTGAGGCCTGTGGAGGGTTTATAGTTGATTTATTTGTAAATGCTGGCTCTGCATATAGTTGGAATTTTTTATTTACTTTAAGAATAATAAAGTAGTACAGATGGAGGAGTAGGTAAAAAATTGAAGGAGTTTTTGTCCCAGATCTTGTAAATCCTGATGGTGAGCCTGTTTGCTTGAGAAGCACATTTTAAACTACCGTAATAATAAATGCTTCTTCTGCAGTATGTCTGTGTCAAAAGAAAACAATATTGCTCATGTGAGAAAAATAATTAATTTTTTAGAAAAAAGTTATCATATGAAACATCAAAGTCACTAGAATCTACTGTGCATTATATTATTAATATCTTTTCCATGTAAATTAACTTAATCACCTTGCACATGTACATTTTGCAAGGGCAATGAGGGGATGATGTGTGTGTGCCCCTGCCCTCTCCTCCGGTCAGCCCCCTTCATCCCCCCGACTTCACTGTTTTTCCCCATGTGGACCCTGCTCTGCAAGGCCTGTAGAATGAGGGGGGATGGAGCCATGGAGTCACTTCTTGGATCTCAGCAGCACCTGGTGGGAGCACAGCACTGTTGAAAATCAAACTCTTTATTTACATACCTAAATATGGATTTAGAAGCCTGATTTCAGGCTCCTAGTTTTGAAAGAGCTTTGCCTCCGTGTTTATAGAATGTGGAAGGTATGGATGGGGTCATCTTGGCCATACTTTGAATGGGATTTGGCAGACAATTGCTGGAATTGGTGTTGGTAGATGTATCAAATATTATTCAGCCACATGTTACTGTGTGGCATTAATATCCTATTATTCAGCAAATGTAATAATGTTTAGTTCTTCATTTGTCTAATATTTACATCTATCCACAGTTTGTTGTTTACCTTTGACTCCCTCTGCTGGCTCTTCAGTAGCATAACACAAAACTGGTAGATCCTACATCAGTAGTGCATTTTGTGTGGGTTCATTCTTAATTTCTTGGTGTCAGTGGATATTTGTAAAAGCTTAGATTTTAAGTATGACCTTTCTTATTTTGCCTCGCTTCACAACCCCAGAAGTCTCCCTGACTCACCTGATGGATGACCCTCCTTTATTTCAGATTCCATCAGTCCTGAACTGAAATGATCTTTCTTAGTGAGACACGGTGGGTGAGGTAATATCTTTTATCGGACCAACTTCTATTGGTGAGAGAGACAAATCTTCTTCAGCTCTGTGTAAGCTCAAAAGCTTCTCTCTCTCACCAACAGAAGCTGGTCCAATAAAAGATGTTACCTCACCCACCTTGTCTCTCTAATATCCTGGGACCAACACGGATACAGCAACACTGCATACAACAATGGATGATCTTTCTTTGCTTTCTCTCTCCTAGCAGACTCTAGCTATTCTGCTAGGTAAGGTAATATATATTTGTTTGTGTTTGGTATTCCATCTCTAGACACTAAGTCAGTTTTACCATGCGTTTGTGATCTCTCCAGTACCTTGCTGTAATTATTCTGAAAACTTTGATGTTCGGTCTCAGTTTTGTGAATTTCACACACAAACATGAAAAAAGTCACTTATTCCCTACATAGAGGACTATATTCAGAGGTGAAAGTAAGCCGGTATGGTCCGGTATGCCGTGCCAGACTGGCCCGGCTTCTCCGGTGGTGATTTAAAGGGCCCAGGGCTCCGGCCGCTGCAGGGAGCCCCAGGCCCTTTAAATCACCGCCGGAGCCCTGCCACAGCTACCCCGCAGTGGCAGGAGCACCAGGCCCTTTAAATCCCTGCCCAAGCCCGGCTGCCGGCTGCTGCAGGGAGCCCCAGGCCCTTTAAATCCCCAGCAGCCCGGCTCGGGCAGCGCTTTAAGGCAGGGCTCCCACGGTGATTTAAAGGGCCTGGAGCTCCATGGCAGCCGGAGCCCCGGGCCCTTTAATTCACCCCTGAGCCCCGGGGCTCCCAGGCACCTCTGCAGCTGGTAGCTCTGGGGTGATTTAAAGGCCCTGGGGCTCCTAGCCACAGCCGGAGCCCCAGGCCTTTAAATCTTGAAAGGCCCCACCTCTTCCGGTTGAGGCCACGCCCCTGCTCAGGACTCCGGCATACTGGTAAGTTCTTAAAGTTACTTTCACCCCTGACTATATTGTGGGGTTTTAACCCAAGATCGCAGTAGGGATGAGGACTAGGGCCAGGAGCTCCATAGCAGCAGCATTTCTGAAGGGATTATGATGACCCATCAGAATCCTTCCAGTGGCTCTGAGGAAGCGCATGCTGGAGTGGGAGAATTTCCCTCTTCTAAAGGAAGCATGTACTGCATCCTGAGGTCAGCTCAATGACTGATGTTGGTATCTTTGTCAGCTTTCCTGCTATAGAGCTGGACTGCAGTCCTTGTGCTCAAGAGGGGCAGAGTTTGGGATTGTGGCTGAACCCTGAGCTTGAGTGCAAAGAAAATAAGTAAGAGTATGTATCTAGGAATCTCCTAGATTTATTTATAAGGTTCCTTGCACTCTCTTACCCAGTCCCTTTTCACATCCATGCCATCACAATCTAGCCCACTGTGTGGCACAGTGAGTCTTATACCGTTTGAATGACATATAAGCGCCGACAGAGTTTAAGCATGGATCTACTGCCAAAAGGAAAGATTATAAAAGTCTCTTATAGGACCCACACATCCTGGCAGATGGAAATAAACATATAAGGATTTAGCACTCTTAGAAGCTTTGGTCTCACAGGTTGTGAGACAATGCCAGGTTAATTACAAGAGGAAAGTCACAGGAACCGATCCTTATTAAAGAAAGATACACACCTATTTTTCATGTTTAAAATTTTAATGAAAGAATACAGTTGACACAGAAGGTAACAGATTATAATAGTCAGCAGCTATAGAGTGAAACAAACATTTGCCTCAGCGATAAACCTTTCCAAATGTTTGACAATTAATAGGAATAATCATTTTAAATTCAAAGACACAATTTTATAAAATGCTAAACACCTCCTGAGAGGTGCTGAATGCCTCCAACTCCATTAATTTTAAGGGAGCTGAGGGCATACAGCACCTCAGAGGACTACACCCCTTTATGTGTTTTATTAGTATTCAATGAGTTCAAGTTACTACATGGTTAGTGTAATTGTAAGTGGCAAGAGGATCCAAGAGCTCACCACGGACACAAAAGGCTAAATTCTGCTCCCGGTTACATAGGTAAAGCTCCTGTGTGAGTGGAAACAGAACTTGGCCCACCCCAAAGGATAAAATCCTGCAGTCAGATCTCTCTTGGGAGTTATTCACCATATGGGGCCCCAACTGACATCAATGAGAGCTTTTGTGGGGAGGCTTGAACAGGTTTGGACCTAGGTTTTGTATGATGTAACATATGGGTCCCCAACCAAGTTCCTGTCAAGTGGGAGGGACCCCTCATGTCTGATACCTGTTTTCCTGATACTCAACCTTTCCTCGCCTCTGTAAGAATTGAAATTGGAGGCAGCTAGTCAAACTAAAAATAAGGAAGCTCTTCACCAATTTTACAAATTTTAGCGCCAGGTATTACACCTTGGGATGGTCGGTGTGGAAAAGGTCCACTAGGGATTTGAAAGGAGGTTGCCTGTCCTTGTCCAGGTACCTGACTCTTCTTAAGTGTGGGGCCTCTATGTGGATGGGTCCTAGAGCAGCTGTCCATGCCAAAAGGTCTCCGTGGGCCCCACAGGTCAATTTCCAAGGAAGATCCGCGTTGTGGAGAAGTTTGGTTTGATCTGTCAGAAGGATGTTTGGACTGGCATGTTTGCCTCTGGCTCTGTGCTACCTGATCTGTTTTTTTCTTTTCAGGATACACCTTACTGGCTAGTTTAAGAGACCTGTCATAGAGCAGTAAGAACCCACCCAACAGCAGCAGGAGAACAGATATAAACCCCACAGGAATAGCAGCCCCAACTTTCTGAGACTTTGGCGTGGAAGGCAAGTGGTAAGAAGGAGGGAAGGCAATACTACGATTTTTCATTATGGAATGTAAATTCCAGCTTACTGGAATTAAGATTAAAACACTTGATAAGATGTTCAAGAGCCCCCCAGTTAGAAAAAAGACTAAGCTATAGTGTTTCTTAAGCTCTTTCTTATAAACACCCCACAAAGCAAAGAGGGTGAAACCTATAGCTACTGCTTCCATGATAGTGGCTAACATCAGAAGGTCTTGGGCAACAAAAATTTCTGAGGGGCTGAAGGTGTTCTGAATAGTGAATCTTTGACAGAGCATTAAGGAAGAACCATTGGCAAGTTCAGGGTTAAGAGTAAAGCAGACGTCCCAGATTCCGATCCATATGGTACCGGAGGAGATGATGGTGGTGTTGTCCACATGCCATACTCTCCAATGTATAAGTCCTATTGAAATAACACACAGAATCCAACCTAAAACACTCAAAACAAAACCAAGTAGTGGAATGTGAGAAGTGATGGCCAGGGATTTCACAACCTGGAGATTTTCAACTTCTGTCTCAGCTCTGTCAGGTGCACTATCAGCCATGCAGACAATTGCAGGTTTGCTGAAAAACACCAACATATATACAAGCATATATGGATTGGAGTGCATGTAGTACACACACAGCCATCAATCTAGATTTATATACCATGATCATCATTGTAATATCTGAGCTTCTAACCAGAGACACCCCCCATCATTTAGAATTAGTTCGACATTAAAACTTCATTTCCTCAGGGTGTCATGCTGATTCATAAAAGTTGTAGTTCAGGATTTTAATGCCCCCCATTCTCCTCTATGGACTAGACTCCCAGGCCCAATTACATTTACCTGCAGTCATGTGTCTCCCAGGATGCACCACACAGCTTGATCAGAAGGGAGTTGTTGTCCTCCAGCCAATAGGAGCTCAGCCAATAGGAGAAAAAGGGGAGTCTGAATTACAACTTCCATAAGGCAATGTGACACGATAAGAAAATGCAGTTTAATATTGAAATGACTCAGAATTAAGATCAATTCACTCAGGTAAGTTCAAAAAAACCAAAATATTCCAATTTGCATGGAACCAACCTGAAACAAAATGTTTTGTTTAGGTTTTCCTGATGGAAAAATAAGAAAAAAAAAGATCAGCAAAATTGAAATTTTCCTGTGGAAAACTGTATTTTCTGTTGAAAAATCATTTTGATGGAAAATTCGCGACATGGTGTACTCAAATGTCAAAAAATGCCAACGCTAAGTCTACTTGTGTAATCTTGATTTATGATATAGGCTATGTCTACACTACAGAATTAGGTCGGATTTATAGAAGCCGGTTTTATAGAAACCGGTTGTATGCAGCCGATTGTGTGTGTCCCCACCTAAAATGCTCTAAGTGCATGAAGTCGGCGGACCGCGTCCACAGTACCGAGGCTAGCGTCGACTTCCGGCGCATTGCACTATGGTACCTATCCCACAGTTCCCGGAGCCTCCGGCGCCCATTGGAATTATGGGTTGAGATCGCAATGCCCGGATGATGCAAAGCAGTGCCGCGAGGGGTTCTGGGTACATTGCGTCAGGCCCCTCCCCCGCCGTCACAGCAACGGCAGACAATAGATTCGCGCCTTTTTACCTGGGTTACCTGTGCAGACAACATACCACGCCAAGCATTGAGCCCGCTCAGCTCAGCTTACCGTCACCATATCTCTTCCGGGTGCCGGCAAACGTGGGACTGCATTGCTAAACAGCAGCAGCAGCTTACTGCCTTTTGGCGGTAGACGGTGCAGCATGACTGGTAGCCTTCATTGGCGATCTGGGTGCAGGCAGCTGTGGGGCTGGCAGCCGTGGTGCTGCATTGCACCAGCCCCTTGCCTTTTGGTAGAAGATGGTTTATTACGACTGGTATCCGTCGTCGTCGTACTGCAGTGGCTGTCGATCATGGGCACCCGGGCAGACAATGATGGTTATCAGTCGTAGTATGCTATTTTCTGCCAGGCGCCCTGTTGGATCATTGCATGTTAGCAGAGTCGTAGCATGCTATTTTCTGCCAAGTGCCCAGTATTGTCTGCTAAGCACCCAGAAGAGGCCGATGGCGATCTGGGTGCTGGCAGACATGGGGCTGGCAGACGTGGGGCTAGATTGCTACACAGCAGCAACCCCTTGCCTTTTGGGCAGTAGATAGCATATTACGATTGGTACCCATCATTGTCATATTGCAGTGGGAATCAGATCGTGCAATAGACCTGAAGGCTTACTGCCAAGCGCCCAGTATTTGCTGCCAAGCACCCAGAAAATGCCAAGGGCTATCAGTCATGCTGCACCGTCGTCTTAAGATGTAAAAAATAGATTTATTCTCCATTCATTTGCTTCCCCCCTCCCTCCTGCTAAACCCAGGCTTTTGAGTTCAATCTTGGGGGGGGGGGGGCATTCTGTGTGCCAGTTGTTTGTGTTTCTCCCTGATGCAAAGCCACCTTTCTTGATTTTAATTCCCTGTACCTGTACGCGGTGTCACTCGCCCCTCCCTCCCTCTCTCCCTCCCTCCCTTCTTCCCCTGGTCCGTCAGATACTACTTTCGCGCCTTTTTTCAGACCAGACGCCATAGCCAGCACTGGGATCATGGAGCCCGCTCAGATCACTGCGGCAATTCTGAGCACTATGAACACCACGCGCATTGTCCTGGAAAACATGCAGAGCCTCCTGGACATGCCAAAGCCAAACCAGGACCAGCTGAGGAGGAGGCGATTGCAGCGCGGCGACGATAGTGATGAGGAAATTGACATGGACCTCTCACAAGGCACAGGCCCCAGCAATGTGGAAATCTTGGTGTTACTGGGGCAGGTTCATGCCGTGGACCGCCGATTCTGGGCCCGGGAAACAAGCACAGAGTGGTGGGACCGCATCGTGTTGCAGGTCTGGGACGATGCCCAGTGGCTGCGAAACTTTCGCATGCGTAAGGGCACTTTCATGGAACTTTGTGACTTGCTTTCCCCTGCCCTGAAGCGCCAGAATACCAGGATGAGAGCAGCCCTCACAGTGGAGAAGCGAGTGGCGATAGCCCTGTGGAAGCTTGCAACGCCAGACAGCTACCGGTCAGTCGGGAATCAATTTGGAGTGGGCAAATCTACTGTGGGGGCTGCTGTGATCCAAGTTGCCAGGGCAATGAGAGACCTGGTGATATCAAGGGTAGTGACTCTGGGAAACGTGCAGACCATAGTGGATGGCTTTGCTGCAATGGGATTCCCAAACTGTGGTGGGGCCATAGACGGAACCCATATCCCTATCTTGGCACCGGCGCACCAAGCCGCCGACTACATAAACCGCAAGGGGTACTTTTCAATGCTGCTGCAAGCCCTGGTGGATCACAAGGGACGTTTCACCGACATCAACGTGGGCTGGCCGGGAAGGGTACATGATGCTCGCGTCTTCAGGCAGTCTCTTCTGTTTCGAAAGCTGGAGGAAGGGACTTTCTTCCCGGACCAGAAAATAACCATTGGGGATGTTGAAATGCCTATCGTGATCCTTGGGGACCCAGCCTACCCCTTAATGCCATGGCTCATGAAGCCGTACACAGGCAGCCTGGACAGTAGTCAGGACCTGTTCAACTACAGGCTGAGCAAGTGCCGAATGGTGGTGGAATGTGCATTTGGCCGTTTAAAAGCGCGCTGGCGCAGCTTACTGACTCGCTCAGACCTTAGCGAAAAGAATCTCCCCATTGTTATTGCCGCTTGCTGTGCGCTCCACAATATATGTGAAAGTAAGGGGGAGACATTTATGGCGGGGTGGGAGGTTGAGGCAAATCGCCTGGCCGCTGATTACGCGCAGCCAGACACCAGGGCGGTTAGAGGAGCACAGCAGGGCGCGGTGCGCATCAGAGAAGCGTTGAAAACCAGTTTTGTGACTGGCCAGGCTACGGAGTGAAACTTCTGTTTGTTGCTCCTTGATGAACCCTCTGACCCTCCCCCACCACCCTGTTAACTCTACTTCCCTGCAAACCAACCACCCCACCCTCCCCTACTACCCTCCCCCCTTCGAGCACCACTTGCAGAGGCAATAAAGTCATTGTTGCTTCACATTCATGCATTCTTTATTACTTCAGCACACAACTAGGGGGATAATTGGAAAGGTAGCCCGGGATGGGTGGGGGAGGAGGGAAGGAACAGGACACACTCCAATTTAAAACTTTAAAACTTATTGCACTGGAAATCATCTAGGGTGGAGTGAGTGGGTGGCCGAAGGCCCCCCCACCGTGTTCTTGGGCGTCTGGGTGAGGAGGCAATGGGACTTGGGGAGGGCTGCTGGTTACAGAGGGGCTGTAGCGGCGTTCTCTGCTCCTGCTGCCTTTCCTGCAGCTCAACCATACGCAGGAGCATATCACTTTGATGCTCCAGCAGCCGGAGCATCGACTCTTGCTTTCTGATTACAAGTTGACGCCACCTCTCCTCTTCAGCCCGCGTTTCAGCACGCAACTTCTCCTCTTGAGCACGCAACTTCTCCTCTTCAGCCCGCGATTCAGCACGCCACCTCTCCTCTCGCTCATATTGGGCTTTTTTAAAATCAGTCATTGACTGCCTCCACGCATTCAGCTGTGCTCTGTCAGCGTGGGAGGCAGTCTGAAGTTCAGTAAACATTTCGTCACGTGTCCTTCGCTTCCTTCTTCGAATATTCACTAGCCTCTGCGAAGGAGTAAGATTTGCAGCTGGTGGAGAAGGGAGAGGTTGTTAAAAAAGATACATTTTAGAGAACAATGGGTAGACTCTTTCACGTTAGATTTTGCTGTTCACAACATCACACAGCACATGTGCTTTCGTTACAAGGTCGCATTTTTCCTCTTATATTGAGAGTCTCCTGGTTTGGTGTGAGAGATCACTCACGCAGTGCCAGGACACAGATTTCAGCTTGCAGGCAGCCATGGTAAGACATATAGTCTTTGGGCTTTTTTAACCTTCTTAACATGTGGGGATGGTTTCAAACAGTTCTGCCCTCATTTCCCATACCAAGCACCCGTGCCATTTAAAATGGGTTTGCAATGTAAAAGGAGGGGCTGCGATTTCAGGTTTAACATGCAGCACAAACCCAACTAACTCCCCTCCCCCTCACACCCAATTCTCTGGGATGGTCACTTCACCCCTCCCCCCCACCGCGTGGTTAACAGCGGGGAATATTTCTGTTCAGCAGACCAGGAAGGGGCACCTCTGAATGTCCCCTTAATAAAATTGCCCCATTTCAACCAGGTGACCGTGAATGATATCACTCTCCTGAGGATAACAAAGAGCGATAAGGAATGGATGTTGTCTGCATGCCAGCAAACACCGGGACCATACGCTGCCATGCTTTGTTATGCAATGATTCCAGACTACGTGCTACTGGCCTGGCGTGGTAAAGTGTCCTACCATGGCGGACGGGATAAGGCAGCCCTCCCCAGAAACCTTTTGCAAAGGCTTTGGGATTACATGAAGGAGAGCTTTCTGGAGATGTCCCTGGAGGATTTCCGCTCCATCCCCATACACGTTAACAGACTTTTCCAGTAGCTGTACTGGCCGCGATTGCCAGGGCAAATTAATCATTAATCATTAAACACGCTTGTTTTTAAACCATGTGTAATTTTTGCAAAGGTACACTCACCAGAGGTCCCCTGTGTGCCCTCAGGGTCTTGGGTGAGTTCGGGGGTTACTGTTTCCAGGTCCAGGGTGACAAACATATCCTGGCTGTTGGGGTAACTGGTTTCTCCGCTTCCTTGCTGCTGTGAGCTATCTATGTTCTCTCCATCCTCATCTTCCTCGTCCGCCGAACCCGCTTCCCCGTTTGCAGAGAGGGACTCATAGAACACGCTTGGGCTAGTGGTGGCTGCACGCCCTAGAATGGCATGCAGCTCCGCGTAGTAGCGGCATGTTTGCGGCTCTGCCCCGGACCTTCCGTTTGCGTCTCTGACTTTGTGGTAGGCTTGCCTTAGCTCCTTAATTTTCACGCGGCACTGCCGCGCGTCCCTGTTATGGCCTCTGTCCTTCATGGCCTTGGAGATCTTTTCTAATGTTTTGCCGTTTCTTTTACTGTTTCGGAGTTCGGCGAGCACTGCTTCATCTCCCCAGATGGCGATCAGATCCTGTACCTCCCGTTCGGTCCAGGCTGGAGCTCTTCTGCGATCCTGGGACTGGGACTGGGACTCCATCATGGTTACCTGTGCTGATGGGCTCTGCATGGTCACCTGTGCTCTCCACGCTGAGCAAACAGGAAATGAAATTCAAACGTTCGCGGGGCTTTTCCTGTCTACCTGGCCAGTGCATCTGAGATGAGAGTGCTGTCCAGAGCGGTCACAATGAAGCACTGTGGGATAGCTCCCGGAGGCCAGTAATGTCGAATTCCGTCCACACTAACCCAATTCCGACCCCCTAAGGCCGATTTTATCGCTAATCCCCTTGTCGAGGTGGTGTTAGGAAACCGGTTTAAAGGGCCCTTTAAGTCGACAGAAAGGGCTTCGTAGTGTAAACGTGTCCAGGCTTAAGTCGATTTAACGCGGCTAAAGTCGACCTAAACTCGTAGTGTAGACCAGGCCATATAGTGTTATTGAAGTGTTGTTGGTCCCAGAATATGAGTGAGACAAGATAATATCTTTTACTCGCCCAACTTTTGCTGGTGAAAGAGACAATCTTTCAAGCTACACAGAGCTCTTCTTCAGGTTATTATGACAGTCATTATGATATTCATCTAATTTCACCTCACCATTCTATAGATGACTATCGAGTTACTCCTTCCTACATTAATATTCTTTTCATGTATAAACAGTAGAAAAAGCAATTTTAGAACTCTTAAATATCACAATCCACTAGTTAGTCCCTGATCTATTTGCAAAGTGAATTTTGAAGGCAAAATAACCTAAGGTATTGCCTTCTTCACATACAGTATGTGTGTTATGTACAAGAAATTAAGCTACTTACAGTACCTCAATATTGAAGGAAATGCTTATGAAGAAGGGTTGATTGAAACATTTTAAAATATCAGATAGACACAGCATACTCTGGAATGTGATTTCTTGACTTCCTTACTCCACTTCGTCATTTTCAGATGTAACCTGATAGGCTTCCCATTTCCTGTGGGAAGAAGATGAAATATGCATTGGTACTAGTAGAGTTTATCAATTATTTCTTGGGAAAAATTATTCAAATATTGTTGCGGCATTTTCATTTTCTGAAAACTAAGGGAAACTAGGATCCGTTAAACTGGTATTATATTTAAATGCCCATGGCTGAGAAATCAGTCATTTGCAGTTACTAATGACCACACTAATATTAAGTTCCCATGGGGAATCAAGACTAGGCTAGTTTGTTAAGTTTTCTGAATTTTATATTTGTAAATTGCGGATATGCTTGTGACATGGGAATGTAATGTGTGACCCTGTTCTCCTTTATGATACTATGTAACTAGTCTATTAATCAATTGACTGATAGCAGAGCTATAAACAAACAAAAGTTGAAGAGCATCTTGATACCTTGGGTCACAATTCTGAAGTCACCATTCCATTAAAGTGGTTAGTTTTCCTTACCGTCATTTCTGCCTTGATTGCCTGATTCTTTTGTGTTTCATGACTTTGGATAATTCAGGCTGGTACGTGGTTTCCTTCATACCTGTCACCAACCAGCCCAGGATAAGGTGGATAGGCAATACCACCCTATCCACTGGAGGGGACAGCAAAAGAGACTCCATTATCTCTGTCTTAGTGCTCTCTATTAAACAAGACAGCCTAAACTATTTTAATAGACAGGGAGAAGGTTGGAATCAAAATTGTAAATTGGGGAGGGGGCAGAATCACAGGGTTTCTCCTTCATTTTCCACTGAGGCACAGAATATTTGAAAAGTGCACCAGCTCGTCTTTCTTGTATCCATATAGAAGCCTTCACCATCCCCGTAAATCTGGATCAGAGCAATAATTTGACACAAATGCCAGACATACCAGCTGTGCCAGAGTAGACATCCAATCCTCTTGTCTTGAAACATTAATGAGTACATCAAATCTGGATGTATGGACACAGATTTTGAGAAAGCCTTTGACAAGGTCCCTCACCAAAGGCTCTTAAGCAAAGTAAGCAGTTGTGGGATAAGAGGGAAGGTCGTCCCATGCATCAGTAAACTAGTTAAAACACAGGAAACAAAGGGAAGAATAAATGGTCAGTTTTCAGAATGGAGAGAGGTAAATAGTGGTGTTCCCAGAGAGCTGTATTAGGACCAGTGCTGGTCAACATATTCATAAAGGATCTGGAAAAAGGGTGGTAACTAGCTTGAGTAATTTTGTATCATCTGCAATTTTTAAGTCCAAAGTAGACTGTGAAGAATTACAAAGGGATCTCATAAAACTGGGTGACTGGGCAACAAAATGGCAGATGAAATTCACTGTTGATAAATGCAAAATAATGCACATTAGAAAACATAATCCCAACTATACATACAAAATGATGGGATCTAAATTAGCTGTTATCACTCAGGAAAGAGATCTTGAAGTCATTGTGTATAGTTTTCTGAAAACATCCGCTCAATGAGCAGCATCGGTGAAAAAAGCCAACAGAATGTTAAGAACCATTAGGAAAGGGATAGATAATAAGACAAAAAATATCATAATGCCGCTATATAAATCCATGGTATGGTCACACATTGAATATTGCATGCAATTCTGGTTGTCCCATCTCAAAAAAGATATTTTAGAATTGGAAATGTAGAGAGAAGGGCAACAGAAAATGACTAAGGGTATGGAACAGCTTCTGTTTGAGGAGAGAGTAAAAATATTCAGACTTTTCAGCTTGGAAAAAAGACTCAGGGGCAATATGATAGAGATCTATAAAATCATGAATAGAGTGGAGAAAGTGAATAAGGGAGTGTTATTTACTCCTTCACATAACAAAAGAACCCGGGGTCACCCGATGAAATTAATAAGCAGGAGCTTTAAAACAAACAAAATGAAGTACTTCTTCACACAATGCACAGTCCACCTGTGGAAGTAATTGCCAAGGGATGCTGTGAAGGCCACTGTTGGAAGAGAGGATACTGGGCTAGATGGGTCATTGGTCTGACCCAGTATGGCCATTCTTATGTTCAGTGATGCTGAAGAACACATGCTGTCAATTGCACTGAGTTTGGTACCAGAACTGTGATTTGATCAGTGAGTTGCAGTGTATATAGTAAGTGTTGTGAAAGTGAAGTGGTGAAACAAGTTCAAGCTGTACAATAAGTACTGCTGTGTCCTGAAACCTACAGGCATAGTCCATTGGTGCTGATGCTATTGGGACAAGATTCACTAGAGGTCAGAACCAAATGAGTCCACAAGTTGAGACTATATGTGGCATGAAGCTGCATCGTTCCCTCTGAACCTGACTCAAGCACTGATCTCTTGGTCCATAGGCACCGACTCTGTGGGTGATCCGGGGCTCCAGCACCCACCAAAAAAAAAAAAGGGGGGGCCCGGCCGGGCCGGCCCAGGCTTTTTTGCCGCCCCAAGGGGCGAAGGAAAAAAAAAAAAAAGCCGCGATCGGCGGCACTTCAGCAGCAGCTCAACCGCGCCGCTTCATTCCTTGGCGGCAATTCGGCGCTCCGAGAGGGACTGAGGGACCCGTCACCGAATTGCTGCCGAAGACGCAGACGTGCCGCCCCTTCCCATTGGCCGCCCCAAGCACCTGCTTGCTGCGCTGGTGCCTGGAACCGGCCCTGGTGCTCAGCACCTATGAGCCACAGTCATTGGTGGCACGTGACTCTTGCATTTGGGGAGGCTGGGCAGAAGTGCTGGAAGCTCCCAAGAAGTGTGTGTGGGGGCCCACCGGCACCTGGACTGTGGCCCCACCCCCAGTCAGCCTCCTTCCCCCTAGGCTCTGCCCCAACTCCGCCTCTATCCTCGAGGCCGCACCTCCATTCCGCCTCTTCCCCTGAGGCACCCTCTGCCAAGGCACCCTCCATCCGCTCCTCTCTGCCCCCTCCCCCGAGATTCTCCCACCCCCTGCTTGCTCCTCTCTGCCTCTTCCCCTGAGGCATCCCTATCCTCTCCTCTCTGCCCCCTTCCCTGAGGCCCCCCTTGCCCTCTGCTCACTCCTCTCTGCCCCGTCCCTTGAGGCCCCTCCAACTAAGATACCAATGATAGACACATATTCAATAATTAGAATATGAAAAGTGTATAGATATGCTGAAAATAGCCTCCCCTCAAAACTGGCAGAGGCCCCCCCACAAACACATATACACCTCTTCAAGAGCACCCACCAGCAAAAACAAAAGTCAGCACCTGTATCTTGGTCCATCAATGTTCTAAATGTTACCTGGGTGTCATCTTTGATTCAGACCTATCTCTAGGTCTTCATGTCCAGGCTATGTCTAAGTCTTGCAGATACAGCCTTCTCTATCCATCCACACAGCTAAAACTCCTGATCAGGCTTTCATCATCCCACATCTCATAAGAACATAAGGATGGCTGTACTGGGTCATACCAAAGGTCCATCTAGCCCAGTATCCTGTCTTCCTACAGTGCCCAATGCCAGGTGCCCCAGAGGGAATGAACAGAACAGGTAATATCAAGTGATCCATCCCCTGTCTCCCATTCCCAGTTTCTGGCAAACAGAATTACTGCAAACATCCTTTTCTCTGACCTTGGCCAATGCAATCTTGCCTGGCTGCTATCCATTACTGTACTTAGCACTATCACTAAACTACACAGAAAAATAATAGGCTATTCACACACTTAAGAAAGTATGTAGATTTTCCAGCTGGTCAAGACTCCTCTATGACTGTCTCAGTAGCAGAACAAACAAATATTGCTGAACAAGGACTCTCCTAAACTGTTAATTCTAGAATTTAAAGCTAAACATTCTCATCCCCTAAATCTTGTTTCCATGGTTATTGTTTGTAACTAGCTCATTTGATAATTCTATAACGTACACACTTCAGAATGCTCTAGAACCTTGCCACATGAGGTGGGGCAGCCTTCACTGTGACATCTGCTCACCTGAACTCTTTAAACGGTAGTAACCATTGGGGGAGAGGCGGGGAGAGACTGAATAAATGTCAGACAGAATAACAGTTATAGTCCATTCTTCCTTATCTCCGCTAAAAGCTGTCGGTGTACAGAAAACAAAATTGTGCATTGCGTCTCAGTTATGGATCTGGAAAGTACAAGTTATATGCAGCTTGGCACAACACAATTATTTGGCTGGCTCTTTGGAAGCTTCCTGCTGCTGTTCAGGCTCTTCAGAAATCCCTTAGGGTCATATACATGTTCATGCATTTGATCCAAAGCAGCCTATTATGAATCTTTCCTGTCTCTTAAATGATAACAACATGAGTTTGAATCCAAGATCCTTCTGCACTACAGCACAGACCGCTATCACTTGAGCTAACCAAGTAACTCCATTAGCTTACCGCAGCAATAGTATACTGTTATCATTCTGCCAGCATGTTACAGTTACAAAACAGTAAAGATAGTCTTCATCAAGACTTTAACCCAGACAATAAATAAAATGAAAAATGGCTCTCTTCCTACTGTCAGAGTTGTTACGGAGGTCTAAAACTCTTTGCCAAATTACTTTTCCAGGAATCTTCCTTGTTTAACAATTTCACTCTGATTAGAAGCAAAACTCTCACTCACAACTTACCTGATTGTAGAAAATTCCTTACTCAAAACATCCTTCAGGACAAATGCCTTTTTGTTGCCACACTTTCATTCTGCTGGAATCCCAGTGAAAATATAAAGTATTTCCCTTAATAATAATCTTCCTACCCTATCTCTTTTTACTATAGAAGTAAACTCTAGAGGAGAGGATTTTCCCAGCCAAAAGTCTGTCCCATTACAAAAATAAATGAAATAAAAAAGCAGATGGGGAAAATCTCCCTTCTCATATTTAGAAACACATTACAGTAACTCCTCACTTAACATTGTAGTTATGTTCCTGAAAAATGCGACTTTAAGCGAAACGATGTTTAGCGAATCCAATTTCCCCATAAGATTTAATGTAAATGAGAGGGTTAGGTTCCAGGGAATTTTTTTTCACCAGACAAAAGACTATCTATCTATCTATACTGTGTATATATATACATATATACAAACACACACACACACACACGCAGTATAAGTTTTAAACAAACAATTTAATACTGGTACACAGTGATGATGATTGTGAAGCTTGGTGGAAGAGTCAGAGGGTGGGATATTTTCCAGGGAATACTTTACTGCTAAATGATGAACTAGCATTTGGCTGAGCCCTCAAGGGTTAACTCGTTGTTAATGTAGCCTCACTCTACAAGGCAGCAGGCATGGAGGGAGGGGAGAAAGCATAACAGACAGAGACAGAGACACACACAGTGTGTGTGTGTGTGTGTGTGTGTGTGAGAGAGAGTGAGACAGAGAGAGAGAGAGATGCACATCTACCCTTTAAGTCTTAAGTACACTGCCTTGTTAATTAGATCAGCTTGCTGAGACCGCAGCTGCTGCCTGGAAGCTCCCTCCGTCCTGAACCCTGTTGTGTGTCCCCCCTGCTCTATGGAAATGGGGTAAGCGGGGTGCAGGAGCAGGGGGAGGGGGACACGCTGACATTAGCCCCCCACCTCCCCCCATACAGCAAGAGGAGTCTCTGGGAGCAGCTCCAAGGAAGAGGGCAGGAGCAGCACATGGCAGTGGGGGGAGGGACAGCTGAATGCTGGCAATTGCTAGCCTGCTGGGCAGCTGCTGCACAGGGAACTTAGGGGAGCAGGGAGCTGATAGGGGAGCTACCAGTCCACCCTGATTCCAAGCCCCCACCAGCTAGCTCCAACGGGCTGTTCTTCCTGCAAGCAGTGGACAAAGTAGGCGGCTGCCAAACGACGACATTAGAAAGGAGCATTGCACAACTTTAAACAAGCATGTTCCCTAATTGATCAGCAACGTAACAATGAAACAATGTTAACCAGGATGACTTTAAGTGAGGAGTTACTGTACTCATTAAGTGATCAGCAAACTTTCATAGATTCTAAGGTCAGAAGGAACCACTGTGATCCCATTTAAAACAGGCCATAGGAATTCCCTGAATAAATTCCTATTTGAAATGAAGCTGACCTAGTTGATTTAGCCTCTTGATAATCAGCCCAAAGCTCTCAAACTTCAGAGAATTTCTTTAGGGCCCTGTTGCACATTTGACAGGCATTAAAGGCTAAATTCAGACTATCTGTAAGCAGGCACAAACTGAAATATTTTGAATATAGTTGTGTATTCCAGGGGCTTGATCATCAGCTGATGTAAATTAGTGTAGCTTCATTGACTTCAGCTGAGAATCTGGACACAGGTATTAATTTGACTCAAACCAGCCTGTTCTAGAAGCAAACTGTAGCTCTGAAACTGTGATGTCTTTGTTTTCTGTGTACAGCATTTTTGAATTTCTAAGATCTCTGCCTGTGTAGAGACTGCATTCATTCTGCACTCAGAGTGGCTGCAACCTGTTACCCAGTGCAGACCCTCATGGAGACATTCTGGGCTGGATTCACAAAGGGACTTATAAACCTAACTGCCACTTTAGGCACCTAACACCAATATTTAGGTGCCACCAGCATTCACAACCCTGTGCTCAGCTGCCACTTTACCCTAGAGGTGCCTAAGTCTCCACAGCACCTAAATTTCAGCAGGTGAGTAGGTGCACAGCTAAGTTGGGACACCACTCAGCAGCTGGGTATCTAATTCATCTCTAAGTCCCAGCAGGATTCACAAAATGGGCATTCCCCTACTTATCTTTCCTTTGGGGCGTAACTCCGTAGGCATGCTATGAGCATGCATACACCCCTACAAAATGGCCTGCGAAGGGAGTAGGCTGTAGGAGACCTCAGTTCAATTCCCTCCTCTATCTGATGTGGAAAAGGGATCTGAATTGGGTCTACTTCCTCTTGGGACAGAAGCCAACCACTGGGCCAAAGGATATAAGTGGGACACCACCACCTGTTCCTTCAGCATTTCTTGCAAAAAAAATCGTTCAACACCTAACTTCAGGGGAGAGTTGATGGCTGTGAACTCCAACTGGAGATAGGTGACTCTCTCTGATCCAGCGTTAGGCACTTAACTCCCTTTGAGGGCCCCACTCCTGTCCTCAGCATTTCCTACTGGCTAGGTTAGGCAGCTCTCCATTCAATATACTGGCTGCTGTGATTCCCATTCTTAAGCACCTAACTCTCCTTATGCATTGCACAGGGAGTCTGGGTACCTACCTCACGGCTGTGAATTCCACTAAGCTGCAGGGTGCCTAAAAGTTAGGTGCTGCAACACTCAGCACTGCAGTGACCGAGTCCCTTTGTAAATCTAGCCCTATGTTTTGTTATTTCTTTTTGTTGTTTTCTTTAATAAAAAATAAGTTCATTTTAAACTAAATGGATGCTCTTTGAATACGGAAAAACATAATGTGATGTGTGCTCTTAAGATAAAAGGCAGCACTACAGCTCTGCTGCACACGCCCTTTCCAACTTCTGTTTTAATAACTGCAGCCAGTTAAATGAGCAGTGTCTGCCTTAATCAACCCCGATAACTAACAGTGATACCATTAGAACCCTGTGGTTGCCACATCCTCTCAGGAATGCTGAATCACTTTGTAGTGTGCACCTTCACCCTTGTCACACCAGGCCAGTGGCACCAACTTTTTTTTAAAAGATTACAGGTTTTAAAATACTACTTAGAATACATACATACAGCACTTTCCATTTTACAAGCACTTTACAAACATTAATGAACCCTCACACCATTCCTGTGACCTAGAGCAAGTCTACACTACAGCACTACATCAGCACAGCTGCACCAATGCAGCTGCGCCACTGTAGCGCGTCTGATGAAGACACGCTATGTCAACAGGAGAGCCCGTCGGCATAATTGCTCCACCATGGTGGGAAGCGGAAGCTATGTTGGCAGGAGAGTGTGGACACAGTGCGTGTGTGGACAGTGCAAAACTTGCATCACTTGTGGGGCGGCTTTTTCATACCCCTGAGCAATGTAAGTTAGATTGACTTAAGCGGTAATGTAGACCTGCACTTAGATAAGTGTTATTACCATTTTAGAGATGGGAAAAGAGAGGCAGAGACAGGTTAGGTGACTCTCCCTAGGGCACACAGAAGACTAGTGTCAGAGCTGGCATAAGAGCAGAGTTGTTCCTAAGCCTGAGTTCAGTCACTTAAATCAATCTGCCAGACCGGGCTGACCTAAAATCCTCATTGTAAACCCTTTTTAAAAGCATGAAAGAAACATGTTTTCTCTGTCAACGTTGTCCTTTTTCATTTGGCCACAGTGGTTTGGTTTGTTGCTGGTTTTAACAACACTGTAATGAATGTGGGTTTTTTTCCCCCTGGAATTTGTGGCTCTCTTTTTTGTTCAACATCATCATCATCACTGAAGTCAGCAATTAATCTCTCTCTCAAGGAACAGGATTTGTTAACTCATGCTCCCTCTGCTGGCTCTTAAGTAGCAGAGCACAAAATGTGATAGATACTGCCTTAACAATTGATTAAGCTTGTTAATCATCTCATTGCACTCAAAAAATGTGTGTCAGGCTGCAAGGTGGATGGAAAAGTAGGGCATTCATAGATTTGAGGCCATAAGGGACCATTATGATCATCTAGTCTGACCATCTGCATAACAGAGACCATAACTTCTGGTTAAACTAGCTGCATACATATCATTTAGAAAGACAGCCAATCTTGATTTAAAGACTTTAGTGTCAGGTGTTGATTACAGTAGGAAAAACTCAATTAAATGAACAGGTCAACAGTGAAAAGTTAAATACCTATTTTGAAAGAAAATAAAAACTTATAAAGTTCACGTATATAGAAGACAAATGATAGCAGTCAGCAACTGTAGAGTGAATCAACAGTTCACTTCAATGTTGAGTCCGTAGCAAAGTCTCGTAATTATTAGAAATAGCTGTTTATGTGAAAGTCACTAATTATATACTTTGTTGGTGTGCCCCTATGTTCCAATACTAACATATTGATGTCACTGCAAATCCAGAGAGCTCCTTGAACACACAAAGTCACTGGGCTACTATGTTTATCTTGTAGCTATGCTCCAGCTTTCTCTCATGCAGCTCAAGTCTGTTATCAGACAGCACCGTAACATCCGGCATCACAGGATGTTTGTAAGAAAGGGAAAAGGTCCCACTCATCAACAGCAAGATGACAGACACGATCCCGACAGGAATAGCAGCACCAACTTCCTGTGCTTCTGAGCTGGAGGGCATGTAGAAAGAAGGAGGAAATGGGATAGCACAATTGTATGCTACAGAATAGCAATTCCAGGTCACTGGAACTAAGACACAGACACCCGCAAATATTTTCAAGATAGGAAAAAACTGATAGTCTGAGTTTTGGGAAGAATTTCCATATAAATATTCCTCAGAGCAAAGACAGTGAAAGCTTTTCCTAGTGCCCTCAGGACTATAGCAGCCAATACAAGAACCTGGGCAACAGAAATTTCCTGGGGAATGAAGGCATCATTGAAACGGAATCTGTGACAGAACATTATTCGAAGGTCTCTGGAGACTTTGCCGTGACTGTTAAAACAAACTTTCCAGATTCCTACCCAAACAATGCCAGAGGAGATGATGGTGGCGTTACTTGTATGTCACATTCTCCAATGCACTTGTCCCATTGAGATGATGCACAGGATCCAGCCTAACGTACCTAAAGCGAGGCCAATTATCTGGAGGTGAATACTAGTGGCCAGGGAGGTCATGGTCTGGAGATCTTCAAAGAGTGCCCGGATCCTGTCATGGGCAAATGCAGACAAGTGCAGGTCCACTGAAATGAAGCGGAATATAAATAAAATAATATATTGTTTCTTTATACGCACACACATTAACACATATGGGGCCAGATTAACGCATAGGCAAAGCCAGGCATGTGCCTAAGGCCCAAATTCATGGAGAGGCCCATGTGTTAGGTCACAATGCCACTCACTCAAATTTGGCCTGACCGCTCCTCTGTCATGACAAAAGGACAGCTGGGCCAAACCTGAGTGGGCAATGGAGTGGCCAGCACTGTGCCCCCTTGCTGCTGCTGTGGAGCCAGCTCTTGCACCAAGGCTCCCCCTCCTCCGGACAGGAGAGAATTCACTTAGCTACATCTGTGTAGCAGGAGCTGAAGGTGCTTAATAGCTCACAAGTGCAGCTGCACTGGCCTTATATGAAATCATCCACATCACCAGAGCATCTAATTTAGCTGGCCAGGAGAGGGGCCCAGAAGTTTGTTTGCCTCGGGCCAGATGATGAGTTAATCCAGCCCTGTGCACATACGTACATGCAACACCCCAGTACTCGGCAGAGCTACAGGCCTTTTGGAGGGAACTCCTGCTGCCTCTGCACTGGGTGCCATGGCAACTAGTGGGCAGGGTTCTGAGCCAGCTGGGAAGCAGACAAGACCCAAGTGCAGAAGCCTGGTTCTGCTTCAGCTCCACCCACATCAGAGCCTTTTGGCTTTAGGAGGACGGGCTTCCTCCCTGGACACTGGAAAGCAAGTAACCAGGCATAGGCGCTGACTTCCCCTCTTTCTCCTGGGTGCTTAACCCTCCCCTCTGCCTCTGCCCCCGCCCCTACTCCACCCCTTCCATGAGGCCCCGCCCCTGCCCCTTCCCCACTCCCATTCCAACCCCTTCCCCAGAGTCCCAGCCCTAACTCTGCCCCCTTCCTGCCAATATTCTAACTCATTCCCCAAATCCCCACCTCTGGCCCCGCCTCTGCCTCCTCTCCTGAGCGTGCCACATTCCCATTCCTCTCCCGCCTCCCAGAGCATGCTAACGCTGCCAAACAGCGTTTGGTGGTGGCCGGGGGGGGAAGGTGGAGGAGCGGGGACACGGTGCGCTCAGGGGAGGGGAAGGAGGTGGGGCGGGGAGGAGAGAGGAGCTTGGCTGCCAGTGGGTGCAGAGCACCCACTATTTTTTCCCCGTGGGTGCTCCAGCTCCGGAGCACCCATGGAGTCAACACCTATGTAACCAGGTACTCCACAGGCCTGCTCCTGCTCCCATTGAAATCAGTGGGAATGTTACCAGAAGAACCGGATCAGCCCTTGTATTTTTCTTTTCAGGTCTCTCCATAATGTTTTCTCTTATTTCCCTCTGCTCTTTCTTCAGTATATTTTCTGCCGTCTTTGAAAAGCCTCTTTCTCATTTTTTTGCTCTTTCATATTCGCCCCAGCCATTATCGTCCATCCTACTGCCATGTTGTTTTTATTGATTATATGTATTACCATAGTGTCCAGGATCCCATGCCTCTTCACTCCCCTTCTTCTCTTCTCTGTGTCCCCTTGCTTCCCCTAATATTCCATTTTCTGTCCGTGTGAAAAAAATAAAAACATATGTAGAATCCTGTTTATCTGAGCTTCCATTAGTCGTCTTGAACCACCAACCACCCGGGATTGAGAGCCCTGGGTGTCTGGTGGTTCAGTTAATACAGAGAGCCGGATAATGGAAGCTCGGATAAATGGGGTTCTACTGTACATCAGTAAAACATTGTGTTCATCTGATCCCTAATATATATTGCGGCCAGGGAAACTAAACTTCAGCATTTCATTTTAATTGCGGAAAAAAGCAGATTTTTATAGGGTTTTTATCAGAGATTTTTGCAGGTTTTTTATCACAGAAAACTAGGATCCCTGCTCATTACTAATATTTAGCACCACATAATTCTGTGTATGCATGAATTAATTCTTCATCACTGAGGATAGCTTTTTAGGTAGGAACAATGTTCCTATAGATTTATCCAAGGGCACTGGAACAATTTGTATAGTGGAGGTGCTGAGAGTTTTGAACCAAACTGTAAACCCTGTATATAATGGAAACCACTTCAAGCCAGTGGGTGTGGTAGCACTCCCTACTCCGCTAGTTCCAGCATCTATAGATCTATCTTAAGAACATAGTTGGCCTTCATTACTACAGTATCAGTGCACCACACAGTCTTTGCTGTATTTATCCTCACCACACCTCCCTGAGGTAGGGAAGTGCTATTACCCCATTTTACAGATGTGGAGCTGAGACACGGATTTTTAAAGGTGTTTAGGCACCTAACGATGCACTAGTAGCCTAGTCATAGTTACAAAAGCTTCTAGATGCATAACTCCCATTCAAATACAACTAGGAACCTATTTGCATGTTTAGGCATCTAAATACATTAAAAATATAGCCATAAGTGACTTGTCTAACATCACTCAGGAAGTTTGTGGAGGAGCAGGGAACTGAACCCAGCTCTACCCAACTAGCACTCTATCTACCAGCCCATCCATCCTCTCTCCAGTAAGGAGATGGGACTACACTGATTCAGTCGGGGAATGGGAATATTTTTGGTTTAGAGAAAGATGGCTTTATGAACTGATGCGGTGTCTGGTAATGTTGATGGTGACATTCATAAAAGGAATCCCAGCTTAGTTTTCCTTAGTGGATATCTGAATGTACTTGGAGCCTATAATTTTCATGTCCATTAGTGTGTTATTTTAAGAGAACAATTTGCCACAAGTGCCTTCATTATTCTAGTACAGAATTCCAGATAAATTCTGTGCGAGGTAAATTTGAACATTTAATTTTAGCAAAAAAATCTTTGTTTTGAAGTATTTTAATCTCCTAAAGTTCAGGAAATTGCATGTGGCATTTCAAATTTTTCCAGGTAAGACCAGAGTGGGTTAAGCACTAAAATAGCCTTTTAACTTTAAAAAAATTCATCAAAGGACTGCTTTTTAAGGAGTTTATGCCATCAAAGAGCAGGAAGGGAAGGTGAAGAATGGAGGATCAAGGCACTATTTTTCCTCGTTGAGAGAGAGAAGGCCCTGGGATAATTATTATAGGCTTTTGGGGCAAGGTTTGGCAACACTTACTGCTCAATACAGTTGCAGAGTTAAGTCCTTAATTTCTAAAATCATATTCCTTATTTCATATTCCTAAAGCAATGCGTTCTTTAATAACTCCACTGTTTATTTCAAGATTCAGTTTAAGTTGTCCTCTTTTTACAAACTTCCCATGATTTGCTCCAGGCCTGTGTTTCTGAACTTGCATCTCTGATTTTTCTCTGGTCCTTTCATACAATCTGATGTGAGAGCCTTCTACTATGAAACCCCTGCCATCTGAAACAGCCATCTTGTGTCTCTAAATCACAGCTATGCTCCACGTCTTTTCAAATCTCACCAAAGCCATCATTTTACCCTTTCCTACATCTTTTTATTCCCTCTGCTTTTTTTCCTTATTAACTTTGCCACTGTAATTTAATTCTGCAAAGCGTTTTATGCAGTTTTAAAGTAAGACACTATACACAATTATGTTGTATTCTGTCTGAAGATGAATCTGTGTGTAAGTAGCTGGAAAATGATTTTGGAATGTTAGAAAGGAAATCCACCGGTCATTTTCTGATCTCTCTTCACAGTAGCATCCCATAACATATATAAGAACAAAGACATTTCTTCCTCACATTGGTATGTGCTTAAGAAATAGAAGTACTCAAAATCAGCAGTGAAGATAGCCCTTGTGAAAAATTGTTGGATCAAAAACGTGTATTGCTTTCCTGTCAGAAACAGCATGTTTTGCAATATAACCTCTCCTGTTCTCCTTTGTTTCAGCTGTAACTGGGAATGATCCTCATTTTTTCTGGGAAAAAGATAATCTTCATTCGCACAAAGATATATTCAGTCAGTCAGATATTCACTTTGTATGCTTTCACAATATATTGGATTATTAATTAGTTCTTTTTAATTTGGTCCATTATTTAAATAACCACTGCTGGGAATTCAGTAATAAACATCTATCAATAACCAATGGAGTACAAAAAGTGGCATGTTAAATTCTTTTTAATTTTACATCCGCAAACTGCATCTACTTTTCTTGAAAAAATATTTTTCGTGTGACCCAAACAATTTTCACAGAAACACTTCCAGTATATTACAGTCTGCTAGGGCCCAATCCTATTCCTAATGAAGTCAATTGCTTTATCAATTGATATCAGAGCAACAAATAGACAAGTGAGGCAGATGTTACAAACAAATCAGTATCCTAAAATGCAAAGAGGTATAGTCTCCTTCTTAATGCATATGGATTGACTGATGTAATTCATTAGTCAATTAAAAGAAAAGCTCTAATTCTTCTTCCCCTAAACAGACATTTGTTACACCAGTGAAAGCTTCAAACAGATAATCCAAAACACCAAACCACGATCAGAAAAATAAAACAGGTCTGGGTGTGTTTGTAGACGGAGCTAGTATAGAGGCATTCCAAGACAGGGTGGAACCCACAGGTCAGTTTCAAGGTCACTAGTAAGGTAGCATGGAGAAGTCTGCACTAAAGCTGATGGATTGTACCACATTTGTAGAAAAAAAAAAAAAACAGGAGCTTCAATTTTCCCGGATGCCAGAATCTTAACCTTCATAAGCAAAACATTCAATAAAATTTAGGTTGAAATCCTGGTCCCACTGAAGTTAATGGGAGTTTTGCCATTGATATCAATGAGGCCAGAATTTCATTTCTGTTTTGGGAGACATCCAGGGTGTTAAAACTCTATGGTATTTGACTACAGACCTATGTTTTGATGTACATAAATACACATTGATAGTCTTGCTATTGGTGTTGGATATTAAGTTTGAACTGCATCAAGGGACAGGTTAATAAATAACAATATATGCATTTATATGCTGTAGAAATTTATAAAGAAATAAATACTGTTTCAGGAATATACACAGGCACACAGTACAACCCCAATTATCCAAAGGTAATGGGAGCCACCCAAAGCTTTCAGATAATCAAAGGAGCTAGTGCAACGGTCTTTGAAATCTGTGCTCTAACCCCTAACACAGATTTCTGTTAGGTTGGCTGTCTCTCTCACCTTATCACAGTCCTGGTTACTTTACAATTCAGACCTTGTAGAGCTCAGAAGTTCCATACAAACAGTGCTTCAAAGTCACACCTCAGGACACAGTGAACAGACAGACATCAGCACGGAATGGAACAGTACCAACATATACCCAAATTTCTACATGTTTTTGTTTTAGCTAAGAAGAATGAATAAAAACCCAACCCAATGGTTCAGTGAATGTGGTCGAGGAAAACAGTTGGAATTACACACATTTTATCTCCAAATAAACTCATCAACATCTGTGCTGCTGCTTCTTTTTATTAAATTTAAAACTTTAAAAATGTTTTGCCAGAAAATGTTCATATTTTATTACTTTAGTGAAATACACACACACCCCTACCTTGTTCTGCTACAAATACAAGAAAGTAAAATGGAAACTTTATTATGTATAATATATCGGGAGAACTGATAGAATCTTGATTATCTGGAACATTTAAAACTATACTGGACAAAGCATTACAAAATATATCATGAAGATCCAACTTTCACTAGCAGCAGGCTGGAATAAATTAGCTAATAGGTCTGTTCCACCTCTAATTCTTTTGGTTTCATAAACAGTATTCAAAAGTGTTGTATACAGTTACAAACAGTTATAGTATTAAATAATAAATAATTACAGAAGGTGAAAGAAATTTCAAGTTAGACACAAGAGAGAGAAGCTACTATTTCAGAGAAGATTTAAAAAGTAGGGGGGAAAGTTGATGAGCTTTGGAGATACTCTACTGAAAGTGGTATAAACTGCAGAGGAAAAGGCTCTCTAGCAACAGTGGCAAGACCGTAAATTAGAACCATCGAGAAAGCTGGTTCTAGCAGCAGAGGAAACAGAGAGGTAGGAGAGGGAGGCCAGGTTCATGGGATAGACCAGGGGAAGTCACAGTGTGTCAATGAAGAACCAAATTCCCTTGTCACATACCCATGCAAACCTAATGATTTCAATGGAGTTTGCATGGGTAAAACTGAGGCAGAATTGGCCAAATCAGGCAGTTTTGAACAGGATCCTGAAAGGAATGGAAGAGGAAGTAGAGTTGATTGGCAGGGGGAGAAGATGGATATGGTTGCATGTCTCCCCAGAAGTGGAAAATTGGAAGAATTGCAAGAATTTGGCTTTGCTTTCATAATTTTCATTTTTTTTAACCTCAGAAATTAGGAATGAAAAGCAACAGCAGAACTAATTACCAAAAATAATAACTGCCAGCCAGAACTGGTTTGTTGGCATTCTACATCTTGTATAGTTAACGTTTACAAGAGTATTTTAGAAAAC
The DNA here is from genome assembly GCF_002925995.2 of Terrapene triunguis. Taxonomy (NCBI): domain Eukaryota; kingdom Metazoa; phylum Chordata; order Testudines; family Emydidae; genus Terrapene; species Terrapene triunguis. The sequence goes on along the minus strand of NW_020664374.1, from coordinate 11,779,194 downwards.
ACATTGTAATTAAAGCAATGAATCTTCATGTATGTTCATTTATATTCCTAGGACTCTTATAACAGAGATTTGAAAATTCAGGGCCCCTCATGGGACTTTATTCAATAAAAGGTCTCTTACCACTACTGCTCAATTGTTCCCCTGAAACCCTGATTTTTGTGGGCTTCTCTGGTTTATTGCTGTGCTTTGGACATTTTAAAAAATCCAATTAACATATAAAACAGTTGCTGCCACCAAAAGTTTCATGCATGGATTTCTGATGATAGAAAGAACAGATTTCAATGTAAGAAATATTCTAGTAGTGACACTGGTCAAAGATGTTTCCCTCTTTCACATTCCTTTTTGAATTAGTGCAGTCTCTGATCAAGAAGCATATGTTTGCAGACTTTCTGGATCTTTTGTTTAAATGAGGAACTGATAACACACCATACCTCCAGGTGAAGACTTGCAGCAAGCAAAGTAAGGACATACAAATAAATATAGGGTCAAATACAATCAACTTCAGAGGGCACCCTACAGATAGAAGAGAAACTAGTAAGACATCTTTAGTACAATACATGGAGACTCATAATACAATTGTAATGATATTCAAGTTGAGTTTGACTACAGTACGTACTGGAATTCTTGATATGTCACTGAAAGTCTTCTATGCAGGACAAAAATATCTTGGGAGCAAAAAAAGACAAGTTCACATTTAGAAAATATAGTTGCACAAGGTGCATAATATTGGAAGGACCTAATTCAGTGGGGCAACATCAATTCCTTGAACATATTAAACAGCTTGTTCTTCTAAACTTTAATACATGACTAAAGTCCATATATGCAGATGATAACAAATGCTTGAAGTCGGCAGCTGTGGCACGAATCAACCAATCGTCTCATCGGTGAGTCCTTGATAATGTATGGCAATTAATAGGATAGTTGTTTTATGTCCAAACCACTAACCATGGCCTTTACTGGTATTCATCTGGTTTGAATACCCAAATATTAATGCCACTGTAAGTTAGAATAAGATCCAGATAAGGCCTTAACATGCAGTTCCTGGGTCATTATATTTATATTTTAACTATGCTCCACCTGTCTGGTCCAAAGTTCAAGTCTCTGTTATCAGGATTACACCCCAGCATTTGGGGTGACAGGAAATCTGTAAGAAAAAGAGAGAGTCGCACTCAGCAGCAGCAGGATGGCAGATATGATCCCAACAGGAATAGCAGCACCAACTTCCTGAGCCACTGGGCTGGAGGGCATGTAGAAAGAAGGGGGAAAGGATATTGTTTGGTTGTGCACTACAGAATAGAAATTCCAGCTCACTGGAATTAAGACACAAAGACCTGCAGCTAGGTACAAGAATCCAGCCACTAGAAAAAAACGGATGATCTGAGTTTTGTAAAGTATTCCCATATAAATATTCCTCAGAGCAAATATAGTGGAAGCCATTCCCAGTGCACCAACGACCATGGCAATTAGCAGGAGGCCCTGAGCAACAAAAATTGCATTGGGGATGGAGGTCTCATAGTCATTCATTTTATGACAGATCTGTTCTTTAAGGTCAGAGGAAACGTGGAGATAACTGATGAAGCAAACTTTCCATACTCCCACCCATGCAATGCCAGAAGAGATGATGGTGGTGTTGTCCACATGCCATACTCTCCATTCCACAAGTCCCATTGAAACAGTGCATAAGATCCAGCCTGTTGTACCAAAAGCAAAAGCAGCTAGTTGGAGGTGAGAAGTGCTGACAAGGGAGGTCATGGTCTGGAGATCTTCAACAAATGTCAAAATTCTGTTGTGGGCATATTAGCCATACAGACAATTGCAGAGGCACTGAAAAAAAAACACAATATATCAGTATGAACATGATCATATTAGTTACTTTGTTTGTGTGTGTATGTACGTACACATGAGAGAGTACACATACAGAGGAAGTATCATAGTCTCCTTTCCTTAACCATGGTGAATTTGTGAAGATTAGTGTTTATAACTGAATAACATCAAGATTTTCTTTCAATTCACTTTGTTGTACTGGGGATGGGGAGGAAATGTCCCCCATTGGCAAGTATTATACGATTTATTTTACATTCCTAAACCAAAAGGTAAGTTTCATGTATTTCCCAAAGTTATTTTCTCCATTGGTGCACATTGTGATTCTAGTATATCTTACAGCCTTGGAGTCTGAAATCCTCTGTTTACCCACAGAATGCAGGCAATGGCCCTGCAAGCTTCTTCATTCCACCACTGTACCTCAACTTTGAGCTGAAGGGATCAACGATAGACAGACTGAAAACGAGAGATCTGTAAGCATCAACTTCCCCATTCATCCCCATTAAGATGAAGGTAAATGTCAGCATTTATAATGATTAAACTGAGAATGTTTTAGCATTATTCTTGGATTGAGGGTAGATTTGGGACTGAGTAGAATACTATCCTTTTCTCTGTTCTCCACACCTACATAGTGGAATAACATTCTCTAGTGTCTTAGATTCACAAACGGTGACTCATTATAACTCACCCAGCTTCCTCAGTTCCAGACACCATGGGATAGTAGTGGAATATTTCAGTCCTTGGCTCATATGCTGAGTTTACCAACAGCATGCAAATTAATCATGCTGATTGATTTTGTCATGCAGAAATTTTTTTGACTAAGAACTGGGCTGACACCCCCAACTGTTTCACATAGGCTTTCAAATAACTATAGCAATGATTCATTGCCACTAATGATTATTGGACTTGAATTTAATTTATTACGCAGACCTGACAGGCGCTATACATCTTTAAATTGCATGAGCTATCCATTCTCCCATCTCTTCCCTCTTTTAATAATAGTCCAGATAAATTTAGTTTATAAACTGGGGGCTTGATTCAAGAAAGAATATATTAGGCCAAATTTTTCTCTCACAACAATAGGTAGATCTACAGTGAGGGGTTTTGAATGCTAACACACATAACTTTTCTATATATTTAACTTTTTAGAATTTCACAAATATATCCAAGCCATATCTAGCTAGCTGCTGTTCCTTACAAATAATCTAGCTGAGGGTATAAATTGTCAAAGATCATTTTGGAAATCTTGGGTAGAAAAATCCAATAGTTAGTCTCTTTATCCAATAATATATAGTAGGTCTGGACAAAAGCATTCTTTCTTGACATACTGGTATGTTGTATACTTACTTCAGCATTGAAGATAATGCCAGAGAAAACAGGATAGCTAAGGCAGTTTTGGGGCCCTAGCTAGATATAGCATACTCTTCAGTCTGATCATATCAGCTTCCACTGCACTTCTGTATTTCAGACAGAATCCAGAATGTCCATTTCCTGTGGGAAGAAGACAATCTCCATATTGCAAATGTATATTTAATCAATTGTTTCTTTGGGGGGTGGGGAGGGAATTACTCTGGCAAACCTACCTATATTTTTATCTGCTCAAAATGCATTACATTAATAAAGGCTCTTCAATCTGGTACATTATTTAATCATCTCTTTTATAGAAATCAGTAATTAATAGCTGCTAATAACCACACTGGTATTACGTCCCCATGGGGAATTATAGATGGCATGTTTTCTGTCTTAGTTTCACATCTACGAAGTGCAGCTATTATATTTGTCTAGCACTGGGAGCACTGCATATAAAATTTTCATTGTTGAATTACCTCCGCTCTTATTTAAGTGAGTTGACGCCAGTAGGAACAAAGATAGGCCAAAGCGGAATACTTTTGAAACTCCCACCCTTTGAGCAGAGCCCAAAACTCTATATTTATAAACCACTGGTAAATAACTACTCTGTTCATCAGCTGACTGCTACCAGGTAGAGCTGGCGAATTTCACAACCAAGTCGGTGTCACAAAATATCAGAACTCATTAGAGCATAGTCTCATCTTCATGCACTTGGATTTACCTGTTTGTTTTCTTGTAGAATTAAATGAGACTAAACCCCTGGATTATTATTCCCACTGCCAATCAAACCAATCCACATTTTAGCTTAGCTCAGAAGAGACAAGAGGGAATTTTTTAAAAATCAGAAAGAAAGAAAGAAAAGTTACAAATCAACCTCTCTTTCCTTTTTAAAGATTGATTTTATTGAAAGTAGCAAAAATGTTATTTGAAATTTAAATTAAAAAAGGAGGGGGGATTTACAGTAATGCATTGGGACCCATTGGATTGTTTGAGGATGGCAGAGATGTGGTTTCATGTTTCTAGGATGCTCAGAAAAGAAAATTTTGCAGATAGCAAAAATGTTGCTTTCTTCATTCCCTGCAGGTTGGGGAGCCTTTAAATCCAGGTAAGCAACATGAGGTTTTTTTCATTAATCAAACACTTGCAAAGTTTATTGAGTGAAAATATCATTGACCTGCAGAGGGCATTTTGCTTTAAGATTTCACTGGGTAGTCCATGACTCAGCAAACTGACAAAATGCATTGACGTGTATGAAATGCCAAGGAATGTATTGTTGGCTGTACAGTACATTCAACACCTTTATAGCATTAATCTTAATATCAGTTTGGGATTTATCTATCATGTTCCAAAATTACACAGCAAAATTCTGACAGAACAGTTGGTTAGACCAGTGTATAAACAGCATGCAAACTTGTATACTTGTGTGTGCCACAGGCACAAGGACCCAAACTAATGGTGCTACATATTATGGGCAAAATTCAACCTGATGCAGCCAGACACTATTTTCATAGGTTTCAATGGGGAATGCATCTTATTTCGTCAAGGAAGAACTGGATTCATTATTACTTTTCAGTAAGAATATGGCCTTCAGAAAGAAGCTAAGGAATGCCATTTTTAATTACAGGTTTCAGAGTAGCAGCCGTGTTAGTCTGTATCCGCAAAAAGAACAGGAGTACTTGTGGCACCTTAGAGACTAACAAATTTATTTGAGCATAAGCTTTCGTATGCATCCGATGAAGTGGGCTGTAGCCCACGAAAGCTTATGCTCAAATAAATTTGTTAGTCTCTAAGGTGCCACAAGTACTCCTGTTCCATTTTTAATTTTAATTAAAATCTTTGGTTCTTCTGCAGATATTCCCCTAAAACACCTAAGGGGAAAAAGTGGAAGCTCAGTTGCAGTGCACATTTAGATCTAGACTGGATAAAGTACTAGCAAAACATACTGTAAGGAAACAATCCAACACTAGCATCAAGATGAACTGGATGACTTACTGGACTGTGTCAGTCTCTGATTTCTGGGATTCTATCAATATCTGGAATTAATAGATTTAGTGTAGTAAAACTATCCAAATGTAGTATGATGATACAACATAAATAACTTTGAAATTCCCTGTTAAAACCAAGACAAAAGCTCCTCTGAGTATAGGGCCAGATTAATGCATACCCACTATAGAACTGTGCCTAAGGTACCAGCTCCTGAGGTCAAATCTCAGTTTATGTATTTTTAAAAGTATTTTTAATACCAAAAAATAAAAAAAAGATACTGCAACATTCACCTGAGTCTGCAATAGAAACAATAGCTCAAAGAGGGATGAAATGTTCCGTGACTCTATAGGAGGTTTTAACTCCAGAACACACAGCTGACTGGGGCCCCACTAACACCATGCTGGAAGAGCCAGAAGAAAAGTGCACCAGTTGCTCACATACAGATTTGACCCAGCTGCTAGGGAAACTACTGTGGGCCCTCCCTGCTGCTGAACCCTGCCTTGCTGAGGGGCAAAGTGGGCCTTCCTGTGGCCACTTCTAGAATGACCAGTTCCAACCTTAACTATGGAGTCACTACCAGGCACCTCCAGAATTATATGAAATGCTAGTGGCTACCAGTGTATGATGTCATGGTTTCTTTGAGGATTAGATTTAGAGAAGGAGTCTTTAGGAGAAGGGAGAATCTGAGAAGGGAATGTGGTGAAACGAAGTATCAAGTTTATGTAGGCCAGCAGCTGCTACTCATTTGATAGTTCCTTACTATTGTTTTGTCTCTTACTAAGGTGACCAGATAGCAAGTGTGAAAAACCAGGACGGGGGTGGGGGTAATAGTTGCCTATATAAAAGAAAGCCCCAAATATAAAATAGGGACACCTGGTCACCCTCTCTCTTACTAAGTCCTTCATTTTTTGTTTCACTGGGATATTATCATTTCATTAGTATGTTGCATCGAGCGCTAACTAAATAGAGCAGGAGTGAGTAAATACGAAATGTAAACTTGAAAGCACTAGATGGAGAGTTGTAAAGTAGTCTATGGAAAAAAGAGAAGACAACAGCAAGATGATAGGAGAGGATATATTTAATGAGTTTGCCTGAATAAAGAATCCCAGTTAATCCTACTGTCCGACTGCCTATTCTAGTCAAAACATTGCCTGGTAATGATTGGCTTAGAGAAGATGAGGTGAGCAAAACTACATCCCATGCCCTAGAGGGCCATGATTTTCCTCCCATCAGTTACAAGTGATGGAATGAGAGATCTGGACTTACGGTGAAATGCCTTCAACTCTGGTCTTGCAACTTGTGGGAGAGGGAAAGAAGACTGCCCTATGAACTGCCATTTCACTGTATAGTTTCATACAGTTTCTTGTATTACTTGTGCCTAAGAATGACACTTTTAATAATACTGCAATTGTTCAAGAAATAAACCTCCTCTGTTCTTTGACAGAGGTAAGATTTGCTGTCATGGCCATGTGTGTGCTACAGTTACAAGTGTAGAGAACAAACAAAACTGCAACCCTTCCATAATGCACTCTGAAACTAGGTATATATTGAAAGTTGTCTTTCTTGTCACTTTGTTTATTCCTTCAGATCACAAAGGACTAAGTGACAAACTCTTGTGGCTGTGTTACTCATTCTCAGCTCAGTGAAACATAAATAGCAGCAAACCTGTTTCCATTTTAAGATCAGTGCTACATATAGTGGAGAGCTATTTCTAATAACTCTTTAACACCCTACTCTACATTCATTAAGTGGGTTGTCCAATCTGTTTAAAAAAAACCCTCCTATCTACCCACAGACAAACAGGTTTGAACAACAGCAGGTGAATGAAGGAAGAAGGAGCAAAAAAGATCTTACAGTGGTTGATATAAACTGTTATTTTATTTGTGCATTAAATGCTGTTATTAGGGGGTAGGGGATCTTAAAAAGTTCTGGGTCCTGAAGTTCAAATGCTTAGTTCAAACTCTCTAAATCATTTGTGAGTTGTCCTTATCCCACCTGTATGCCCCTTCTGGCACACGACTCTCCATATAACAGGCTCTTGCTTCCTTCTACTATCTTCTTACAATGGGAAAAGTCCCTGATTATCCTGCTCTTTGGGAGGTGGCTGACAGAACTTCTCACTCATCTCCAGTTTCTGCAAGGGGCAGTTTGATGAACATACAGTATGGAAATCCTTATGTTCCTATTGTCATGGATGCAGGGCTACCTGCAGCTCTGACCCCTTCTCTGAATGCACACACCTCAGATATGAGGCTTTGTTCCTGTGATTCCCTGGGGTGGAATGATTCTTCCACTCTTAGACCAGGTCCTGGACTACAGCACCTTGTGGATCAACTGTGCTTGCCCCCAACTGGGTTTGGTTATCTGTGGTTCTTCCCTCACAGAGCTTGTGGCCAGTGGTGAATAGTGACCCCCAACAGCCTTCTTAAAACAAGGTGTGGTTTAATCTTAACAGAAGGGACAAGACAAAGTGTAGCAGAGGTCTTTAGAACAATAAAGCGTCTATACTCATGTCCATTGTATCAAAAGACATACCCCAGACCCCTGCTCTCTGGAAGGTCTTGGTCTCAGAATGTTTCCCAACAGTCTCTTCTTTTGAGGGGCTGCCTTTTTAATCCAGCCAAAATTCTCTGTTCCAGTTTTCCCGGCTTGGATACCCCCCGTGGCTGCCAGCTGAGACCCTCTCTCCCTTGACACACTGTCCAGTGAGCTTAGCAGGGTGTCAGAGGTGGAACTTCACAAAGAATGGCTTAGACATTTACCCTACAGTGTGGGTAAATGGGTGTTTCTCTGAAGCCATTGTCCTCCTTCCTGCTTGAATTAACCTGTTGTATTCATACACCCATCCTGCTTACAACAGCCAGACAAAGAGAACATATAATAGTCACAAATTATTATAGAGCAGTTTCAAATCCATCACACCTATGTTCCACCCTGCTCTGGGATTATGCTGTGATGGGACATTGTAACTTCTCTGCCCATTACTGCTTTTCTTTCTGGTTAACATTTAAAAACTTTCTGCAGTCAGTGTGGCCAGAGCACCTGCTTCAGGAGTTTGGGGGCGAGAAAGTTCCTTATGAAAATATTTCTTAACCTGAGAAAAAGATTTAGGTTGGTTATAGAATGAGCAAAAACTCAGGATTTCCATATTCACTGGTTTGTTGATCCCCTAATTTACATTCAGGGGGTTGAAAAGACGGGTTTCTTTTCTCCTCTCTAAATCCCTCTATTTTAGGGTTGGTTATTTTGTTTGTTTTTGTTTGTGTTTGAATGAGGAAACGCTGTGGCCAGGAACAACGTGGCATGGTTAGTACTGCCTTGAGTAGAAAAGGCAGGTGCTGTTGAGAATTTTCACACCCAGCTCTGCCAGGGTCTCTTATGTAGCCCCTGGCTTTTTTTGGAGCTTCTTCGAAGAAACTCCCACAGACAACATCCCAGGTGTGGCAGCTGGGGAAAAAAATGAGACAGAAAAATGGTTGCTTGGTAACACTGAGCAGGTATTCTTTCAGGAGCCTCCAGAAAGAACCCCAGGACCCCAAAGGCCTGCCTAGCCTGGGCGACACAGGAAGAGGCCAGGAGTCGGACGGTTATGCTAAGGCAGCCAACTGCAGGGCCTAGATAACCTGCACATGGCTGGGACTGTGCAGATATAACCCACATACCTCTGGGTGTGGTGCTCTGTCCCATCTAGTGGCACCGAGACCACTTAGAGAGAGATTAATGAGTCTGCTCTACAGACTTAGCTAAGAGCCATATGGCTCTTATGGCAGTAGAGGCTCATGCACTAAGGTCCCAGGTTTGATCCCACCTGCAGACGACCGAGATCTGTCGGCGTTACACAGACATGTGCACTGAACCCAGACAGCCACAATATTTGGGGGAAAGAAGTTGGCTACAAGAGATCAGCTTCCAGTTGCTGGAGGAAATGCAGCCCCTCAGTTGCTCTCTGAAGGAAGGAGCACAAAATATCTAGTGCCCATTGGCCCGAGGATGGTCCATGGAGCCTCTTAGGGGAAGGAATAAGAGACTTCCATCACTCTTGGGACACCGGGTGCTCCAAGACAGGGCTGCACTTCATTTTAGTTTTAGTCCAGCTCTCGGCTTCCCTGCAGCAATAGTCAACCCAGTTTTGACCATAAGCTTCTGCAGCTACAGAAGCTGCTTCTTTTCCTTCATAAACCTGAAGTCAGACTTACGGGGTTTCAGGCCTTTCCCAGAAAGGCACCACAGATTCCACCCCACCCAGTTACCATCTATGGCAAGGAGGAAATCAGACATGGACACACACACTCCTGCAGTTCAGCTGCCATTCCAGGTCCCTTATTCCTCAGGTTGGCAGATTCAAGGCACAATTGTATCTTGGGTATCCCAGAAAGCCATGGATTTTTTTCAGCAAAACAGAGCCCCAACGAGGAGACTCCAAATCACACCCAAGGCCTCGTGTGGCATATAACACTTAAATTATGTGGCAGCAAGGACACTGGAAGTTTTGGTAGCAGGGCAGGGGATCATTCAGACTTTTGGCACCCATTAAAGTGCAGAAGATGGTTTGGATTTTTGGCAACCTGAAAGCAGTTAGTATTTTGGGGGTGTTACTTTTCCCCACCCACTCTTCTTACACAGGGGTGAGATGACTTGAAATTTGGGAGAGGGATTTTGAATTCATCCTCCACTCCAGCAAACCTTAACAGCAAGTGCCTCCCTCACTGCCCCCATCCTCCCACCCCTCGTGACTTTCAACAACAACAGAGAACAATTCATTCAATCTTTGTGCTAAAGATAATGAAGCAGTGCTGCCATGGGAGACGGGTGTGTGGCAGCCCCGCACCCTTGCTCAACAACCCACACCTGCTGCAGGGATACAAAGACTCAGAGAATTTCCCTCTGGATCTCAGGACAATCACAAGGTGGGAGGGAGGACTACATCCTCAAAAGGATGATCAGGCGGGAACTCTTGCCTCCATGCAAGTGATAAACATGACTCAATATAAATGAAATTCTACAAATGATGACTAATAAACCAGTAAACCAGTAAAGTGTAGTATGGTTTTCCCTATTATAGAATCATAGACGACTAGGGTTGGAAGAGACCCCAGGAGGTCTATTAGTAGCCTCCTTCCTTGTTAAAAGGTTTTTGCTATTGGAAATCTAGTGTAATTTTTAAACACCTTGAAGAGAAAATCCATTATAAACTCATCCCTATAAAATCCACATAATACAGTGATATGGAATGAGTTTGCCTTCCCGCATTAACACAAGAACTCATTTTACCAGCTTCGTTTCATTTCATTTTTAGCAAACGTTTTCATTTGTTGATATTTTTAGCATTTGGTTGTGTTTTGCAATGGATGTTCAAATCCTATCTTAGTGCAGTTTTATTGCCTCCATGCAGTTTTATTGCAGCATTTAGGGTGTAGCTTACTAACCAAATCCTTTGCTTGATTCAAATCTTCCAACAAAAAGTAAGTTTCAAAAACGGCAGGATAGTAATTAGATAATTCTTAGCAATATCCCTATGATTTAATGGCTGAAAACTTAGTTCTTCAGTTCCCAGTTGGGAAAGCAAACTTTAAGGAAGCAAAGAAATACTCATATCTCCCCCCATCCTTTCTCTATCAGACCTTCATAAAATAAGTAGTACAAAAAAAGAGAATCTTACTTTTGTGGGTCTGTGAGCGGCCTGAACCACAGACGAGTCAGTTGCATGAAACAGAGTTCTGGACACAGAATGCAGAGAGCTGGAAAAAACGCACCTAGGTGGAATGGTCTGATTTTTTTGAACTATGGAATAGGTACCTCACAGTTCTTTTCAGACTCCCACTAAGTCAACAGAGATATAATGAGGCAGTTAATCATTAACACGCTATAACATATGATGTACATTTTACCATATAATTTTAGTTGCACTAAAACTTTTGTCAAAATATTTAAACGCACATTTTAAATTCAGTTTTCTGTCAAGTAATACTTCAGAGACATCGTCACAGTGATTAGGTGAGTTTAAGACCAGGAGGAACCATTCTGACCCTCTAGTGTGAGGTCCTGAAGAACACAGCTCATAGAATTTGAAAACTTAGAGAGATGGTGTCATAACTTTTTTCTCCTGTTAAAGTCTTGCTATCACATTTCTTGTGCACCTAAAATTCACAGTTATGTCGTGGTGGTGAGGAGGAATGCAGGAATGGCTCCCAAAGCAAGATGTGAACTACATTATTTGGTTTGCCATTTGGAGAAACAAATCTGAGCTGTTGTGTTCTCTTTTTGCCTGGAATTGTTTTGACTCCATATCTGAGTAAGACGGCTAACACATTAACATTTCAATAAGGAGAACTGCTCCGAACTTGCTATCTTGAAATCCATTTTTCTTTCTTTCTTCTTGGTTTTTAATTTCTTCCTGGTTTTTCCATGAGTGAAAAAAATAGCTCTGATTTCCTGGTAGGCGTCCTCACCTTCCTTGCATTTCCTTCTGGCTGGAGCCCACAGTAATTTTTTGTTATGTTCTACAGGCTCTTACAAAGAACAATTTCTATCCCATGTAATAAGTGCTGTAATTGGCTATTGCTTGCAATAAAGGGCTCTGCTAGGAGAAAGAAAATCCTTTTCCTGTTTCCCCCTGCATCACCTTACATCCCCTGTTATCTTCTCTGGGATGGATAGTTTCACGGATTTGTTCTGTAGGTAACATGGTAGGGTTCCCTGAGTGGGGGTACAGGAACTTTCCCTCTCTGTTGTGGCTGCTCCAGATTGAGACTCTTTCTTTGGCCGGGGATAGCAGGGTTGTGGATTTTGTCATTTTGTTGCGCAGGCACATTCGGTTGCTGGCTTTATGATCGTGTATCAGGATGTTGCGAGGTTAGGTATGTTTTTGGATGGGCTGAGATTTGTTGTTATGGTTGGAGCCTGGCGACAGCCCTTGGACATTATTACAGATCTATTGATTCACAGGACCACAAATTTGGGCAGTAGGTTGTGGCAGCTAGGAAATGGATTTCCCTTCCTGTGCCCAAGAATGGTGTGGCACATGGGACAATGCATTTGTGGGTAAGGTCTAAATGCCCCGCCTATAAATGAAGCACCAATGCCTCTCCCCATGAGGAGAACAGGACTGGATTCTTGGAGATTCCCAAGGATCAGTGGTTGTGACAGCTATGCAATTTTCAGCAATTTCATTGCAGAGATCTTTTTTAATTATGTTTAATTGTCATTAGAGTCCATTGTATTAAATGAATGGTTTATGTACCATTGAGGGCTGGGGTTGTATGTCACCTCTCAAAGGGGGAGATGTGCAAGACCTGGGGGTTCAAAGGACTCTATTGAACAATGTGCCAGACAGGAATGGACTTTTGGAACAATAAGTGTTGTGACAAAGTTCCTCCTCTATCTTGGTGGGTCCTGCGCTTATTGGCGGATTTTCTTGCCTCAGAGATTCACCATGTGGGTTGGGGAACAGCCCAGAAACCTTCCCCTCTGGAAGAACCCACAGTCCAGGTCAATTGGGAGGTTTGGGGGGAACCCGGGCCCACCCTCTACTCCAGGTTCCAGCCCAGGGCCCTGTGGACTGCAGCTGTCTATAGTGCCTCCTGTAACAGCTGCATGACAGCTACAACTCCCTGGGCTACTTCCCCATGGCCTCCTCCAAACACCTTCCTTAGTCTCACCACAAGACCTTCCTCCTGGTGTCTGATAACGCTTGTGCTCCTCAGTCCTCCAGCAGCACACCCTCTCACTCTCAGCTCCTCTTGCTCCCAGCTCCTCACACTCACACCACAAACTGAAGTGAACTCCTTTTTAAAGCTCAGGTGCCCTGATTAGCCTGCCTTAATTGATTCTAGCAGCTTCTTCTTAATTGACTCCAGGTGTCCTAATTAGCCTGCCTGCCTTAACTGGTTCTAGCAGGTTCCTGATTCCTCTAGTGCAGCCCCTGCTCTGGTCACTCAAGGAACAGAAAACTACTCATCCAGTGACCAGTATATTTGCCCTCTACCAGACTCCTGTACCCCACTCGTCTGGGTCTGTGTCAGTGTGTGAAGTGATTTTCCTGGGGAATATCTAGGGGGATGTGAATGCAAATTCCCCACCTCCAGTTATGTAAATACCCAGCCTTTTGAAATGATGGCCTGAGGCATAAGCCATTGTCTGCTAATCGCCTGTTATATGAGAACAAGATCAAAGGCCAAAATTATATAAAGGAAAGGCTAAAGTATTCATGGTTGTTCTGTTTCTGAGACAGTTATGAACTTGTAACCATCAGGAAAACCAGTTGGGGAGTTTTGAAGGACTGACATATATGAGACCCCGCGGTAGGAGTTGGGGAGACTTCTGGTAAGCTTTTTAGCATGCACATGCGGGGGAGGGGTATTGTTTTTCTCTGTAATGCTTGCAGTTTAAGAATCAATATGCTCAATTATAAAGAGCTGTATGATAATTTATAACTACGGGTTATTATACTGTTCATAGTCTCTGGAGAGAAAGCAAAGCAGAGTCTGGCTTGCTGGGGATATCACGGTATAGGCAGGGAACTGTGCAGGCTGAAAAATTCCAGTCAGGAGGAAGAAAGAAGTGGTTTCTATGGAAGAAAGGTGATAGTTTAGGAGCCGGAAGCCTGCAGTGGGTGCTCTTGGTAGACTACGAGGTGGGAATACAGGTGCAGTTGCCCTGAACTGTGACAGTGGTCATTCCTATGTAGTAGCAAACCCATTGTCTCTGGCCTGCCACACTCTGGAATAGGAGGGCTTCTATGAGCCTTGGATTAGGTGAGCTGATCACACTCAGAAAACTTTGAGACACTCTCTAAGAGCGCTCCTCTGATCCCCTTCCCTCATTACTGCTGCCAGGATGTGTCATCACTCAGGAGTTATCCTTGATTGAGTTATCTGGAATTTTTGGCCACGCAGCTGTAGCTTCCGTCAATGGCACACTTAGACAAGGTATCTGTTTCAGTCCTCTTTGGCTGCTTACCACTGGCAAAAAACCACTGCAACATTTTAAAGATGAAAACATGCATAAAAGTGAGATTCTGATATGTCTGTCAACTGCTACTGCAGCACAATGGCATTCTATTTCAGCTAGACTTCTGTGGAGCTTTCCTGTGATGCGTGTGATAATGTAACCCATTGCATAGGCTGAGCCGTTTCTGTCTTAAGGGGTAATGTAATGTGGCCAAGTAACTGGGATATGAAAATTGCCTACAGCGTCTCATTAGCATGTTATTATGCTTTGTATAGTCACACTGCCTCTGTTATCATGTAAATGCACAAATTATTAAGGAGGGGATGGAAACTAGGGAAATTTTCTGCCTGCCTCTTCCCCACCCTCCCTTCTCACATCTCCAAATTATTTGTTCATTGTGTCTAAACAATTACTAACTTCCCAGCCAGGAAATAAAATTTCTCCTCTCTATGGGCCCGATCCAAAGCCCATTGAAGTTAGTGGGAATCTTTTCACTGACTTCAAAGAGCTTGGGATCAGGCCCTGTATGTTCTGTGGTTCACAGTATATGTTCAATAGCCTGGAACTGGAAATATTTGCTGTAAATGAATTTTCACTACGTTTGCCAAGTGGAAAAACAGGCTGAAATTAAGCCACAGCGCTGGACAATGACTTTACAGTTGGCCCTGAGCGAGCAAGCAGTAGTTTGTAGCTGCACAGCCCCATGAATGGACCAGAGAACAAATGGGGACTCAGGCACAAGTCCCTCCCTGCTCCTCTGGGAGGAAGAGAGTAAGTGACTTCACCTCCTTCCATGGAGAAGCTCATTGGTCCCTGTGCACCTGGGCAGCTAGTGTGGACAGTGAGTTGAAGGGTGCAGGTGCAGCCATGTCACCACTCTGCCTGTTTGTTTGCAGCAGGAAATATTGGGCGAGTAGCCCCTCTTCCAGCTATCACAGCAAGAGTCAGTAGCTGACACTTACACCCTCTTACTCTGCTGGGTGGCCAAGCAAGGGCTGTGACAACTAAATATTCACTCTGCTATAAAGGGACTTCACACAGTGCATATTTAGCTGTGGAACTCATTGCCACAAGATGTCATTGAGATCAAGAGCATAGGAAGATTGAAACAAAGGATTGGGTATTTATATGGATAACTGCCAGAGTTGTTACAATAGTAAAGATTTTTTTAAAAAACCAAGAATACTTAGAAGAGAAAAACTAATTCTTCCGAGCATATGCTGACCTCTAAATGGGAGTTGGAAGAAACTTTCCAGGTGAGCAGGTTACCCCATAACTTCCAGCTGGAGAGGTTTGGTATCGTCCTCTGAAACATCTACTGTTCACCACTATTAGAGACAGGATACTGGACTAGATGGATCACTGGTCTGATCCTGTCTGGCAATCCCTCTGTCCCTGAGCCTATGCATGTAATGCTTGCATGATGTGGTGAGAACTGGAAGTGGTTGCTAAACAAAGCTTGACTTTTTCTCCTAGTGAGTTTATCCCTCTGACTCATTTTCCTCAGTGAGTCCCAATGCTTTGGAATGCTGAAGTACAGTCAAAATGCTGCAAGGTAGTTTTTGCACAGCCCATGAAGAAAGGCAGCTGTGGCTAAAATCGTCTCCAGTTACACTGGGTTCCAAATGGGAAACCTATAAAATCTCAACATATTTCAAACCACATTCAGTCCATTCATAGCCAAGGCAGTGGTTCTTAAAGGAGTCCTTCTTAAAGGAAACTGATTGCTCAGTTGGACAGGATGATGGAAATCTCATTAGGATGCAGTGGAGTGGTTGATTCAATAATATGAAAGAATGGATACATAGCAAAAGCTCTGGGCCAGATTCTCAACTAGTGTAAATGGGCCCAAGCTACACGGATGGCAAAAGAGCTCTGTCCATGTGTACTAGCTGAGGGTCTGGCCCTCTTTTTCACTGGTGCTTTTGTTGTTGCTATTGGCTTTGTTTTAGATACCCTTGGATTTTGCTGTAGATATTTTACATGCCCCAAAGACCTGGAAGAGGCACATGATTCTTGATATTCCATCCTTCCAATATCCAAAATATCTAGCCACCTAGCACACTCCAAAAAGATTTTTACTTTGAATATATTTTGCTATGAATATAGGTGAAAATCACTTATACAAATGCACACACTATGCACACCTCTTGCCGTAAGTACATAATATACCATTGAGTGGCATTACATACTGTGCTGTACTAGTAATGGGAGGCTAGGTGAATAGTAGATAATTGAATTCCGGAGGCCTCATAATCAGGTTATATCCAGACTCTCTCCCCTTCAAACATGT
This sequence comes from Terrapene triunguis, assembly GCF_002925995.2. Classification (NCBI taxonomy): domain Eukaryota; kingdom Metazoa; phylum Chordata; order Testudines; family Emydidae; genus Terrapene; species Terrapene triunguis. The sequence goes on along the minus strand of NW_020664374.1, from coordinate 11,762,795 downwards.
ATTGCCTAACATGAATATTTTATGTTTGGAATATCACTCTGCTGGTGCCACTTCCCAAATCCCCTAGGCCACTGACTGTGTCAGAGATATCAAGATGTTTGCTGCCCTCTTCCCAAGCAGATCTGTCTCCTGTCCTCAGCCCTGGCTGGGGATCGTGGGAGATTGGTATTACCAAGAAGCTGGAAGGGGCTCCTGGGAGCTTGCACAAGTTCCTTCTTCACAAATCTGGCCTTTCATTAAAAGGCAAATTGCAAGCTTTCATTAAAAAAGGTTTCTAGCTCTATTCCGTGGGGAATTAGCCTTCTACTGCATAATCTAATTTCTCAGAAGGGCTCCCCAAAGACCCCAAGGCCATGTGTGTTATCCTGGGGGCTGAGCTCAGGACGGAGATTTTGGCTTTGTAGCATAGAATATATTTATACCTCCATTATGGACTAAATGTTCAAGCCTGGGTGACTTCAGTCGGATCTGTGGGTGTTCAGAAGCTCTGAAAGTCCAATCACTTATATTTAGGAGCCTAACTAGAAATGTAGGGCTAAATAAAAAGCTTCAGGCTTTTCCCTCTCTCGTTCTCTTTCTATATATACACATTCAAGTGGTGTCATACCGGAATAAAACTTTCCAAGATAGACAATGAGTAGCCTAAAAGAATTTCAATAGTCAGCAGACTGAGCTATTTGCTGCATCATAAACATGGTGTCCAGATCAGTGTTCCTTTCTTTATTCTCAGTCATCAGCTCTTTGGCTCACAGAGATTATGCACAGATAGTGTCTGCACCAAACACTCCTAAAAAAAGTTTGGGCATGTTCCATCTGATCACAACAGGAAATGCGAGCATATAAGTCCATATGATAAACCAAAAAATGAAAAGTCAAAGAAAGCCTTTTCTTCACATCAGCTGACTAAAAACTAATAAATGGTTTGCTCAACAAGAAATTGGTTATTTTCAAAGAATGGAACTGAGGAAATCCAGACCAAATAAATAAATAAATAAATAAGAAGCAGCAGCCCTTTTAAGACCGCATATACTTTTTGGTAGTTCCGTTATTATTCCCAGAAAGCAATAAGCAGGTCATTAGAAAATTCAACACATATATTTCCTGAAGACTTATGGATTTCTACTACAGCTATCTTAGAACCCACTATGTGAGTTGATATCAACAAATGCTATCTCGGTAGTCATTCTGGATGTGTTTTTCTTGTATTTTTCCATCTCCTGGGCACTGACTTAAGGCTTGTCATTCTCAGCCAAGAGCAGTTGTGGGAAAATTAAATAGCATATATTCCTATCAAAGAGAATGGAGTAAAGGAATCAATAGAAAACACCATTATTTTCAAAAGCTTTAAACCATTTACAAAGCAATCTCACAATCAGAACACAGGACAATGTTAAAGTGCCTTCCTAGTAAGAAACCTGTGTGACCTCTGGGTTATGGCAGTTGGTCACTAGCAGATCAGTTTGGAAAACCAGTGGACATCGACAGATCACAATATTTCAACTGATCTCTATCCTGTCTAAATCTGTTCAATAGGAAATATTTTTTCTAAGGAGAAACTTAAAATATTATAAAGATGAAATGGATTATGCAGAATCTGCAATCCAAAAATTATTCTCATGAACTATAAAACCATTGAAATCATTCTAAATCATAATTTAATGGAAGAGAAATGCCAGCAATTCTCTAGCCCTACGTATGCTAAAATGCAAAACACACACAATTTAGAAAGACCATCAAGGCTGACTCAGTGGTTGGAAGGTAACACTGTAGATCCTGGGAAGGTGAGATTAGTTCTTTGTTACTGTACAGCGGTACTTGCTGGATGGCTAAGTATGGCATTAACGGAACATCTGAAGGAGAGTCAGCGTTGCAAAAGGTATTTTTACAGCAACAGGTGGGAGAAACATAATTAAACATAGCCGCTAGGCTAAGGCTTTCTTGGAAACAAAATTGCACACAAATCCTGGATTACAGTTGTGTAGGTTGAGAGAGTTAGAGTTGGGGGAACACCTCTCCTCAAGTTCCAACATCTGTTTCAAACTGTGTAAGGCTGTTTTGGGAAAGCTAGTCTTGTCCTGAATTCCAAGACTTGAATCAAACTTGTGTCTTCATAAAGATGTGCCAGCTGTTATTTCCCCATATGCTTGTCTTACCTGTTGCTCTATACAAGTCACTTTGACTTTCCTTCTAGCACTCCTTTTATGACAGGAGCAGGAGGTAAAATTAGAAAACTGTTGGCAATGGTAAATATTTACCAAAGAGGTCACACAATTGCACCTTGTTATGTGACTGTGAAATGAGTCATAATTGAGACATAATGGCCTCAGAAACGTGAACTGTGAATTTCCTGGCTGCTGTGGACTGAAATGCCAACCTAAATGGTACACAGATGTATTTTGCATAATAGATTCAGAGCAAAAAGAGATTCATAGAATAAGCCCAGAAGAGATCATTATATTCAGGAACTCAAACTAGATATCACAGACCCTTTCACCCACTTATTGAGCCCAATAACCTGTTTGTGTGTTTGGCTAAGCAAACCTTCCAGAAAGACCTCCAGTCTTGAAGGCACCAAGAGATGGAGAATCCATCACTTCCCTTGGCAGTTTGTTCCAATGGTTAATCACCCTCACTATTAAAAATGTGTTCCTAATTTCAAATGTGAATGTCTGGCTTCAAGCTTCCAGCCACTGGCTCTTGTTATACCTCTTCTCTGCTAAACAGCCCTTTAGTAACCAGCATTTTATCCCCAGGAAGGTACTTATAGTCTGTAATGAAGTCACCTCTCATTTTTAATACGCTAAACAGACTGAGCTTATTAAGTCTTTCACTGTAGGGCATTTTCTCCAGCCCTCAAATCATTTTTGTGGCTCTTTTATGCACCCTCTCCAATTTTCAACATCCTTTTAAAACTATGGACACCAGAACTGGATGCAGTATTCCAGTATCGGTCTCACCAATGCTGCACACAGAGAGAAAATCATCTCCCTACTCATTGCTCCGTTTACATCCAATGACTGCATTAGCCCTTTTTGCTACAACATTTCCCTGGGATCTCATGCTGAGTTTCTTATACCCTCAAACCCCTAAATCCTTTTCAAAGTAACTGCTTTTCCAGAATACACTCCCCCATTCTGTAGGTATAGCCGTCATTCTTTGTTCCTAGATGTATAAGTTTGCATTTGGCTCTATTAAAGCACTTTATTTAAAGGGGCACAGCTTACTAAGCGATCCAAATCACTTTATGACTACCTTACCCATATCTCTCAAAGGATAACTAACAATACACCCACACCTGTTTTGGTTATCAACACACCTTTACATGTATGCTCAAACTACACATAGCTTCTGAATGCCACTGTATTTGCAACTCCAGCTTTGCAAAGTTATGAAAATATACTATCCCATAAAGAAAAATCTACTCACCTTTTTATCCTGTCAACAATTATAATGAGAAAATTGGTTGCATTTTATTTCCCTCTATCTTCCCCTCCCCCCCACCCCAAAAAAACAACCCATCCCAGGAAAGTAGTTGAGCAGAATTTTGCAAGGCTGCCTTACTCATAAAGCACAATGAAGTATCATGATTTTCCAAAGGAAAAGTTAAATATGAGGTACTGTAGTTTCTTCATGTATTGTGCACATATGGAGATGGGGAGATAGAGCTGAGAAGCACAAGGGAGACGTTAAATTATTTTCTCTCCAGTAGGTCTATAAAGCATCTCCTTCATGGAGTCTTGAGGATCCTTTCTCAGTTTTCCCCACTCCTGAGGTCCCATATCACTGCTCTACTGGCTGAAGACGACCAAGGACTATGAATTTGACCTTTGGTGCTTGCATGGCACCATTTAGCCCCTCTCAGCATATTTGATTTTCCTTTGTATCCAGGGTTCCTGTCACAGTAGCTTTGGGAGTGGTTATGAACCACCTTCTTTGAATTGTGTCTGTACACCCAAACTAAATAAAACTATCGCCCATGGCTTTTTCCTGTAATCTACAGCAGTTTGTTCCAACCGCAGTACTGTAATGCTAAGTGTTACAACAACAAGAAAAAAGCCATGCTAAACCTAATACATAAGCTAGAAAGGAAGGCTTTAAAGTGAAGGCAGCTATAGAGCGCAAAGCAATGTCTTGTGTAATGCAGTTTTTGTTGATTTCCATCAGTTGTTGGCTCTTAACTCCTTCTGTGCAGGAAAGTTATAATATATTTGTAAAGCTCTCTCAGCGTACATAAGGTCCTTTGTCCTGCAATACTCCCGGAGATACGAGGCTATCACAGAAGTGCTGGTGTCTAGTAATATATAGGCTACCTGTTTTTACGGCTAATTTGCTGTGAACAGCTTGTGGCCCACTAAGACAAAACTCCTTCAGTGTACATGAGTGAGACAGCATCTCCATGAAAATATACGAACATATATTTTAATAGAACCACAGGAGCCTTCCTGAACCTGGCTCGTATCAAAGCACCTTAGTTCAGGTCTCATGACGGCAGATAATATTACTCATGTGCCTCTTTTGGTGTGCTGTATAAACATGAGGATTCAGATCAACTTCCTTTGAGTTTAGAGTTTGACCTTTCCAAGGATGAATGTGCAAAACTTCCACCAGTTACGTAAATGCTTTAACTTAATCAATCATTCCCCACAGCAACCTTGCAACTAGTGAACATAAACATAAGACAGTTATAGTAGGTAACCTGGTTGAGGCCTAAAGGTACGACTGAACTACAGGTGTTTAATAAAATAGGAAGATAATATCTCTTACATATTTAGTGAACAGAAGGAATTCCCCAAACTCTTGATCCCCATTGGTTCTCAGTTCCAGTCTCCCTCCGCTAAGGTCTGACTAGATGATCCACTTAATGATCCCTTTCAACCTTAAAATCCATGACTCCACGTCCCAGTCTTCTTCCTCTACAACTCCCAGTCCCACTTTCCTTTCCCTCCACAACATCCAGACCTTGTCATGTGTTTCCCGCACAGGTTCCTTGTCTCAATTAACTCCTTGTCCCTCTCGGTTCAGTTCTTGTCTCTTCATTCAAATCAGGCAGCTTCCTCCTCCAGGCCGCCTGGGTGAGAGAAGGTGGAGCATTGAAAGCACTGGAGAGACAGCATCCCTGCTCTCAGTTCTGGTGCCCAGCACTGGCAGCAGCTCAGCACTGCAATTGCAGGGAAAGTCCCAGGCTGGAACATGTCCAGTGAAGACAGAATAGTTGGAGATTTTAGCTGTGAAGCTCTAGTCAGCCTCTTCTGAGGATGTAAGAACTGAGATTTTTCTAAGCCTTACAATTCAGCCAAATTTGGGCAGATTTTTACAAGATTTGGCAAAAAGCCCGCCCCCTGCCCATTTTAAGTCCCTGCTCCAAAGCATGGGGGTTCTAGAACTTCTCAAGGGAAGGTCTCAAGAGTGTTTTTAACATGGACAAAAAGTATTTTTCATAGCCTTGAAAGAGCAGAACTGTTTAGGCTGAAAATTTCCAAAATAAAAAATCATCCGGAGTCAAAAATCTGGCATGGAAAATTTCAGTCAAATGGTTAAAGTTTGACAAAAAGTGATAAGCAACTGAAAACAGGGTCTTACAGTGGAAAGAGTTAGGCAACCTCAATAACAGGTGATGTTACCAATTCGGCCTATAATTAATTAAACTAAGGTCTGGAAAAATACAGGTCTGTCTCATCTTACACTGGGGTTACGTTCCGCAGTCAGCGCCTAAAGCGAGAATCGCGTATAGTCAAAATTACACTAAGAGTAATGGTGGGCGGAATCGCCCGCACTACAGAAACAGTATTTAAATTGTTAATTTTCTCTTTTTTTGTTTTTGTTTTTGCCGACCGCATAAAGCTGAAATGGCGCATGTTAAATGCGCCTAAGATGCGACAGACCTGTAGTAGTTATGTGGTACTTGCATTAAATTGGACTCATTGCTTCACACTATTTTTTCACACTTATATTATAATTAAGCTCATGTCCTTCAACTAGGATATATTTTATTGTTAGAAATTTTGTCAAGCCTTAGCGGGGATAGCCTAACATAAAAACAGTAGAGAGGGCAAATAGGTCTCTGTACCCACAGGGCATTTTAAACCTGTTTCATGTTTCATGGAGCATTGTGCTTGGTTAAATAATAGATTGTGACCTAGAAAGATGAATAGGGATGGCTAAGTCGACCACGATGCCAATTCTATCATCAGCATAGTACAATACTTTCAGCTACGTTATTATTCTTACCATAATAGTGCTCACAGTGTGATAGGCGCTGTCCAACAATATGAAGTGGGACACAATTTATGCCCTAAAGAGCTCACAGTCTGAGACTCTCTCAGTTACTTCAGTTCCAAGCACTTCTTCAGTGATAAATAGGACTTCTGTGAAATCTGGTCTTTTGTGTGCTTTTACCCTATGCTATACAGATTTCACAGGGGAGACCAGTGTTCGGTATTTGGTAGGGCCCTACTAATAAATGACTGAGCTCTGCAAAACCACAGGCAGTAGTTTACTGAACCAGATTATGAGGCCCTGACAGCTATGAATTGCCAGTCATGCCACATTGGTAATGAGAAGCACAGAAGCAGGTATAAAATTGGAAACAATGACAGAAGTATGTAAGAAATAGTCAATAGCTACTGATTAGTCAGAAGGGGACACAGTGATACCAGGAAGTTTCTCTGAACTCTGGTGTGCTCAGCTACCTAAACCAGAAAGTCAACGCTAGAACAAGATCCTAGGCAATTTCAGTGGGCAGCAGAAGTTTCAAAGAGAGCACATTTCTGCAGGGACAACTCTTCTGTAGCTGCCAGCCTGAGCCTTACAAAAAGGAGAAAAAAAGAGCAGGAGATCAACACTAAGAGAAAAAAGAAGGATGTACAGTAAGACAGCAGTGTTCAGTAGGGGAAAAAGCTCCCAACAAAAAAACCAACTTCTCTCTACTTAATTTCAATATCCTGCATAAATTTTCCCATTGAGGATTACAAGGGCAATCAGAGCTCACGAAAGGGCTACCAATACCTGCTTTTTGTAGTCCACTAACTACAAATCAAGTTAATTTATTTATTAATTTAACCTCTTTGACATTTGTATATGATACAGTATTTTAAAGGTCAACCAATTCAACTCAGTTGCCCATGTTGATTAAATAGAAAAATCTTGTATCTTCCTCTCTGTACTTCCTTCAGAATGTTTATTATTATTAGTATAGTATAGAAGAAAGAGGAAAGTGGAAACCAAAAAAAAGCATACGCAAGAAGGATCAGTCAGACAAGGGATGAAAACCATTCAGCCCCACTTCTTCCTAACCTTTCCTATTGATCTCTATCTTTACACAGAATGCCACAACTATGTACTCCTTCTGTTCTAGATGTGGGACTCGAGACTGATCAATTAATCTAAATTTAAAATAGTTTAACAAAAAATGGATTCTGATTTTAGACCAGCAGGTAATTAGTCTGCTACCCTATGTGCTTTATCTTATATGAGAGATAGCAAAGTGGACATGAGTATCCAATGAAAGAGTAGGCGTCTTGATATTTTGACCGCATAAAATTAATGATAACTCAGTACACTGAAATATACAGTTTATTTCCTCAAAGTGAAGCAGTACGATTTGTCAGTAGGTAAATGTTAAGTGTCAAGCAAGAAAACTGTACACATTTTCACTCTGGGTTGCAAAATCCAAACAACTGGAAAAACCTGACAGAAATCTTTCACTATACAAAGAGATCTAAAATAGAGAGATGACATAAGGTGAAGTAGCAGCCATCACCTAATGATGCCAAAGGCAAAATATTAGCACCAGAATTTTTTTAAAGCAACAATATATCTATTTACAGATTTACATATAACATTGGGAGACAGCCATCTTCTGGTCCCAACTAACAGAGCTTTTGAGCACAATTTAAAAAGAAGAAAGTGGGACATGGTGAATATATATACTGCTTTGTGAAAACGACAATATATATAGCACTTTCAGTATTGCTATCTTTTTAAGAAAGATCTAAATCAAAGTACTGTACACACATAATGAAATTATATTATTATTCACAGTCACATTTCACATACACATCAGAGTAACCACAATATGTAAAAATTTTTAAAAAGTCACAGCTAAAACAATGCACACTACTTGACTAAAGCTAAACATAATTTATTTGGGAATTATTTAGCTTAGGGTTTCTTATGGTAAAAGAATGGGTCCAAAGAGAAAACTCACTGGTCCTAGTATCAATTAACATAGCAGCAAATATTTGTGGGATTTCATTAGAAGTCTAAGTTTTGTAAACTGTAAGAAGAAATTAAGGCCAGATCATCAGGTAGTCTAAATCAGTAGCTCCATTTGATTTTGATGGAGTTGATTTATACCAATTGACGATCTGGCCCAGGATACATGAATTAAGAGCGTATAATAGGCAAAATGGTCCTTTTAACATTTATAGCTGTCTGCGAAGGGCTTGGTTTAGAGAAGTTTTTGTGCCAAGTCCCTGCAATGCAAGCAGTTCACTGATCAGGAAAAAGTGATCAAGAGAAGCACTGAAAAAGGAGGATTCTGATAATAGACAAAGAACCTTTTGTCAATATTAAAATTGCAGGAATAGTGTAAAGAGTTGATTTTCTCTCATTCTGTTCAAAGAGTTTGCTACAGACTGGTATCCACGTCAGCCTTAAAAGTAGCTCCTTGTTGCAGAATCTGTTTGTTATCGAAACACAAAGATAAAGGGCTTTCTTTATATAATTTATATAATTTAAATACATGAAGCTAAGATTTCCCTTTGCCCTTAAAAGCTATATCTTAACGTAGAGATAATACATGTATACACAGAGCAATTCTGTAGTATTTGTAGGAGATCAAATCAGTTAATCCCATCATTGTGTTAAGAGATGGGTTAGCATGATGCAAATTATCAGAGTTTTACTGGATGGCAGTGTTACTATATCACCTCCAGTAGTCTTGGACTGACAAAATAGTGTCCTATCATTAAAGTGTATATGTCAACATGTGAAGTGAAAAAAATACAGATGTTCACAGTTACAAACCAGAGTTACTCTGAATACTGCATTGAACTCACGTGGCCTAGGAGTACTTACGTGGCCTAGGTGTTTATATTGCATTTGGTGGTGAGGGAAGGAAGAAAGAAATAGCATTACATGGGTCATCTTGAATATAATTTAACCATTTATATAAAAAAGGTGAACCGTTGAACAAACAGAAGGAAAATAAAAGCAGTTTGATTTGTCCTGTTAACTTAGTGACTCTTTCCTACAAGGTAGCTGTGCTGGGGGGAAACCCAAAGCAGCAAATAGATTTTCCAAATAGTTTAGTTGATAAATGAATTGACCCAAACTGGCAAGGCATCCTCAGTCCCATTTTTGAAATCAAATAACTTGGTAAGAAAAATGTTACAATATAAATGGGCCCACAACTGTTTCTATGCCATGCCAACCCCCTCACCCCCCCCACAAAAAAAACAAACACCACGATGTTTCTCTAAACCATGTGTTCTTAACTTCAGTAACATAGATCTTAAATGATTTTCAAGTTGGTTTAGCCAGTAGCCAGCTGAGATTGGTTTTGAAATTATTTTCTGAAAGGAGAAAGTGAGAACTTTTCTTATGAGATACGTTACAAAGAAAAAGTGTCTGATGTACCAGGATCAAAGTGAGAGCAACCTGAATATAATATTAGACACATGACACACACTTCTCCTACTTGATGTGACTGTAAAAAAAAAAAAAAAAAAGCCCTAAAATTAGAGCTTTTTTATTCATTTGCTTTTGGGCTTCCCAGCAGTTTGTACAGCATCTGAAGACAATAAACACTATCACATAACTTATTTTGAAAATCGTTATTGTTTGCATGCACTATTGTAACAGACTTCACAATATACTGAATTCAAAGCTTAGAATCTAGCCTCTGCCTCCTGCAGAACTTTCTATAGGATAGGTTGAGAGACAAAGAACAGCTATAGAGTTGGGGATTAAAAAGAGGGTTTAAAAAATTAAATACATCATCCAAACAACAAGAAAGATCATTATTGCTAGAGTAGCTATTTTTCTCCTGTCTAACTCTGCCTACTAGACACAGATACAAGTCAGGGTTTTCACTTGCATACTTGGAAACTGTGCCCAACCACCAGTTTTCAAGTCTTTGGTCAGGCCTTGACCTCTTATTTGAGCCTTTCAGGTTGGAGGCTGTCGGTCAGACACTTGAGTTGCTCCTCCCCCAGCTTGATCTTGTCCTCTAGCTCTCTCTGCTCAATGATAAGGGCTGACTTCATCTTTACAAAGTGCTCATAATCTGCTAGGCTCTCTTCGCTTAGATAGTTAGCCAAAATGTCAAAGACAATACGCTCCCGTCGGTCCAGGTTTTCCTTCAGTTCTTTCGCATCTTCATGCTGTTGAGTCAGCAGCTTCTGCTTCTCTACCAATGTCCGCTTAAGAGAAAGAGAAACATATTACAGATACCAGTTCAAGACAAACAGTTTTCTGGTCAACATTGAAGTCAATTTTACCTGCAGGGACAAGGATGAAGAGGTGTGTGTATGGCGGACTGGGACTAAGGGCTTGTCTATGCAAACAATTAGTTTGTGGCAAGGTAGGAAGCGCACGTACACCACAGTAGCCTGCCGTGGACTAACTGTCTGTGTGGCTCCTGCTGACACGCACTAACAATTTGTTAATGTGCTTTGATCTAGTCCCATTTCAAAAATGACTAGATCAAAGTGAATTAACAACCTGTTATGATGAGTCAGCAGGGTCCACACAGACAGTTAGTCCGTGGCAGGATAGTTGGGGTACATTCACACCCACATTTCCTATGAACTCAATGTTTTTGTAGATAAGCCATAAAACTGCTGCTTAAAGGTGAACTTCATCTCCCAACTGCCACTGAGTTCTGATAAAATAAGTTAATAGAAGGGAATTAAACCGGCAGAGACAGTAAAGCACTTAGGAATACATTTTATAAACACTGGTAAGTAAGGTCCTTATCAACTACTTTAGTGCTTAATGGTTTACAGGAAGAATTATAACAAATACAGCTGCCAGTGGGAAGCACTAACATGAAGTAACATGGATGCCATTCTGATTTTCAGAAATAATTTGCAAGATCTACTTGCAAGTGTAACCAGCAATGAATTAAACCCAGATTAGGTCCCTGAAATGACTGCCAAAGCATCAAACGGTGAAAACAAACTGCTTGGGGTTGAGAAGAGTTGAAAGAGAGCTTTTCATTATGCTTAGGGCCCTACTAAATTTGCAGCCGTGAAAACACGTCACAGACCATGAAATCTGATCTCCCCCATGAAATCTGGCTATTGTAGGGGAGACCGGATTTCAAGAGTTGGGTGGGTGGAGAGCGGCGGCTGCTGGCTGGGAGCCCCGCTCTGAAGGCAGCAGCACCACCGCAGAAGTGAGGTGGCATGCTATGGGGGATCATCACTTTTGGGGAGGGAAAGGGCTGGCCTTATGGGTGGGCAAGGGGGTGACCACCTGGGGTGATGGGGTCACCACCCCGCCACACACACACAGCCAGCCCAAGGCCTCTTTAACTTCTAAGCGCTGAGCTCCAGCTGCTAGTCCTGGAGGGGCTAAGGAGGGCCAGAACTTGTTCCTCTGCATGGGCTACTCCTGAGGCTGGATTAGACCCATCTCTGGGAACCTCCCCTAACTGCAGGAAGCTCCGCGGCTGCTGGCTGGGAGTCCAGCTCTGAAGGCATCGCAGTCTCCAGCAGCAGCGCAGACGTCAGGGTGGCATAACATGGGTCTGGTATTGCTACCCTTATTTCTGCTCTGCTGGTGGCAGTGGCGCTGTCTTCAGAGCTGGGTGCCCGGCCAGCATCTGCCCTCCAACTGCCCAGCTCTGAAGGCAGAAGTACAGAAGTAAGGGTGGCAATACTGCAACCCCCCATCCCCACGACCCCATTTTGGGTTGGGACCCCCATGATTACAATACCATGACATTTCAAATTTAAATATCTGAAACTGTGAAATTTACGATTTTTAAAAGCCTATGACTGAAATTGACCAGGATGGACCATGAATTTGCTGCATACTAACCCAATATGAACCTGATAGGGTTTTCTACCTTACTGTAATGTGCACTTTTCTAATCAGAAGTAAAGGCATATGATCATGGGGAATGGGTGCGGGTGAAAGTAGGGGCAGAGAAGCAAAAACAAAAGCACAGCCCCTCCAAAAGATCAGTCTCTTCTCACTAGTCCATGTGTCTCTGCTGCTGGTACCCTGATACATCACGCAACCAGCTCTGTGGAAATCTCGCCTGACTTTTTATTCTGAGACACACTGGTGCACTGAATCTAGACATAGCATCCCCTTCATTGTGATGAACTGCTATGCCCAAGCAAAGTTGCTTCTCTGTGGTGACCTGGAGCATCAGCAGGGGGACAAAACAACAGGCAGAAGAGAGCTGTGCATGGAAGAAGAGACAAGGATGGAGATTCTGTTTACACACATGCATCTAGGCAAAAAATGTGTAATCATGTGTCATGTTTTCAGCTTCGTTCCCTAAGTAAATTCTCCTTTGAGTGTCTGCGCCATCAAGTGACAGTATCTGTTTGTACTTAGTATTAGAAAATGATTCATGTTACAAGAAGGCTAAAAACATACAACTACACGTTAATGTGCAGAATTCCCAGTAACACTAAAGGAAATTATACACATCAACAGGAGAATTTGCATACAGAAAAAAAATCCATGAAGATGGAATTAAAGTTCAGACTAATTTGATGCTGAGAGTAATTTGACAGTAAAAATTCTTATAAAATGTGCTAAGGATAGCATGCAACTAAAAGACATTTCAGAATTAAAGTTCAACTTCAAGAAACAAACGCTTGAAAATGCTGTTAAAATAGGCATGAAATCCTAACTCTGCTTCTGTGACACCGGCCTCATATCTGCTCCTCTTCTCCCCTCCTTGCACACCTAATTTCATAAGCTATTTTTGTAACAAGGTCTTTTCACAAGGGCATGGAGGTGGGAGAAGATTATTTTCTTCTCCCACAAGGTACTAGTATGTGTGTGCACATGGGGAAGATGCACTCAATCCCCAGATTCTTCCTAGAACTCAGAAATGCTGTTTGGAGAGGTCCTAGCAATGGGACTCCATTTCCCATGGAAGAATGAGCGGTGAGGGAGGAGATAAGTGGAGTTGTCTTAGGCAGGAGCACTGTTAGCTTCCACTAGTGCCGCCACGGAAGCCAAGAGCAGGAACTTTTGGGGTGTGAAAAAGGGATGAAAATCTTACTGGTGTCAGTCCCTTTTGGTAGGATATGGAGGCAAGAAGATGTCACGAGCAGGTTATGAGCTCTGATTGTTGGTGGCTGTGGGGGTAACAAGCCAAAATTTGGTGACATGCTATGCCTTTTCCTAGGGGTTTTTTTTTTGGGGAGGGGGGGTAGAGGGGCAGAAGAGATGGGGAATCAATGGCAAACCTCCCTAGAAACTGGTTTACAATTTGAAGACCCCTGCAAGGCAAAGGGCCAGTGACTTTTGTTTTTAAATGAAAGCCTAAGTATCTCCCAGCCATATCATGCCCTTTTAAAGTCCACCACTGCGCAATGGACCATTCATATAGTCTTAAATTGCTAGTGAACACCTTTGCAAACATGCCTTTCCTGCATCAAAAACCAATCCTCCGCTCTAGATCTTTTCAGGAAAGATTTTTTACGACATGATTAAAAAGCCGTGTTTATTAGATCCAGGTCTTTAAAAAGTGTGTCCAAGTTGTGCAAAAGACTGCACTGGGGCCACAGGCCAGCAATGCAAAGTCTGACGAAGAGAGGTGCTTTTTTCAGCTTTTAAAAAAAATCATATAATAAACAGGAATCTAAAGTCAGACTTGCAAAGGAAGCAAGTCTGTTTTAACTATGGAGAGACTGTGGCTACCAGATAATACTATATATCAATAAGTTTCCATTTCTCTGCTGTTACAGAAAGATTAGTAATGAATACCTCGGTCCTTAAAATCCTTCCAAAAAACCTACTTCTGCTGAGATTCCTATAAATCACTACTGTCTGGCACTGACCAGGTAAATGGGAAGCCATGATTTCCATTTGTCTGTCAAACTTTTTTTTTTTTTTTTTAAACACTGTGTTCCCATTTAGCCCCACCCCATTTCTCTACTTTTTGTCCACTACTGCATCCTGTCAGTTCTTTAAAGCAGGGACCATTGTCTTTGTTACATGTCTGTACAGTATCTAATGTAATGGGTCCCGATCACTGACTGGGGTCCTTGGTGCTGCCATAATACAACTTAATAATAGTACACTGTCGACAGTGCGTATGGACTGGAACTCAAATACAATCTGTTCATTTTTAAGTATCCCAAATTGCTGAGTCAGACAATTACTTTTAGTTTGTTCTCCCTGACTTATATTTTCGTTTGTTAAAGAAACAGGAGGCTACTCTGCTCATCATCTTTCATCAAGGCACTTGTCTTTTAGTGTTTTAGAGGGAAAGGCATGTCAGTGCTTTTAAACAACCTGCTCTCCTAAACCTGGGCACAAAGTGTCATGCATTCTTCAGGGCCAAGCCACTTGTAGTGAGTGTAGTCTGAGTGAAGGCAAGGCAAGGTTATGAGTATTAACGAGATCTAATGAAAGCAGCCTGATGTGAATCATCAGCACATCAGTTTTCTCCCCTCCACTCTCTTACCCACCTGTTTTTCAAATAAAAAAAGCCTACCACGCTGGCTCCTTCAATACCAAAATAACACTATTGCCCTTTAGCAACCTGCCTTACCCGTTCTTCAGGAGAGGCATTTTCATCCAAGTTATTCAGGGCATTTTCCACCCGGGCCAGACGACCTGACAGTGACAGCAGCAGGTTGACCACTTTGTCCAGGTCCCCGATGAACATCCGGAACTTGTCAAACTCATTAGGTTTGCAGACTTCTTTCACAATAGCCTCCACCTCATCTCCTAGTGCATTGTTCGCTTGGATGTCTTCCAGGAGTGTTTCCCGAGCTTCGCGCAGCACCTGCAGCTTCCTACTGATGCTGTCAATGAGTTTTTGCTGTGGACAACAAAAGGGGAGTAAGAATTTATTAGCGACACTTGACCCAGCAGAGATGGAAACAGAGGTTTCCCTCCGTGCATTCTGTTCCAATAGCTCAGGGAAAAAAGTCACACATGGCTCTCTGCTGAAAAGTGTCAGTAGCAATGGTAAACTACCCCAAACTTCAGCATCAGACTCCCCTCCCCTCCCAGAATATATCCGTTTACAAAGCCCAAAACAAAACAGGACCCCTCTACCATAGATTCTTAGGCCTCAATCTTCCTCTCATTGAGGTCATCAGCAACACTCTCACTGACTGAGAAGAAGCTGGATCATGTCCTTAATTTGCTTTGTTACATGGCAAACCCCCAAAGAAACACCAGCCATTGATTCTGATTAGCAGTGGGCTGTGCGTTTATGACTGCAAGGGAAACTGTGATTATGGCATTGTTGTCCAACTGGAGAATTCAAGTCTACAGATAAAGTTTTTCGCATGCACATTAGCTTACATTTCATTGCTAAAAAAGGCTTTCAAGCTTCAGGAGAATTACTTCACATGGCAAGAAATCAAAGTTACTCTATCTTGTTTTTTCTCCACCAGGGAAAGGGGAAGAAGAAAGGAATCTGTTCTCTGTCACTCACTGGGCTCCCGGGAGTCTCTCCATTTCCTCCCTAACCCTGTTATAGACACTCCTCTGTGATAGATTAAGGGCAAATCTGCAACTCTGTCCACCACGGAGCTCAGATGTCAGTCCATGGAGTAGATCACTTCACTTAAGACATATAGCCAGCTGGCCAGAGAGCAAGGAGGTGCAGGTGTTCACAGCTGATTCCTGGCCCCAATTCTTTTGTCCTCATCATCACACTACGCGTTACAAGAATTCTTCAATGTCTCACATGTTGATGGTGTCACTCATTTAAGCCCCAAAGTTATCTGCATCCCACAGAAATCTAGTCTCCCCTCACTTTTATGTAGAAAGCTGTTTACACAAGAAGCAATGAATCACAAAACTATTATTAAGGATTAAATACCAGCATCACTGCATGAATTTTTTTGTATCCCTGTCACACAATGCAACCCACATCTGGGGCTTGGCAGGTTGAGAGGTATGTACATTACAGACATATGATGTTTATCTAGACCTTGATAGTGTTCTGGATTCAAAATATCAGGACACAAACTTTTGATGGACTTAGGTCTACATTACCCTTAGCTTGAGTGCCCACCCTTTGGCAATTCACCACCATGGCAGAAGACAAGACGTCCTTTGGAGCTCACTACTGCTACCCCTTAGATCAGCTTCAAATTTTCAAAAGCCGATTACTGAGTAGCAAAAGTACTCTCTCCTCCTCAAAGACTATCCCCACAGCACTCTCAAGCATAACCATTCTTGGGGTGGAGGCTGATGGTGCTAAGCAAAATATGGGCATAAAAAGCTAGTCTTCCACATGCTAGGCTAATACTAACACATGGCCTACTATGCTGTTGGAATCTTTTACTTCCTGCCAGGCACGGCCCAGCTACCGGCATTGTGACCTAGCGCACAGAGTTGCAGCACTACTCAAGTGTGGCCCAGCTGCCACTTTGTCATCATGTGAGGGGGGGCCAGGCCAAATGTGAGTGATGCTGCAATTCCATGTGCCAGGTAGCAATGCCTGGAGCGGGAAGCCGGGCACCAACTCTGCAGAACAGCGGCTGCAGAAGCCACTGCTGTGGGGTGAATTTTTCATTTTATGTAATTTTTTATGTTTTTCCCCCTTTTATTTCATGCTATTTTGTATTTGTGAAAAACATGGGGCTCAAATAATTAGTACTTCTACAGCACCTTCCATCAAAAGGTCTCAGAGTACCCCAAAAACGCAGCCCCTAACATCCCTGTGAGGTAAGTATTATTTCCATTTGATAGAGAGGGAAACAGACTTCCCCCTGGCCATGCAGTGAGTCACTGCCAGAGCAGAACTAGAGCCCCAGTCTCCCGACTGTGTTCTCTGTTGTTACCATGCTGCCTTCCTAAAAAAATTCTTCCTTTGGGCAGGGGTCTTGTGTGCCTGTAAAAGACAACAGCATGCCTCATCTTTCTGTAAATATTAATCATTTTTCACGTGTTAGCGTCAATTTCTAATGCAGGCTATATTGTCTAAGATGGTAATTACTTTGCAATACCACTTTACATGTTTGTTTTTCTTTTAAGTGTCTTTATTTCATGGCACACTTGTCAGGAACTCTGATTTCAACCAACCAATTGAATACGTACAATTAAACAGAAACCCATCCCTGTTTCCCAGGAATGTGTTACGGACCCTTACACCGTACATAGGAAGGTATAGCCATTTTCAGAGTTACACAGAGAAAGCACTGACAGTTTGTTTTGGGAACCACCTGTAACTCAGCCACCCTACTAACAGAGGCCAACTGTAGCTTAAAACCTAACAAAGAGTACTTCTGAAATCAAACATATGGATTATCTGGGCTGGCTCTATCCTGTTTTGATTTAATATTCTCAGGCCAGGTTAATCTGTATTGGGGTTATCTGTTTGTCTGGGTGTCCAAAAGATTAAGGTAGTAAGCAGTTTTACAGACGCAGGCTCTACTGACTGATTAATCTGAACGATTTGATTTTTTGTTCCCTCCTAAATGCAAATGAAGTTTGATTTGGATTAACTGGGTCAGGCTGCTGTAGTCCTATTTCCTAGGATGCCATGCAATTTAATAATCCTACTATTTTATTACAAGATGCATGATTAAATATAGTCATACTCTGTGCTATATTGCCCTGCTAATATGGACCTGATTTTCCGCAATTCTTGTTACTTTAAATAATAGCAGAGAAACTGACTGGATCCTTGTTAATTTCACTCAGCAGCAGTTTAGCAAAGCAAAGCTATTAGCAGCAGCAGAAGCAATTGTACTCTCTCTCTGCAGGCTTAGGAAGACAGCACTACACTGGGTTTACACTTGCGGGTTTGCACTCAATTCTCTGCCTCATTTCACACTAGATTCATGTCTGAAAAGACTAGAAAACCTCCCACTTGCCATGGGTGGATTTTTCAAACCCAATATAACTTCAAGGTCCCTTTTATTACCTCCCTACATCTATTCAAATCCATTTATATTATTATATTTGTGCTAATCATATTGTTCCTCAATAAATATATTGCTTTACATGACCACAACATTTCATTTATTAGGGAGACTGTCTCTAATTATTTGTAATAGATGTGCGCAATTTCTCTGCATAAAATTCCCACACCCATCCTGAGTGTTCATCATCATTTTATTATTTTAAATAAATAAGAGGACAGCAAGTATATTGCAAAACAGAGAATGGCAGGTGTAAACTGGTCCTGGAAAACCCACCGTGAATCCCAGATTGGACTAAAAGCATGATTTCCCATAATAGAACTGGTGAGTTTCAATGAATTAAGAAACAGGTTCAAAGCATACAGTGTTTTTTAGTAGACTGACAAATAAATGACAATATTCAAGCTTTCAGGCCCCAAAGGTCCTTTTTTTCAGCAGCTGGCAGTTATGTGCAATTGGACCATGTTATAGATCTTGGCAGTTTTATAAGGACGGCTTGACCCATTTACTGTGATTTGCATACACTGCATGACGAGATCTCAGATGAAAGCCTGCTGGATTGAGAGCTCACATTCCACTGCATGCAAAGGAGCAGATGGGTGAGTAAACAGGAATGTGTACATCACAGACATGAGAGAGGGAGGCTGTCTAGTAACACTAGACATGGACACACTTCTCAGGCTGTATAATCTGTGTTTAGTGGTGTGGGGGAAGTGATGAAGGGAAATATGTTTTTCATATAAACAGACACCACCACAAATAAAGAACATTTTGACTGAGAACCTTGTGGATTGTCGTTTGTTGGTTGGGTCAAAGAAAACTGTTTCAATTTCGAACTTGTGCACTTTTTCCTCAATCAACATGACCAGAACATTTTTCTGTCTGAATCAATGAAAACAAAAAAACAACAACGATTGGCATTACACGGACCAGATAAAATGAAGCAAGAATCATGAATGCTCTTCTCTAGTCTAATAATTGCTTAAAACTGCAATGGAATCCTTAACATATCTGAACAGTTTTTAAAAACAATTTCCCTTTTATTCAATTAAAGGTCATTCCTACCAGTTTTGATTACTAACTGAATACTGGAGGTTGATCATGACAGTTTACGTTCACTAAAGAAGATATCCCGGAACTGAAGGCAGCTCCTTCCCTGGTATTGCTGTTTTAAGCAAATATAGTTAAAACTAGACCACTGTTAACACAGAAACAGATGGCTGAATACCACAACAGATGGTTTCCCCCAGTTTCTCATGACAGGGAAGCAAAGTTAAACTCGATTTGTGCCAAATGAAGAGAATCTGGTGCCCTCAATCTAACTAAGCTGACACTGTACAACAACCACAAAATCACCACTTCACACAGATTCTCGGGACTGGAATACTATGCAGGTCAAGACTAAGGTGCCACAGGGATCTGTGTGTGTGTACGGGACTGTGGTTAATGGTGATGTGTGAACCGAGCACCCACCAAACTGCCTATTTAGCTCCAGTCAATGTTATCAGGCTCTTGAGTTCATGAGCAGTAAAAAAAAAATTGACAGACAGATGGCCTAATTTTCAAAAGCCTGGAGAAGTCCAAGGGCCCACTGATTCCAGTGGGATTTGTGGGTGCTCAGCAAGTCTTTCTCAAAGCACACGTCTCTTACACACAGATATTCTCAGGTGGAAAGGTTCTACAGAGAAGGACAAAAACATTCACACAAAGATTTTAAAAATATGTCTGTCTTTCTAAAGTTAAGTTCCTAGGTCCATAGCTAGACACAAAAATAAGCGACTTGATCTTTCAAAACTGCTGAGCACCCAGGAAATCCCACTGGCTTAAAACCAGGTCTCTTATTTAGATGCTTAACTGTGGATTTAGCAGCCTAATTTTTGACAACCAGGTTTGAAAATCCTATTAAATATTTCAAAGTGCAAAACTGTGTTACCTTCTTTTCTGACAAGTCATGATCAAGCTCATCTTCAGAATCCTCTTCGCTCTGCTGCTGCTGTTGCTCCTGCATGTCCTTCATTTTAATCAGCAATTCTGCTTTTGGTGCAGACGTGCTGTAGTAAGTGGAATTGGTTGTCAAGGAGATGGCAGAAGGCATGCCCTGCTCCTCTTTCCTGGTAAAAAGTCATAACTTTAATTAACTGCCTGACATCCTGAGCACTGAAAAGAGAGAACAATCTTTCAAACCCATCATTTTGCCAAGTAAATGCACTGTTTAATGGAAAGATGATAACTATGGTAACAATGCAGGGTCAAATGTCTGAGGAAAAATTGCCACACCGTCAGTCACACAAGCTAGTTATCAATTTAGGCAATTAAAAGGAACTAGCAAAACCTCCAGCTGAAAGCATTTATTTTCAGTCTGTCTTTTAATTGCACTTTGTATCGGTGATTAAACCATCATTTACTATTCTTGATTACACAGGCATTGGTATGAAGGCAGTGGTTTTGTCTACATCTGTGCTCTCACTGGTTAGTGATTCCATAATCCTCAAAACACATCTTTTGGTGAAAATGCAGCAGATCACATTTCATTTTCTCTACTATGAACCTTAAAGATCCTATTACTTTATGCAACACTCTTTTGACTAGTTGAAAAGTGGCCTTTAGGGGATTTTAAGAGACTCAGGAAGTAGAGTAATAAAAACAGAAATATTAGCAATGATCAACAATACCAAAAATACAATAGCTGATGAAGCAGTACTGAATTTTCAAAATGCAAGTAGTAAACATTTTTAAAATGAAAGAATTAGGACACTGTTAATGACCTGCTTAAAACTCCCCTATCTCTTGACTGGCACATTGTTACCCAAGCATGACTATCTCCAGCGCCAAATTAATTCAATGGAAGTAGCAGGATTCACAAAAGGATCAGACATTTACATAAGTAACAAGAATATCCAGTATTATAATAGTAAAACAAAACCAAGACATTTAGAAGGGATATAAACTTCCATGCTTCTGGGCATAGAGTGGCCTCTAACTATTGGAGGTCAGGCAGAAACTTTCCCCAAGGGCAGATTATCCCACAATTATTTATTACAGGCTTTTTTGCATCTTCCTCTGTAGTGCTTGGTGTTGGTCACTGTTGGAGGTAAAATATTGGATT
Source organism: Terrapene triunguis (assembly GCF_002925995.2). Lineage (NCBI taxonomy): Eukaryota > Metazoa > Chordata > Testudines > Emydidae > Terrapene > Terrapene triunguis. The sequence goes on along the minus strand of NW_020664374.1, from coordinate 11,741,600 downwards.
AGATCAGTGATTCTCAACCCGCGGGCTGCTTGCAGCCCAATCAGGACACAGATCCGGCCCATGTGACATCTGCAGGGCCATACAGGTAGTATATATATTGTGTGAATGTGGCACACAACACAGAGAACTGCATATGTGGCCCACAATGGTAAATAGGTTGAGAACCACTGCTTTGATCCAGTATGGCAATGCCTGTGTTCCTGAGTGTGCATGATTGTTGACAGCTCTAGAAAATGACTGCTTCCCTAGATCCAGATACCAGCTATAACAAGGACAGTGACAATGCAAGCTTCTCCATAACCCCATCCAGTATTGAGGCTTCAACCTGGAGGGACTGCCTCTGAGATTAGGAATGTGTGTCTGCAGAGATTGCTCACAAGGATGCCAGTTAATATCAACTGCAATGAAAAATTTTGTGATGTCAGCATCTGTCCACTAACAAACAAGAAAACCTTAGTATTGAGAAGCCTTCACCATTAATGTGAGAGAAACCTAAACAAAGTTTGTCTCACACAGGCAGAAATTTTGATGCAACAGCCTTCAAGTTCCACTTTAATAAGCACTACAAAGACCTCAGAGCCATTACCTGTGAGAACAGTTAGAAATCGTTTTTAAAAGTTTCCACAGTGTATTGATTATAACCACCCTTCAGGCTACCACATTCAGGGCATTACACAATATAAGGCTTCTCATCAAACTTCAGGACAAAGTTATATCTGAAATTACACCAACACTCAGAGATCAAAGATCTGTATAATTCAACTGCTTTTTTGTTATATTTTACTATTCTGTTCTCATTCTCAACTAGGTAATAACTGGTTACTTTGATCCAGTTTATATTATCTATGTTCGTTTTAAGTTTTCTTTGTAAGCCTTATTGAGATTATAAATACTAAAACATTGTTCCTTTCCCTGTCTGGACCCTATCACACTGGATGGTTTTAGTGAAATTTCTAAAGCCTTTGAGAAATGTCTCATGATAGAATTCTAATTATTCCTTCCCAAACTCCCTTATGTGATTGTTTAGCTTTTCCCAGTTTGGTTGTGGTGTAAAATATTTATTTATATACATGTATGTTCTTTGTAATAGGACCCTAATTTTTGCTCCTTTGATTATTGGTCTGGTCAATAAATGACACTGCCAAAACCATCATTTTAATGGGAAAACCTAAAAATTAACAGTATGAAGAAGGATCCTTAAATGTTTAAGGGAAAAACACAATGTTGGACAGCAACAGGGGAAAGGTCACTGGATTATGGAAACACTTTACTCACTTTTCCTCTGCAATTTTTGGAGAAGGAACTTTTGGTAGGAGCTTTCTGCGTTGTTGAGCTTCTTCTAGGAGGTGTTCGTCTTTAGGGAAGATTCCCACCATCAGATCCATCGTAGTTTTTATTTTCACAGTAGGATCCAAAATATCTGCTAGAGATTTATCTTTTCCGACAATCTCTCTGGCTAGTTCCTCAGACTTCCAGTCTTCAAAGGTCTTCTCTTTGGCCTTCACGTAGCTGATTACAGGGATGGAGGCATCGTTGTCCTTCAAGTTGTTCCCAAGTGCTTCGGCTGATTGCAAGTCAGGAAGTCTGGTTTTGCTCTCAGGCTCTGGTTCTACACCCCGCCTTGTGTAAGCACAGAAACGCGAGTAGGATTGCTCAGAAGTACTGAGTGTTTTAATCTGGTCCTTCTCCAAACCACTAGGTAAGGCAGGAGGCTCCATGGTGCTCACGAGGTTCTGGCGACTTTCCTTCTCTGCATTGCTCTCAGAATGAACTATCTTGATGGGAACCATTTTTACTGTAGTGTTGTTATCGATCACTCTTTCAATTCTGGAAAAAAAGAAAGGGAAATTAACTGTTATAAACTCAAGATCTTTTTATTCTGATTCTTATCCACAAAAAGGGAAAAGGTGTCAGTCTGTATGCTAACAAAGATCAATTTATTAATACAAGGAAATCTCTTCTCATATCACATCTCAAAGCCTCAACTTAGAGACCTGCCGTTTCTCATACATTTTAAAAGTAAGCCATTATTTCACTTATACAGATCTCCAGCATTAGCCTCACACTACACAAAACATGACTTTTCTACAGGCTACAGGACTGACAAAGTACGATACTTACAACTGTCTTGAAACAGTTCAAAACATGAGTATGAAAAATGCAGGGTTTTTTTTTTAAAAAAAAAACCTTGCATGTAAAATATGAGAGTCTCATAATCAGAACCTAGTTTATCTTTGCATAAATAGAAAAAAAGAAAAAATATTTAAAAGAGAGGGAAAGAAGAAAAAATAGCTACTCATAAAAGAACAATTATATTTAAAGCTTTAGTTTTTGTCATGGATATTTTTAGTAAAAGTCACGGACAGGTCACGGGCAATAATGAAAAATTCACGGAAGCCTGTGACCAGTCCTTGACAGGTGGATGGGAGCAGTGGGGATGGGCCGCCTGCCGAGGCCGGGAGCCGCGGGAATTCCCCCATGCCCACAGAGGTGGGGAGCGGCAGGGGTCCCCCTGCTGCCTGCGGTGGACGGGAGTGGCAGGGATCCCCATTGCTGCCTGTGGCCGGGCAGCAGCGGGAAGCAGCAGGGCTCCCCCCCTCTGCTGTCTGAAATCACGGAGGTCTTTGGAAATCATGGATTCCGTTACTTCCATGACTAAATCGGAGCCTTAATTATATTCAATTCTGCATTGTTTTGTCAGTGACAGCCTATTGCAGGGATCCTCTAATACATACTGCTGAGCTATCTTGTGCTTAAGACAAGATATTCAATCAAGAACATGTCTTTTTTTAATGGTAATTTAGATTTTAAATTAGAAAATAACATGTTAGATCAACAGCAGCTGTTTATACTAGTGGAGTGTGTGCGCTGTATGTACAGTATAAAACCAAAACACAGACGGGGTGGTTTCAAGTTTGAAGAAAGTTTAAAATTATTGCTTTAATGTTGTGGGTTTAGAAAGTTTAGCCCCAGCAAAGGAACATTGCTAAAATATCTGGTTTCTGCTGGCTGGCTTTCTTTTAGATTAGTGACTGAGAGACATACACATATAGCTCCTTGGCTATATGTCTGGCTGTGTCCCAGAATTAAAAATAAAGCTATACTTTACTTTCATGGTGAACAGAAAATAAATCAATGTTGTACTCCTCTGCAGTGGTAATCTATATATTTATATTTGTGTCTGTATGAATATACAGACTATATTACACACATTCACTCAACCCTATATGAAATGACATATGTAGATGATATTTTGACTATACTGCATATGCAATATTCTGATAGATCTAAAAAAGAATTCTTCTTAAAAAAAGGGGGGGAAAAACACACCTCAAATCCTTCTCCAGTAAGGATCTTTTCAGACTGTCAGTCAGTTTGGAAAGTTCACACTCAACTCTGTCTTTCACTCCGAGCTCTCTCAGCTCATGATTCAGCAAATCACCTAAGCATGTGTTTAAGAACCAGTGACTTCAATTGGACTTATGCACAAAGAACATGTTTAAGAGCTTTGCTGAAAAAGGACCTTATTTCTTTTTTTCTTAAACAACAACAACAACAACAACAAAACTTCACACGGAAGAACCTTAAACCCACCTTAAAAATGAAAGACAACAATTCTACACTAAAATTGCAAGCATCAGTTGAGTGATAGTGTTATCACACTGCCCAATATCAAAAATATAGGGTGAGATTTTCTAGAGTGCTAAGCATTACCATAACTCTGATCTACCCGAAGTCAGCGGTAAAATTCCTGTTGACTTCAGTGGGAACAGAGAGAGACGAACGCTGGGTGCTTTTGAAAATCTCCTCTGCAGCATGTTTAAATTGATGCATGCACACACACACCCATAAGACCCATTACATATTTCCTAATCTATTGTATGAAATTCCAAATCCTCACATAAACTACACTTGTGGCTATCACTAAGCTGAGCCCACAAAATGGCATAATTGTTTCCATAGCATAAGGACACACAAATTATTACAGAGTAGCTGTTGCTGCTCTGTGGTAAATGTTGAAGCCAGCATCCCATCATAATCCCAGTTTTTATTCTCTCCTAATGACCTCAAAAATGAAAGTGATCCCGGGAAATCTGGCATCCAGCCTCTTATACTTGAGAATAGATATTTTCCCAGAAGTTTAGGAAAATTCAGAAAAGGAATTTGGAAAATAAAGGTGTTTTAAAACTTCCCCACAGTTCACTTAGTCAGAAGTGCCCTAAATTAATGTGTGTGTGGTGCGAAGGGGAATATGGAGGTTGTGGGGTATAGGAGACCGGGGAGAAACGCAGAGGAGAAAGAATCAGATATAGAGCAGGGGACAAAGGACCAGAAGAGACATGGCTTGGGTGGGGATCACACAGAAGGACTGGCGGTAAGTTTCTTCCCTGCTTTTTGAATGACCATGTACTAGGCATGAGGGGGGCACAAAGTGGTACTCCTGGGAGAATTCTGTGCCACTGCGCAATGCAGAATTTTGCAGAAAATGGTGTGCGTGCAGAATTTCCTCCCCCACCCTGAAATGAGCTGCAGAGATATTGGCCACCACTAGGGGCTGCTGGACTTGGAAGAGCGCAGCTCTCAAATAGAAGACAACGCCAGGGGGAAGTGGGAGGGAACTGGAGGATTCCCAGCAGCTGCAGAAGAAAGGACGCGGTGTGCAGGAAACTCTGTGCAAGCCTGGGACCCAACATCAGGCTGTTTCTCCCTCTGGATACCTGGCCTCTAGGGGGTAGAGGGTTCAAGTGTCTGGGCTTGGGGGGAGGACGAGGCTGGGCTCTGGGGGGTAGAGGGTATACATGTCTGGGCCAGGGAGGGCCCCATGCCTGGGCTCTGGGTGGAAGGAGGTGTGAGTGTCTGGGCTGGGGGGGCATGGCTGGTCTCTGGGGAGGCAGGGCAGGGCTGGGCTCTGGGGGGAATGGGGTGTGAGTGTCTGGCCCCCCAGCTGGGCCCTGGGGAGGAGGCAGAGAAACAGGAACTGGGTTGTCATAGGGATTTCTTTAACTCTCTACTCCTGGGGGAATTTTTGTGTGTGTCTGTATTGTTACAGACATACTTGCTGACAGGTATTTTGAAATAAATTACCAAAAATAATTGAAACTGGCATGATTATGTAGTGTTATTTTGACAAATAAAATTTGCAGAATTTTAAAATATTGTGTGCAGAATTTTTAATTTTTTTGGCGCAGGATTTTTAATTTTTTGGCACAGAGTTCCCTCAGGAGTAAAAGTAGGGGGAAGCAGATTGGCAGAATATGGAGGAGATGACTGAAGGGGAGGAGGGCAGGGGCAAAAGAAATGGAATGAGGTTGAAAGTGACTGGGGGAAGCACAGAGAATGTATGTGCAAGGGAAGGCACGAACACAGGTGCAGAGACCTTGAGGAGGTATCGATCGGAGTGCAAAGGACCTGGGGAGGAGCATGGGGAGTGGAAGGGAGATACTAGGGCACTCTAAGGGGCAGAGGCCATGGAGGTGGGGGCAGAGGACAGCAGACTTTGGAGAGGTGGAATTACGGAAGGTGGGTGCAGGGAAATTGGGGAAGGTATGCATCCATGGATGGATGGAAAGGTGGCGTCTTATACAAGTTAAATATCTAGAATACATTAAATGCCTAGAGCTACTCATGTGATGAAAGCTCCCCCCTCTTCTCCACACCCCTTCATACCCTGCCTTGATATTACTCCCCACTGCACACACACCTCCCATGGACTTGCTGAAATCTGCAGAAGAGGAGCCAGGTTTGGGTGGGAGACCCTGTCTGTTGAAGCATGGGTTTCCTCACCTCCTCTCCCTACGTCCTAATCCAATTTACATTTTTGGTGCCCATTAAGAAAACAGGGAAATTCACAAACAAACAAAAATGTAGTTGAAGAGTTCAGGTTGAAAGAGTGCTTGAATGGAGTCCAGCCAAGGCTCCCTCCTACCCCAAACTGCGCTCTCCTGACAAAAATTCTATACTTGTTAAAAGACTAGCAAGATGTACAGGTAAGGGAACCAGCCTGCTCCCTAGTGCCCCATGACTTCCACTACTCATGCAAACTTAACTTTGCCGCCTTGTTTTGTTCTATAATGAAATATGCTGTTGAGAGCATACAACTGATTTTACACATTACGACAGATTGTACACACTCTCTAAGGGATATGGACACCCAAATCTCATTAAGATTAGTGGAAATTGGGCATCCAAATCCCCATGGCAATCTTAGTCTAAATATATAGTCAAGAGTTCCAAAGAGGCATAATCCCAGGGCATACAAGTTATTAGATTCAATGCTGGGGTAGGTAACTGGGTGAAATTCTATGGCCTGTGATATACAGGAGGTCAGACTAGTTTGTCCCTTCTGCCTTAAAAATCCATGAAGCCACATGAACACTGAAGAAGGTTTTCTCACAGTATTAGGTGATGGTGGACTAGAAGAATGTACATAGGAATAAAAAGAGTGGAATGACTGATAAGGTGTTTTGTGTGTGATAAGCTGTTTTTGGATCTTGCATGGTTATATAAGTATGTGGAAAGGGGAGAGAATTTTGACATGGAGGTAAAGGGACCTGCAAAGGTATGGAGATGTATGCAGAAGAGGATTGCTTACAAGTTTGGATATTAAATCATATTAATTATATTGTTTAGAAATTACCGGTAATACACACAAGATTTTTTTTGGTAGCAAGCTATTCAATAGTTTACTGGAAATGTATCTCTTAAATATAAATTGGACTATAATATTCCTGCTCTTTATTTTGTAACTGACATTTTTGTGTGTGCAAATTTAAGGACTCAAAGTTACAGTTGAATGGGCAGTGTAAGTCAGGTGGGGCAATGGTAAATGAAGGAGAATTATATGGCAGTGGAGAACTATTAAATTCCAAAGTTACTAACGATTGTGGCATTTTTTAAGAGTATTTGGTTAAAAAAGTGTAATTTTACTGGAAATACTCTGAAATACACTTTCAACCTTAACTCTTTTAAGAACGTTTTTCAATTATAACTATATTTTACACACCATAAGTACAGTGTATTTCTCCATGCAATAAAATAATTCTAGCTAAGATGTTGCAGAAATTGCCATGCCTTTACATTATCAGCAAGATATCTTCCCTACAGAAAGACAGATGCATATTAACAGTACCAGACACTAGGAGCCTACAGTACACACACTAACATTTCTGAAAACTGGCATGCAAGGAATCAGAAAGTGTTAAGCATCATTGTTAAATTGAATGCTAAACTACTCAATGTATTCCACTTATGAAATAAGTACAATAGAGAACAGAGATATGACACACATTTTCCCTCTTGTTACAGTAACTTTCATTAGGTGAGTAATTTGAGGACAATAAATTGTATACATACTCAAGGTCAGCAGTGGAGATTTTTAAAGTGTTAATGGAAGATGTACGGCTAAATCCCCATACACTGTTTTCAAAATGTCAACCAATATATGTGCATATAATCAGGCACATCAACATTAAAGTTGTGTAAAAAGGCAATGCCAAATAAACTTAATTTACCATGTAGTCTTCAATATCTATTCACAATGCAGTACGGGAAGGAACTCATTACTGTAATTCACCATTGTGCCTAGGATTGGAGATCATATGCTATATTTCACTTATTGTAATAAGAATAGCCATGCTGGGTCAGACCAATGGTCCATCAAGCCCAGTATCCTGTCTCTTGACAGTGGCTGGTGCCAAATGCTTCAGAGAGAATGAACAGAACAGTCTATTATCAAATAATCCATCCCCTGTTGTCCAGTCCCAGTAGGATTGCCAACCCTCTAGGATTGTCCAGGTATTAAAGATTAATCCTTAATTAAAGATTATGTAATTTGATGAAACCTCCAGGAATATGTCCAACCAAAATTGCCAGCCCTAGCTTCTGGCAGTCAGAGATTTAGGGACACCCAGAGCATGGGGTTGCATCCCTGATCATCTTGGTTAATAGCTATGGATGGACCTATCCTCCATGAACTTATCTAATTCTTTTTTTAACCCAGTTAAACTTTTTTGCCTTCACAACATCTCCCGGCAATGAGTTCCACAGGTTGACTGTGCATTGTGTGAAGATGTTCTTCCTTATGTTTGTTTTAAATGTGCTGTCTATTAATTTCACTGGATGACCCCTTGTACTTGTGTTATGTGAAGGGGTAAACAACACTTCCTTATTCACTTTCTCTACATCATTCATGATTTTATGACCTCTATCATCTCCTCCCTTAGCCATCTCTTCTCTAAACTGAATAGTCCCAGTCTTTTTAATCTCTCCTTACATGGAAGCTGTTCCATGCTCCTAATAATTTTTGTTGTCCTTCCCTGTACCTTTTTCAATGCCAATATATCTTTTTTGAGATGGGGCAACCAGAACTGCATACTATATTCAAGGTGTGGGTGTACCATGGATTTATAAAGACATTATGATATTTTATGTCTTATCATCTATCCCTTCCCTAATGGTTTCTATCATTGTTCCCTTTTTTCATTGCCATTGCACACTGAGTAGATATTATCAGAGAACTATCCATGATGACTCCTAGATTTCTTTCTTGAGTGGTTACAGCTAATTTAGACCCCATAATTTTTTATGTATAATTGGGATTATGTTTTCCAATATGGATTATTTGGCACTTATCAGTATTGAATGTCATCTGCCATTTTTTTGCCCAGTCGACCAGTTAAGAGAGATCTCTTTGCCATCAGCTTTGGCCTTAACTATCTTGAGTAATTTTGTATCATCTGCAAATGTTGCCCTGTGTTCACCCCCTTTTCCAAATCATTTATAAATACATTGAATACGTTTCCTTATTTTGCTTTCTGATGTAACCATCACAGCATTGAGATGTAGTTTTCAGTACCTGAATTTCCTTATATTGAACAAAGAAAATACTAGGTCTTTAAAGAAACAAATTATAGCAATTTATAATTAGTGGATTACAGTGCAAGTATTTCACCAAATTCTTGTGCTTAAAAAAAAACAACCACCACCTCTTCCCCCTCTCCCCCGGAAAAACCCACACCACACATGCATACAAAATTTTAACCTTCTGGAGTCCTCAAGTTCTTTACTAAGATAAAACAAATGATGACTGAAGGATACTGTCTTCTAGAGAGGCTTCATTAAAAACAACAAATTTTTGCCACAAAAGGTGCTCAGAAAAGGAAAAGGTAATTTGCTAGCTATGAAGTCACATGTTATGAAAATCATGAGGTGCAAAAAAATCTAGAAAACATGCAGCAGCAACATCAATGTGTCAAAAATGCTTTCGTTTTACAAATGCCATTTTTGATCCTGAAAAACTGAAAATAGAACGGATAAATCTATACTGCTACTGTGGACAATAACCGGACATGCACACAGAGAATGCACTGGGAACATATTGGAAAAAATATATATCATTGCTGACCTTTAAAGAAAAATATGCCTCTTTTACTCAGCATAGCAACCTCAATACTCATTTAACGAGTATCGTTTGTCTCCACTTTTCAACCATGAATTATAATGTCATATTAAGTGTTTAATGAAAACTTATATTCCTGAGCCTCCTGGAAGGGTTTATTATGTAGCAGGAAAATGACTGTTTATGACATCATTGTATGCAGTGTTGTTGCAGCCATGTCAGTCCCAGGATATTAGAGAGACAAGGTGGATGAGGATTGGACCAACTTCTGTTGGTGAAAGAGATAAGCTTTCAAGCTTACACAGAGCTTTTCTTCAGCTCTGGGAAATGTCCTCAGAATGTCACAGGTAAATACAAGCTTGTATTTACCTTGTATTTAGCTGTGACACTCTGAGTACATTTCCCAGAGCTGAAGAGCAGCTCTGTGCAAGCTCTAAACAGAAGTTGGTCCGATAAGATATTACCTCACCCACCTTGCCTCTGTTTATGATATTGGCAGCATGGGATGCCATACAGCAGACTATAAACCAGCTTATATTTACTTCAACATCAGACACAAAGTGTATGAAAATTGGGAAAGGAGGAGTGGTAGGGGGAGGGAGAAGACTGGTTTACATTCTCTGACATTAGCTTCCAAGTCAGGTGATATAAAAAGTGACACCACTTGTTAGCACCCATCAGTAGACTGCTCAGGAATGCCAAGCTGCATTAAAAACTTTTATTTGGCGGAAGGGAAAAAAAAACCCCACAAAATTCATAATTGGCACATAAGCGTACCTCACATGTAAGCCTTTGCGATAGGTGCCACCAAAATGAATGCAATTTTCTTGCACAATAATTGTTTTAGCTCCCTGCATGTAGTGGGTTAGAAACCACCCCATAGCTGGGCAAACATTTCATCCCATTTAGATAGTTTCTGTAATGGAAATTCCAGTTAAAATTTTAGAACGGAGCAGCATTTCTATTGATCTACTGTCCTTCAGCAGAAACCAAGACAGACCAGTTGAATGATAGCAATGGAATTAACTAGAATTTCAAATATGGTTTAGATATTTGTTGCAGCAGTTGCTATTGCCCTACAGAAGTGTGTCACTTGCAAGACATGCTGGAAAGGTTAATACAGAATAGACCCAAAGGCGGTTTCTTCACACTTCTTCACTAAAAGTAACAGCCAATTGTTAACAAAACCTAACATGGGGACGGGGCTTCTAAAAGGCACATAATTGTAAAGGCACAATACCTTGCTGGGTTCTCATCCTGGACAGATACAGGAGGCTTGTCAGTCAGCTTCTGTGGAGCAAACTGAGGTGAAGGGGACCTTGACGTCTCCATTCCAGGTTTCTGAAGGTAGCGATACTTTGAAGACAATACAGGTTCAGATTTAAGATGTGCTTTCTCTTCTAAGTGCTGACATACATTCTCTGTGGATGCTGTTTGCCGGAGCCCCTGAGGATGAGCGCTCTTTAGTTTTCCATTGAACGCTGCAGGACTCTGAATGTAACCTGTAATTACCTCACCAGAGCTGGGGGAAATGGATTGAATGGGCTTCCTGGGTACTGCCAGCAGCGATTCTGAAGAGATGCTGAGTGAGGTGGAATTGTCCTGGCCCCTGTATTTATTATCTCGTTTGGGTGGGGGAGGCCTCTGAGGGACAGGTCCACGTCTCTTGTTCAGCAATGTCAGCTCTGTCCACTGACTTTCCTCTCCTCTGCCTTGTGGCAGACAGGAGTGGCTCTCCTGCAGTGTCTGCGGCTCAGAATAAGTGAGAAGGGGCAAGCTGCAATCCTTGCTTTTCTCATTCACGTTTTCCTGGGAGTATCTGTAATCACTGGGCAATGTCCCGGATCTTCCCCGGCTCTCTTGAGACAAGACAATAGGTTCTCTTGTTTGAAATGGTCTAACAGATGCCTTCCATTTGGGTCCTAAATTTTGGTCCAGCTGAGCCCTTTGTTCTCCTGGGTTATCTTCTGGGAATCCTGTTTCAGCTTGCCTAGAAACAGAAGAAAAATCAAATCATTAGTCAGTTACTGTGCTATTATTTCGTCCTGTGTATTGCTACAGAAGTACTGGGAAGCTTGGAGACAGATTATGTCTGCCATATAATATTAACTAACAGCTACAACCTACTTTAAAATATATATAATATTGTATTTCTAATGTAATGTGATGAGTCAAAGCACAATGTCGGTCTAAATTAGGTTATGTTGTGTCATGCAATGTGACATAGCCTTGAGTTACCTGAGGCACTACAATGCACATGGTATATCTGAACATGCAAGAGTATTTTCTTCTAACTTTTGTGTAAATTAAAAGAATGGCTTCCTTGTATGACCTTCAACACTCAATTAACATTTCTTTCAATTTCCAAGTAAGTAATGAATGCAGTGTCTAACTAAATGCAGATTGCCAAACAAGTCCGCTCTCTATTATTTTAAAATAGTATACTAGACATCATAATTCACAGCCCTCATTCATATGGCAAAATTAACATAATCTTGGGGTTTAAATTTGCAGATATAAATTACTGATGCAAAATTAATACATACTGACAAAAGCATCAAATGCAGTGGTACTGATAGGGTGAAGGAAGAGACATCTTTTAGAAACAGAAAATAAAAGCACAATATTTTGGATCGAGGTCTATATTAGGCTTAACAAATAAATCAGATAGAGTCTTTGTCCTTACAGCATGAAGTATTGCTGTGGCTAACAAGTCCTGTCTCATCTTATACAGATATTTTTGTTTTACTCCAGGTCTATATTTCTCTTTGCTTTGTAGTCACCAGGTTGAAGCAACTCAAGGCTGGTGCCAAGCACAAGAAGTATAGTTGAGTTGTCCTCACCAGAGAAAGACACATCAGAAAAGAAAGTAAGTTAAAGTACCTCGGAGACCTAGAAAGAAGGCAGGTTTGTTCTCTGCTTAGGGGAGGCTGGAGAGATACTGTGAGCTGAGAAAAGAAGCTGTAACAGAAAAGTAAAAGATTTCAGAGTATATTATTTCATTTGCGCCACTGGAGGTTTTGTTATCTGTATTTGGAAATGAGACTGGGCAAGTGTAAGAGGGACTACAAGTTTTCTTTAAAAAAATAAACAAACTAAACTGGAATGCTTGACCAATGAAACACAACAAAATGAAATCTGACATCAAGGGTTACATTGCGACTTTATCAATCTATTGATTTCAGCATGATTCTACACTGGAAACCTTCCTTTACTGATTGCAGGTGTTATTTCCACAGGCATTAAAAAATAGTGCGTACTCATATTTGATTTCATTTTTAAAAGGCAGATCAAAATATGCTTATTTCTATTTTAACTTCAAAATGTCAGAGTTTTTCACCCCCTTTCTGTCAAAATACCATACTTTAAAACAGAGGGTTGAAAAACCTAGTACAGGTAATATAAAGATCATCCATTATTAATTTTTTTTTTGAGTAGGGTACCAAACCTCCATTTTTCCATATGGCACCTGGAGCTTAGTCCCTTGCATCAAGTACATCATATTGGAAATTACATTGAAATTACGTTGTGTCACAACATGAAAACTTGATAACTGAATCAAGTTATCACTAGTTCCTCAGTGTGCTGTCTGGAGACAAAGTAGAAAAATTCAAGTTGCGTGGGTGCCATTGCAAATTTTCTCAACAGCTGAAGATGTGTTTTCCCAAGCAGGTCATGGTGGGAGGTAAAACAATGACTCAGTTACCTAAGGTTTGCCATGCTGATAAGTGTAGTACTATAATTTTGTTTCTGTATTTTACTAAGATGCCCTAAAACCTCATGTTTCTTTCCTTCTAAGGCTGATAAACCAGACAGTGTCTGAAACAAACAAAAGGCCTGATTTCAAGCAAAAAGGTCACACCAAGTGTGGAAAAGTGGGATTATTTTGTAATATTTGTATGAAACCTATGTGGGCCACAGTTTCCCTATATGCTACATTATTACCTAGGGGTCTCTGGCAGGCTAAGACACAGGTATCAATGGTGCCTAGCTGTCTGGGTCTTAAGTCCCATATCAGTGGAGTTCCTCAGAATACAATGGCAGATCCCATTGCCCTGTCATTGACACCTAGCAAACAACGACCATAGATTGCTCCCCCTCTCTGCAGGAAGCCAAGCAGCATTTCCCCAGTGGGAGAACAAAGGTCCAGAGGAGGGTTAAAAGTGGACTGCAGGAAGAAGGCAAGCACACCTGGAAGTCTGATGGATTACGGTTGGGCTCTGAGCTAACCAGAATGGACTATGCTTTAATCTTCATTCCTCTATGCCGGGGTGGGCAAACTTTTTGGGCCGAGGGCCACATCTGGGTGGGGAAATTGTATGCAAGGCCGGGGCAGGGAGTTGGGGTGCGGGAGAGAGTGCAGGGTGTGGGAGGGGGTGTGGTGTGCAGGAAGGGGCTCAGGGCAAGGGATTGGAGCCGAGGAGGGGTGCGGGGTGTATGAGGGAGCTCAGGGAAGGGGGTTGGGGTGCAGGAGGGGTGTGGAGTGCAGGAAGGGGCTCAGGGCAGGGGGTTGGGGTGCAGGCAGGGTGCGAGGTGCAGGCAGGAGCTTAGGGCAGGGAGTTGGGGGGTGGGGTGCAGGAGAGGTTCGGGCTCCGGCCCAGCGCCGCTTACCTAAAGCGGTTTCGGGATGGCAGCAGTACACACCAGGGCTAGGGCAGGCTCCCTGCACGCCTGCCGTGTCCCCGGCCCCGCGCCGCTCCAGGAAGCGCTGCACCCCCTGGAGAAGGGGGACGGAGGGCTCCGCGTGCGTTCCCCATTCCCAGCCAATGGGAGCTGCGGGGGCTGGTGCCTGGAGGCAAGGGCAATGCCCAGAGCCCTCTGCCCCCCGGCCCGGAGGCTGAAGGGATGTGGTGCCGGCCGCTTCTGAGAGCGGCGTGGGGCCCACGGCGCCATGGGGGGCAATCCCGCAGGCCGGATCCAAAACCTTGAGGGGCCGGATCTGGCCCGTGGGCTGTAGTTTGCCCACTTTGCTCTATGCCAATTTAAGAACTTCTGCTGTGTTCCAGATGACTAATAAACCCTACTGTTTTCACAATGCTGTGTAAGAGTCACTGCAAATGCTTGGAAAGGTGCACTGATCCCTAAAATGTGTACAATTCTCTATCAAGGGTCTGTCTCATTTAGACTAGCTGAACAGAGCCCGGATCGGCGGGTAGCGATCGATCTATCGGGGATCGATTTATCGTGTGTAGTGTAGACGCAATAAATCGATCCCCGATAGCTCTCCCGTCGACTGCTGAACTCCAGCTCGGCGAGAGGCAGAAGCAAAGTCGATGGGGGAGCGGCGGCCATCGATCCCGCGCCGTGAGGACACGAAGTAAGTGATTCTAAGTCGATCTAAGATACGTCAACTTCAGCTACGCTATTCTCGTAGCTGAAGTTGCGCATCTTAGATCGATCCCCACCCCCGCACCGCCCAGTGTAGACCAGGCCTGAGAATCTGGCTCATGAAGTTTTATCACTGAAATGGGCACTGTCACAGTTGGTGTGTTGACCTACTTGTACAAATGTCTTATCTGAAAGGTCTTGCCTTTCAATATGAAAGGCACATCAAAAAGGACCTTGAAAGTAAGTCCTTCCCAAATGGTTCAGATTACTCCAAAGGTTGTGCCAACCAGCACTGCCAAAGTAAACCAATTTTTAGGCCTACTGTACCACCCTTGACAGTGTCTCGTGAAGTTTTTAATCACACAAATAAAAGGATTCTAATCGGGGAAAAAACACCCATAAAACAAGTATAGTTCATGAAGATTCTTTGCAAATACAAAACAGTAAAATGAGTAGTTCCTTGTGCAGCTGAATGTTGTTTTGGTGCTGTCCACTCAACTATTCTTAAGGTTTTGAGAGCACTTCCACTATAACCCCAGCTTTTCAGTCATATGTAAACACTATTCTGGGCTCAAACTTGATAAACAAAATCCATTTTTGTGCAATTAAGAATTAAGGTAATGTTTTAAACCTAAATATTGCACAAAGAAAAGGTGAGCAGGCATGGATGCCATTTTCACACTCATTACTCAAAAATGACATTTTAGAAGTTTTTTGCCAATATTATGGGTCTGTAATGCATAAAGCACAAAATTACTTCGGAAAATAGTTTGTAAAGGTAGGTAAAGTGCCTTCTTTTAAAATGATTTTGAATTTCTACACTTTAAATTGATATTTACATGGCAACAGTCCATAACAGTTGTGAAGGAGACATTTTAGCTTATCAGTACAATGGTAACTCTCTTACAATCAAATGAGAAATCTCTCTCTATCTTGGTTTCTTTAACTATTTAAAATGTAAACATCCCATTTTACTAGAAGATGCTTAAAACTGATAAAACACCAAAAGATTCAGGACGTGATTCTCATTCACCCTAAGGCCACTTCATGCCATTCTAGGCAGGTTAGAGAACGTAAGAACAGCCATACTGGTTCAGACCAATGGTTCATCTAGTCCAGTATCCTGTCTCCGACAGTGGCCAGTGCCAGGTGCTTCAGAGGGAATGAACAGAACACGTTAATTCTGAGGTGCCATGAAGTGGGAGTGAATTATATTTAAAAAACAAATTTATATATTTACTCTACTTGAAGGACCCTTTTCACTACTAGAGTGGCGTGGCCTTGGTGTAAATGAGAATCACGCCCTCGGATTTAAGGGCCGGATCCAATAATCCTTACTCACATCTGGTCGGATCTCGCAACGCTGACTTAGAGAATCAGAGTTTCCCTGTTGAGTTCAATGTGAGTGGGGCTAGGCTTTTAAATAGTCCCACTGACTTTTATGGAAATACTCACAAGAGTAAGGGCTGCAGGATTAGGCCCTAGGTACTGAATACCGATGTCTGACAAAAGTAACAACCATTGTTCCTCATCTAGGTAACTGATGTACAGCTTGATTTTTTTTATGCTCACTCGTGATGCCAGAAAGTCCTTTAAGCTCTCTGATTTCTTTTTATTAACATAGGTCATAACATACTACATAATGGCAATGGTGGGGTACACAGAAAGTCAAGATCACAACATCAGAGGGTCCAAAGATGTGAATTGCATGCACTGCTGCAGCCAGTCTGCAAAGTTTATATTAAACTTGACATGCAAATCGGAACTGTTTTTGCAGGTGAAAGTGAACAGGACACAGCGCACTATTAAGTTGACATGTTTACACATCCAAAAATCATTTGTGTTTTAGAATTTCTGATGAGATGTTCTTAACAATCCTTTGGCTTGTACCACAATGAATGCTTTGATAAATAGTACTGTCATCCTCCAAAATAAAATGAAATAAAAAGTATTTAAAATGTTACAGTGTAGATGACTTAAGGAATGCGGTGTTTCCAATTGGTGGGGTAAAGTTTAATGGGACTGCATATGTGCCTTCATACAGTTTCTATGAAAGTAAACACACATTTTACAGTGGCACACAGGATGGTTATGGGGAGAAGGTAGCTGCATTCAGCATGGGAGATCATTTACATTCAGGGTGGGTGGGTTCTCATGCAAAACATGCTAATCACTTTACCCTGAAGAGATTTGATCTTACTGTTCAGAAAGGAGGAAAAGAAAGAAAGCTTCAAGCACCAGAAGAACCCTGTGGCAAGAACCTGCAAAGTGTTACATTAGTGTAAGTACCAAGAAGTCCACTAAAAAGAGGCTGATTTAAAATTTTAATTGCTCTGTAGAAAGAAACACACAAAATATGGCGCTGCAGAGATAAAGTCCACAGAAACTTGCAAAAGAAACTATAAACACCACTGGAAAATTCACCTTTTGTAAATAGAAAACAACCTTATCATAAAATGAGGTTCAAATAAATATTCCAGCTACCATGTGGCACAATGAGAGAGATTTTTAAGCCTTTGACAATATGACTGTAAAGGCATTGCTGATTTACTGCTTAGTGCAGAACAAAATCCATTTAATCATTGTACATTTTGATGGCTTTGGCAAAAATAAAATCCCAAACATTTCAGCTACGTAAATTTTCAAAGAGAAAAGAACTGACACAGTTCTAATATTACCGGCTTAAATAAATTTTATACATACAAGTAACATCCATAAATTTGCCTCCATTTAGGCCAATGATCCATGGTCACCTTATTTATCCATCACCAATCACCATCATCAAAAGCTTCATATACCAGATCATCTTTATACCTGAGAGACTACTTCTTTCCCCAGCATACACTGCCACAGTTGTGAAGGAGAGTTCCTGATTCTGGATATCCCTTGATTTAACAGTAATTGTTTGCAGCATGTTCTCCATAAACGTTCTGGGGCTCTGCAATGCATTGCAACCTATGGAAAGATGTGCTGGCTTTGCAGGGCCCATTTGTTTTATCTGGCTTTTGCAAAAAAAATTAGGGGGGATAGACATACAGATTGAAGTATGAGGGTGCTGGTGTTTGTAAGTGCTGCAGCTTGGTAGGAGGGATGAGCCGATGGTACTGAATTTGTGCTTTGTAATTCTAAAGAACTGGCAGGGCACTCATAGCCTGGCATGGGTGCTTTCTACTTATTCTAAATTGAAAGAAAATAAACCAAATAAAATATTGCAGCAATAACCTCCTGGCCTAGAAAGGAAGGAAGTGGACTCCTCTGGAAGCAATCCCCTCCACGTATAACTGGCCATGTCTAAATCTTTACATGACATTGGACTCTGTTATTTAAGACAACTTTTCCATATCCCATCTTAACAGATGACATCTGTGGAGTCATGTCAGCACTCAGTGCTAGGGACTCTGCTTTCAATGGTCACTGGCAGAATCTCTGGATCTTGCTTTTCTTGATTGTCCCTCGAAGCCTGAGCAAGTATTTTGTTCACAGATTCATAAATTCCAAGGCCAGAAGGAACCATTATGATCATCTAGTCTGACCTCCTGTATAACACAGGCCATAGAACTTCCCCAAAAGAATTCCTAGAGCACAGCTTTTGGAAAAACATCCAAGCTTGATTTAAAATTTATCAGCGATAGAGATAAATCCACCACGACCCTCGGTTCAATTAGGCTTTTGGTTCAACACTGATTTGATTTTTAAACATTTGCCATACAGTGCCTGAGTACCATGCAAAATTTGCCACACTGGAGATGTGTCTTGAGAATGGTACGAGTTGAACTCTGGGCACATGTTGCACATTTTAATTGCAATTTAAAAGTTGATTAATTCCAATGGTGTAAAAATATACATTCCTGATCAGAGCAACAAACAGAAACAGGAGACCTGTGTGCACTCAGAGCAGATAGCAGTGGTCTAATTTATCACTGTTCACAGGTGTGTAAAATGCGTGGTTGGGCTTAAATCATTTTTTTAGAAGTGTCCTACAGAAGTCCATGAGCAATCACCAGAATGGATCATTTTGTAGTGCATGGGATGGCCCATGTAGCATCTCTGAGGTATATGACAAAACCCATTCCCCTTTACTTTCCTTCAGTATCTACCTACTTTCTCTTGTTTTACATTTAGACCTTATCTAGGATAGGGCTGACAAGTGAGATGTTCAGTTGAGTTAGCTAGCTCAGTCAGTGAAAGTAATCCAATTAGCATGTTGTAAACTACAATTTCTTTGTCTTGACTTGATTTGTAGAGGCGTTTATTAGATCAAGCTAGATAACTTGATGTAACACCGCACCTGTAAACCCTAGTTTAGATATGGCTTTAGTTACAATGTGTTAGCTAACATTTTAAAAATACCTCTTTTATCCTAGGCTTGTCTATATAGGGATGTTTTAGCGGTTATACAGGCATAATTATATAGGATTTAACTCATCCCAGTGTAGACAATCTCATTCCAGTATCAGAGTGGCTTTCCTTGGTTTAGTTTAAACCTCCTTCTTAAGCAACATAAGATAAACTGAAAAAAGGCACTCTGATATCCAAATAAGAGTATCCACAGATGGGGAGTTATACTGGTATAATTACAACAATTTAAATTCCTACTTTAGGTTATACTGAACAAAAATCTTCCCCAGGTAGGCAAGGCCCTAATCTAGACAGTTTTAGGCTTGGTCCACACAGAAAACTTAGGCTGACCTAGCTACATTGCTCAGGACTTTATGCAGTAAAGCTGATCTAACCCTCAGTGTAGGCATGGCTATGTCAATGGAAGGATTCTTCCATCGACTTAGCTACTGGCTCTTGGAGTAGAGGATTACTCTAACATTATGGAGATCACTGCTCTCACCATGCCTGAGCCCTTGACTGGATGCTACCTGGTGGAAGATGGAAAAGAGGAGGACAACAGATGACAATAAAACTACCAAGAAAGATGCTGCTGTCATGGGAACAGACTGTGATGGAGCAAGAAATACAACATTAGACAGGCAGCGGTGGAAACACTGGATTGCCTCATGTGTCACAAGGTACAAGAACATCTATGCTGATAATCAGTCCCTCCACCCCTGCCCTCAACAAACCTCCTTACAGCACACAATTTGATTCATGCCTTAAAAAAGGACAGATCCCAAGATCAGGATTGTAGCAGAGGCTTACAGTAATAACCGTAAGTGTGCCCATCAGACTTGACTGAGTAGCAGTGTTTTGCAGAGAAAGGATCAGAGGATGCAGCAGACTCATTCTGCAGCTATGCTAACCTCTTCACTGCTGGATCATTCCCCACATTCTTTCGTTTTGTTCTGCCAGAGCTGGCAGGTGATTTTCTGCTAAACATTAACAGGCAACTAGCATATTCTGTAGCAGTTAAATATGACATCTGATTCTATAGAACAGTAGTCAGTGGAGTAATCTGAAGAGAGTCAGAAAGAAATTGAGATTTGACAAGAAATTGCTAAAAATACAGATGGCACAGTGCTTTCCATCATAAATATCTTCTTTCCCCACATCCCCCTCTCGGTAAATTTTAACAGGTGAACTGAAGTGAAATTAGGGGGTTTGCTTTTACCAGTTCAGCCACTGGATTCTCCTACACCTGCTGTTTTGTTTTATAATTATTCCATACATCATTAAATACCCTGAGCTCAAAATATTAACAGCAGCAGCTATATTCATTCTCAAAATAACTGATGTACTGTATTTCATTCCATGCCAGAATATCAGGACTTGCACGTTTTAGTCAAAGATCCATTATGCAGCTACTCATCAGGACCCTGATTCAGCAAAGTATTTAATCAAGTGCCTTCCAAGCATGGGAGTAATCCCCTTGAGTTCATTTGGACTGCTCATGTGTCTAAGGTTAGTTATGTACATTGCTGAACTGGGTGCAGAATAACTTAGCCAACGCCTCACTAATCAAAGAGTCTGCCTACGCTGGAACTGGAGCTGTGATTTCCATCTTGAGTCGAGCTCCAGCGAGTGCACTAACAACAGAGTGTAACTGTGACTGCACGGGCAGCGGGAGGGACTAGCCCCGATGGGTACATAGTTAGGGTTTCAGACAGGATTGTACTCAGGGAGACTAGCCCATCCAACCACCGCTACATGGCTATCTTTAGCATGGTAGCTTGATCAAGAGCTACTGGCAAGGGTACGTCTACCTGAGCTGGAAATTACACCTCCAGCCCCTGGGCAGACACCCCAAAATGGAGTGGAAGACCGAGCTATAAAATCTAACTTAGTTATTCTTCATGCTAACCATGTTTTTAAAATGTTCTTCTATGGTATTCCCTCCACTTATCCTTAATCCCCTTCCTAGCTCAGTGCCTCACTCCCACCAGTAATGGTGTCCAAATAGCTTTTTCCAGAACATAAAACACCAGTGAATCCTGAAAGTGACAGCCCCATAGAGCAGCAGAGTTAGTTGCCCAAGTGCTATTATCTAACTACACATTTCTCTGGGTATTAATCCAAAGACTTTAATACACATTTGGAACTATTACAGTTATTATGTAAACCACTTCTGTGTATTTTTTAACTGCTTCCTTCCCCAGGGTTCCAGAGCTTCTAAAATCTTCTTTGGTGCCTAAAAGTGGTACCCCCTGCTCAGCACTCTTATGAAATAATAATAATGATCAAAACAAAACAACACCGCATTGGATGTGGTGTAGCTGCCTTTTAAAATCTCAAAAGATCAGCTATTAAAAGTGGAACTGGATCATAATACGGGCTAACCATTACCTATATTAACCACACCTTCAGTTTGAGAGGTGTCAGGCAAATGAATGTAAAGTAGCAGTTGTCAAGTCATCACTGCTGCATCCTGTACATATTCAGAGTCATATTTGCTCTTTGCAGAGCCAAAACAGCTATGGGAGAGTCAGTTATTCTGTCACTTTTGCTTGTATTGCAGTAGTGCCCAGAGACCCCCAATCAAAGATCAGGGCCTCACTGTCTAGGCACTGTACACACAATGAAAGAGATAGCCTCTGACCCAAAGGGCTTGCAATATAAGATTAAGACAAACTAACGGTCAGACAGTTACGGTTAATGTAATAAGCAGTGGACCAGCTGCCTAACTTAGAGAATTGTAAATTAAGTACTAAGAGCAGGGCTACCCGAAGGGCCAAATCCTCCTACTCTCTATTCCACACTGTGCGTTAAATGTGTCTCTCAGTTATGCCAGTGAGACTTCCCTGGCTGTTGGGATCAGTGGGGGTGATCTGCCTAACTGAGACCAGAATATTGTCCAATGAGGTTGCCCGTGTGTAACTGAAAGAAGTGGCTGCAGGACAGGCAATGAAAAAGACCATGTTGTTACTTATAAACTGAACATGTGTTGAAGAAATCACCGAGATAAAATCAATACAGAATTCCAGCAGACTGGCTTTGCAGTCACTTTCAGACTACAACTGCTCTTGAAGCCTGTTTTTAAGTTACTCAAATACAAATGATCAACTGTATTCACATACCAACCCCTTCCCCAATAGAGAGCCTTCCACATCTCTGCAGCAGTTCTCGTGTCCCACTTTTCCATCCCTGTGCCAGCCACTCTGCACTGCACCCTCTATCCTCCCCAATCGATAACTGTACACCATAGCCAGAAGGGTTCCTAAGGCAACAAAGGGCATCCCCTCTGTCCCTGCATAAGCATATTGCTTTCAAAATACACCCACTACAGAGGAGCAAGACAGAACTATTTTATTGTAAGACAATAAAAATACTCAAATAAATGTGTTTGATTATTGTGTCACCAAAATCCAACAAATAAACACCAAGAGAAGGAGATCAGTTTTCTCCAGGAGGCAAAATTTTATAGCAGAGCTGTCATTCCTGAAAATAGGGGATTGTAATGGGAAGATTGCATAACTCTCACCATTTAACAGAGGGCCAAAGACATGACTGAACTCCTGTTGAAGTCAATGAGAGTCTTTCCATCAACCCGTTCAATCACGTCCCAAATGAACTGTGAAATCTCACACAATCAGGCCTTGTCTACGCTACACAATTAAGTCGACCTATGTTAGGTCGCTGTATAGCCACTGCAGTAATTAGTGCCGTTTTTCATGTCCACACTACCCTCCTTCTGCCAATGGTTCAGATCCTCATCAAAGGTGTTTGCACCAGTTTAAGTGGGGCACTGGGGAGGAGGAGAGAGGATGACAGCTCGAGCTGGGAGCCCCACTACCCAGCACTGAGAGCCCAGGCTCTCTGCGTTGGACAGTCATGCTCCCAGTTGGGAGCTCCGTGTGGAGCTGACAGCCCGGGCTCTCAGCGCTGGGTAGGGTTGCCAGGCAACTGGTTTTCGACTGGAACGCCCCGTCAAAAAGGGGCCCTGGCGGTGCCGGTTGGCGCTGCTGACCAGGGCTGTTAAAAGTCCGGTCAGCGGCAGTGTGGGGGGCAGGAGCTAAGACAGTTTCTCTGCCTGCCTTGGCTCCGCACGGCTCCCAGAAACAGCTGCCACTCAGGGGTAGGGGCAACACGCGGAGTACCGGCTCTGCAGCTCTAATTGGCCAGGAACTGCGACCAATTGGCCAGGAACTGCGACCAATTGGAGCTGCGGGGGCGGTGCCTGCAGATGCGAGGGCAGCACACGGACGGAGCCTCCCTGCACCTAGGGGCCAAAAGGACTGGCAGCTGCTTCCTGTATATACACACAGATATTACAGACAGAGCTGGTAGAATTGCCTGACACTTTCCATTATAACACTGTGTTTTCAATTCTTTGTAACTTTGGCAAACTTTAACCATTTTGGTTGAAATTTTCCATGCTGGGTGTCTGCCTCACGTTGAAATTTTTTTGGAAAACTTCTGCCAAAATAGTTCTGCCGTTTCTCACATGGAGGCCAATGAAAAATACACTGTTTTGCTCATGTTATAAAAATTCTGGCAAGTCTTAATTTGAGAAGCTCTAATATCCCCCATGCTTTGGGGAAGGGACTTGAAATTTGTCGGGCAGGACAGATGCTGTGTGTCAGGAATGTGCCTTTTGCTGTCCCTGTGAAAATCCACCTAAATCATAAGCCTTTGAAAAAAAACCTGCAGTTCATACCTACTGAGCTTGCTGGAGTTTGGCACATAAATTCTTCTAAGATTCTGTCTGTACTGAGCATGCTACACCACCAATTGTAACTCTGGAGTGCTGTGGGCCATGCCAGACCAGGCACTGAAACTGAGAACAGGGAGGCTGTCTCTCCTGTGCTCTTAATGAGATCCCTGCAAGTGCCCAGAAAGTGGGGAGGAGTAAGCCACACAATTCAAACACACAGGGAACAGAATTTAGAACTGTGTGCATGTGTGGCTTAGAGGGAGCGAGGGGAAACACATGACGGCAGACTGGATACTGCTGTGGGGAGGAAGTGAAACTGAGATCACGAGTTGGGATGGGGGGAGACACTGGGACTGAGAGCCAAGGATAAGGGAGACCGGGAGATAAGGGAGGAGGATCCATAGATTTTAAAGTCAGACTATTCTATGTTGGGTGCCTGCCTCAAGATGGCTTTTTTTTTTTTTAATTAATGTTTCAGCAAAAAGGGTTCAGCTGTTCCAAGAATGAAATTAGGGAAAGGTATGTTGTGCCTACGTTAAAGATGTCTTACAGCTGTGTGTCTGAGAAACTGTAGGGCCTCCACACTTTAGAGGAACATGAAATTTGGCAGGGATGTTGCCCTGGTGTCAGGGCTGTGCTTTTTACTGACCCTATGAAAATTCGCCCAAGTTTGGCAGAGTTATTAGCCTCTGTTCACACATGTTCAGCAGAGACTTGTTAGTATGTGGCAGCTAAATTCTCTAAAGAGTCTGTCTGCACTGAGCATGCTCTATCTCAGGGATCAAGGGCAGAGCAGGACTTACTACTTTTTCCAAAGGACCCAGCATCCGAGTGCTTCAGAGACATTAACTATTTATTTATCTTCACAACATCCTTGTGAGGTAAAGTGCAATTATTATTCCTAATTTTACAGATGGCAAACTAAGGCACAGATACATCAACATGCCAAGAATACACTAATTTTAGGTGCCCAACCCAAGATGCTTATGGCCTGATTTTTCTGAAAACGTAGCATTTTATATCCCTATTTATTCAGTACAGCTCCCATGGATTTAGAATCATAGAATATCAAGGTTGGAAGGGACCTCAGGAGGTCATCTAGTCCAACCCCCTACTCAAAGCAGGACTTCAGTGGGTGCTCTGCACTTCTGCAAATTAGACCCCCTGGGTGTCAAGTTGAGTACTCAGAAAATGAAGAAGACACAACCACCTTTGAAAAGATGGGATTAAGTGACTTGCCCAGCATCACACAGGAACTCTGTGGGAGAGACCGGGATTGAATCCAATTCTCCAAGGTGGCGCTCAACTGCCAAAGTCTCAATCCTCCTACAATCCTCACACACACACTTTCTAATGTCTGAAACAAATGAGGTAGGGCTCTACAAACAATAGTCTTCTTTACTACACAACCCTGATTCATCCCCAGAACACATCCCTCCTGTGCATAAAACAAGACAGGGATCCTGAGGGGAAAACTATAGTATTCAACTAGATAATTCAAGACCATATCATAATTAGGTTTGTCAGAATTCAATTTTTATATACTTTTGACAGACCATATCAATGTTTATTTTTAAACTTTTTTTCAGTTTTTATCAATTTAAATTTTCATGGTTGCAGGAAATTACGGGGGAGTTAGATAATTATTTAATGAGAGTAGATGTTGAGATTCAAAAAGTTAAAACTTTGTAACCCTTAAAACACAAATTGCCAACATCCCATTGCAAACTAGACTAAGTAAACATTCCTAAATCAAACTGTAGTTCTCAAGCAGCATTTTTCTTACTTCACCTATCTGTGAATTTTTATTTTCCATCAATAGAAATATATTTTTGTTAGTTTGTGTGTACATGGTGAAGTTAACATTTATTGACATTTGCCAATAAAAATAAAATCCTTCCAAGCCTACTCATACTGCAGACATACACATAGTGTGTGTGTGTGTGTGTGTGTGTGTGTGTGTGTGTGAGAGAGAATGAACCTTTATTCTGGCATTTCCCAACTTCTCGGTGCTTGACTTTGCAACCTTAATATTCTTTTAATGTAATTTTTGTATGAATATACATATATATCACATACATATTTTATTACTGAAGTGCTTTATTATATATAAGTGATACATATTACGCATTATAATTTGTTTTTGGTTGGGGAACTTTGAATATATTCCAAAAGTGCCAGATCCTAAACTCTATTGAGAGTCTAAAAACCACTGTTAAAATATTTGTGAGAAAGACAAAATCATATACAGCAAAGAAACCATGACAATGAAATTATTTAACCACCACGATGATGACTGCCTCATGATGATTATTTGAGGAGGCAGGTCTTGATACAAAGCACATTTAATTGCTGCAGAAGCAGCAGAGCTGTTTATTGCCTTAGTAATGCTGTCCTGAAGTCATGGACGGCAACATCCAGCACAGGCTACTGAAACAAGTGGTCTTAAAGACTCACTTAAGCTACTGGCAAATGTTAAAAAGGAAGAGCACAAGGAGAACTATTATTTTGAAGAGAAAAAACCCTCTGTCCTCAATAGGCCACAGCCACAGAATAGGGGGACACAAAATAACCAGGATACTCCCAGAAATATAACAACAGCGTGTTGTTGTTACATTATAACCCATATCCCATCTAAGGCATCTTGTGATTTCCACAGCCAGGCAAAATGTCCATTAGCTAGTGTATTACTAAAGAGCCAAGAGGCAGATAATGTTATCTGTGCAGTCAATCAAAATGGATCCCACAGCAATTCTGTATTTCATGCAACAGAAAAATGTCACTCCAGCTTCATAACCCTTACATAATTCTGACTGTTTATCGGTATGATCTATGGGAATGATTATTTCTAGTCAGCCTGCTACATTAGAATCTCTTATCTGTGCCCCACTTACATGCCAATGTGAATGAAAATTGTTTCTGACCCCATATATTTTTATTTTAACAAATGTCACCTCTCTGCACACACAAATAAAAGCATAGATTTGTTTCCAACAGATCCAATTTCATTCTGCAAGAAGCAATTGAACATATGTTGGCAGATAAGAATACAGACCAGTCACTCATGGTCAACTGTAAACAGCACAAAGCATATTTCTGAAGTAAAATCAAATTTGATTATAATTACATTTCTAGTAATACCGTGGGAGTGGGAGAGACACTATTCACCTTTCCTTTATTAGGAAAAAAAGTCCCTCCCTCCTTCCTACCACTATGCACATTAAATCAATAATAAAATAAATGTTTATGGCCAATCTTTTGCTTGCTTTTTCAATTTCACATCTTTCTTCATATGCAATCAGCGGCATGCATGGATTCAAAATGACTACCTCCCATAGGAGTAAGCAAGTTAATATGTACTGTACTGAATCACTGAATTGAATTTCAAGCAGAAAATCCTAACAATGTAAAAACACCCATTGTGTTATATAAATGGCAACCATTGCAGGAACAAAAGAAACATTACCTAACACTAACAACAAGGAAATCTCATTCACGGAAAAAAGGCTGGATACAAAATCACTTGGAATCTGTCCTTTTTAATAAAAGTTTTCTGGAAATAAATTCTAGAACTAAAAATCAAGGCATAGTAAGTTGAAATGTGCCCATTTTTTAAATATCAGCAGCTAGGCAGCACTCAGTACCAGAATAGATTAGAAGACAGAAAAAGGCAACATACTTAGTTAATTATAACTAGTTCACCTGAAGTTCTCAAACAAGGACTGAAGTGACCCCTTGGAGCTCATCTCTAAAGGATTCACAGATAGCTGCTTTCATCAATTAGCATGCACACCCATGTTTCATTATCATATTTTCACTCAGACCTGGCTGTTCACTCACCGCTTTCTTCCAATAGTCAGCATCCAATTCCAAGTTCCAAGCTCATACCTGCTGATTTGGAAAGGGTCTTCATCTGAACCTGTGCTCACAATAACAATTTTGCCAAGAAACCAGAAATACAAAAACCTATCTTACAAAATACAGCAGTGAAGAACACAGAGGCTGGAAGTCACGTAGTGAGGATAACAGCACTGCAGACTTCAGCCCAGAAAACAAACATTTTTGAAAGGCACTGCCTTCTAATTCCAGTGTGCATTATGCCAATTGTAAAAACAAAAGCTGCTAAAAACAGCCCTTGCACAAGCGTGCGTGCACACAACACACACACAGAGCATCTAGCTGGAATTTCCCCCCTTAAACCTCAGGGACTAGAACAAACATACATACAAAAAAAGAAAAAGAAAAAGAATTCTATATAATGCACTGCCTCACTTGTAATTTGTAGCTGTAGCTACTGCAGACAGGGATGGGCAAACACAGCTTGTGGTTAAAGACTTGGAGAACAAAAGAAATACTGTATGAATGACTACTGCAAAGATCAGTTAAGAACCAACAGACGATAACTGAAGTTAATGCACACATTTATTATTCTAGCATTTTAATACTAAATACAGGGAAACCTTACCAGGATTTATAGACGTTTGCCTCTATTCACTGCATACATGAGCTTTTGCATCCTTGCAAATACCCCAGCCTGTTTCAAAGACATACAGAACTGATTCTGCCTCAACCTCTGGGTCTAATTTACTGTAATACAGAGGATTTTCAAAGCCATGCCTCACAACAGCTGGCTTGTTTTTGCCTGCTTCTATATGACTGACAAGTTCATACAAGCTCTGTCAACTTTAACCTTGATGACTGAAGGCTTGGTTTGTATTATACGTTACATCATCAAAAACGTCTGACTTCAAGGAGAAAAGCTCACAGTCTTCAAAGCTTAATTGTTTTTTGTTTTTGTTAAAAAGGCTTTTAATGTCTCATTTTGTATTTCAATCAAGAAAATTATGTCCTCATTTCAGCAACAATGATAAGTTTTAAATATTCAGATATAAACTAATTAATATCAATCAATCGGCTTACCTTCTCAATCACATTTAAACTACTATGTAAATTAATTAGGCATATAATAATAAGTATCTTCATTAAAAGCCTTCCAGCCTGGAAAAAAGTGTCTGTATACACATACTTAAAGAGATGCTTGTGTATAGATAGAACTAAATGATATACACACACACGCTCTAAACCTCCTTCACCCCCCAAACTCCTATGATCTGATGATATCATGGCGATCACAAGAGTGAAGCGTGAGTTGCCTATAATATGGCCAAAAGTGTGCATTATATCCTTCCACACAGTTTCTCTGGGTTATGTTTTATATATTTAAAGACTATCACAATATTTTTAAAAGGAAAATGCTCTTAATAAAAATCACATACCAAATATCCTTGCACTAGCCATTTGATACCCTTACCCCAGCACTCTGATACATCAGTGACAGGTACCTTAGAAATAGCAGACAGATTAAATAAGAGAGCTATTCTGCATGTTTATTTTTATAAGATTCTGTTTCTTAAAGAAACAGGAAAAAAATCTGAATTTCTTGTTGACTTTTATAGCCCTCAAACTTTCAGTTTCAATTCAAGTTCACAATGCCCTTCATTAGGAGATTTTGACATCAGACAACTCACTGGATCCTTACTTAGTTTGCATAATGCAGTTTAATTGGTTGATAGGCTGTAACAGATCTGGTTGTCTCACAGTCAACATCTGAGATCATGGCTGTGATAGATGACTGCTTAAGAGTTTCTTATAACTCAAATTTACTGGCACAGTAGTGTCTTCCTTCCTCCCCATCACACTGCAGGCTGATATACACCACAATACATGTTGCTAAGGACCACATAATGAAAGACCAAAATATTCCATGGCGGGGTGGCCGAACTTACTGGCCCTCCGAGACACATATGACAATCTTCAGAAGTTTGAGAGCTGGGGCACGCCTGCCGGGGGCCAGAGCTCAGGCTTCAGCCCCACGGGAGGCACCTGATGGGGCTCAGGGCTTCAACCCTGCTCCTGCTGAAGCCCCGAGCCCTGGCAGGTGCACCCCGCAGGGCTGAAGCCCTGAGACCTCTCCTCCCCACTGGGCAGAAGCCCCTACTGAACCCCCCCGTTGCAAGGCAGAGGTCCTGAGCTGCCTCCCTTCCCCGGTCCGGTAGGTGGAGAATGGAGGAGGACTTCGGGGGGAGAGGGGCTCCACGAGCCGCACTTTAACAGTAACAGAGCCACAGTTTGGCCAGCCCTGTTCTATGGGATAGCTCACAGCATGGCAGTATAGTAAGAGTGGATAGCTGAATCTTCTCTTTATTTAGTATATTCGGAACACATGAACTGCCATACCAGAACAGACAAATAGACCAGCTAGTTTGGTATCCTCTCTTCAATGGTGGCTTATACCAGATAATTCAGAAGAGAGAACAAATCCCTACAATGTCCATTTACTTTAATTAGAGCTGGGTCAGACCTGAAGTGCTGATACTATATTTAACACCTCTTAAATGTCAAAAAGCAACAAACAGCAAAAAGCTCTAACCTTGATCTAACACTGCCTCAATTTTTGTCATATGTAGTTTTTTGTAGACAATGTAATAAATTGAGGGGGCAGATACATGCAAAATGTTCTCAGAATTTAAATAAAATTCTAGGACTGTGAACCTCTCACTGGTAGGCGGTATAATTGTGTTAATTAGAGAATAACTATTAAATGCATGCTTTTCTTTTGATGCAGGCTGACTTGTGCTGCGGGCGCACACATGTGGTGACGACACAGGAAAGGAAATAGAACACTAGGTTTGTTGGTAGTTAGAGAGCTTTATAAGTTTTTTGTAAAAGCTTTTTAGGAAAACTTTTTTGGGGGTTTTTATTATTTTTTTACTTTGTTTACAATTTTTTTTAGTGGTTACATTTTTGCGCAAACAGAAGGCAGGCAGTATACATGCACATGAGATTACAAACCCATCTCTTGAGCACGTGAACACCAGCTGCAAAGATGATGTCAGGTTGCCAATAAGTTTTCCAAACATAGGCGCTAGGACAAGGTCATTCCTGCCTCGTTGCCAAGGGAACAGTTTGCCGTTCTCGTGGGCGTACGATTCGGGAACAACACATTCCTACACACACACACACACTTTCACTCTCTCTGTCTCTCTCCAGGTCCAATTTTTAAAAAGACAACCTTTTTATGTCAGGACTCCTTAGGTTCAACACTCCTTGAATATCAAGGACTACGCCTCTTTAAAACATACAGTGACCTCTAAGGGGATGTTAAAAGTGTAGCAAACACTGCAGACTGCAAACAAAGAAAAGGGAGGCCAGTTCTGAAAAAATAAGACTCTGCATTATGTATACAGACAGCTATGAAACACACACACTACCATTATCTATTGCTTGCTGAATTTTGGTAAGTCATTTCAATGGTAATTTTATATAGGAACCCAATATCCTTAAATACATATGCACACATTGCATTATCTTTGTTTTGCATGTCAGTAGTATCTAGAGTTGCCACCAGTCCAAGTTTTACCTGGACAGTTGGTTTTTGACTGCAAAGTCCGGTCAAAAAGAGAACTTAGCAACCCTAAATGGCACCCGAACCAGAAGTCCAGTTACTGTGGGGAAGCACCGGGTCATTAATCCGTGCCAGCCCCTGCTCAGCTGGGGCTGCGTCCTACCTGCAGGCAGGCTCCTTGAGACGATCCAGCGAGTAACGGGGGGAGGAGGGAAGAGGAGCGAGTGATGGGGCAGGGCTTTGGGGGAAAGGCAGAGCAAGGGTGGGGCATTGAGGGGGATGG
Organism: Terrapene triunguis; assembly: GCF_002925995.2. Taxonomy (NCBI): domain Eukaryota; kingdom Metazoa; phylum Chordata; order Testudines; family Emydidae; genus Terrapene; species Terrapene triunguis. The sequence continues at coordinate 11,710,150 of NW_020664374.1, read as the reverse complement.
GAGGGGCAGAGGGTAGGGCTTTGGGGTCCAGTTACCAGCTATTAGAAAGGTAGCAACCCTACTAGTATAATTTTGAATATGTTTCAGTCCTAGAAGTTCAGAACTGGTCTTGGAATTCTGACAATTCTTGGAATTGTACCCAATGTGTGTGGGAATGGGAGTTTGAATGTTTACAATTCATAGCAGTAGTGCTACTTGAATGAGCAGTTGTAACTATATCTAGAAGTGGTCCACTGCTCGCTGTTCCCATAAACATAAAACAGAGCATTGAATACTAGAATTCAGACACTTTCTAGTTTTTCCAGAGATGGTACTAAGTATATAAATTCATTATAGCCTAAATAAAAAATGAAGCCAAATCCATAAAGTGGTTGAAAATTTCTTGGTGGATTATAAACATCTTCATGCAAACAACATAAAATTGTTTCCATTCTGGGCTGAAAATGCACAATACATGAAACAGACAAAGAAAAAACAAGCAAACTGACTGACTAGTCAGCCATCCAAGCCCTGTAATTTCACTTTAAAGATTATGGGGGGGGGAGGGGAATGTATAATCTGTTATTTTAATACTTCATTACTTTTCATGTAAGATTCAATACAAGAGTTTAGATTCACAAATAATTCAGCATTCATGACAATATACACAGCATCTGCAATAAGCACAAAATATACACACATTTATTTTAAACACAAATCACGTATTACTCACAAAATAATCAAGGGAGTCTCAAATAGCTGGCTACAATTTTTCTGTTACAGAATGGAGACTGCACCTACAGAATATTTCAGCCCCATACATTGATCTCATGAAATTACTTTTTGGCAGAAAGCTCAGGTCATCAAGGTTTAAGCCACTTAAAGATTTAGGGTTTGATCCTGCAGCTATGAAGCCAATGGCAAAGATCCAAAGATTTGGTGTGGATGATGCAGGATCAGGCTCATAAGCAGTGTAATTTTATACAAGTAGCAAAAAAAAAAAAAAGATTAAAAATGCCAGTAAGCAAATATTTTCTCCATAGTCTATTTGGTTAATGTTCTAAACCTAAATACAGATTAGCCAGATTAAACAAATTATTATTTACAAATTGCTAGCATTGGAAAAAAATATTAAATCAAATTTCTTTAGAGAAACTCCACAGAACATAGGTTTAATCGAGATCACGATGAATGAGACTAGTTCCCTTATCACTTAGGCCTTTCACTATAGTAGTGACATTTTTAAAAATGGTTTTTTACAGTTTCCGGAAACCACCATTCATTATCATTCAGTGACCATTCATGGCATGAAAATTAAACTGTCTACTAAAGACATATATGCCCTCTACATAGTTTAAATGGCCTTGGCATCAGACAAAGAGCTGAGGGAAAGACCATGAAAGAGACCACTTTACTAAACCTTTTCCTACATTGTGGTGCAATGGTCAAATAATAGAGCTGCAACAGCATGTGAAAACAGCTTACTGCTTTAAAACAAAAAAGTTATTACAGCTGGTGCCCAGTCATGTGATTTACATGGATTCTATGTTATAAAGCGAGGATTGTGTTACACAGACACTGTTAAAATGCTGGCGTAGGTGTATTATTCAGATGCTTTTGTTACTAGAGTTCCACAATGCTAGATGGAAAACATCTGAGTTATATAGAGATGCTGTCTAGTCCAGGCTCTCTCTCTCTCTCTCTCTCACACACACACACGCACACACACACCATTTTAAAAGCTACTGCACAGTAAATACAAAGAGCTACACATAATCAAAACAACACAGCAGATCACTTAAACCAATAGAACCATCAGTCTTCATAATATATAGTTTATAAGGTGGAAAATAATGTACACATATTATACATAATACAAATCAGTTGTTGATCATATGGGACATGCATAGCTATACTCATATTGTATGTGCATTTGCTATATTAAGAAATTATCTCCCATTGAGACAGTCTACCACTTAAAGATTCTAAGTATTTATAATGAGGAAAATCAGTCGAGCCTTTTTTTCAAAATATCTTCTATATATGCTTTTGTTCTTAATTTACAGTTAAAAAACAGGATGCAAAAGCTGTTGTTGACTAAATTATTTTAGACACAGTATGTTCTTGTCTGAAATTTGGTTGCCAAGTGCAATTTAGCAGCTGTGGTTTCAATTATTTATTACAATAGCACCCATAGGCCCCAAATCAGGATCAGGTCCCAACTGTGCTAGGCATTCAAGGGTTTTAATTACACTGTGTCAAAACAGATTATTCAAGATTGATGGAAAGCAGCTTGGAAGAATTGTGCCATTTTTCTCCTATTAATTCACTTAACATTAAAAGTGGTGAGTAGAAAATCACATTTGAGAGCCCTTTATCTGTTTTACATTCAGTAATTTTATCTTTACAGAAAACTGACTTACTATACTACTGTATTCCAGCAACCTACAGTAGTTGCCACGTGTATCCCTGACACACTCCTTTAGGAAAATCAAACACTTCCTTCTCTTTAAAAGCATTTAATTGATGAATATTAAGATTGGATCTCTTCCTACACCCTCATAATAAGACTCTGCTGGGACTGAAGAAAATACAATAAATTGGACACTAGGTAATTTCTTTAAAAGGTCTACTCCACAGTCAGAAGAAATCTTAGCTCCAAGAACTCTTATATCGTACATGAGGGGGGGAAAAAGGCATAGCACTATGTTCAACATGAGTTTACCCCAACTTCTATTTTGGGTAGCAAACATCCAGCTCATTCGCTTATTGTAGTCCTCATATAAAACTTTCAGCCTTGGAGACAGAAAAAAAAGCATACCTACCTTAGAGTGCAATTCTGCTCATCAGTGTTAGTTTTGGAGGAAATACACTCCCCATCTTCCCCTGAATCCTCGGTTTGCCTCCTTACTTCAACTGTGACTTCCTGGAAAGAGTTTATAACATAGTAAGACACCAAGTCATCAAGTTTCAGTCTCCTGGAAATATATTATTATGGAACCTCTTATTTGTGGGTTCGCTCTGCTTGAGCATACATAAAGTCAGTAACGTAACATGTCTTATGCTGGTTTGGCTTTAAGGGTTGTATAGTATGCCATGTGACATCTTCTATGGCACTACGAACCTCGCTGTGCTCATGTTACTAATTTATCTCACTGGTCTAGAAGGAAACACTTAAATATAATATTTATAAACCTTAGCAACTTCTGTTTGCCAAAGCCAAAATATTGTAAAAAACTTACCCTAGCCTTGTTAGCATTTTAATACAGGCAAGCATTTGAGGACTTCTGAACTTCTTTCTGTGTTCTGTTTCTCAATAAAACACTTAAGATTGACCTTCCAGAATTGTATTACCTCAGTACCTTCAAACAACCACACCCAAAGTCTAACACTGTATTAGAAACTCTGAACTCATGGGAAATACAATTGCACTGGGTACTCAAACCAACTAAATTATACACGTGATGTATGTAAAATACCTTTAATTTTCTTTAAATCTAATAGATTTTGTTATATACATCTACAATGCACCCAGCACTGTATTATCCAAGTGATTAAACAGTGGGTTTTGGCGTTGGGTTTTTTTTTTTTTTTTTTTTTTTTTTTTTGGGGGGGCTGGGGGGGGTGGGAGGGTTGGGTTTGTTTTATTTTGTGCCAATCCAAGTAGCCTCCACTGAACTTGATACTAACAAAATCAATGCATGTATGGTATATATTACAGGCTGATTTTTATTGCTGGATGGGCAATAAAAGAGGAATAATTCAGCTATTCCTGCCTCTTCAGAATAAAATTTCTGCTTTTGAAAACAGTCACTTGTAAGCTACAGCCCAGAAGATTATTTATACAGGTAACTCCTCCCCCCGTCACTCCAAAAATCCTAGTGAAGACTTTTGTTTAAATTAAAACCAAACTCTAGACCAAGTGAGTTTTTTCCTAAGGGATCTCTTATCTTGTTTGAAACTACTGTTTAAATTTTGACTCCTAGATTTTTTTTTTCTTAAAACGGGGCAAAGGGAGTTGAAGGGCAGGAAATGAGAGAGGAAGGGAAAAGGGGGAGGAATGTTATAAATATGTGATACCCTGTTTTGTTTTTAACTTGAGCCCAATATTTTGTATTTGCAGAGGAGGCAGTTCAGCTCAAATTGACGGTACCCTCCCCCCGACTAGGATCCCTTACACACGAGGCAATCTTGCAGCAGCTGTAATATACCTTTAAAATAACAATAGCACAAGGGTCAGTCATTCAGTTTCTCTCACCTGCCAACTGTCCCCTCACTCACACTGCAAAGTTAAAAATTAACTTGTTCTTTGCTTGTGAGCTGAGCAGACTTTTGGCATCTCTCTGAGGATTAGATTTCTTTTAATCACTCATACACAATAGAAGGGCCACCTATTTTTTCTTTAAGTTGTATTAACATTTATTACATCCTTGGATTTTCAAACATAACCATTAAGGTGAGACAGCGAGTGCTGCAGTATCTGGTTATTGGACCAAGAGAATTTAAAAGAAAGAGGAGAACTGGTAGCGCACCAACCAAGTCACTTTCCTGGGGGGTGATTGCATACTGTTCCTCCTTGCAGTGCTTTTTCCATCTTCGAGTTCTATGGGGCCAGAAGACATCTGAACTGGGGAAGGGGGCTAGGGAAGCAGATGTCATGTTGGGTGAGGGTTTATTGCCATCATCCTCCCCTCATCCCTATTGTAAAGTATGAGATATAGTTAGGCTCAGCAGAATTCAATTTTTAAAATAATTTTGATAGATAATATTGATGTTTATTTTTAATCATTTTTTCCTATTTTTATCTATTTAAATTTTCACAGTTGAAGGAAATTATGGGGGAATCAAGCCATGGTCGGGATCAAATAGTAATTATTTAATGATAATAGATATTGAGATTCCAAAAGTGTAAGGTTTTTAACCATTAAAACACAAATTGTCAACATCAAATATCAAAATATACAAAACAAATATCCTTAAATCAAACTCTAATAAATTCTCAAGCAGCATTTTTCTTACTTTGCCTATTTGAATTTCTATTGTCATTGATGGAAATATCCTTTTTGTTGGTTTGTGTGTATCCGGTGAAATCGACGTTTACAAATATTTACTGATAAAAATAGAATCCGTCCCACCTATATAGTCTAACATCACAATCAAACTAACCAGTTTATTTTCTCTTCAATCATGCCAGTGACAATACAAAAGTGACTGAACTGTTTAGCTCAGTGTACTTTGTTCCATGTTGAACTACTAATATAATATATGGAGATATACCTATCTCATAGAACTGGAAGGGACCCTGAAAGGTCATCAAGTCCAGCCCCCTGCCTTCACTAGCAAGACCAAGTACTGATTTTTGCCCAGATCCCTAAGTGGCCCCCTCAAGGATTGAACTCACAACCCTGGGTTTAGCAGGCCAAAGCTCAAACCACTGAGCTATCCCTCCCCCCCTTTTACACTAATGTAAAGCCTTTTTATGTGAGCTACCTGTAATAATACAATAACAATACTTTGCAATTCTTTGACTATACTTGAACACTTACATACACAATTTATTTTTCTTTCCTCTGTCACATTCTAAGGTAAAAGGAGATTACGAAAGCTCCATACCTGTTTATAGAAATCAGTAGAAGGAGACGATCTGGATCTCTCGTGTGTGTACTGGGGTTTCTCATGCTGCTCATGGCTTGCATCAAGGATGTTATCGGCTGAATGGTACTTTCCTGAACTCCTTGGCTCTAGAGGTGTCCTCTGCTCTTTCCAGGATGCCTGATATTCTGCAAATGTTCCCAACCTCTGAGGCTGTTCAGTTTTCACCACTTTGTCTGCAGACTTGTGAGCAAGGTAATGGACATTATCTTTTGCAGCTCGTGTACTTTCAATTCCAAAAGAGGCTGCCCGAGCCCGTCTATCATACCACGACTCCTCACCCTCGTGCCCATGAGCTTTTTTATCAGGCCTCTCAGGCAGACTGTAGGGAGTTTGTTTCTGCGCAGATTTACGATATGTGGGCTTACTCGTTTCTTCAAAGAATTTCCACTTATCTGCAAAAGAGCCCAGGGCTTCGTCAGATGTATTTGGACGGCGGTGGGGATGGCAGTCATCTTCTGACACCCCCACTTCATTCATCTTCTCTGGTTCAGAGTAAGACTTCAGTTTTTGTTCTGATGTGAACCTCTTCCTAGCTCCAATGCGGGAAATATGATGAGTGCCACTCCCTGATGAGTTTGGTTTAGCCTGCATAGCCTCAAGAAAACCTGACACATCTTCAGAAACCCAAGCCAACAAGGAAGAGTTGCAATTATTTGTCGTCCGTTCTGGCGACCTGGGGAGATAATCAGCAGGGCTAGGTTCCAAGTCCCGCCGTTTGAAGGAAGTAGCCCTCAGGACCCTGGCCTGGGCCTCCTTCAGGTGATCCGTGTAGGAGCCGGTAAAAGAACTTTCTGAAGACGTGTTTAAGTTCTCCACTGAATCTGGTTTCCAGTTTTCAGTGTCCTCTTCTGTTTCGCTTGACCCTATTAAGGTAGCAGTGCTTTTGCTTTTCTGCAGCTTCGCTCGCCTCATTTGGATCTCGTTTCTCAGGGTTGTTGCAAAGCGATCACTTCTGCGTGCCTGCTTAGCTGTATGCGTATCAAATGGGGGCTGTCTATCCATTCCAGTTTCCAGGCAGTTGTCAGACTGGTTTTTCCCTTCCTGAGCTAAAGAATGCAAAATTGGGGTCTTCTGAGCAGAAATCTTACTACTCTCTTCTGGTCGCCACCTGATTTCTTTTTGGGCAGCTCTGTGTTCAGTGATAGGGACACAGCTCTTTGTACACTCCTGCTGATTGTAGCTATTGTCATTTTCCTCGAAACTGCCATCAAAGTTTTTCTTTTGACCAGGTTTTTCAGTAAAACTTGGTTTTTTAGGATCTTCCACTACAGTAGACTTAACATCCCCTCCACTGTCCACTACATAGTGACCACTCTTCTCGCGCCCTTCTAGCAAATGCTCGACAGGTTGTTGCGGTAAATAGTATTTTGTTTTTTGGACCATCGTGACTACGGCAGGATTTTCATGTGGTCCAGGGGAAACATCAGCCCCTATTCCAGGTTTCCAACATTCATCCTTGAGCTGTAGTGGCCGTGAGCTTCCCTGCGCAGGCTGTTTTGCTGTGACACAATAATAACGACTCTGTCCAGTGTTGTCCACCTTCTGTTCAGCAGCACCGTTATTAGAAGAAGCACTGGGCATTCTGGCTTGGTTTGGACTGTAGCAGTGAAAGTGGTTGGCAGGTAGCTCTTTATTGCCACTGTAAGAGGAAACATGTCGCTGCTCTTTAGGCGAAGTTGAAGCTCTTGCATGGTGAAAGAAAGTGCTTTCATCGCTGTACTGGCGCTGGTGGTGGTAACCGTAAGCAGGCTGTGCAAACCGAACATCAGTGCTGGACAAAGAGGACTGCAGTCTGTTAGCATTTCCTGAATTATTGTTGTACCTATCACCAGCAGAGGACAAATTGTAGTCCACACTAATATCAGATTTGTAGTTGGAATTATTGACCCTCTTTCCATCTGTGCTCCTGTCACTTGCCCTAACAGGTCTTCTTGGTTGTTCTGCAGTTTCTGAGATCCAGTCCCTCCTGTGCTGAGATTGGTTCAGAACTGTAAAGTGCTGGGTGCTGGCACCCTCTGAGTACACTGAACCATGGGCCTTCTCATGGCCTTTGGTAATAGCAAAGCTGTCACTACGGAGAGGTGGAGGTGGTGGTGGAGGGGAAGATGATTTTTTATCAGGAACATGCCAGATAGGTCCAAAACTTGATCTTCCAGAACCAGAGAGCTTGGAATCGTGCTGTTCCTCCAATCTAGGGCTCTTTCTAGTCTCATATTGAATGGGAAGTGGCAAGTATCCAGGTTTGTCCTCCAGTCCACTGTTATCATTCACTAACTGGCCAGTCTTGCTGTTTCCATGCTTTGCAGTGTCCCAGTGGCCTACTTTGTACAGCATGTTCTCCGTTGAGGCAGCATCCATGTTGGACAGAGTGTGATCAGGGGTACTCGAACTAGTGGAGAAAGAGCCATAGGCGGAATCCCGCTTGCTTTGGTTCCCTACATGATCAATGCTATTGTTGGACTTTGCAGAGGAAAGCCTTTCATACTGGGATGTTTGGAGAGTGTGGTCCCAGCTGTCCATACTTCCCAGGGAACTGAATCGCTCAGACGTGCGATGCAGATTTGACTGATCCCATGAGTTTGACAGGTCATGAGAGGAGGAGCTACAACAGAAGAACATACAATACCGTCAGCAGTAAGTCAATATACTTACAACAATGAAGCTGATTTTAAATGGGGGGTTGGTACTATCCATCCACACAGCAATTATCAGAGAGAGACATGAGCACATGTCTCCTAGTGGTTTGAGCAGGTGGAGTCAGGGCTTCATCCTTCCTCCACTATTAACACAGTGCCTGAACTTCAGCAGCTGCGTCTCAAGTTTATCTTCCTGCACAACAGGAATAATGAGGTGTAAGAAAGTCTACTTCTCCTCCCCTTCGTGTAAGATCATGTTGACATTCAAAGAAAAGTCTGACCTCCCTCCCTTCATCCCCATCTCCTGATACCAAACCCTAAAGTTTCCAATTTACCTTCTATCTCCAATACCACCACCAACCCCATTCCCTCCCTACTAAACTCTTGCCCCTTCTCCCTCTTTCTTAACTTTGCCTGTTTCCTTTACAAAACCTCACCCTTAATCCCACCTGCTTCTCCAAACACCACCCCACCCTTCACTTCTAAACCACAATGTGCTGCTTGCAACCACTGCCACAAATCCCGCTCTCACCCTGCGTGTGCTCTCTCTCTCTTTCAACACAAAAGGTTTCAGCTACCATCACTTTGCCAATAATTTACAAATCTATCACACCTCCTCACTCCCTACATCCCATCCTGCAACTCAGCACAGCTCTCCAACATCTCTTCCCAGGAGCTCTGCTATCAACTTCAACTTAACATGGCCAACACTCAACTCCTGGCCTTTCCTTCCTCAGAAATTCTTCCCACTCCGTCACTAGTAACACAACCACCATCCTCCCAGTCATTCAGGCCGTCAGCACTGCCCTCTCTCTTTTACTCATTCAGACTGCCCCCAAATTTTGCTGCTTCTTCCTTTATAACATTGGTTTTTGCCCATAGCTAGAATTCTTGCCAAGGCTCATGTCTCTCATCCTGGCTACTGTTATCTCCCCTCCCCGACACCCACCTCTGGTCCATACAAAACAGCTATTACGGCCATCATCCTTGCCCACTACTCTGACCACATCACTCCCTCTTTGACCCCTGTGTGATGCTGTACCCCATAATGCTTTATGGGAATATGCTTATGAATGTATATATGACATAACTGGAATATGTTCTATGCTACATATGCCATGTAACAAAGCTCTGTAAAGGTTATGATCTACTGAATATATTCATCCTATTTGTATGCATGTATCATTTTTGTATTCGAAGTTATTAATATTGGCTATGTATTTGTTTAATTTTAAGTAGCTTCAGTGAAGCAGTTGGTCAGCTTCCTGAGAAAAGACTATTCTCAGTAAGTGCCCAATCAAGAAACACTTAAGCTAACAATGAACTTGGAGATGCCAATCCACATCTGAGCTTTCCCAGGAATGTGACCTGGCTGGTAAGGAACTCAGTCATGCATGTACATGTGACTTGCCCATGTAACTCCAAAACTCCATCTTGGAGCTGAATTCTGGATAGGAGAGAGGAGGGGACCTGCACCCACAAGAGAAAGTCTGTTTAAGCCCCTGGGAGACCCCTCCATTTTGTCTTCAGCTGGTTCAAGAGATATCCTTTGGGGGTGGAGAGGCTACCTGAAAGAAACTGGAACAAAGGACAGTAACCACAGGGGTGTGAGTGATTGCTGGACCCAGACTAGAAGGAGGCTAGTCTGTAAAAGAAGCTTACTGGAACATCTCTGAGGGTGAGATTTCATCTGTAATCACTTTCTTACTGTATTAGGTTTAGACTTGCATGTTTTATTTTATTTTGTTTGGTAATTCACTTTGTTCTGTCTGTTATCACTTGGAACCACTTAAATCCTACTTTCTGTATTTAATAAAATCACTTTTTACTTATTAATTAACCCAGAGTATGCATTAATACCTGGGGGGGCAGACAGCTGTGCATTTCTCTATCAGTGTTATAGAGGGCGAACAATTTACGAGTTTACCTTGTATAAGCTTTATACAGGGTAAAACAGATTTATTTAGGGTTTGAACCCCATTGGGAGCTGGGCATCTGAGTGTTGGAGACAGGAACACTTCTTAAGCTGTTTTCAGTTAAGCCTGCAGCTTTTAGGGGACGTGGTTCAGACCTGGGTCTGGGTTTGTAACAGGCAAGCATGTTAGGCAGGGCACTGAAGTCCTAAGCTGGCAGGGAAAACAGACTCAGAGGTAGTCAAAGTACATCAGGTGGCAGTCCCAAAGGGGGATTTTGTGATCCAACCCGTCACACCCTGATATTAGTTCTCCCTGCTTCCCCGCACTAAATTCGAGCTTTTTTCCTTGCATTCAAGGCCCTTCACAACTTTGCCCATCCCTACCTTTCCACTCGCCATTTATCACACTTTTAGAAAACCTGACCTATGAGGAAAGGATTAAAAAGCTGGGGATGTTTAGTTTTGAGGAAAGAAGACTGAGGGGGGACCTGATAACAGTCTTCATATATGTTAAGGGCTGTTGTAAAGAGGACAGTGATCAATTGTTCTCCATGTCCACTGAGGGTAGGATAAGAAGTAATGGGTAGGGGAGATTTAGCTTAGGTTTTGGGAAAAGCTTTCTAATTATAAGGATAGTTAAGCTCTGTAATAGGCTTCTAAAAAAGGTTGTGGAATCCCCATCACTGGAGGTTTTTAAGAACAGGTTGCACAAACACCTGTCAAGGCTGATGTAGGGTTGGACTTGATGACCTTTCAAGGTCCCTTCGAGCCCTACATTTCTATGGTTCTATGTATTATGAAGCTTATCAAGCACTTTGTGGTTCTTGGATGAAAGGCACTACAGCAGTTCAGAGGGGAGAGCAATTATACCTACATGACTATATAGCAGATTGAAATTAACCAAACTCTGGCCAGATTCTGCAGTGCTCCTTAGAATCCCATGAGCAGCAGAGAAACTGTCAAAAACCATGCCAATTTGTAGAAATGCTTAGGAAAGCTAAGAGCAGAAGCAGAGGCAGGCACTTAAGTTATATACAGAGTAGGATGACCTAAGAAATGGAGAATAGGATAAAGTAGCAGAGACCACTGTCTTCCCTGCCTCTTCTCACAAGGCAGGAGAGCAGAGGAGGTATTCAGTAGTGGAGATCCACCCTACTTTTCAACAACAATGAAGCTGTGGATGAGGAGCAGAAGACCACCCCACCCCTTGAAGAAGCTGAGCCACATGAGGGACGGGGAGAAGAAGGCGGCTCCTTTTTCCTTCTAGTAGCTAGAGAGGCAGAGCATCAAACTTATCAGACACTGCTAGTCAAAGACTGGTACAAAACAGACTGATTTCTCACACAGGCACAGAACAATGCTAGAAATTCCAGCATTGTTCCACTTCTCTAAAACTACTATATAAAGTGTCTGTAGCAAGGTTGAGACTCACCGGTGCAGTGCCTCCTGCTGGTCATCTTGGGAATTACCTCAACTCCAGCTACGGAGCGCCTCCTTCTGGCTGGTGTCTCGCCTGCCTGAGGCCCCATGTCCCTGCCGGACCCTGGTGCCCCTTTCCTCAGGGTTCTGCCCCCAGCAGTACCCCCTTACTCTGGGTTTCCCCTCGCAGGGGAACCCCCAATGCTCTAAACCCACCTTGTCTCAGTGGCTACTGCCCGCCATCATCTAGCCCCTGCTCACTGGGGCAGACTGCAGTCTGTAATAGCCACTCATCATTGCCAAGGGGACAGGACCAGCTGCCTCTGCCTATTCCCAGGGTGCACCTCTGTAGCCCCTGTACCTTTGTAAGCCTTCACCAAGGCCTGCAGCCTGGGGGTTTACTAGGCTGGAGCTCCACAGCTCCTCTTGCCCTTCCCCATCACTGCTATACTTCAGGTACCTTGCTCTCAGGCAGCTAGCCCTTCCTACTCCAGGGCTAGAGTGAGACTTCCACAGCTCCTGGCCCCCAGCCATCTTATCAGGGCCAGCTGGGCCCTGATTGAGCTGGCAACACCTGTGGTCAGCAACTCCCTCAGCTGCTCTCACTCCTTTTATCCCAGCCACAGCCCTCTCCAGGACTGTTTTTAACCCCTGTTCTGCGGGAATGGGGCAGCCACCTCACTACAGTGTCCATCAAACTTTTTGTAACACACACAGTGAAAGCTAATAATTAAATTATATATCCATTTAATGGTCACTCTTGTATAGTTTAGATACAACAGAATTCCTCTCTCTGTCAAGAAATTTAAATTGAAATGAACACCCCTCTCTAGTCCTGCGGTTTACACAGCAGTTGCTAAAATGGCAAAAGAAAAATTGCCTTTGAACTTTTTTCATTTCACTCAATACGGTCAGAGGCATAAAATTAAGACATGGTGTTTAATTATACAACCAGGATGACCAAGGAAGCAAACAGCTTATGTAAAACACACAAAGATATAAACTATATCGCTTTTTCTTTTCAAACAATATTTTTAATGATAGGGCGCACTAACATATGGCTTTATATGGGGACTTTCATATTCTAAGTGTTCAAAATATTTAACTAATTAATTAGAGAGATCTTGATAGTAGTACATTAGGCAAATACAATGTTTCACACAGAAAGTGCCTTGGACATTAGAACCTTTTTCATTGTTAAGGAATGTACGGCAGGACATTGGGGCTCCTGCTGGTTTTTATTTGTTCAGTGATAACAGCATGCTTGGCATTGATCAAAATGAAGAAGAGACACTATCCCTCTTAACCCTAATTTGCAATTCATGGGTCTAATCTGAATCCACTGCCTTCAGTTGTGAACTGTAGGTACTCAGCACCCCTCCAGATCAGGCTGTAAATAATTATTCTCTACTCTGACAAACAGAACTTTAAGTTTCATCTGGGTAGCCATCGGAGATGAGCAGAAAGCATATCAGTGTAACACCTCTGTCAAAATACATAGTAATGACTTCTAGTCTAAAGTGCTATACAACTAGTCTAAAGTGCTATACAACTAACATCACAACTCAGAAGTATAGCTGTAAGAATTTCTGGATATTTGTCTGGCTGCATGTGGTCTGCTGCTCTGTTCAGCAATGTAAGTGGAATGCCGCCCATGTACTATTTAAATACACAGTACAGTGCCAGGTAAGCTGAGAGGAAGCATTATCAAGAGGTTGAGAAATAGAACGTATAAAAGCCCCTCTAGCAATAAAATGTTACAATGTAAAGATGTGGGGGGAGGATCAAAATGTGCGGGATTTTCTTTAAATAAAAATTAGTATTTGTATTACTCTTTACGGGCTGAATGCAAACTATTTTTTAAAAAATAGCAGGGAACTTTTTAAAAGATCTAATTAGTTACAGCTTCATAAAACGAAATCCTAAAGTAAGGGGGTGGGGCGGGTTGTACCACAAAGTATTAAGAAAAGAAAGCTATGATGGAGAATCTACAGCAATAAAGTACAGAATCCCAAGACAGCTTTATAACTTAGGAATGTATCCCAGAGTGATTTCCCCTAATTCCTAGCATAACTATGCTCCAAATTGGAGTTAAATTGAGAGGAAAATAACATTTTCATGAGGTTTGTTGCTAAAAGAGTGTAATTTATAAGGAGGAAATTAATAAGGTCTTGTAATCAGATCCTATCATGCTCTACTAAAAAATGAAAAGTTTCACGACCAAAACAAAGATGCCAGGATTTCCATTACAGGGTTGAATGAGACCTAACAAATGTAAGTATTTTAACTATAGAAAGAGACAGTCATTGACCTCTCTCTTGCTAGAAACAAACACTGAACATGTACCAGAGTGGAGATCAGATTATGGGAAGTAATTTCACTAATGAAACAGTCAATATCTTAATGTCTAAAACAAAAATGCTCTGCCTCCCCTAAGAGAGAGTTTATATTCCTTTTCAAAGAATCTTGCTTTCTAACAATACCTCTGGTATTTTTCCATTGTACTGAAGATATTAATGCATTTAGTATACCCTTCCACCTGCCCTTACAAAGATTTATGACACTAAAAAGTGGATGTTGAAAAGAAATGCACAGCAAGAAAAAAACACCTTTCAGCTGCCTTTTATTTACATACGTACATAATGAAATATATTCCTGAACTAAATTAATATTAGCAGCTCTTCACCCACTTGTTGATATATTGGGCATTCTCAATATTATCTTCACATTTTAAAAACAGATTACAATATAAATGAAATCAAAAGATTTCATGTTCACGGTTTAAAATCATGAACAATATGAGGCACATTATTGTTCTCTTACCGTGGGAGCTTGATACGTGCAGCTTAAACAGAAACTCACCTTGCATGATACCGGGAGTGCCAGGAAGTGCAGACATTGGTTGAGGAGAGCTGTGACGTGGCTGCCTCAGGCTGATTCTCTGTGAATTTGGTTGCATGCCAGGAGTGGGGCCTGCAGGCTAGATCATTTCTTCTGAAATGAAAGAGTTAGAGCACATACTTTTAATACAGATCTCCTAATAAGGTGACATGCAGTGAAAAACATTGGGCACCAAATCTAATTAACTTGAGAGAGACAAAACAGATGCAAAATAAGTTTAAATTACAATGTGCTATGTAATGCTCGACAAGCCAGTTTTGAAAAGATGCCAACTTGCCTTCAAAACACTTGACACACAGACAATGAAACATTAATTCAATGCAAGGTTTGTGGTTGTATTTTTAAGACAGGTAAATAAGTACCTAGAATTTATTCGGAACTTTCACTATTCAAAGGACCAGTGAGCTTTATGTCTCATTTTATAACATGGCGACTCTTGAATAAGATTTTGTAAAGTTTGTTGTGTAGGTGTGTATGTGGGAAGGGCTGGGGAGGAGAGAGATTAAGGACTGGAGGAAGGACAAAGCCATAAATATTTTTATTCTATCCCAGTTTGTAAGGGTGACAGAGGCCTGACTTCTAACACAAACCCAGTTCTGCTCTAGCATTCAAATGACTCAGAGCATCCAAAATAAATTAAAGGTTAAAGCTGTGTATCTAAAGTTAGCACCTAAGTAAAATCACCTACCTTTCAAATATGCTAAAGACCAGCAGTTCCCATAGAAATCAATGGGAACTGTGGGTGTTCTGCCCCTTTGAAAGTCAGATAATTTATGCAGGGGCCTAAATATTGGTTCAGATGCATAACTTTAGTCCAAAACTTTTCACCTAAATAATTCCAGAGACCCCCTATTTACCAATCCAAATAGTAAGTCTCTAGATTTTGGTCTTCTAGAATCATCCTGTGAAACCGTTCTCAACCTTAATGCTTTCACCCCACTGTAGCTTGACAATTATTTAATGATAATAATGATAATAGTAGTAGTAGTAAAGTCCTTGAATGGAAGTGCAAATTATTATTAATTAAGTCTTAAGTAGGTAAATATTATTGGATAAAATTTTCAAAAGTACTTTAGGTGACTCAGGAGCCAATATACCTTTTTCAAAAATGGCTTAGGCACTTTGAAGCCTAAGCCTCATTGAAAGTCAACGGGACTTTGGACAATGTTCCCTAGCAAGCATAAGTAACGTATCCAAGATCACAGAGCTGCAGCCAGAACCCAGAACTCCTGAGTCCGATCCTTTAACAGACAGACATCTTTTCCTTCCCTTATTCACCCTCTTTCTTTTAACTGGATTATAAAATAGTCACTAGATTTAAAACAAACTAAGCTAAATATTTAACTCGGCCTCTCTCCCCCAGTGCAGAAAAATCCCTTTTTTGAGACTCTTTGTAGCAACAGACAACATGGAAGGTTGTGCCAGGTTCCTGTTAACTGCCTTCCCATATTCTCCACATACAGTACATAAAGTATTTCCACAAGGCAGCTGTAGTTTTACTGAGAGGTCCTGGGGCCACGGAGTACAACAGGGGCTCCTATAAGATTACCAGAAATCCTAGGCACTTCAGTAGGCTTTTGTTTATGTTTTTGGTGCATTTGATTTGCTGCAATGAACAGAAGCAAATTCATTCTAGTCTATTCTCTTTCCATGATGCCAGGTAGTTTCACTGCTCTCTGTCTCAGAAGCAACGTGAAGAAAGTAAGTTAAGTGGAGCTATCACACTGTCATTGCACACAAGCTCCAGGAGTGGGACTCAAGGTCTTCATCCCAGGAGCAGCAGCTCAGCCTTGTGCAGCGCGCCTCAGGACATATCAGGCATTCTCCTAGAGCAGCAGTTCTCAAACTTTAGCAACCCGAGGACCCCCATTTTGATTTACAATTTTTCATGGACCCCAAGCCCCCCACTCAGCCTCAGGCCCCGTCCCCACTCTACCCCTTCCCCCAAGGCCCCACCCCCACCCCACCTCTTCCCGCCCGTTCCACCCTTGCCCCTCCTCTTTCCACCTCCTCCCTTAAGTGCGCCCCATCCCCGCTCCTCCCTCTTCCTCCCAGCGCCTCCTGCACGCTGCTGAACAGCTGTTCCCCAGCATGCAGGACACGCTGAGAGGGAGGGGAAGAGGTTGATCAGCAGGGCCAGCAGCCCCAGACATGATTCCACCCCCTCCCCCGAGCCCATCCTGTCCCCGCTCCTCACCCTCCCTCCCAGCACCTCCTGCACACTGGGAAACAGTTGTTCCCCGGCATGCAGGAGGCGCTGGGAGGGAGGGGGAAGAGTTGAGGGAGGGAGGGAGGAGGAGTTTTTTATTTAGCAGCAGCCGCCAAGAGTTTATTTCCTCAGTTTATTTCAGTGCTGTTGATATTGGAGCAGTAAACTACAGTTGTCTTTTAGGTAAATTCATGACATCTTTAGTGCTTCAGTTCTGCCATCAGTGCAACAAAGAAGTTAAAGTCTCTATATTACGAGAAAATGAACTTTTTAACACATATGACAAGTGAACTACAAGACTAGAAAACTACCACATCACAGGTAACATTTGGTGTATGAGGAAATGGAAGTGGGAGGAGAGGACTTTCACACTGGTTTCCTCTAGGTTTGGCAAAAGGAATGAGAGATTCTGCAAAGGAGAAGGAATGGGAATGATGCACTTTGTAAAACCAGTACTATACCTCATGGAACTTCTCAGGATCTTCGTAAGATAGCTCCTGGCCACATGAACATCATTTTCAGATGGCATTTTCTGTGCTACAATATCCACCATCACTTTCATCTTCCTGAGCAGCCACGCAAGGAGAGGAACAGACTGGACTGAGTTGGGATATGAGGCAAACTGAGTGGAGGAGAACTTTAGGCTTTTGTTTCACATCTTTTATTGGTGTGCATACATGTGTTTTGCAAAATATTTTTTTAGCCATGGACTTGGAATTAAGTGAATCACCATATGAATAAAACAGACTAAGTGCATTATAATGGGTTATTTTTTGGGATAGAATCAGCACAGGCTTATTGTATGCTTTCACAAAAAGCATGACTAGGAATCAATATACTACAAGTAGCCAAATACCAACACTTCTTCATTGTTATATCTTTCCCTGTTCAGTTGTCTTATCTTTACCACTTCCTATATTCCAAAAAGGTCTCTATAAATAAGACAAAACGTAATATGAAATTAATTGTAAAACTCTAAGTGCAAATAGGTGAAAGAACTGGAAAGAAAAAGGAAGATATTAAAAATCACATTAAAAAGATGGAAAATTTTGCAGTCAACTAAAGCTGTTGGAAACACACCAGCTAGTACAATACGGCTGTATAACTCTGAGTGACAGAATGAGAGCACCTAAATCTACAATCCAGGAAACCTCTCCGGAGTTAATGGAAGCATTAATAAAAGCATTTCCTTGAGTCTCTTCCTAACAGCACTTTATATTCCATTGGGGATGGAGGGGGCATTTCCCCATGTGCTATGAACATTTTTACTTCATTAGAAAGAAGTCTCAAATTACATATGTGTAAAACAGAATTGCACTTAAATAAACTCTTCCACTCGACTTTCAGAGCAGAATCTGCCTTTTCAACACCACGGAAGTTGTAATATGGACATAGACATTAGAATGGCAGACATCTTGAATCTCAAAAGCTCTGAGCTTAGAAATTCAGAACTAGTGTTCAGATAGTTGCCAAGAAAACACTGCTGCTGAAAATCTGATACCAGTAGAAACAGATATTCCCTAGACCAAGAACCAAAATTATTAGCTAAATTGGACCAGCAGGTTTACTTGTAAACATCACCAGTAAAAATCTCCACAATATCTGGCTACTGAATCCAAATTGTAATTTCAGATTAGTCTGAATTCAGACTAAACTTCCCAATTTAGAGTTTAGATAATTTCGATTTGTTCTTGTCTAGATGTACATGTTGTATTAGTGAGTCCATTAAAATTAAGGGGGTTGAGTCAGCTCTGACCAGAGCTAATAAGAGTAAATGCAAAGAAATCAATGGAATTACACCAGTGTAAAGTACTATTATCAATCAGATCCAAATTAGTGCCATACAGTTTGGATATATTCTATATTAAGTCAGGTGACATTCAATTAAACAGGGAATAGGGAAAACAAAAACAAAAATTTTTTTGAAAAAAGTTATTCCAAACTAAGTTCTGCCCCTTTGCTCACTTCCACAGAATACCAAGTTGTAAATTCAGCAAGACACCTTTTCACATTTAGAGTCCCAAACAAAGAAAAAATTTAGTACTAGCTAGCACAACTCCCTCTGTGGTCCACCAAAGGCACCCACTTTAGGGTTCCGGCTTCCAGACATCACCACTCTTGGGCAGAGACAAATGCCTGTCTGCCTCCTGACTGGGGATTTTAAGGGTGCACAACTCTCTGCCTTACACTGTGAAATGCCCAGCAAACCAGACCACCTAGAAAGGCCAGAATCTGTGCTTTGGTTTCTCTCTGAGGGTTATGACCAGTGTATTGTCCACAATTATAAACAGGCTTGGCAGAATTTGATTGTTTTTGTCAACTGATAATATCAATGCTTCTTTTTAAGCATTTTTTTCAATTTTTAATTATTTAAATTTTCACAGTTGTGCAAACTTATAGGTGTGGGGGGTCAGACAACAGGCTGGATCAGACAATAATTATTAATGTAGACATTGAGAGTCAAAAAATTAAAGCTTTATAACCATTAAAACACAGCTTGTCAATTTCACATGTCAAAATATCCGAAGTAAATATCCTTAATCCTAAATCAAACTCTAATATGTTCTTAAGCAGCATTTTTCTTACTTTGCCTATCTGTACATTTCTATTATTATTGATGAAAATATTTTTCCTTCAGTTTGTGTTTGTATGGTTACATCAACATACACCAATAAAAATCTAATCCTTCCAAACCTAGTTATAAATTACCATACAACTCCTTTTAAGCAAGCAGATTTATTCTTACGGTAAAGGTATTACAGAGAAAACGTATTAAAACAATAAAAGAACCTATATGCATACTAAAAAGCTTACCAGAGGTCACCCCAATTCCAACCTAGGGTTCTCTTAGATTTTAGTCCTTCAAAATCTACAAATAAGTTTTCCCCACACTTCATTTGCTTTAGATCCAGAAACAAGACTGGGCAGACCAGCCAGTTTTTTATAGTGCTTGGGGCTTTGATCTTTGTGTTCTGTAACAGGGAATCAGCAAACAATGACCATCTCCTCAGTGCTAAGCTTCAAAAGGCTGGGCTTCTGCATAACCAGAGTTAGGGAATGTGCATTAAACTCTGCCTAGGGATTTTCCAAGAAATCCACTTATTGTCCCAAAAGTCCATACTTGTCTGGCACATTTTCAACACAGGCTTTTGAATTCCCAGATCTTACATCTGTCATATCGCCTTGCTATAGAAGTTACATACAATCCCAACCCACAATAACACATAAATGTAATACAATAAAGTATTTTAAGGATACTGTAGGAAATTGCTGTATCTATTATGCCAAACTAAAAGGCCACTACCAGGATTTATGTTAATACCTTATTCTACTTCTTGTGTGAACCAACAAAGGAACTAATGCCTGTCTGCTGACTCATGCTTACTATGTAACACTCAAGTGAAGTTGCAAATCTGTCAGTTTAAAAAAAGAATCAGTTATCTAAAACAGGCTATGCAATGTTTCTAAAAATGTCAGTCAAGCAATGAAAGACAAGTTTTCCAAGTTAATCATTTAGTTACTGTTCAGATCTCCAGTCAAACTGTTTCCTTTCTCCAGTGCTGGTGCTGACATACTCACATTGGCCATACTGAATCAGCATAGCTTGACCTAGCACAGGAATAAGTTTATGAACTAAAAAAGTTTGATAGAGTATTCAGTTACTATGGGGTTTTAACTTAAAAATCCTACCACTTGAAAGGAGATTTCACACAGAAGTAGTAAACTGGATGGAGTTGGGAAGGAAAGTTGGGAATATCTGTATCTCTATTCTCTGAAAAGTTACACTCTGTTCAGTTTTTAATTTATGTATTTATTTTTATTTTAGAAAGAGGTGCAATTCCTGTATCAGTTACAAGTAGAGTGCATAAAGATATCTTTAGCTAAGGCTGCACAAGCATTTGCACTGTGAAAGGTCTTCTTCGGCTGCTTATAATGTTGTCAAACTTTAATAATTTTGACTGAAATTTGTCACGCTTGTCAGTCGATAAACTAATTATTTTGGTGTGTGTTTGTTTTCTAAGAAAAGTCTAAGGAAAAATGGTTCAGACATTTTCAAGAACTCATGGAGTGTGTGGGGAGGGAACCACACAGTATTATAAAAGAAAATCTGAAATTAAAAACAAAAACAAAACAAACCCCCACCCCAAAACCCAAGAGACCCAGTTTAATCACCTTAGAAGAAGGAATGAGAAACTTGACATAGGAGGAGAAGTTTAAAGTACTAAATTCACCCAGACTACAAAAAAGCTGTCATTGTAACCATCTACAAATACATATAAAGAAATAATTAGGGGACATTAATACTATTAAGATCACTTTTCATGATACTTAATTTCTTTTTTTTTATCAAGGCAAATAATCCCTCTTTTCAGTTTTGTTACAAGGCAGAGCTCTCCAGCAGCTTTTGAAGTGAAATTCCTCCCTCTGCTGGCTTTTAGACACCAATAACATATTCTAAAGTGTGTGCTTTCAAAGGGTCACATTATTCACCATTGTAGCACATACTTGCCTGTGTGACAGTCCCAGTAAAGCCAGCACAATGGAATTATATCATGTACAATCAGAGAGAGAAAACACAATTCTTATACAGGGAGAATATGACTGACTGCTATTATCCCTCTGCAAAATATAACCAACAGTGATATTCTTTACCTTTCCAAACTAGGAATGTAAATATTGATTAAAAAGTTAACCATAAACGATTAAAATGATATCATTTAACTGGTTAACTGATTAAAGGGAGAGGGGCTGGGGCTGCTCTGGCCAGCTGGCGGGGCTGGGGCTGCTCCAGTTGGCCTGGGGCTGGGGGTTAATGGTTAGGGTGGGTTAACAGTAAGCCTAATGCAGTTAACTGTTTAATATTTTACATCCCTATTCCAAACTGCCCCTGCTCAATGTATGTTTCTAATGCAGACTCTTAACCTTTCCTCCCGCAATCATGACATCAATACCAGGTCACTCATGCCATCTGCCACCCTAAAAAGCTCATCTTTTCCCTCACATGACCATATGTCTCGGAATTCTATATGCCTCATTTCACCACATTTCCCTCATGAAAATCTATAATAAATAACAATTTGTTGTTTAAAATAAAAGTTCATTATGCCATATATGGCCGCACAGGTGTTGGCATTCACTACATTTGAATGTTAATATAATATTTAATATAGATGTCTATGGTTAGATAAATCTATCAGTAAGTATCATGTATACATTGCTATTTAAAATATCAGGCCTGATCCAGAGCCATTGTAAATACATGAAAAAGACTTCAGTTGGATTCCATTAGCACTGGTTTCAGGCCATAAAGAACTGCACGTTCTTCAATGTTATATATCAGTGGTGGGCAACCTGTGGCCCATCAGGGTAATCTGATTGCAGGCCATGAGACATTTTGCTGACGCTGACCGCGAACCGTGGACACTGGGAGCTGTGGGGGGCCATGCCTGCAGACGGTCAACATCAGCAAAATGTCTTGTGGCCCGCAATCAGATTACTCTGATGGGCTGCAGGTTGCCCACCACTGTTATATATTCAGTAAGTTTCTGAATTAAAATAGCTGTGGTAATTAGGTTTATCTTTGCAAGCAGAATGGCTAGAAACATCTTTAAATAAGCTTAGGTTCTGCAGAAAATTTTGAACCTCAAATTTGAAAACCACTGAGTTTAGAGTGTCAGAAACTATTCTAGAATTCTGGAAGTTATCTGTGTCAGTTCCTTTCAGTATTAACAGGAGAGCCTCTATATTTGAAGTGTTAGAAACTACTGAACTTAGGCCTGGTCTACACTGGGTGGGGGCGATGGAGGGGTAGGGATCGACCTAAGATACGCAACTTCAGCTACGAGAATAGCGTAGCTGAAGTCGACGTATCTTAGGTTGACTTATGGCGCGGGGTTGACTGCCGCCGCTCCCCCGTCGACTCTGCTTCCGCCTCTCGCCGCGGTGGAGTACAGGAGTCGACGACAGAGCGATCGGGGATCGATTTATCGCGTCTACACTAGACGTGATAAATTGATCCCCGATAGATCGATCACTACTCGCCGATCCAGCGTTCTGTACTAGTGACCTGTTCTCTTCATTATTTACTACTCCACCAACTTTTGTGTCATCTACAAACTTTAACAGTGATGATTTTATGTTTTCTTACAGGTCATTGATAAAAATGTGAAATAGTGTTAGGCTAGGAACTAATCCCTGCAGGACCCCACTAGAAACACACCTGCTCGATCATGATTCCACATTTACAGTTACTGTTTGAGACCTATCAGTTAGCCAACTTTTAATCCACTTAATGTGTGCTATGTTAATTTATATCTTTCTAGTTTTTTTATTCAAAATGTGATGTGGTATCAAGTTAACATCTTAGAGAAGTCTAAGCATATTACACCAACATTATTAACTTTATCAACCAATCTTGTAATCTCATAAAAAAAAGACATCAAGTTAGTTTGACAGTATCCATTTTCCATAAATCCAATTTGACTGGCATTAATTATCCTCCTGTTACGCTTTATTGAGTCCCATATCAGTTGCTCCACTATCTTGCCTAGGATCAGTATCAGACTAACAGGCCTATAATTACCCAGGCCATCCTGTTTACAGTTTTTAAATATTGGCACAACATTAACTTTCTTCCAGTCTTCTGGAACTTCTCTGATGTTACTGAAACTCAACATAAATGGTCCAGCAAGCTCCTCAACCAGCTCTTTTAAAATTCTTGTCACAGCTCGGAATTTGTTGTAGTTCTGCAGAAGGTCCTACCTGTGCATGATGGACTATCTTGAACCCTGTCTACATCAGGATTTTTCCTTGGTTTCAACAACTGATGGCCAGCCACCGGGTTGTAACTGCACTAGTGGGTCCACCAAGGGTACTCAAGGAAAGCTACAAATTGTAAAGTGGAGTTTAGCCCTGTTTTAAGTGCTGAAGTCAATTGGAATTAAGTATGTGCTTAAAGAAGTTTAAGTGTTGTCCCAAACAGAGACAGACTTAATCATGTGCTTAAATGCTTTCCTGAATTAGGGCCACTATACATGTTTAGAGTACCTAAATATAACCCACTATTTTCATTTTACGAAGCAGACATAAGATTTCATAAATTTAGGATGATAGAAAAGTTAACATTGCATTTCCTATCCCCATGTAAACTCCCAACAGATAATTTCATACAGATAGATGGGTGTTCTCTCCTCTCAGAATGTACTCATTTGTCAAAAATAACCATCCTGGCAAACACACAAAAACTCATTCTCTGCTGGAATGTTTTATAAGCCTGTATATCCCCCCCTTCCCCCAAAAAAGGATCCTTATAAACATTTGCCTTTTCATTTTCACAGTTCATCAGCCTCTTGTGCTCAGTGCATGAAAACACAATGGTAGATGAGCCCATATAATACAATTACAAGTGCACAAATAAATCTAGAGTAAATAATTACCAACTCACTTATTCCCGCACTCGACCTCAGAGATGGGACTTTTAGCTTTGGTTTTCTTGGTAAGAAGAGATGTATTTATTGACAAGGAACTTAGCTTGGAGAACAGAGATGTCCTCCAACTTTCCTCCAAAACTGTTCCTTCACCACTCACCATTTGCATAAACAACCTCACCCTCATCCCTGTCCCAGAGGCACACAACTAGAACTGGTTAATTTTTTTTTTCCACACAAAAAGCTTTTGACAAAAGATGGCTTTTTAACCAAATCCAACATTTTTGTGTAAAATATCTCATCTGATCATCATTTTTCAATTTTTGAAACAAAGCTTTTGTTTTTGTCATCTAAAGAAAAAAGTTTTTTGATTTTCAGTGTTTTGTTAGCCCTCCCCTACTACTTCTCCTCTCTTCTGTGGAAAAAGGAGAAAAAAAGTATTAAAAGGGAAAGAAAGTGCATGTGTGGAGGAAGATGAAAATTCTCCCGTTTTCTCTCCCTTTTTTACTTCTCCTCATCCTTTTCTAACGAAAAAACAGTAAAAGGGGGGAGGGTTTGAAACAAAGAAATAAACAAACAAACAAAGAAAAAAGAAAAAAAAAATCTCCTAAAACCACAGTGAAAGTTTTCATTGTGAAAGAGGTCTTTTTTGTTTCATTTTGAATTTTCTCGTCAAAAATTTCCACAATACATTTTGAAGGGAACAAAAATGTCACTTTCTTCATAACATTTCACTGAAATTAATAGGGATGTTTCAACCAGTCCTACCCCATAACTCCATATGCTGCTGCTTTCTCCTCCCCAATATATCCCAAATATGCCCACTGCTCTCCATTCCCACCGTAAAAAACTTTTTCTAGTTTTGTACCTCAGCTACTGCAACCACCTGTGTCTGGTCTTCCCGTCATTACTGTGCCTCTCCTACAATCTGCTCAGCACAGTTTTGATCATCTCTCACCATACAATCTCTTCATTGTTTCTACAGCATCACAAATCATATTTAAAGTCTCTGTTCTCCCTTTCAAGTCTCTACAGTGTAACCCCAGGCAACCTCTGTTCTTGTCTCCTTCTGCATCCCTAAATGCTCTCTTCACTCGGCCCACACTGAATGCATTTACATGCCTTCTGTGAGTAGATATACACTTGCAGAGACACGTAAAGTACAGACACTGCATGCCCAGCTAGCAAAGGTACAAATATCAGTGTGGACAGTGAAGCACCACTTAGGTGAATAAAGACATGCCATAACCCTAGGATATATACCCTAGATGGCTCTCTACATGCCCAAGCATTGACTCCCACGTTTACACTGCTATTTCTGCAGTGTAGTACACCTTGCTGTCTCAGCCCTGCCAGAGCCTTTCACTGCCACAGGAAGCTACGTACCCCACTGAGGACACAGACTACCTTTCACCGCTGCATGTAGCTCCATGTAACTCACGTGCCACCGCAAGTGTAGACAAGGCCTGCAAGTCCTTTTTTCATGCCAACTTCCATGACTTCTTTCAGGCAGACGCCTATCTATGTCTACCTCTCCCTTCCTGACCCTATCTACTATGCCTCCACTCACACGTCCTTTAAAATCCCTCTTCGAAAAGGAATCTTGTAAATGATTATTTTCAATACAGACATTAAACTTATGCCTTTTCTTGCTATCAGCTCTGTGTGGGTAAAACCCTCCTGGACTTTAAAGGGGCTCTGGGCAAGCACGGGGGAGTGTCTGGGTGAAACTCATCCCAATATCAGGGCTTTAGATTTTAAATTCATTGGTGGGGGGACTGCACCTTCACTTTTTGACAGGGGTGGAATTGGGCAGTGATTCAGTGAACTGGCACTTCTTTTAGGAAGCTTCCATCTTGTGCTCCAGATTCTAAGGCCTGATCTACACTAGGAATTTACTTTGGTAGAGCTACGTCTCTCAGGGTGTGAAAAATCCACACCACTAAGAGACGTAGCTATACCAACCTAACCCTGGTATAGACAGCTCTAGGTCAATGGAAGAATTCCTCAGTCAACCTAGCTACCACCGCTTGGGGAAGTGGATTACCTACGTGCCGGGGAGAATCCCTCCTGTTGCCGTAGGCAGTGTCTACATTGAAGCACTATAGTGGCGCAGTTGCAGAGGCACAGCTGTGCTGTTGTTGTGCTTTAAGTGTTTTGCTTACCAAAAAAAAAAAAAAGATTTAATTCTTGAGCCTTTATGGCTGTGAAAACAACCTTAAAAATGAGAACAAAAGGTAAAGCAAGGCGCTTTCATCTGCCTGAGTCTGTAGATAGTCTGAAACTATAGGTCAGAGAGAGAGAGAGAGAGAGAGAGAGCGGTGAAATGCCCTTGTTCGTGGCAAGGCATTATCTTAGAAGCTTCATGATGGTAAGCTAAATGTCAGCATTCCTAAATATTTCTGTGCAGTACCTTTATGAATTATGGTTGCCTACAAATTTACATACATGATATAGTTGGTCTCCTATATTAAAATTCATGTCTCTGTTGACTGCCATAGGGAAAAATACTGATTCTCTGTTCAGTTAAATGGAATTTAGGTCTTTCAGAAAACTCTTATTCTAGTATTACCTCCCCTGTAAAGAATGGATGAAAATAATGCTGCTGTGGCTTTGTAAGTAAAGAATGGACAGGATTTTAATTGAAAAACACCTGTAACAGACTGAGTTAGAGAGAGAGAAAGTCAATTTTATGAGGCGAAGCTCTTAATTAGCATTAACTTTACTGTGGAACATTTCTAGTATTGAACTAGACTGCTAACTACATGCTACTATTTTCCAAAGTAAATACCCTGTTTCCCCGAAAATAAGACAGTGTCTTATATTAATTTTTGCTCCCAAAGATGTGCTAGGTCTTATTTTCAGGGGAGGTCTTATTTTTCCTGGAGCTTCGGGGCCTTATATTCCGGGGTGGCCTTATTATCGGGGAGGTCTTATTTTCGGGGGGATGCCTTATATTACAGCGAGAGGCAAAACTGGAAGTAGGTCTTATTTTCGGGGGATGTCTTACTTTCGGGGAAACAGGGTATTCAGGGATTGGCACACACGAGTGACAGCCAGTTCATATCTGGGCTTTTGTTTCTCAATCCTGGTTTCTCTCTGTCAGTGATAGTACAAAACCCATCCATTTATTAAAGCATAACTACTCCTATGAGAATCACTGCCCCTCCCTTTTTATTTTTTGGAAATATTTCATACTACATATTTCTTTACAATGGCATAAGCTATG
The DNA here is from genome assembly GCF_002925995.2 of Terrapene triunguis. Lineage (NCBI taxonomy): Eukaryota > Metazoa > Chordata > Testudines > Emydidae > Terrapene > Terrapene triunguis. The sequence continues at coordinate 11,682,780 of NW_020664374.1, read as the reverse complement.
GAGGAAAACAAATTACTACCTGCTCTAGAAGAAAACTACTCTCGGACTCAGACTGCTGAGCCCTGCCGTCTACACCCACTTGTCTAGTAACAGATAGATTAGCCAAAGGCAAAAAAACAGAGCTCCAAGGAGCATGCATGCATACATACACACCAGAGACAAACAGAAGCTAACTGTGGCAGCTGGAAAGAGACAGCTAGGAGTTTCAGGAGAAAGCAACAGCAAGGAAAACCAAAACTCACCTATAAAAGCTATGCATATTTTTACTTCCAATTAATCAAAAAAATTAGAATTAGTTCAGTGGTAAGGGGGAGATAAAAGACTCAAAAGTTAGGAAATTTCTGAAGTTAAGGCTAACTGACATTAACCTGATAATATTGTGCAGTCTGTACATTTTATGGCATACACATGAATAGGAAAAAAATAATTTGTTCATATTGAACAAGACAAAGTAGAGCAGAAAACAGAGATAATGTCAGAACAACTCTAATTTCTGGGATTCTCCTGAGTTCTGAGAGTTTGATCTCAACTTTAATGTTGCCCTAACACTTGATTGCTAAAAACTTGCCTTTTAAAACTGAAAAGCTACTTTTTTCAACCTCACCAAATTCAAGAACAGCGGAAAGGATTTCCTCTCTGTTTTACATTTTCCATAGCACTCACCATGAGAATATCTATCCTCTTACTTTCACCACACCCAAAATATCCAAATACCACCACAAGCCTTCAGCAGAGATCAAACAGAGACAATTTCATCCCAAAAGTCAAAAGGTTTGGGAAAGTTGTGACCATCTGAAGAAAGAGAATAAATGAAATGGTTTTGTAACCTAACTAAAGCAGACCCTATTCAAGCATCCATTATAACAAAATCTGGGGTAGGGATTCATCTTTCCAGAGGGAATATTACTCTTACTAGAGTTTATCAAAACATTTCACATTTTTATTATTTATAGTAAAAAAAATATTTTGCAAAAAATTGGTCTATGTTTGTGAAAATCTTTACCTTTTTTCTGACAGCTATGCTACTTACCTACAACAAAGGAGTATTTTAATGCTAAATTAACAAATTGAAAACCATGCTGAAACACTCAGATGGAAGGTATTTTAGACATTCAAATTATTATTATGGAGCTGCTCGTTAGCATCTCCACAACTAAGGTTGGGTTTCAGTTTTTCACTCAAAGCAGGGACTGAATGTCTATTTTGTATGAAGAATACTTGAACATTTTAAAGTAAATTTGCTAGGCATTTTATGAGATTAAATTAATTTAAAATGGGCCCTTTTTGAGTCTCTCATTTTTGTGAGCCGCTCTAGCTAACACGTGGCTTGTTACTGACCTTTCAAACTTCCCAAATAATTAAAAGTCATTGAAAACATTTGGAATAATTTATATTTGAGGAAATTAGACTCTAAGAAAAGTTGTTAATTCTTGTCTATAATTTTATAGTTATAGTCAGGGCCTGTTCAACAGTTCAGGTCTTTGTTAGTGTCACTGTGGCAGACACACCAACCAATCACCATGCATCTTCTGCAGTTAATGCTGCAATTCTATTGGTTAAAATGAGTCAGTTGTGTGAGGAGGGATTCTGTGCATGTGTCAAAGTGGTCTCTACTATAGAACTGTAACAGAAACAACATTGGATTGGCTCCCTGGGTCTGAGGAACTAGGCCTCCTTCTCCAGCCTAGTCTTGATGGGGTCCCAACATCAGATACAGAGTATAGATGCTGCTGCACTTCTCCAGTGGCAGTCTCCAACCTCCCACCTGCACAAAACAGGTGGTGACATCGAATCTGTTGCTTTGAAAAGGCAGCGGGAGGTGTCACCTTTGCAATACCTTGCCATTACCTACCCTGTCAGCTGGCAACAATCCAGAATTGTGTTGATCTCGGCCTTGCAGCAGCATTACTCTGATACCTGAAGCTCTTATCTCCTCCCTCCCCTGCACCTTGCACCTCTGCTCCCAACATTCACACCTTCCTGTCTCCAAGAAGCTCCCAGCTCCATCTTTTTCTATCCTCAGTTCATCCCTGGCAGCAGCCATCCATTCATCTCCACCTCTTTCTCGGCCTGAGAAGCCCACAGCACCTCTCCCCTGCCTCTGGCACCTTCCCCAGTGTGGCCACAGGAGCCTTCCTCTCTCCAGCCACACTTCCAAACAGCTCCTCCCTTCCTCAGCAGCCAAAGACAACATATGAATAGCCATACTGGGTCAGACCAAAGGTCCATCCAGCCCAGTATCCTGTCTACTGACAGTGACCAATGCCAGGTGCCCCAGAGGGAGTGAACCTAACAGGTAATGATCAAGTGATCTCTATCCTGCCAGCCATCTCCACCCTCTGACAAACAGAGGCTAGGGATGCCATTCCTTACCCGTCCTGGCTAATAGCCATTAATGGACTTAATCTCCATGAATTTATTGAGTTCTCTTTTAAAGCCTGTTATAGTCCTAGCCTTCACAACCTCCTCAGGCAAGGAGTTCCACAGGTTGACTGTGCGCTGTGTGAAGAAGAACTTCCTTTTATTTGTTTTAAACCTGCTGCCCATTAATTTCATTTGGTGGCCCCTAGTTCTTATATTATGGGAACAAGTAAATAACTTTTCCTTATTCACGTTCTCCACACCACTCATGATTTTATATACCTCTATCATATCCCCCCTTAGTCTCCTCTTTTCCAAGCTGAAAAGTCCTAGCCTCTTTAATCTCTCCTCATATGGGACCCGTTCCAAACCCCTAATCATTTTAGTTGCCCTTCTCTGAACCTTTTCTCGTGCCAGTATATCTTTTTTGAGATGAGGAGACCACATCTGTATGCAGTATTCAAGATGTGGGCGTACCATGGATTTATATAAGGACAATAAGATATTCTCCTTCTTATTCTCTATCCTTTTTTGAATGATTCCTAACGTCCTGTTTGCTTTTTTGACTGCCACTGCACACTGCGTGGACATCTTCAGAGAACTATCCACGATGACTCCAAGATCTCTTTCCTGATTAGTTGTAGCTAAATTAGCCCCCATCATATTGTATGTATACTTGGGGTTATTTTTTCCAATGTGCATTACTTTACATTTATCCACATTAAATTTTATTTGCCATTTTGTTGCCCAATCACTTAGTTTTGTGAGAACTTTTTGAAGTTCTTCACAGTCTGCTTTGGTCTTAACTATCTTGAGCAGTTTAGTATAGTCTGCAAACTTTGCCACCTCACTGTTTACCCCTTTCTCCAGATCATCTATGAATAAGTTGAATAGGATTGGTCCTGGGACTGACCCTTGGGGAACACCACTAGTTACCCCTCTCCATTCTGAAAATTTGCCATTTATTCCTACTCTTTGTTCCCTGACTTTTAACCAGTTCTCAATCCATAAAAGGATCTTCCCTCTTATCCCATGACAACTTAATTTACGTAAGATGTTTGTTGACCCCTTCAAAGAACTCTAATAGATTAGTAAGACATGATTTCCCGTTACAGAAACCATGTTGACTTTTGCCCAACAATGTATGTTCTTCTATGTGTCTGACAATTTTATTCTTTACTATTGTTTCAACTAATTTGCCCAGGACCGACGTTAGACTTACCGGTCTGTAATTGCCGGGATCACCTCTAGAGCCCTTTTTAAATATTGGCGTTACATTAGCTATCTTCCAGTCATTTAAAGGATAGGTTACAAACCATAGTTACTAGTTCTGCAATTTCACATTTGAGTTCTTTCAGAACTCTTGGGTGAATGCCATCTGGTCCTGGTGACTTGTTACTGTTAAGTTTATCAATTAATTCCAAAACCTCCTCTAGTGACACTTCAATCTGTGACAATTCCTCAGATTTGTCATCTACAAAGGACGGCTCAGGTTTGGGAATCTCCCTAACATCCTCAGCCATGAAGACTGAAGCAAAGAATCCATTTAGTTTCTCTGCAATGACTTTATCGTCTTTAAGTGCTTCTTTTGTATCTTGATCATCCAGGAGCCCCACTGGTTGTTTAGCAGGCTTCCTGCTTCTGATGTACTTAAAAAACATTTTGTTATTACCTTTTGAGTTTTTGGCTAACCGTTCTTCAAACTCCTCTTTGGCTTTTCTTATTACATTTTTACACTTAATTTGGCAGTGTTTATGCTCCTTTCTATTTACCTCACTAGGATTTGACTTCCACTTTTTAAAAGATGCCTTTTTATCTCTCGCTGCTTCTTTTGCATGGTTGTTAAGCCACAGTGGCTATTTTTTTAGGAACCTAAAGAGCTCTCCTTTACACCAGTCCTCCATTCAGCCCTTTATCCCCCCCGCCCCCACACACACTTTCTGCTCCTCCCCTCTCCCCTCCCCAAGTCACTGGCTCCAGAACCTTCTCCCAAGCTCTGTTCTTTTCCTTCTTCCTCCTTAGCCAGCACCTGTGCTCTTCCACAATGATTCTGCTCTTCATGGAAGGAATTACTGCTGTATCAGGCCCTTTATACATTCAAATTTGCACCGATTTAACTGGAGATGTGATTTTAAGTCCATTTAGTTAAATCAGAGCAATCCTTAGTGGAGACTCTGAACGCAATTTCAATCACTTTGGTATAAGACAGGTTTAATTTGAATTCAATGTTCACACAGGGTTTTACAACGGTTTAATGAAACGGTTTGTTGAACATAGATATGATGCAGCTTTAAATACAAACAAAGCCTTAGAGACCCGCAACCTTTCACAAACAACAGGACTTTTTGAAAACTAAGAAAACCTAAAATAAAAAACAAAAAAAAGTTAAGGCATCTAACAACACACACTAATTCTACTCTTCCACCTAGAGACATAGATCTCTTCACTAGCTCATCCACCACAAACATTGCAATATCAGCTCTCCTGGGAGGGAGATGTAGTTTGGAGAGGGGGGAGCTGAAGGTCAGACTAGGTCATCATGATGGGAGATAAGGAGCATGAGAGGTTAGGCTGGATGATCATAATGGTCCCTTCTGGCTTCTAAATCTATGCATTTAGTATGTCTGGCATCCGCATAGGGGCAAAGTGAAGTGTGTGATGTGTGTGCTATGCTCTATGGGGGGTGGGGGGGAACTTTCAGTCTGTGGAGAAGTAGAGAATGTGTATTTTTAGATTGTTAACTTTTCATATCCTGGCTTTTGTGATTGCGTGTTTGTGATTTGGTATATGTTGTGTGCACACTAGCTTACCTGACACACAAGATAGTATGTTTGAGTATGAACAACACATTATTTGTATTACAGTAGTGCTAGGAGCCATGGCCAGAGACCAGGACTCCATTGTGCTAGGCTCTGTACAAACATGCTTTCCCCAGGATGCATCTGCTTTTCTGTTTCCTGTCTATTTGAAAACTCAGCAAAAATCATCTAGGGTCAGAGGTTCTCAAACTGTGGTCGACGGACGAGCTCTATTCAGGTGGTCTGCGGATAGTTCCCTCTAAGATGCGCGCCTGGGCGGCCGCACATGACAGAATGACGAGAAATCCACCTAATTAGGTGCCTGGGATCCTGGAGAAGATGCACATGTAAGGGGAGGTGGTGGCCTTGGGGGGAGGGGGGAGATAGGGGATAGGTGGTGGCTTTGGGAGGGGGCAGTGTGGTGAGAAGACGGGGTGGGGGGAATTTGGGAGCTGCAGGGCTGCGGCAGCTAGAGAAAGAGGCGACTTTCCCCAATTCCAGGGCTGCGGCTGCCAGGGAGAGACTCCCCCCTCCTTCTCAGCCCCAGCTCAGGGGCTGCCGGGGCGGGGGAGAGAGGGCACATCCATCGCATTAGAAAGGTAAGACTACTGTTATTAAAATATGAGTTGTGTGCTTTTATTTGTAAAACAAAAAAACATTAATTATTATTAAGTTGGGGTTTTTTTTAGCAAACAGTACAAACAACATTTGGAAAGATCATAAAGGGTCTGCCAAGACCCTCAGCAATTTTCAAGTGGTCCACGAAAAAAAAAAAAGTTTGAGAACCACTGCTCTAAATTCAATGAAATGGCTATTCTGACGCTATTTCCAGTCATAAAAACCAGTGCCTCTATGAAGAATATGCATTTCTCAGACTAGACCGGCTTTTTTTCTTTGAAGTAAAGCAATTGCTCTCTCACAAAGTCAAGGCTGTAGGTGTGCTGTGAAAGGGATTTCAGTGCAGCCCATTGGTAAGTAGGTGTGTGCTAAGATAACATAATGGATAAGGTGTATTGACTGAGCTGCACTATCAGTGAAGAATATTTGAGATCTAAGGCCATCTTCTCCTTCAAGTCATGCACTATGAGAGAATGGTACTTACAGTCAAAGGACTTCATCTTCCAGCAACTGTTCATTTGACTGTATTGCTTATTAGCTATTTCACCCACAGGGCTGAGATGCTTTGAGTTTCTCTCTTGTCATCCAGCAGTACTCTCCCATGTGCCTTCAATAGCAACACAGCGATGGCCTCATCAGCATAGATTTATTTTGTAACAAGACTCCTCAGCAGGTGGGCAGCTTAGTGATTTGTCAGTTTTGTTTTTCATGTCACACAGCAAACCAATTTGAGTCACGTGTTGTGTTTGTGGGGGCGGGGAAGGATGTGGGGGCACAGAGGACTGAGAATGATTTTACAAGCTTTCAGACAGAATATGAATACACCTCTACCTCGATATAAAGCTGTCCTCGGGCGCCAAAAAATCTTACCGTGTTATAGGTGAAATCGCGTTATATCAAACTTGCTTTGATCCACCGGAGTGCGCAGCCCCGCCCCCCCGGAGCACTGCTTTACCGCGTTATATCTGAATTCGTGTTATATTAGGTCACGTTATATTGGGGTAGAGGTGTACTTTGAAAATAAGAGATTTATTGGTTTCAAAAATGCAAACGCTACAAATAAATAAATACAAGAATAAGCCCTCACAACTCTTTCCAACGGTGTTTCCTTGCTTCCTTTTGCTAAGTTCAGAGTCTCTATAAATGAGAGTTGTGACGGGTTCGGTCACAGACACACCCTTGGGACTGTCACCTGATGTGCTGAGACTACCTCTGAGACCGTTTTCCCTGCCAGCTTGGGACTTCCAGAACCCTGCCTTGTTGAGCCAGACACACTAGCCTGCTGCAACACAGATCCAGGGTCTCAGCCACGCCCTCAAAGCTGCAGGCTTTAAGTGAAAACAGCTAAGCAGGTTACCTGACTCCAGCACGCAGATAGCCAGCTCCCAATGGGATCCAAACCCCAAATAAATCCATTTTACATTGTATAAAGCTTATACAGGGTAAACTCATAAATTGTCCGCCCTCTATAACACACAAGAGACATATACACACCTGTTTGCTCCCCCAGGTATTAATCACTTACTCTGGGTTTACTAATAAACAAAAGTGATTTTATTAAGTATAAAAAGTAGGATTTAAGTGGTTTCAAGTAATAACAGACAGAACAAAGTAAGTCACAAAGCAAAATAAAGCAAAATAAAGAAAAACACGCAAGTCTAAGCCTAATACATTAAGAAACTGAATACAGGTAATATCTCACCCTCAGAGATGTTCCAATAAGCTTCTTTCGCAGACTAGACTCCTTCCTAGTCTGGGCCCAATCCTTTCCCCGGTACAGTCTTTGTTAGTCCCAGCAGACATCTTAGGTGTAAAGCAGGGGCTCTCTCATGACTGGCCACCTTTGTTCTGCTCCACCCCCTTTTATAGCTTTGGCACAAGGCGGGAATCTTTTGTCTCTCTGGGTCCCCACCCCTCCTCCTAAATGGAAAAGTACCAGATTTAAGATGGATTTCAGCATCAGGTGAATGCACACCTGTCCCTGTGCGACCTCATTCTTCATTACCCACAGACTGGCCCACACGTACGCAGGAAGGCTTGCTGGTAAATAAACCCATTCACAACCAATTGTCCTAGTCAATGGGAGCCGTCAAGATTCTAAGCCACCATTAATGGCCCACACTTTGCATAATTACAATAGGACCTCAGAGTTATACTTCATATTTCTAGCTTCAGATACAAGAATGATACATTCATACAAATAGGATGAACACACTCAGTAGATTATAAGCTTTGTAATGATACCTTACAAGAGACCTTTTGCATAAAGCATATTCCAGTTACATCATATTCACATTCAAAAGCATATTTTCATAACGCATATGAGTGCAACATCACAAGAGCAATGTCTGAAAAAACAAAGGAAAAAAGAAGCCCTTCACTGGGAATAAATGGATTAAAATAATTTCAGCAGTACATTATGATCCTTCCTGCTCAAAGTCCCAGCCTGTTCTGCCCACCTGTGCATTCCAGCTTTCTGTTTGCTGCAGGAGTTCAGCCTGTCTCCTGTTCACTGTTTTCTCCAGATTGTTTTCTGTGTTTCTGTAGTAGGAAGAGAGCCTGAGACATAAGCCCTTGTATTAGAGGCTTGGTATGAGGCATGGGCTAAAGGTGATAACTAGCCACATCAGGGGGCGGTAACTAACTATGTTAGAGGGGCAGTACGTAACTTGTTTTTATTGGGGTATAAAGATGTATTTCAGAGGGAGTGTCTCTGTCTCGCCTAGGGAGGAACGGAAAGTCTCACTGTTTACTGAGCTGGTCCATTGTTACAGGCATACAAGTATTAATGGTCCAGTAGACTCTGCGGGATACTAGTACCATGCTTCATCAACCATAAACCTGGCCTGACGGTTAATGGAGGTCTCTTTTTTAGGTGTATTACTAGAACCGGTGTTAGGAGATACAGCAAGGGTAATGAGTTATTTACAATTAACCTTTTTATTTACCTTCCAACAACAAGCATACAATCCCTGTGTCTCTTTGGTTAAAGTCAGTCCCTTTTCAATTCTTCGCTTGATTTTACTCATGTGTTTTGTGGGAATACGCTGTGTCTGGGTTATGTTTTTGATACTTCATGCCCAGGCTATTGGTATGGCCACAGGTGATTCTTTAAAGCTGTGTTCTGTTTGTTGTTTTTCTTTTGCTTTACATTCCAATTTTAAAACAGTTCTGGCAGGATGGGTTTGGCTCGCTGCAGCCAGTATAGTAGAGTTGCTTGAGGTTTTTGGTCACAAAAAGTATTTGATTTATTTTTTTGGTACTTGATGATTCATTTGCCTCTGGGACTATTACCACTGCACCCAAGAGCCCCATATTCAGGTTGGCATTATATCCCATGAAAATAAAAATTAACAATCGCTTTTTTTTTTTTTTTTTTTAAAAGCAGCATATAATGCTTAATTTGTAAAAAAGCACAGAACATGTAATATACAGTTTCAACTTTATATTCCTTTAACTGAATGGCATGTTTTTACCGAGGCTGACCCTCTGTGTCTACAAGATACAATGAGGGTCCCAATTTACTTATGATTGACCATGGTCCTTGCCAGTCTCCCTTTGGATTTTTTTTTTTTTTAGGTGCTGGTTTATTTTTAACCATTTCTTGTTTTTTTACTTGCCATTGCTTCATATTACTGCTTTTATTAAATGCTTGATTTATTTTTTGCTGTTCTACAGCTTGTTGTGCTGCAGCTGCTTTTTAGACTGTACCCAACTAGTATTTGAGACTGTTTATTTAGGTTGTTGTTGCCGGTGTTTTCAGTGTATCCCAATGTGGGGGGGTACAGTAGATTTTCCCAGTTGGGAATGGGTCTTCCAAAGAGCACTTCAAAAGGACTAAATTGTGTCACGCGATTTGGGCGGCTCCAGATTCTCATCAGAACCCATGGAAGCACCATATCCCAATTAGTCCCAATTTATTACACACTTTGAAAAATTTAATTTTAAGAGATTTGTTGTTCTTTTTTTACTTGCCCTTTAGCTTGAAGGTGGGAGGGGATGTGTAATGGTAGGGGAAGACTGGCCCATGTACCCATACTTTGTTACACTTGTTTGATGAAAGCTGGTCTATTAGAATTAATGCTGTGCGGTAAACCCCATTTGGGAAAGATTTTTGTTATTAATACTTTTGCTGCTGCCAGACTACTTTCTTTCCTAGTGGGGAATGTTTCTACCCATTTGCTGAAGCTATTTACAATTACAAATAGAATTTTTTTTTTTAGGTGTAGCAGGCAAAGGTCCCACAAAATCCACCACTCAAGGGGACCCTTAACGCCTGATGTATTAACTCCCCATAACTTTTCCTTCTACTAGGATTTTGTTTGGCACATGTCAAACAGCTATGAATATGCCCATTTAAATCCTCTTTCATTCCAGGCCACCAGCCCATCTTTTTAATTTTTTTCAATGCCTCTTCTAATTTAGCTGTCTTCCCCCCCACTACAGAACCATGTATCCATCCTAGAAGAAGATATTGCATTTGCTGACGTATGACTAAGACCCATTCATTGTCTGGCTTTGCTAGAATTAAGCTTCCTTCCTTTTTCAATGGAACGCCCTGCCACTTTGAGGGGCATTTTGCCATCCACTGCTGTATTAACTTATTTTTTGCCTGCATGTTCTGTAATAATAGCAACCCTTCCCGGTTGTTTTATTACTAGCCGCTTCTTCCGTCCAGGTCCATTGCAGTCTTTTAAGCACCTCACACAAGGGACCTGCCTTTTCTGCATATCCCACCATAAATTCTCAGCAAAAGTTAGTCAGTTTCTGAAAATTGGGCCTGTAAAAGGCTGGAAGCAATGGTCAGTTTAAGCAAATTGTTTTTAAAGCTTCAGTTTTTGCCATTGCATTACATATTCCAGTCCATGTTTCCCCATTTTCTTTTTAAAATTCATATGGGGCACCCCTGCTGGCAATCCAGTGAGTTCAAATTTCATGAAACTCTGTGGGGATTTGCAGGGAGGGGATAAGGGAGTTCCGTAGCTCGTGGTTTTCTGTCATGTTAGATTGCGATTCCTACAGAGGACAGATTGCTTACTTACCAGATCAGTGGTTGTGGGTCACCAGTGTAATTAGATGTTCGTCTGCGTGTCTGTGTTCTTTCTGTGAGCTGCCTCAGCTCTGTGCAGACAGGCGGCACAGCAGACCTCGAGTGAACCTCCCAATGACCACAAGATCCGTCAAATACGAGGGCACCAGGCCAGGTTTATTGCAACAAAGGACAGTACTAGTATCCCAGACTTTACCGGTCCAAAAATACATGTATGCCCCTAACAATGGGTCAGCTCAGTGAATGGCGGGACTTTCGGTTCCTCCCTAGGCTAGACAAATGCACTCCCTCTGAAATACATCTTTACACCCCAATGCAAACAAGTTACGTACTGCCCCTCTAACATAGTTGGTTACTGCCCCCTGACGTGGCTAGTTATCATCTATCACCTTGTACATCTTTATTACGTACTGTCATCCTGATCTTATCTTTTAAGAGGGGGTTAGTGTGTCCCTGTTATCCTTGGGGAATGTTTTTGTACCATCCTTGATATTGGGATGTTCTGGTACCGCTTAATATCGGGATGTATTTGCGTGAGTACTCTGTGCCTAGCACTTCTTAGGAATGTGTATTTCTGCAATATCAGCCCTGTTCTTGCCAAATTCTGTGAGCAGGTCCTGCCTCTTGCTCACAGCTTGTCTTTGCTTTATATCAGTAAAGCTTTAACTACTACTTTAGCCCAGGCCTCAGGCTCCATACCAGGCCTCTAATACAAGGGCTTATGTCTCAGACTCTCTTGCTATTACAGCTTCTATGCCATAGAAGTGCAATTAAATAATTAGGGAAGCAGGATACCAGTGATATGAGGAGAAATGAGATTTCGAGGAGTATACAGTATGCACTCCTTTTCTAACTGCTTTTACAAAGGCAGATTTCTTCTTCTCTGCCTGATTTATTATTAAGATGAATAACAGAGTGAATAGAAAAATCATGTGTGGTGAGACTAAGTGGAAGGTGAGTCATTTGGGGATTGTTAAATGGTGGGAAACAAAATGATTTGTTTTTTTAAGCACCATATATACACATATAGCAGTATTTATAGCACAGTCCTGGTCCCTGTTCAAGGATGGCTTCAGGGCCATTATCTATGCAACTGCATATGCAGGCAGAGAAGCTATTCTCTTCGGAGAAAAAAAAACATAATGGATCTGTGTTACTATAGTATCCACATCATCTTAAAACACTGACATTGAATCCAAAGCCTTGGGCACACTACAGAACTGGCATAAAACTTTGGCAAGGAACTTCAAGCGTCATAACATGTTGAAAGCTAAAGCCATAAGAAAGTAAAGTTTGATTGTGTAACTTCCATGGTACCTGCAATCCCCCCAAATTTTAGCTCGCAAATTTCAGTTAGATGGGTACAGCTACTGTGTGTGCATGCAGGCATGCATGTGTACACGCACCTACCCAACCAGCTTTTGGAGACTGCACAGTACAATTTATTTTCTACTTATGCATCTGTTTGAAACATTTTTGAAAGCAGGAGACCTGTGGTGTAAGACCTGGAGGCCCTGGGTTCGATTCCTACCAATGACGATGTCGGTCTATGTATGCAGCTGTGCTTCATTACATATACACATTGCAAGACCACCATCTCACTAAAGAAAAAAAAGTAATGGATGCAAGAATTTAAATTAGGAGGAAAAATGGTAATGTTCAGTAAAGTTTCACCCTCGGTCCGTGCCGCTTCCAGCAGCTCCCATTGGCCTGGAGCAGTGAACCGCGGCCAGTGGGAGCCGCGATCGGCCGGACCTGTGGACGGGGCAGGTAAACAAACTGGCCTGGCCCGCCAGGGGCTTTCCCTACACAAGCGGCGACCCCAGTTTGAGAAACACTGCTCTAACCGGTTCCCTTGAATTGGTTGCACTGACAGCATTCATGGATCTTAAGATGGCCACAACCCTGTTCGAATTAAAACATCCACAACACCATAGTGGCTGGAAACTTAAAAAACAAAACAAAAGAAAAACAAATTCTGCATCAGGCGGTAGCTGTGTTAGTCTGTATCCACAAAAACAAAAAGGAGTCTGATGGCACCTTAAAGACTAACACATTTATTTGGGCATAAGCTTTCGTGTTATTCTTGAACAAAAAAAAACTTCAGAAACAGACTTCAAAGAGAAACAGCAGAACTAAAATTCATTTGCAAATTTAACACCATTAATTTGGGCTTGAATAGGGACTGGGAGTGGCTGGCTCATTACAAAAGCAGCTTTGCCTCTCCTGGAATTGACACCTCCTCATCTATTATTGGGAGTGGACTACATCCACCCTGATCGAATTGGCCGTGTCAACACTGATTCTCCACTTGTGAGGTACTCCCTTCTCTTGTCATTATATAATGCCTGCATCTGTAACTTTCACTCCATGCATCTGAAGAAGTGAGGTTTTTTACCCACGAAAGCTTATGCCCAAATAAATCTGTTAGTCTTTAAGATGCCACCGGACTCCTTGTTGTTTTTATAAATTCTGCAGAAATGAATGTCATGAGAGAGGTCTTGGTATTATTTTCTGGCCAGTATTTGCTTAATCTGACCATTGCGTCCAGCCTTTTACAGGCCCAATTTTCAGAAATTGAGTGATTAAAGATGGGAATTCCTAATTAGGGAATTTAATCAAGCACTTTGAAAATTGGGTTCAATGACGTTTCAGTGCAAAACACTCTGAACCTTCCAGATAAGAATGAAGACAAAATTACATTAAATGACACTTTGTAGTCTCCAAAATACAATGTACTTTCTCTGGCAACTGTGTTGTAGATGCCCCCATTCACCAGTCGCAATCAGTCTTATGATTCTTTCAATCCGGCAAAATAAATCTAATGAACTGACGTTGAAATATTTGTGAAAATGACGTCAGGTAATTTCTGATTTACCTCTCACTTCAAATCTCTCTAAGTCATTTCCCAGTGCTAGGTTGGCCAAAGTGACCGATGGAATAAGGAAATCATCTCTGACTAGCACGGTTTGATAAATAACATGCTCAGTAGGAGTGGCTTTTAAAAAGAGCAACAGTGTTTAACAGCATTCCCCAAGTGAGTGACTAGTTTAACTGTTTTTTATTCTAAGCACTCCATGACAAACGTTATGAATCACCAAGAAAAGCATTTGCAAGTAGTCTTATACAATAAAAGTCACTAGGTACATAGATTCCTTAAGATCTACAGGTAACATTTATGGGTTACAAACAGAAGTGTCTATTTATATAAGCAGTATGCAAAATAAAAGATAATAGAATGCGACTAAAGCACTATTTTTCTACCTGGAAAATTTAATACGGTTGACCTCCTCTCCATTTATTCTCAGCTGTTTGTACCGTATACTGTACTATCTTATTACACAGGTAGTAATTTCAGGCTTCAGATATACTATAAGTATGGTGCAGACCTTGGCATTAACCAGCTCCCCATTCAGGCACTCTATAAGCCAGCACAGACAATTATGAGCTTACCCCAGTAAGAGATGGACACCATTTATTAGGCTACCAAAATAAAGACATGGGATTTAAATGTACAGGAATTGCCGTCCTGAATGCTGGGGCAGTAAAAGCACCACAACTTCCCCCAAACAGAAAGCTGTGGATTAATCAGACTATAAGGACACAGATAATCTTTTATGGCCTGCCAACTGGAGTCAGTGGAAAGACTCAATGTGGTTTGGATCGGGCCCTTATTCTGCATATTGCTTATATGAATAATAGCAACTCATAGGAGTTGACTAAGTCATATGGATATGTAAGAAGCAATTTCCAACTGAGACAAACTCATCTCAGCTCCTATCAGATGGAAGCTCCACTAACCCTACTAGATTCAGGATTCGGCTAATGGGCTGTCTGCTTTATCTGGTCACCAGTCACCAGATACAAAAAACAGACTCATATCTGGAATCACTGTTTGCCACCCCACCCCACCCCAGCACATGTTCTAGGAAAGGAGGAGGAGGAGATGATGAAGGTGGTTAGAAGAGACACTATACTGTCAAACATACGACCTCTGCCCCCCAAAATTGCATTTAAAATACATATTAAAAAGGATATCCACACGTTTTTTTCAATTCCATTCTCCACAGCATATAATGTTATTTTTAAAGGCACCAACCCTCTTTTTAGTTTTGTCCTTTAAAAAAACCCTTTTTTTAAAAACTTCATTTCTGGTTGAAACCAATTTGGCAGCACTACAATCAGCAGCAACATGCTAGTTCCCTGTGGTACCGTTTTGTTATAAATCCCCTTGAGTCCTTGTATAACCTCTCGATTCTCCGAGGCTGTATATGTCGGTGAATAATTAACAGCAAAGAAACCTCTTCCCTTTTCACACTATCAAGAAAATCTGGAAAGTGAATCATTTCCAGAATTTAACACTTTATATTTTACAAACATACTAACTCTCCTACTCAATTTGTCATGAGGACTGATTAGAATATTAGCATTTGCACACTGGATTGAGAGACCAGCTGAGATCCTGGAAAGCTAACAGCAGAGTTGTTCAAAAATTATCAACTGCAAACCAACCCAACATACTCCCTTACCAAACAGCAAGCATTATATCAGTGGCACATAACAAACTAAGGTCAGATCAGAGTGACAGATGGGAAGCATATTTGCAAGCTGTGAGAAAACAGCGCCCTCAGTTTCTGAATCCTATATTTTTCCTTCACCTGTTGATTTCATTTGGCCAATTCTATTATCAAATAAAACAATATTTGAACCAAAAAGCCCTGGTCACAAACAAAAGCCCTGCATCACTTTTCTTTTATAGGCACGTTAATAATATACAATAAGACAACAAAACACATCCCTGAGAACAGTCACACACGTAATGTATAACAACCACCTGTCACTGCACTAAAAGGTTTTACAATTAATCCAGCATCCCTGCTTCTTAACCTCTTACAAACTGGAGAAGAGCCTCTCCGCAGGCACAGGTTTCACAAGTACAGGTACATACCCTCTATCAGAACCAAGATATCATGTCTCCCAGTCTACAGTTGCCTAGGTGAAAACATATGCCCTGTTAGGCTTCCTCAATCTTTTCCAAACACCAGTGCCGTTGATTAAAGATCTAACATGGCCTCCAGTAACATCTGTGCTAATCAATGCCATTGGTTTTGGGACTACCTTGTCAATGGACTATTCCAAAGAGCTAGTTCTGGAGGGGTGTAGTGTTGTATTTAAGCTTGATGCTTAATTTCTGAACAATCTGTTTAAAAATCCACAGACTGTCAAAATACATGAGTTGACAATTTACTTCCGTGGATTATGATGTGACCATATTATGGTAATGCAAAACTTAATTTTGTCCTCTGGTAAAGATGTGCCACACTCTAGCCTAAGAGAATAAAACCCCTGCAGCCTTCTAAACAAAGACTGCCCTCCTCCTGTGGTAATCTGTGCCTGTGTGCAAGCTTAGTGGATATAATTAGATTCAGAAGGAAGTCTTATTACTGCACTACACTAAGAGGCAAGCAGGGATTTTGATTAGTCATACCCACAATTCTGCTGAATAATTCCTCATGAACAAGGCTTGCTGCACTTGACTGAGGAGTCTGAAGAGAGGGTGGTGGGCTGTTCTGGAGAAGAATTATTAGATCGCCAATTTAAACTGCGACGTTTGAAACTACTCTGTGAAAGGTTACCTCAAGTGTGCAAATTTGCAATGAGTTTTCACCATATTGTTACAAAATATAAGTGTCACATTCCTTCCTCTTACGGTTCTAAAAGAACAGGTTAAACTGGCCCAGTGACCTAGAGATAAAACTCTATCATGCCATCAGGAAGCCTGGATTCCTTCTGCTGGTAGTTCTGTGAAGGTTGTGTGCTCACGTCCTTGTTTCACTGAACAGTATGTCTTCTGGCAAATTATGAAGCAATGCCGATTGGCTCCAAAAGCCCCTGGGACCATCCAGGTTTGTCACTGCAGGGTTTCACTTTGGTTTGAGAATCACAAGAACCCTATGTTTTCCCACACACCTTCTTCCACATTTAAAATATTCTCCTGGAGCCAGTGTCCCAGTAAAGGAGCTGGCTTGTGGTGATGGTGACCCTGCACATATTACCACCTCAGCAGTGCCAGTGAGAGCAGAAGCTACGAAGAAATGACCTTAAGCTAAAAAGGAATAAGGGGAGATGGGGAGACATAAAAGGCAATGAGACTGATTTTGAAAATCTCCCCCATGGCTTATAATAGAAGGTTTCTTTTGGCCTTACCTTTGGAGAGACTAGCATACTTCCATAAAAATACCTACAATAAATAAAAAAAATCAACACATCCAAACTCTTCAGGGATCTTGTCTACAGGTGTGGTATGGTCACTACTCCAGATGTGAAGAATCTGGTTCCTGTACTTTTCGGGCGGGGGAGGGGGGAAATCTAGAAACAGAAGGTGCTACTTACTAGAATAGGCTTGTGCTGGTTCAGTGTCGTCGTTTTTAGGGAGCACATGGGGAGTTTCAGTATCCACGCCCTCTGTGTCCAGCCAGCACTGCTGATGGGGTGGAGGAAGGCTTTTGGGCCATGGTCTTGCCCACTTTGGAGAGGCCAGCGCTAGCCTCACATTAGTTCTAATAGTTCTTGCACTCCTCTGAACACAATATGGCACTTGGCCTTTTAACTGACAGCAAAAGCAGGAGGAGGCCTGGAAGAATTTTGCATTAAGTTTCCGGTCTGAGATATACCATGCAGAATCATAAAACAAGAGATTACAGTAGGACCTTGATTTTATGAACATGAGTCTTATGAACAGCCAGTTATACACGAACCATTTTTCCCTCGATGGTGGAAAAAACTGTATAATGAAAGTGATGTTGATGAAGAACAAGCCGACATCCTTTCACATTTCAATGCCTTCAATGCACTGGAAATAGTTTTGCAGCGGTTTGATGAAGAACTAGAAGAATATGACGCAGGGCACCATACTGCAACTTTTGCACTGTATCTACTGTAATTTTGAGACATTCAATTTCACAAACTCCTCCTCAATCCCCAATTAGCTCACAAAACAGGTGATCTACTGTACTTACAGTTTATTTTTTTGGCAATAGTGAGACAGAGAAGCCTGCACTGTAAGTGCAATTTCTGATAAAAAGGGAAGGGGACAGAGTGGTGGAGGAGTTATTGTGCTCCTCATTTGTGCAACTTCTGTCCTGCAGTTGTTTCACAGGCAAAGCTCCAATGCACGTCAGTGGGAGTTACACATGCATAAGGAGGAAAGGATCAGTGTTGTTAATACAACTAAAATATGTTCATGTTTTTCAGCAAAATTCTAAATTAAAAAACTACATTTTTACATGACCACGTTTACATTTTCCAGGACCTTATTAATTGCTAGTCCAGATATAAAATTAATATATATAAATATAAAGAAGCTGGATCAGTTATGAGGGAGAAAAATGTTATTGGAAGGTCAGCTGTATGAAGGACACTGCGCTGCTAATAAGGCAGAATTCCAAGTGTGTGTTTGCTCTAAACATAATGTATTAGCTACTGGGAAAATGTGGACTCCAGAATGTTCTTTGGATTTTTCTATGCAATGTACGTTTATTATATTTTACAATGTTCTTGCATTGTACTTTTTAAAACACACATTATATAACAACAAACAGAATACTATGCAAACAAAGTGCCTGTAAAGCTGTATCCTTGGTGACAAACATTTTTTAGACAGAGTGGGATGACATTCTAAAGCCTAGTGTTGAACCTTGCCCCTTCAGACAGGGCCAGGGAGATTACTATTTCACCTTGGATGCTGGCAAGGCTCCTAGCAGTATGTTGTCCAAGAAGAGAATAAAGAATGGCAATCCAGGGTTGCACTGGATTCTGGTAATTTCAGGACAAAGCAAGCATACACGCTACAACACTTGCACAATACAAACAACTTGGCACCAGTAGTGAGGACAGGGCTTAAACTTAATGTAGACAACATGTGATTCTAAATCAAAAGATTAAAAAACATTAAAATAGCCCCAAATACACCTGGAAGTACACCTCTACCCCGATATAACGCTGTCCTCAGGAGCCAAAAAATCTTACCGCTTTATAGATGAAACCGCGTTATATCGAACTTGCTTTGATCCGCTGGAGTGCGCAGCCCCGCCTCCCCGGAGCGCTGCGTTACCGCGTTATATCCGGGTAGAGGTGTAGTTATAATCTTACTCTTGGTTAACTGTGTCATTCATTTAAAAAAGTGATTTATAATTCATCATTCACCCGAATGCAAGTAATAAATAACACAACCAGGCACATATTCATCAGCCATCTTGGGTATGCTAAGGCACACATTTGCTAATTAACAAACTCTGTGTTATTGTGTGGTTAACTGAAAAAGCAAACAATTTGCAAGCACTAGGTATTCTAATTATTACTTTGCCAAAGAAAATACTTCTAAAGTGATGTGCTTATTTGACACAATTACAGATTTTATAGTTATAGTTGCTCGAGCTACTAACTAAATGTTTTTCCATTGGAAAATGCTGATTCATCAAAACCAAGTTGTGTGCATACTATTCCCTTAAATAACAGACTTAACATATTTGAACTGTCCAGGAGAGGGCTGGGCAATACAGGACATACATTTTTTGTGGGGGAAATCTGAACTGGGAGTGTGAAATGGTTACAAGAAAAATAAAGATGAAATGCTTATTGGTGCCTAACAAACTATATTAGATTCAAAGCAAAGATTTCTCACCACATGCTTTCAGCAGTCTTATCGACCAAACTCTTTAGGTCAAGACCTCTCCCCCAGAGCCCAATGCCTGCTTCCTTTGTCTCTTCAGGTGCAGTGAATGCAATGGGCAAGGAGGGGGGGGTCTCTTCGGGAGTTTGTCCCTCCTTTTTATAGTTTCACTCCCCCTCTTGAAAAACTTTTCCAGCTGAGACCCAAGAGACAAAGAGTCTATGTGGAAGGATGTTCCCTGATGGGTTTTTCCACCTGTTTGAACTTCCTTTGCTTTCCTTCCCTGCTTGATGACTCTGTTTACTGCTTACATGAAAATTAAGGCAAGCACACATTCCTTCCTTTGTTTAGGACAGACCTCACTTCTGCCTGGGCAGGGCTGAAGGGTTTGGAACATGTATTAACATCATCATAGGGGAATCTTATAATTTTACAATGTTGCCACACATATTTTTACCAGGACAATACTGACTAGCAAATTATTAGTTTTCAAATAATACCTCGCATGGCACACTTTGTACAATGATTATTACAATAGTGTGTAGGGCGTGAATACAGGGGAGTATTCCATCACACCAACCTACAAGGCAGAAGGGGGAGCAGGGAATGTTTCATCCTATAGCCTAGAACATTCTTAGACTGAGACCGGTCTATCTCTAGGTTCATTGACAAACAACACAAGCACATGAAGAAAATAACCTACTGGTTTTGTGTTATAACATAGCAGAGCATGATAACCACATGAGGTTTACAGCTGACTCTCAGAGGTTTCATCACCACCAAACGGGCCCACATCCTGTGTGCACTGAATGAACAGCTTTTCACGGGACAAGAGAGATTACATACTACATTACCACATCAGAAGTACTAAGAGCACTGTACAATTACATACAGTCTCCAAACTTCAGGGGAAAGAAGAAAGGAAGTAGGAAAAGGAGGCCAAGGACAGAAGGTGACTGTAAACACACTTCATACACATTGATACAGTTCATGTATATTTGATACAACTATAAATTTATGAAGAGAGACTTGCTAAGAGGTATTTAAGATTTTGCATTGTCAATAGAATTCCTGTTTAATAAATACATGTTTGGTTATAACAGATCGATATGGGAGACAAAGAAGCTAGAGAGTTCTAATGTGTGAACTTGCTAGGAGATAAATTATATGAGTTTGAAGCTTCGCCATCCGATCAGATTGCAATTACTTTTCATCCAAGCCATTCTTTATACTAGTTTTAAAACACCTGAGACCATAATTCAACTAAGTAGTTTAAACAGTTATCACAAGTAACTTGAATAACGAAAACTTAGCATGATTCCTTGGTTGCTGACCAACACTACTCAGGACAAATCTTAGCATGATTCCTTGACTGCTGACCAACACTACTCAGGACAAATGGATTCTACCTTATTACACATAGCAGATGTTGCCCAATATATAATTTTCCTAGCATAAATTTGAAAAGATTCAAGAGACATAACTACTCAGTGTATTTATCAGTCCTATGAAATAGGATACTATTACCAACTAAAATCTAATTAGCCAAATTAAACTTCCAAGAAGATTTACATTTGGTTTATACAAGTGAAATTCTTTAGTTTTCTCTGAGTCCATCTCCCTAAAATAAGGATATTGCTGAAAGTTCATTAGTATGACAGTAAAAGATTCCTAGCCTATTTGTTTATTTTTAAGGCAACTTATCTAAGAAGAATCAATCTCAAATTTGGTTGGCCAACAAGGAAATATTTGTTTTGTAGCCAAATAAATGATGATTTAAAAGAAATTACATTGTATTACTTGGCCGCCCCAGCCTCTCCTTTAAGGATTAGTTATTACTGTGATCTAACCTGTATTTAAAATCCTGGGTAAGATAATTGACTAGACCAGAGATTTAAAATGGAAACCAGGCTCCTATCTTAATTTGCTTATAAAATAAAACAGCTGTACCAGACATTGCACTTCTGCCGAAAAATAGTAAATAATTAGTCGTATACACTGAATAGTTCTAGGACACCCCATTCACCATACTATATGAGAACCTCTCAAAGATTAATGCATTTAAACACTTGACACCCCTGTGAGGTGGGAAAGTATTATTATAGGCAGAGAGAGAGAGAGAGAGAGAGAGAGAGAGAGTAAGTGAGTAGCTCAACATCAAACAGGAAGTCTGTGACACTGCTGGAAATGGAACTCAAATTTCAGGCCAATGCTTTAACCACCAGACGTTCTCACCAATATCCCTAAAGTAAAATGTGTCGCGCACTACAACTGAGGGAATAGATGAAAGAATTCTTCTGCAGCTGTTCTGTTGTGCCTACAAGGAAACTGAGGCAGGAGGCTAGTTTGCATATTTGGTCTTGGGTCAGACATGCTGGTCAGGCAACGTACCCAGGATTTTTAAATCCAGGTCAGCACTGCATCTAGCAGGCAATAATTAAAATTTCAAATCATAATATTTAATATGAATGCCGGAGATCCCAGTACACAGTTCTTCCCTCTAGTTCAGAGAGAACAACGCATGCCAAGACCTGTACTCCCTGAAGGCTGCATTGTCTTATTAAACAGAAGGCTGGTCAAGGACTGTTTGACTTGTGAGCCAGTCTTAGATCCCCTTTACCTAGGCTGTCATTCCTCCATCATCATTAGAAGGTTATTCCTATATTTCATAGAATCATAGAATATTAGAGTTGGAAGAGACTTCAGGAGGTCATGTAGTCCAACCCTCTGCTCAAAGCAGGACCAACCCCAACTAAATCATCCCAGCCAGGGCTTTGTCAAGCCAGGCCTTAAAAACCTCTAAGGATGGAGATTCCACCACCTCCCTAGGTAACCCATTCCAGTGCTTCACCACCCTACAGTAAAATAGTTTTTCCTAATATCCAACCTAGACCTCCCCCACTGCAACTTGAGACCATTGCTCCTTGTTCTGTCATCTGCCACCACTGAGAACAGCCCAGCTCCATCCTCTTTGGAACCTCGCTTCAGGTAGTTGAAGGCTGCTATCAAATCCCCCCCTCACTCTTCTCTTCTGCAGACTCCTCATAAGTCATGTGCTCCAGCCCCTTAATCATTTTTGTTGCCCTTCCCTGGACTCTCCAATTTGTGCACATCCTTTCTGTAGTGGGCTGTTTATTTAAACCAGATGCATGCACATCTCTGGATGTTTGATACACAAATCTCTTTCTATCAGTAGAAATACATTATACTTCCACTTTTAAAAGCCATCTTCACTTGGTCAGTGAAAATAATGCCCACCAGAGAGCGCTAGCAGCAAAGGACTACTAGTATCATGCAGAAAATAGGACTTGCAGTCTTTCTGAATAAAATACACCTACTATTATCAAGCTCCTTTGTTTACTTAAAAGAAGCTCTCAGACATTTAGTTAGACCAAAATTTTCAGAAGTGACTAGTGACTGAGTGCCCCAATTGTTGAGCACCCAACTTGAGACCCCTGGAAAGGTCTTCAATTTTTAGAGCGTGAATGCTCAGCACTTTTTGACTATCAGGGCCCCTTAAGGGATTTCAAAAACTGAGGCTTCTAAAAAAATCACTTGTCATTTTTGGAAATCTTGGCCCAATGTCCTTATAACCAAAATGTCTAGCCTACTCCACTAAAAGCCAATGCTACACACAACTGCTCCAACTCATCATAAAGACAGTCGGGGGGGGGGGGGGGTTGTTTTTGTCTCAGCTCCCAGGGGATTGAATACTTAGCCACCTTCCCGTCTAATTAATTATTCAAATAAAAGTGTTGCTAGTTTCTAAGAATAAGCCAGTTAAAGAAGTTACTATGTGTCTTTCCAGAAGCAGCAAATGAAATAGCAAGTATTTTCCAAGCAACCTAGTCTAAGAGTTCCTGTTTTTCTGTATTCCAGCTTCAAATGTCTTATCAAAAAGGAAGTGACATCTGAAAAGTTTTCTAAAAAAAGAACCAACTTGCTATTTTAAAAGGAAAAAAAAACCCTGGCCATGTGTTTAATTCCCCCCATCAAAGTCACTAAATGGAAAGGAGGGGAAAAATAAAAGAAAAAAAACTAAAATACTGTTCTACATACCCATTACTACTGTTAATACTGTAACTGAAAAAGCCAGTCACAACATATCAATATTCGTAGCAAGACAGCGATCTTAAAACAGCTACCCTGAAACAATGACTTGGTCCTTACTAAGCTGCTGATAGATCTGTAGTTATTAGATATGTGCACAGAACCTCAAAATTCTGGTAGAGAGGAAGGCAGCTAACACACACACAGTATCTATTGTAGCGTGCAGTGCAGTTGTAGCTGTATTGGCCCCAGGATATTAATTCTTAATTAATTAATTCAGAATAGCTAAAAATTGTGTGTTCCTTCCATTTTGTGATCAATACTAAATAGACAAGGCATTATCGAGCAACTAAAGGTGAAATCTTAACCCCATCCAAGTCAATGCAAGTTTTACCATTGACTTCAGTGAGGCAGGATTTCACCCTAAATGTTTTCTTATAAGGGAAGCAAAGATTCACTTTTCCCTACATATCCAGTTGGGCAGGCTAGAAGGGGGGAAAAAAGTAACTTAATTTGTAAAGAGATTATCTATTTTCTGCAAGGAGGCATTCAGCCATCAATCCTCCCATCTGCCAAACTCACAATCTATGATCAAACTTTCATATTCCATCCGAGATCTGCCTCAGCGAGACAGATGAACACATCTGAATGATTCACATTGATTCTGGAATCTGCACTTTTTTTTTTAAACAAAATACATAAATACATTTTCGAGTAGCTAAGTGACTTTAAACAGTGATATGATGGGATGCACCAGGCCCTTCGTGGCCCCCTGCTGAAGACCTCATGGTCTTACCACACCCTACACCAGGAAGGACCTGTGAAGGTGCGTCATCCAGGCCTGCCTACAGAAGCCTCGTGGAAGCAGGCAGTCAGAGCCCAGCAGGCTCAGATAGAAGGAGCTGCAAGGGCTGCATGGGTGAGTTCCTGGCTGGGACCAGAGAGGCAAAGAAGGAGACTGGCTTCATTTACTGGACCTGGGAGAGAGAGGATCTGAGAACTCTAATGGAATGGGCAGAGGTAAAGGGACCAAGTGGGAAGAGGCCCAGTGAATGAAGTAGCAGCAATCAAAGGACGTCGTACAGGGTTGCTGTTTATAGGGTTCCTGGGTTGGAACCTGGGGTAGTGGGTGAGCCTGGGTTCCCCTACTGACAAGAGGACAATGCTCCTTTAGAAGCCCAAGGAAAGGGCTGGATTTAATGGGCCCAGAAACAGGGCTGAAGACCTTGGAGAAGGCAGACAGTTTTGTTGGACTTTTTGCTACCCTGGAAGGGGTAGATATTGACTTGGCCAGAGGGCTGAGCCACCGTAGACCTGCCTAGCGAGGTTGTAAGCTACAGAGGGCGCCAGGAGTGGGGAAAAGTGCAGTACCTCACCCATCTGCTGGGAGCCACTCAGGAGGTGAGTGCCCCCATTCACACCTCTATAGTATAAGATGCTGCATGCCATTCTTTTCTCACAATGAAAAAAACATGGGCATCACATTATGTATTTAAGGATAACTACTACTTGTTCGTTTACAGTGCTTTTCATCCTGAAGTATCCCAAGAATGCTTTACAAACCTGGGGCCCAGTCCGGGAAACTTTTGCTAAAGCAAGTAATCCTTTCTTACACAATCATTCTCTGAAAAGGTACTGGGCGCATTCACACGAGTAAGGTGCGGTACAATCTAGCCCTTAATATAGATACTAAAACTGCTTCACTCAGCATTGAAGTGCATCTATGCCTGGCGTGGAACATGGCATCTGTTTAATAGCACACACATCACCACTATACACTTGCAGGAAGTTATCACATCCAGCTGAAACTTCAGGTTCGATTCAGCACCAGCACAGGTGGTGTTAACCAGGTGTAAAGTAGGCAAAGAAGGCCTTGAGACATCTTTTGCCCTTTGGATTCTGGGTTGCTATAAGGGTCAAAATGGCACCCAGCATCCCTGAAATATGCTGAGTTACAGAAGCCTCCCCAATGCTACCTATGGCTTACATCACAAGCTAGAATGGCCACGGCGGCTCATGCTATGGGCCCAAAACCTCTTGTTCACATATCCATTCCTGGTCTGCCGCCTACAACAGGCTTCCAGGAGAGCCAGCACAGAGCTGCCTATGCCTTCCCACCCCAGTGCCTTCAGCAGAGGGAATACTTGCCTGGTTCGTTGCACTATACAAGGGAGCAGAATGCCTCCTTTCAAGTGGATTTTAGATAAGCAGAATGCAATATCTAAACTGGAACTTAACCAGGACATCAGGATAAATATTTCCCTTAAAAAATGGGTTACAGGATCTTTAATGGCAGGCCTCTGTTTTACAGCTTATATGAAAGACCACAGCTCCAATTAAATGATCATGTAAATCACAGTGTTTTTTACGTAATGGTAAGTCAGTGCAAATTGGTCAGGTGTATCTTGAAGCCTCCTGGCGGTTGTTATTTTATTTTATTTATTTATTTAATGATACATGCCAAGGAAGCAGGAGGGCAGGGTTGCAAAATTGTACTCACTCACATGCTCAGGGTTTGTATACATTACAAAAATTAGTAGAGGTTAAGCTGAGGTTATTTAACACATATTCATGCAGGCTTTGTTGTGTTTAACATAAAGTTAGTTAAAACATATTGGTTAATACATTTTCTGACCCAATGTATTTTTCCAGCATAGACAAGTCCCCATTGACATGGGTAAACTAAGAAGTGACAATGTCATAATAACAATAGTATTCTGACCTCAGAAAAGAGTCCCCACCAACTGAATTAGTAGCACCATTTCCAGCAATACCCTGGATTGGAGTCAAGTATCAGAGGGGTCGTGTTAGTCTATATCCACAAAACAACGAGGAGTCCGGTGGCACCTTAAAGACTAACAGCTTTATTTGGGCATAAGCTTTTCGTGGGCATGCATCTGAAGAAGTGGTTTTTTTACCCACAAAAGCTTATGCCCAAATAAATCTGTTAGTCTTTAAGGTGCCACCGGACTCCTGGTTGTTTTTCTGAATTGGACTGTGACATCTAAGGAGTAACCTGGCCTCACCCTGAATAGTTTAAGAGATCACTGCCAAAGATGATATGGCTGCAACATTTATGGACCTTGTGAAAACAAGGATCACAAACATTCCCCAGACAGTGGGAAACACAAAGTTTTATCTTCAAAACAAGAAGTTCAGTAATGCAAATTTAAACAAATGCTCTCGAGACAACAACATCAGCGAGTACTATTTTAAAATAGTATTGTAAATGAATAGCTGCTGTGTGTTGGTTTTTTCCCCCCCAAACCCACAATGCTACTCTCTTCTGGAGTCAACAATGACTTTTCATATTAGGTAGAAAATAGAGATGGGATTGAAATAGCCTCCACTTGCAACAGCACAGCATATGGGGGACTGGAATTATTTTCCATTAATCTATTAGAAAGGAATAGTTTCATTTTTCTATGCTGTGGAAGTATTACTTTTAACTGAGTGTTTAGAAACTGTCATTGTATATAAATGAAATATTTATTTTCAATCTCAGTGCAGATAAACTGGCTCTGATGTTTTGTTATACTTCAGGCCTCGTCTACAGTGGGAAATTGTCCCAACTCCAGCAACAGAGATGGCTAACCATTCACATAACTGTATTAGTACAAACAACAAGGATGAGCAAGGAAAGTTTTGATCTGTGCTAGCATACAACAGTGCAAATCTCTGCTTTCTGTACAGATATATCTTTACATAAAATGCTACAGTATTTCTGGGAGTCACAATATAAGTTGCAAATAAAAGTTACAAGTTACCTAGTCTGGGATGATTTTAGGTCTTAGGAGGTCACACAAAATTTGTGTTTTGTTTGTTTTAACTTCGCTGTTAGAGCTAGTCAAAAAACTTGGGTCGAGATTTTTTTTAAAAAGAAGGGTCTATTTCGAAAATGAATATATTGGCGGGTTTGAAAGTTTCCAATTATTATTTTTTTTTTTTTACAAAAGTGAAAAAAATGTTTTTCATGTTTTGGTTTTCCCGCCTCTTTTCCTTTTTCCCTCCCTTTTCAGTGGCTAAATGAATAAAGGAAAAAGGAGGGGGGACAGAAGAGGGAGCAGCAAAGCCCTCAATATTTGCACTTTCCATTTCTTCTCCACGTCTCTCAAAACCTACTTACCACTTTTCCTCCAGCTCTGTTCACAACTAATTTTGCTTGTATCGAAAGAAAAGGTTGCAAATGTTGCAGTACAAATCCAAAGAAGGTAGTGATACAGTATAATGAGGAGAGAGAAAAAAGGTAGGGTTACCATACATCTGGATTTTCCTGGACATGTCCGGCTTTTTGGTCCTCAAATCCCCGTCCAGGAGGAATTTCCAAAAAGCTGAACATGTCCGGGAAAATAGGAAGGCATGGTAAGAGGACCCCGAGTGCGAGTGGCTGCAGCAAAATTTACAACTCCCGTGATCTGCTGGGGCACAGAGGTGGGAGGCAGCATCCGAGCATGCAGCCGCCTCCTCCCCAGGCTCCAACTTTCCCGGCTCCCGCCACTCTCCACTGCGTGCCGGGGCCGAAGCAACTTCTCCAGCGCAGCAGCAGCCGGAGCCTGGGGGGCGGGAGGCAGGAGGAGAATGCGGGGTGCTCAGGGAAGGAGGTGGAGTTGGGGCAGGGACTTTGGGGAAGGGGTTGGAATGGGGACGGGGAAGGGGTGGAGTTGGGGTGGGGCCGGGGGCCCCGTGAAGTGTCCTCTTTTTTCAGTGTTGAAATATGGTAACCCTAAAAAAGGGTATGTCTACACTGCAAAGAAAAACCCGAAGCATCAAGTCTCAGAGCCCTGGTCAACTGACTTGGGCTTGAGGGGCTCGGGCTGCAGAGCTAAAAACAGCAGTGTAGATATTCACGCTTGGGTTGGTGCCTAACCCCTCATTGTGTTTCAGAGCCCTGGTTCCAGCCCAAGCAAGAACGTCTCCACTCCCCAATTGACCCGGGCTCCAAATTTTGGCACCATGGGATTTTCTGGCCAGTGTAGATATACTCGGACTTCATTAAACTTTTTGGGGGAAATAAAGAACAAATAATGCTCTTTTTATGATTTTTTCTGTGTCAAAATAGAGTTAGACAAAACAAGAGAACATATGTGAACCACCACTGCATTAGTACAAACTCTGCTGTAGTACAAACTGTGCAGCATTCTTAGACTCTAAATATTAACCCTAAAATACTGAGGCATGTAACAGTACAAAAAAAGGAAACCACATAATAGCATCTGGTTTTTCAAAGTATTGCTATTTATTTTCTGTATTAGGGTAGTGCCTAGAGGTCCCAAAAAGGATCAGGACCCTGCTGTACTAGGCACAGGCCAGACACATGCCCTGTTCTAAAGAGTTTCCACTCTAAATAGACAAAGGATGGGAGAGAAAACAGAGGCAGAGAGATGAAGTGACTTCCCCAAAGACACACAGCAGGGCTGTCTCTTAGTGACTGAGCCAGGAATAGAACCCAGGCCTCTCAAATCCCACTATTCTGTCTCTTCCAGCAGTCAATATCAAACACTGTAGAGGAAGGGTACAAGAAACCATGATGTAGGCAGTTATCCAATAATTTCCCTTGAGTGAAAATTTCTTCCTAACCCCTGTGGCTAAAGATTATACCCTGAAACATCCAGTCTCAAAACAACCAAAGTAAAATGGTGGTTATTTTAACATTTTTCCTGACTTTTTTTTTATTATAATCTTTAAAAAAAAAATGGGGGGGGGGGGAGGGAATTTGTCAAACAACTGAAAATCAATACATTAAAAGAAAATGTATAGAATTAGTAGATTTTTAAGATGTCTGCAAAAAAAGATTCCTTTCATTAGTGGAAAAAGCCAGCATGGAAGCATTTAATTTATACAGTTCTGACATTGTTTTTAGGCCTTTACCAAAAGCTATGTATCTAGCCACTTAGACAGCTCTCCTGATCAAAATATTGGAGAACCTCCCAAGTATTTCAAAACAAAATCTCCCTCACTTTCTTCCCTCCCAGCCTGTCAGACGAATAACTTGATTAGTTTGCCTGCTTGTTTATAATTGCGCGAGAGAGACAGTGGGTGTGTTGGGTGTCTGGAGTGGCTGGCACAACAGGTTTGTTGGTTTATAGCCACCCCAAATGAACTGTATTTCATTATCAACTGCATTCCAAATTCTGACTGTCTCCATGCAGATGTAAAGCATTTCCAAACCAGCTTGAGCAATGGCCTACCTACAGCACTATACAGGTGAGCCAGTGAAGGAAGAGTGCTTCAGTTTCAGTATTCAGGTATTTGCCATTTAGTAGCTAATTGAGGTGTAATGTATCTGTAGGGAACCAGAACTGCAGGCTACTTGACTCTGTCACTGAGTCATTCCTTAACTTTCTGTGCCTAAGTTCACCCACCTTGAAAATGGATATGGAATTTGTGTAGCTCAGAGGGGTGTTGAAAAGCTCAATGGTTGCAAAGCACTTCAAATTAGAAGTGCAATACCTAAGCTCTAAATTGTTACTATTAATATCACCTCCTTTATTATGAATTTTCTGCCATCCACATGGTAGTCTGCTCTCCAGGGAAATATTTGATAGATTCATGTTTTCAGCATATTCTGTCATTTAATCTTCAGAATAACACCTCACATAAATTGTCATTCACTATAATGAGATTTTAAGATGAAAGAGATGTATTGGTTCACGCCTGAATGCATGTACACATGTCAACAAATTCCAGACTAGTGTATATAATGAACATGCAAGTGCATGAAAGCAACTCCAATCAATTAACAGTGGAAAAACATAGAACATGCACAGAAGCAATCACTCCAAATGTACAGAAAATCTTACACCTGAATAGAAAGCTACTTACTCTCTCGTTAGTGGATACGTTTTTCCAGTTCTATCAAGTCCGGTATGTCACTTCCTCCAGTTTTATGAAGAAATGTTTTACATAAAGGTTTCAAAATCAGTGATTTCACTTGAGAAAAATGAGGAAAGAGGCATATTTACAATAGGAAGAACTTCTGGGCTGACTTAAGTGACTGATGTATTCATTACTAGGCTCAGCATCGCAGCTAGATGTTACTCAAAAAGGAATGCTGCCTGAAGAAAAGTTATTCTTTGTTCTTTGCTCAGGGTAAAACATTGTCAATTTCAAATCCTTCTATTCATATCATCATTACAGGTGACTTCATAAACTGCAAAAACAAGTACATCTTAATTCACTCAAAATGGCTTGAAATTTCACAAAATCCAACTGAAGTTTTCAAAAATGGAGTCCCAAACTTAGGCTCCTAGATCCATTTTTAGGCACCAAAATAAGTGGCCTGATTGTCAAAGAAACTGATGTCAGTATGTATTTCATTGCTGTATATGAACTAGAGCTAGTAAAAAAAAATTAAAGAAATATTCATTGAA
Organism: Terrapene triunguis; assembly: GCF_002925995.2. Classification (NCBI taxonomy): domain Eukaryota; kingdom Metazoa; phylum Chordata; order Testudines; family Emydidae; genus Terrapene; species Terrapene triunguis. Next base: position 11,651,862 of record NW_020664374.1, on the reverse strand, counting down.
AACATGGTCTTTTTTTAAGAAATTGGAAAATTTTCAAGAAAAAATTTTCAGTCAAAGCTGTTCCAAAAAAATGTTGCGGAGTTGTTTTTTTCATTTCCTCCCCATGCGCACACTTAATGCCAAAATGGAAAAGAAAAGAGGGCTGATGGGAGGGAAAATGAAGGCAAGGAAACAGAAAAAAATACCACCCAACATTTTATGCAAAACTTGAATTAATGAAAAAATTGTTCCTTTTCCCACAGATTCAATTTAAAAAGTTACCATATTTTGACCACTCAGAATATGGACCTTAGAGGACACAACTGGTCCAGAGACTAAGGCCAAAATTTTTCAAAGGGTTAGGTGCATCCAATTGTGAAAAATTTTGGCCTTAGTCTCTTGACCAATTTGCCTCCCTTTTCTAAAGAGCCATATTCAACATCTACAGCGGGGTTGGCAATCTTTCAGAAGTGGTGTGCCGAGTCTTCATTTATTCACTCTGATTTAAGATTTCGCGTGCCAGTCATACATGTTAACGTTTTTAGAAGGTCTCTTTCTAGAAGTCTATAATATTACTAAACTATTGTATGTAAAGTAAATAAGGTTTTTAAAATGTTTAAGAAGCTTCATTTAAAATTCAATTAAAATGCAGAGCCCCCCGGACCGGTGGCCAGGACCCAGGCAGTGTGAGTGCCACTGAAAATCAGCTCGCATGCCGCCTTCAACACGCGTGCCATAGGTTGCCTACCCCTGATCTACAATATAACAGAATATTTGGGATACTTTTAGCCTTTTGCTTGTACACACACACACACACACACACACACACACACACACACAAATGTGTACAATCATTAGGTAAATTGACATGGCTTTGAAGCTAAATTACAAAGAGAGAATCTAAACTGATTGGCATGTGGATGGGGGAAGTTTAAAGATGACTCACTAGTGAGCATATACAGTTGCACTGTCTGGTGTTGTGATCTCATTATCTGTCAGAAGTTACACAAGGCCAGACAAGGATATAATTTAGATAGGAGACCTCCATGGAACATTGCTATTGTAAGTATTGTTAGTAATTCTGTAGACCTGTAGTAGGATGACAGATGGATGAGGGGCATGGCTGCTTCAGATGCTTCCATCTCCCCTCATATTTGTCACTTATAGTCAACGTTTTTTTGGGGGGGAGGGACGGAGGTAGAAAGGATGTCAACCTGGTATGACCCAGGTAATTATATTTTGCCTCCACATAATCCCCCTGAAGTTTTGTCAAACAATTTCTTTGCTGCTCCCTGTTAAACAGCTGATCTATGCCAACTCAGGAGTGATGTGTATCAATCTACCACAGATAAGAATCAAACGCTTATTCTGATTTGGTATCTTATTCAGCTAATGTACATGAATCTCATTCAAAGAATTTAGCATCTTTCTGTTTAATGACAAGTTGAATTATTTTTTATCTGTTAAATCATAAATTCCAAGGCCAGAAGGGACCATTATGACCATCTAGTCTGACCTCCTGTATAGCACAGGCCATAGAACTTCCCCAAAATAATTCCTAGAGCACAGCTTGAAGAAATAAATCCAGTCTTGGTTTAAAAATTGTCAGTGAAGGAAACTCCACTATAAGCCTCAGTAAATTGCTCAATGGTTAATTACACTCGCCATTAAAAACTTACATCTTATTTCCAGTCTGAATTTGTCTATCTTCAACTTCCAACCAATGGATTGTGTTATACCTTTCTCTGCTGGACTGAAGATCCCATTATTGAATATTTGTTCCCCATGTAGGCACTTATAGATTGTAATCAAGTCAACCCTTAACCTTCTCTCTGCTAAGCTAAATAGACTGAGCTCTTTGAGTCTATCACTATAAGGCATGTTTTCTAATTATTTAATCAGCCTCGTGGCTCTTCTCTCCAATTTACCAATTTACATCCTTCTTGAATTGTGGGCACCAGAACTGGACACAGTATTCCAGCTGTGGTCATGCCAGTGCCACACAGAGGTAAAATAATCTCTCTACTCCTACTTGAGATTCCCTTGTTTATGCACCCCCAGGATTGCATTAGCAATTTTGGCCACAGCATTACGTTGGGAACTCATGTTCATTTGACTATCCACTGTGACCCTCAACTCATACCGTAAGGGTTTTAACAAGCCCATTCCAGGATGAGAGAAACAAGCCATTTTGGTTTTTGATGAGAGAGCCCTCTGAGAAGACATGGGGAAACTTATTTGCTCTCAAATAGGAGGAAACATATATCTTTTTTTTTAAAAGTTCTAATTATCCAACTTAGCCACTTTTGACTGACCCACTCCTCAGTGCTAGACATGGTTTCAAGGTCCTCAGATAGGACTGAACCCACTTTTGGCCAGACTGAACCCACTTAATTCGTTTTAGCAGAGAGCAGGACAAATGTATGAGTGTGACTGCATGACAGGGTTGCTTATGATGGTAGGAGACAGGGCTCAACAGTCCTGGGGCTCAATTCTGGTTTATGTTTTATATTCTTAAAAGCTCATGCTTCAGGGTTTCAGCTAGGCACCTGCATGGGTCAGGAAAGGATTCTCCCCCCTTCCCCCCATGGTCTTCTGGTTGGTTGTTTTTTTTTTAAATTTCCTTCCTGTGAAGCATTAGGGATGGCCGCGGCTGGAGATGGGATGGGGAGGGGCAGGGTTCTGAGGTGGCACAGAGTATTCTCTCTCTGAGGTGCTTGGCTGGCTGGTGCTGGCTCACATGCTCAGGCTCTATCTGATTGCTATATGTGGGGGCAAGGAGGAATTTTCTCCCAGGTCAGATTGGCAGGGACCATGAAGGCTTTTTGTCTTCCTTTGCAGCATGTGGGTGCAGGTCATTTACCAGGATTATCTGGGTGTATTTTCAATCATCTCCCTGCCATTGTGGGGGCCTTGAGCACTGGTGCACCTTGGTCCCCTCCTGTTTTCTGCTTGTGGCACATAATAGTCTAGTCTCCCATGGGATGTACTACTTTGGGTCTAATTTAGGTTGCTGGGTTTGATGTGCAGGTGCTGTGTGGCATTGGTGGCCTGTGATCTACAAGAGCTCAGACTAGATGATCTGGTGTTCCCTTTTGGCCTTAAACTCTAAGACTCTGCTGTGTTTCGGTTTAATCAACTTGCTGCAAAATACCAGCTGGACAAGGAGGAAAAGAATCATTTCACAGCTCCCACACTACCTATTAAATTAATTGCTGAGACAGTCTTTTCCACAAGACTCCTGTTGAGTAGGAGTATACGATTCTGATCTCAGGCCTTTCCCAGAGAGCAGTTGCTGTGCATTGCCCAAAGCACCCCACAAAACGCCACCCTAATGGAGTTCACCTGCTGAAATCCTATGGCCTGTGTTATACACATCAGACTAGATGATCATCATGGTCCCTTTTGACCTTCAAAAGCTAGGAAGCTGGAATTAAAAAGCCACTGCTTTTTAACTACGGTAGCTAAAACATCAATGACATATGAGAGGGTTTCCACAATCAAACCATGTTTTTAAACAAAAGCACACAAAAAGTTCAAAGTACCAAATCATTATCCCTTCTCGGAAACTAGGTATAATAATAATAATTCAAGGTCTATTCACGGAAGTGGTGCTAGCCAGTCACCCTGCAGACTTTATTCATGTATCACTGAAAACAAAGGCCCAAAGCTGAGCAGATTCCTGGAACGGAACCAGGAGGCAGCCGTGGCGACCTATCATGGAACATCAATGGCCACACCACAATCAGAACGAACTTGTGAGGGCCAACAACAGTGCAGAGAAAGTAAAAACAGAAAACATCTTAAAAAAAATACAGCTGAACAAAAAAAAACCAGACAGTCGAGGTGGGAAAACAGTGGTAAGTGTCTCAACAGAATCCTTCATATTCAAGAAGAGTACTGAAATGCCACTACTCCGTTCTTGAGAAAATAAAATGATCAGTCCAATGGTTAGGCAGATGGGGGAACAATCCTCACTAAATACAAATTGTGGGGAGGCCCATTACATGTGCGTTGTTGGAACATACATGTGTCACCCCAAGGAAGTTATTTTTCTTCTAATGTCCCTTTTTCCCATCAATTAATTAACAAGAACTTCTGTGATTTAAAAATGGACATTGTTAGCCTTGACAATCTCCTTTCAAATACATTTGACACAGCTTATATGTCTCCCCTTAATGATTCCAACAATTCTCTTCCCGCCTTCTCAGAAGTCAGTCTACATATGCTAGAATTATAGTAAAGAAAACATACTTGCTCTAGATGTTAATTTATAAACAAAATCAGTGCCTCTATGTAATGTTATAGGACATAGCAGTGTAATAGGATAAAGGGAGACTAGGAACCAACAGCAACCAAGCAAATGAAAAGAAAGGGCGCTGGACTCCTGTCCTGTCTACATCAAAGAGATCCAGTGGACACACCCTAACATGGCTGTGAAATACATTCACAACTGCAAACACCTTTGCTTTAAAATCAATAATTCTCTAGTTATCAACCAATGCAAGCTAACTTGACTCCAAGTTGGGGTAAAGCCTCCATCAACATTAGCCCCATCAGCTGAATAGTAGTGTGGGCATACCCAGCCCTAGTCCCTGGAAAAGTATAGGTGGCTTCACCCTTTGCCCAACCATTCCCACTAACCTTCTTTCAAACACTGCTCAGCCAGTCTGAAGGATCTGAGCCTAGAACTGTTCACCTGTACAAAGTGCTTCTTGTAGCCATCCCCTCACAAGAGGAAATGTTCACACTCCAAGATAATACATAAACATCATACCCTAACCACTTTTTCACAAATTAATATGCGTGGTTGGGGGGTGCCAGAGAGTGCCTGCTCACCTATTAAAATAAGGACTATTGCATGCAAGCCTTTGCATGGCTGTGAAGTGAAAACAATGGGATTGGGAAAGTGGAAGGAGAAAATGGGATGGTAGATGATAAACTCTGTTTTTTGAGCTACTCCAAAAACCTGGCTGAAAATGCCAGGAATAAGCATAACTTTTCTTGGTCAGTCCAGTACAGGGGAATGAATGCTTACAGGGCAACAAGGGGGAGAGTAACTGTTGTAATTTATTTTTGCCTGTCATGTGACTGAGCCAAGCGTCAAGAAAACATGGGTTTAAATTAATGCCAAAATGATCTTATATCTTGCTACTACAAATATTTACCTCTCTGTGAATAAAGTTGGTTTATAGGGAAATACTCTACAATACCATGGAGTAACTGTTTGGAGGATACTGGCTTAAAATATCATAGCTATGCATATTCTCTACTCCTTTTGTTTCTTCAATCCTCCTGCAAAATATTTTACTATGTGTAAAAAACAGTTATCAGGTGCTCATTTCTATACAAACTTCCCCCCACCCACATTGAATGCAGTCCTAGATTGAATTTCCATTATCTAGTTCAGGCCTGCACAACATGCGGCCCGTGGGCCGCATGGCTCACTGTGCGGCCCGCGGGCAAGTGGAGGAGAATCTGCCAGGTTCGCCCCCTACCCGGGGGTGGGGGGGGCTGACCTCACAGCCCCGCGTGCGCGCACCGTGCTCCAACCACCCGGACGGTCAGAAGCACGGCTGCCGGGTTCGCGGCTGGGAGGGCCGACCTCA
>NW_020664374.1:11628309-11646264 GCF_002925995.2 Terrapene triunguis | reverse complement strand
GTATGTTGGAGGCTCCCCCCACCTCCGTCTTCCCCCATCCCCCGGCATCTCAGCTGGTAAGGGGGCGGGGCTGGGGGCTGCGGCCGAGCGGCGGGAGCTCAGGCCCCGCTGGAGACACCACACCACTGCAGCGCTGGACGTGGCGTGCTGAGGATCCGGGAGAGGGGGTAAGCGGCATGGTAAGGGGCCGGGCACCCCCTCGACCCCATCCCCCACAGCCCTGACCCCCAGCTCTGAGCCCAGCCCCTCTGAGCCGGGCACCCCCCCGACCTCATCCCCATCCCCCCCAGCCCTGACCCCCAGCTCCGAGCCCAGCCTCTCTGAGCCGGGCACCACCCCGACCCCATCCACCTCACAGCCCTGACCCCCAGTTCTGCACCCAGCCCATTATGTAATTGCAAATGTATACATACCATTAAAGCATTTAATATTTTTAAATAATGTATTTAGTGTATTTTCAAATTATTACAAATTAATTTTTGAATGTATTTCACTAGTTATTTTTTACATTTCCAAATACATGTTACTATAGTATTGCAACTTTTTTTATGGAAGGGGCCCCCGAAATTGCTTTGCCCCAGGGCCCCCTGAATCCTCTGGGCGGCCCTGCCAGACGGTCAGAAGCGCGGCTGCTGGGTTCGCCCCCTGTCGGGGGGGGGGAGGGGGGGACACGACGACAAGAGACCTCACAGCCCCGCGCGCGCCGCGTTCCAACCGATTGAACGGCCAGAAGCACACGTGTCTCCGTCTCCCGCTCCCCCCGCCTGGCATACAGCGGGTGCATCACTGCCAGGGCCTGCTGAGGCGGGAAGTGCTGGGGCGGAGGATGTGTTTCGGGGGGGTGTAACAGGGTGGTTACCCCGCTCCTGCCCTGAAGGGCTTAAAACAGCCCTGGGGGAGGGCTGTGGCAGGGAAAAAGCTGGGCTGACTGGGGAAGCCGCTGCAGCTGGGCCATGCCCCAATGAGGCCCCAGCTGGCCTGTATAAAAAGGCTGTGCCAGAGGCTCAGAGGAAGTCTCTCTCTGCTTGTAGAGCGAGAAGGGCCTGGCTGCTAGGGAGCTGAGCAGGGTACTGGAAGTGGAGCAGGGCTGGGGGAAGGCTAGAGGAGCTGGGGAGCCCCAGCCTGGAAAACCCCCAAGCTGCAGAGCTAGCTAAGGGTCTAAGACCAGTACCAGGGCTGCAGAGGGGCAGCCCAGCTATAGAGAGAGGCAGCAGGTCCAAACCCAACCTTGCCTGTGATGTGTGGCTTATACTGCAGTCTGCCCCAGGGTGCAGGAGCTAGTTGGTGACTGGCAGTAGCCTTATACTGAGGCAAGGTGGGGATTAGAGGGTTGGGGGTTCCCCAGAGAGGGGAGAACTAGAGGCAGAGTGTGGGGGTATTGCCAGGGGGCAGCACCCCAGATCAAAGGGCACCAGGGTCTGGGAGGGACATGGGGCCAGCGGGACACCAGCCTGCAGAGGGCGCTCCAACGGCTGGATGAGCTAATTCCCGAGAAGACCAGCACGAGGCGCTGCCGGGGTGAGTCCTGCTTGCTTACACGGGGGCTGGGTGGTGCTGGGGGGGAGGTGTTTCAGCGGGGCCGGGGGGTTTCGGGCCTCAGCTATTTTCTTTGGAGTAATATGGCCCTCGCCGCTTTACGAGTTGTGCAGGCCTGATCTAGTTGAAAGAGGGATGGGGGGGAGGGGGGGGGAAGAGCCCTTAAGAATGACAGCACTTTTAATACCAACCAGAACACTGAGCTCTACTCTGAAAGCACATCCAACTGCTCAAAGGGGTATGAAAGGGCCAGCGATTTCAGTTGACATTTAATTCCACACACACAATATGGAAGGGTTACCACTGGCTTCAAGCACATTTCCTGTCAGCAAATGAAAAATAAATAGCAACCCTCCTAGAGTTTGTGAATGTAACAGAAAGGATTCTTCTGATTTTTATTTAGTGCCTCATCTTAAAATGTTAGGTGATGCAGACCGTACAGCATATTGTGGAATGTGGGAAACCCTCTGGACATACATATATGCTCTGTCGCTGCTATGCCACAATTAAAGGATGTCTCTGTAAACAAAGTGACATGCAAATAAATAAGACTCTAAATTTCCTCATGAGTATTTACAATTCAGATTATATGTAATTTTGTTCTTTTCAGACTCTGGTCTCTTTCCTTTTAGGAAATTAAGATGCATCTAAAACAAAATCCTAACAGTCAGGGTGCACTTAGATAAAATTGAAAAGCACATTCAGCTTTCTGTCTTCTGATTTAGAAAAATAAGCTTGATCAACGTTCTGAGCATATTTTGTGTTTTTACAATTTAAAGAGTCGTCAACACAAACAATACTTTCAAGGGAAAAAATGTCACTTTCATACCCGCCAGCACTACTCTAGGGTTTAAAGCCCGTCTCAGTTATCTGCAATTCTGGTCAAAGTCCTGGGCAGCTGGTTGAATTAAACAGCAGTCCCAGCCACCTGTCATCAGACGTCACTGCAGGGCAGGGATGCCTGTATCAGCTTCTGCTTCCTTTTCCCCAGCTTCAGATATTCTGCCCTCCATTGACAGTTCCAAGAGTCAATCAGAGGCCAGCAGGGAAAGTGGTCACAGGAACAGAGAAGTTTCTCACCCATCCTTACCCTCATCAACCTGAGTGACAGCATGTGTCATAAACCCCTAACCAGAATGGTATTTAGGGAAATAATGTTTAAACATTGCGTGCACACATTTTATTACATATAGATACACACACACTCCCTTATTTAGTACCAATGGTACTGAGCTATTTTAATCATGTGTGTGTGTATAGACAAACTACTGTGTACGTGTTTACCAAGAGAAATCAAACAGTTCCTATAAGAAATATGTGCTTTATTTTCTTCTCTAGTTCTCCAAAAAAAGGCACCAACACAAGAAGTGATTCACAACAACACTGAATAACTAGCACATAATTAACATTTTTTGTTTCAACAAACCCACTTGATTAAGCAACATGTATCCTCCAGGGTCCTTATTCAACCAAAACCAAAAGAACATTGCACTTGTTCAATCATCAATGTTTATAAACGACTTTCAAACATTACTGTACTATGGGACTGGCTCAACAGTGGCAAATATTTGTAGCTGATTTATCTACTTCTAGCTCTCAACCCTGCTGCATTTCCAAAAGAGAAATCAACAAACAAGGATAGCATCTTGATGGCCTGCAGATTAGTGCCAGAATTCTGTATCAAAACAGAGTTTTGTTTAGATACCAACAACTTTCTTTTGTATAAACCATTCAGACATTTGATTATTTAAAGACCAGTGGCAGAACAGATAATTCTATGATAGCTAATCGACATTACTAACCCACAGTAGCAAAATGAGAACTACACCTGGCCTGAGGACAACAAAAGTTATTTTTCAGGACTGTGAATGAAGGCTGTTGAACATCACAGCAAAACTTTTTCACTCAAACCTTGGCTCCATCTAAGTCTCGGCCAAGATTTGGACTTTTAAAATGCACAGCTGGCTAGGTCCCAAAGTACTTAGCTATTAGATATCCTGGGAATTACTGCATAAGGAAAAGAAGTGAAGGATAAAAGCATAAGACTTGGATGGAATAGTTTCAAATGTGTGAACTGCTCAGAAATGGCAGAGAGACCAAATGCTTTCTGGCCTGGTCCCACTTTCATCAACAGAACTTATTTTATATTTCAGAGGAATATAATTTTAGAAAAAGGGTTTTCTATATGAAAATCAGGGCCCCCCCTCTACATGTTATAAAAACTCCAGGGCCCAGCGGGGTGGGGGGGGGGTCTCTGGCAGGGGCCATGGGCATAGGTGTAGTTTGACTTCTATTTTGTGGGGGGCAGGGGCCAGTGAGGCTAGAGCCACCTCCACATGGCGGGGTCCAGGGAGTGAGTGCCAACTCCACCCCATGACTCACTTCAGCAGGCCACCCAGCAACCAAAAATTATAACTCAAAGGTGGGGGGCTTAGCTACAAAAGTTTGAAAACAACTTAGTGTGCAGGGAGGGGGTAGCTAGGGGCTGTGTGCAGACAAGGGGTAGCTCAAGGTGCAGGGAGGGGAGTAGCTAGGGGTTGTGTGCACACAGAGGGTGGCTGTGGGTGCAGGGAGGGGGGTGGCTAGGGGCTGTGCATGGGCAGGGGGGTAGCTCAGGGTGTAGGGAGAGAGGAATTAGAGGCTGTATGCTGGGAGGACTCTTCTGTGGTCCCTGTTCCCGGAAGGGTCTGCCAGCCACGGAGTTGGGTCTCCCCATCCGGAGGGCTCTTACCAGCTGACTCTGAGGGAGCAAAGGGGGCTGGGAGCTGAGGAGCAGCTTCAACCTGGGAGAGCAGGGAACGCTGCCGCTGCCTGCTCCGTGGCACCAGTCAGAGCAGCAGCTGCCCCGCACTGCCTGACTCCGGCTTCCCGCCTCCAATCTGGCCAGGTGGCGGAGAGTGGAGATGGGGGGTGAGGTGTGGAGCTGCCCCCGGGACTGCTGTGCTCCTGTGCTGCAGTTTGCGGAGGGCGCAATGCCCTTCATGTCCCCAACTCTGCCCATGGACTCAGAACTTCTGCCCCACAGGGAGCACCAGGACTCGGAGCTCTGGGATTCATCCCCATGCCTCCTGGCTTCAGCCCTGCGGGGGGCGCCGAGGATCGGGACTTGGCCACGGGGTCCCGGGGTCCCCTTGAAAGGGCTCACGGACCCCCCGGGGACCGCAGACCCCCAGTTTAGAACCGCTGATCTAGAGCGCAGATGGCTGATGCAATACACGGTAATGCAGGGGTTCTCAAACTTCATTGCATCGCAACCCCTTTCTGAAAAGAAAAATTACTACACGACCCCAGGAAGGGGAACTGAAGCCTGAGCCTTCCCGAGCCTCACCGCCCCACCTGGGGGCCAAAACCAAAGCCCCACTGCCCATCCTGTAACCTGAGCCCCACCACCCAGAGCTGATGCCCTTGGGATTTGGCCCTGAGCGGTGGGGCTCAGACTTCAGCTTCGGCCCCAGCAAGTCTAATGCCAGCCCTGGCATCCCCATTAAAATGGGGTCGCAACCCACTTTGGGGTCCCGAACCATAGTTTGAGCAGCACTGCTCTAATGAGAAATCTTTTCCAGCAGAGTAGCCAGTGCAGGATCAAGTTGATGGAGACCAATATGATTTATATCATAGTCCAGACAATTTTTTATTTTTATTTATTAGTCCTGGTGCTATACAAATTTTGGTAGAACTCCCTGAACCTGTTATTCATAGACTTGTAAGTTATTGCACCATCTGTGTGGGTGATAGATTCAGCAGCTCTGCTAATTTCTTCCATCCCCACAAGAAAGCCCTTTTTAAGCTAAAAGTAAAGGCTGTTCATGTTCATTTCCTATCAATGCTATCTCCAGAAACTAAGGATCACCATTTAAGGCAACATTAACATTCAAGCCAATCTAAATTGATGTACTGTATCACCCAATCACCACAATACTCTCTTTGGCTCTACACCAATGCACTTTTCACTTCTAAAACACAACCATCCGCAATGCACATGACTAAAGAGGCTTGTCATGTATTTTTTGACAAGATTTTTTTTTTCCCCCACATCAGAAAAGGTTGAGTCATCAAATCTGAAACTGTTTGCAGGAAAGAATCAGTTCTGACAGATTTCCCATTTTGAAACTCGTTTCAATATTTTTCTGAAATTCTCAAAACATTTTTGTCCATTTTAAAGGTCAACATAAAAAGCTGTTTCAAAATGTAAGCTATTGTATAGTACATATGTAAAAGGCTAATACTGAAACATTTCCATTGATCTGAGTGAATTTATTTTTCCATATTTTTGATTCATGAAATGTTTTTAGATTTTGACTTTTCATCCCGATTCAGGATGAAAATATATTTTTTAAAATCTCAACAATTCTTGCAGGATGAAAAAACGGTTTCCTGCCTAGCCCCTCACAAAACCAATTCCTCACAATCACATATGTAGCTATTGCACCCAACAGAGTCATTATTGCCACAAGGCCAGGGCAAGCCTGCCATCTCCCTTCCCTTCTTCCTGAATTAGAGACTGAAGCTGTGAAATAATTCTGTTTGTAGCACACCAAAGCTCTTGGACCTTCACTCCCCCATACAATGCCTGCGCAGCATTTCATCTGTGCTCCTTTGGAAGAAGAGGTAACATATAATGTTTGTGCATAAAAATGTGAATGACCCCTTATAAGACTCCTGCAGAGAATAAAGTAAAACAGCAAATCATTGCTGCTTCTCTTTAACAGGTCTAGTCTGCCCCTTTCCTTTGAAAAGCAGAGCCAGGCAGCATCCAGCCCTCTGGCTGTCCGTTAGGAGCTTACCTTTTCACTATAAGCTTGAGAGTCTTGTGTGATCCCTTCACCAGACAGATCGCCTCTTGTCTGAACCCGGAGAGGCCCACGTCATTGATGCTGACAATTTCGTCTCCAGCCAGTAACTTGTCAACAGCTGCAGCTTTGCTCCCTTCTTCAATCTAAAGAAAAAGCAATTCAAAAAAGCAGAAGGATTGAGAACAAATAACTACTTCATTTTTTTAAAAGATAAAAAGTAAAATTCATTGTTTATTGGTACTACATAACTGGGTAATTAGTAACACACTGAAGTGGTTAAAATGCAAAAGAATTATATGCTTGTTAAAAATATTTAGAGCTAAAGTAATGAAACAGAAATAAGCATTATGAGGGAGAGGGAGGACGTGTCTACGCTACGGATCCTACAGCAGCTATGCAGCTGTAGCAGTATAGCACAGATACCTCCTACAGCAGTGGAACGGTTTTTAATCATCAAGGTAAGTAATCCACCTCCCCGAGCAGTGGTAGCGACGTAGGTAAGTTGATCTAACTTTGAAGCATAGACCAGGCTGGAGAAAAGAGAGGAAGGAAGGGCTACCTGAGCAGAAGGCTGCAACACTAAAATCTAGGGCCTGAAAAGTTTATTTCACATAACTACAGCACTCAGGGGCCTGAAAAAGTCTCACCTCTGAGCACTGGAGTTTCGCTGACCTAACCCCCAGTGTAGGTGCATCTAGGTTGAAAGAATTCTTCCATTGACCTAGCTATTGCTGCTCAGGGAGGTGGCTTGCCTACTTTAATGGAAAAACCCCTTCCACTGCCGTAGGAAGCGTCTACACTATGGCGTTACCAAAGCATAGCTGTAGTCATGCCACTGTAATGCCTGTAGTACAGATGTGTCCTTGGTGTGGAAAGCCAAGGGTACCTGTGATCTTGAGTTTGACAGCCTCACCTTTGTTCAGTGCGTGGCCAATATAGTTACGCATGCTTGCACAAAAAAGCCTTGGACAAACACTTTAAAAATCTAGATTTTTCAGATGAGCTAGCTGATACCAGCACCACCACCATCACATTCCACCCAAAAGATGTTTGACATGCTGTGGTAACCAAAATATTGTGAAACTAGTTGTGTCTGGGAAATATGAACTAATTTAATGAATCGGATGTCTAACTTAACTAATTTCTAGGGTTGGAAGAAAGTATTTCCTTTAAGAAAACAAGGATTTTACAATGTTTGATAGAATTACACAGCAGTTCTGGCCGGGAAGAGAGAGGGAGGTGAGAGAACCAGTAAGCAAAGATTGAATGTGTCACATGCCCAGGTAAGGTGGCCATTCGTGGTGTACATCAATGGAAGGCATGTACTGCTTTTCCTAGCACCCTTCCTGGACTACAGAAAATGTTACTGGTCAAATGTTACTCAAACTATTCATAATATTCGGATTAATTGATAGGCAGATAAAGTAAGAAGAGTTAATATTTGACCATTTCCGTCAACACATAAGAGATAAACCTGGTAATAACTATAGACATTGTTAATGTTAAAAAACAAAACAAGAGTTTGATTTGCTGAGTACTGGCAGCTCCCATTAACTTCATTGGTGGTTGTAGGTGCTTAGCTCTTTTGCAAATCCTTCCTTAACGTCTTCCTTTCTCTTTTATGTACACACTCCCCCCGCCCCCCCCCGGGTCACTCAAATCCACAATCTAAGGATAATTTTTGACTCTTCCCTCTCATCTGCTCACATACCATATCCAAATCTTGTCACTTCTTCCTCAACTCCTAGATCTGCCATTTTCTTTCCATTCTCAAAGCTAAATCTTTCATTCAGGTCCTCTTTATATCCCAACTCAAAATACCACATCATCTCTGGCCTCCCCTTCAGTCCATACAAAATAATTCCACTAAAGTCCTATTTCTTGCATGATCATGTCATTCCTCTCTTTGAATCCATCCCTCCTTTAGTTCACCATCCACTATTACAGCAGATTTAACACTTGTCATCACCTTCAAAGCTCTATATAAAATTCTCCCCCTCCCTGCTTTTCCATCTTTGTCAGGCTTTGTGTCACGCCTCCCTCACCCAAACAGCTTCTGCTCTTCTAGTGTTCCCCAGCCTCATCTGCTTCTTGCACAATTATCCCCAGGCCTTCTTTCATACTGTCCCCTAGGCATGGTACGACTGTCCCGAGTCCATCCGCAGGGCCCCTAACCTGGCCACACTCAAGGCCCTCTTGAAAACCTATTTCTGCTGTGTTCCTACAGAGAATCTAATTGACTTGTATAAAAATTCCTCATTCCTAGCTGTTCCTCATTCCAAAATGTTGTCTACCAGCTCTTAGAGAGTGAGCTCCTCTGCACAGGGCCTGTACTCTCTTGAAATCGCTGGAAAACACCTAGCACATCATAGTTATTACCATAAACAAATAACAATGTTTTACATTCTACTGTATTCAAAAGCAGGCCAAGTCATTTACTACATAATTAGTAAAAAAATAAAAAACAAAACAAAACAAAAACACGTATCCACAACTTATCTGCCTCAATACAATCAACAAAGAGGGCATATGGATCCAATACAATTCAGGAGTGGATATTTGAAACTTTGTTTATAAACTGAAGTTTAAAAAAAAGCAATGCGTCAACAATACAGATGTAAGTAAAATGATAAAATAAAGCAATACTTCTTGGAATGATGAGAGTTAACATTAGGATTGTCTTGTTGAATGGTCTCTTAAGAGATGCATTAACTACTTATGCTAAACACTCTGTTCCACCTTGTATTTAGCTGTGACACTGAGTACTTTTCCTAGACCTGAAGAAGAGCTCTGTGTAGCTCAAAAGGTTGTCTTTCACCAACAGCAGTTGGTCCAATAAAATACCTCACCTCACCTTCTCTCTTCAGAAAAGTCTAAATAAAAAATGATGCACTGAATATTTTGTATTCGTAGACCTTTCTAAAACAGTGGTTATTTTTAAAATTACTTGATAATAGTAAAGTAGTTTTCAAATCGTATCTTTTAAAAAAATGCAGATAATTAAAATTCAGGTAAGTTTTCACATCCAGTTACAATTAATGCACAATCCATGACCCACAACTGCCAGGGTATTTATTCAAATCTCATGGGTTCACTAAAAATTTAAAATCCCACTTCAGTTGTATGGTGGAGTGGAGAGCAAGGGAGTAGAGATGGAAATCATACTTCCATGCAAGCAAACAGGTTAGGAGATCAAGGAGTCAGGGATGGAAATACATAGTTGCTCTAGGCAGCCACAGAAGAGAGTCACAAGTCAATCAAAACTAAGAGAAGTGATGAGCACCTGGGGACACATGAATCTTGACCCTCCCAAAAAGTGCTCTCAAGTCCTTTAAGTGCTTCACTGCATTTCTGGATTACCTTTAAATGATATGCATTTTGAAGCCTGAAGCATAGTGGAGCATACAGCATGGGGAAATGTCAATGAAAAGCAGTGGTGAATGACTAGAGACCACGGGGTTGAGGATGGAGGTCAACCCGGGATGAATAAAAATTAAGAGGTATAATATATTGTGGTTTGAGGAGTTTTAAGCAACATATCTACATGTAAATTACTTGTGGCCCTTAAACTCCTGGCAAGGTACTGGTTCAGCCCTGAGGGCTGGAAAGACTTTGTGCCACTGGGTTATAAGCAATTTGAAGGTCTGAGCCTTAAGACCTTGACAGTGTCAGTTTTTCAGTCCAGTCTCCTAGGGTTTCAAGGAATTTTCATTGTTCGCAGCAAAGTTATTTGTTTTTTCTTCGAGCTGGAAATACACTGACTGAAGAGAGTATTCAGTTACCCCCTCTGAGTTTTCATTTCAGCAGGGGAACTGCACATTCCACATAGCGTAAGCCTTCCAAAGAGACTTATGGGCACGTCCAAAACAACATTAATCACAACTGAAAAACGAGACTGAGCTGAAGCACCCCTGACAAATACTGAAAGTGGGTCTCTTCACATATTGCTTCTAAATTAGTTGCAGATAAAAAGAATAAAACATACAATCTTATATAGTAACAATCCTTCTGCGCTAAAAGGATTCGTGCATAAATTTTCCCTGCTGGTTTGAACACAGATCAGTGAATGTGTGTATAAATAACATAATTCCATTCAATTATGTACTTGTTGGTCCAAGCATGAGTATTTGCTAGGGGGGAAAATACAATCCATTTTAATTACACTAAGAAACTGTTTTTTAACCAACACGTCTCTAAAGTAAACCTCTATAAGATAAAGGCTCTACCAGCAACTGAACACAAGTAAAACTAACTAACCAATTCATAGGAGAAGCTATCTGCAAAAAACATTATATCCCTTTTCTCCTACTATTGCCATTCTAATTTCCCTGTCTTCGTGAATTTTGATTTTATTACTTTCATCATATTATCTGTATACCAGATGTACTCTCCGCTCTATCAGACTGTTGTTTGAACTACAACCCTGCCCAACAGACAAACTTAGAACTTTCTCAGTACTGCCAAATGCCCTTGTGAAAACTATTGTGCAATTTTTTCTCATACCTCAAATACACACAGACATGCAAAAAATGTATTCACACACAAAAATGTTTCTCAATACACATTCTGATAAATACTAGGAACATCGGGACACAAGGGGGCTGGAACCATTTCTGATTTACACACAGTACTGAACATGGTGTGTCTTTTTGTTTTGCACTCTCACTAGAAGAGAGACAGGAATCTGACTCAGGTCACTTTGACCATCTGCCCAAAACCTAGCCAGAGAGCAGGTCCTCTCCATTTGTTTCATTCACACATTTAGAGAGTTAAATTGTATATTTCATTTGCACCACCAACGACCCTACTTTTGTTCATTCCACTAAAAGATATCTATCAGAGTGAGCAGCATTACTGTCATTGTCAGTTCATGTCATTAGTTGAGCAGCAGCAATAGGCACAGATGAGTTTGTGTTTGTCAGACTTGGAAGAAGATTTCCTCGAAGAGGAACAGGGAAAGCGGGGAAAGCAAATCCAGGAGAAAGTTTAGAAATGAAATGTTATGTATTTGGATCCAAATTTTAAATCCTAACACCCTCCTCCCCCCCACCCCCCACACAAAATGTTATTTATCCTAGAAATTGGGCTTGATATTCATATTTAAATTTCAAACAAGGTAAATATGGGACAAGAAAGCCTTTAAAAAAAAAAAGTCAGTGGGAGGCTATAAGATTGGATTGGCAAGAGTAGCCAACAAAAATATGGCAATATTTAGCGCCATGTCGGTCTACAATCAGCCAACAGCCACAACGCAGTGTGAAACCAGATGAGAACAGGTAGAGATGCAGACTCCTATTATAAAAACCCCTTTCTCCACCTTCAACCATACACAGGAATTTAATATTCCTCCAAATATTGTACACTTGCAAGTTTTTCAGTGAGACAAAGGGGAGGGCCAGATAAGGCAACTGGTATCTATACTTTACTATACATTAAAAAAAGACTTAACATCAAACCCTCTTAATTTGGATGCAGTTATATCAGTAAAAGGTGCTTTACAGTGGTTTAGCTATTTCTATACTGGTAGGTGCTTTATACCTGTATAACTGTATCTACCCTAAGGCTACGTCTACACTACGGAGGGGGGGGATCAATTTCAGATACGCAAATTCAGCTACGGGAATAGCGTAGCTGAATTCAACGTATCTGATCCGACCTACCCCGCTGTGAGGACGGCGGCAAATCGACCGCCGCGGCTCCCCCGTCGACGGCGCTTACTCCTACCTGGGCTGGTGGAGTACGCGCATCGATTCGGGGATCGATTATCGCATCCCAACGAGACGCGATAAATCGATCCCCGAAATATCGATTTTCTATCGCCGATCCGGGCGGGTAGTGAAGACCAGCCCCAAGGGCTGTATTGGTATAGCTATATAGAGTAAAAAACAAAACAAAACAAGAGAGTCACACACTAACTGACACAGTAATACCAGTATAAACTGTGTGTGCAGTCTGGGCTTAAGAGACAAATGGAAATAATCAAGAGCAAATTGTCCTGGCAACAGACTTAAAAAAAAAAAAAAAGACATCTTCCAAAAATGCATCTCCTGCAATGTCACCCAAAAAACTTTTAGTATGGAGAATGGAGTATGGGTTGAGGGTATGAAAACTCTCTCAAAGTTCTCTCATTAAAAATACTGTCTGAACTCTGATATACTGTCTGTTCCTATGGAAAGAGAGGGTACAATTAATTTCAGGAAGCATCAGGTAAAGCAACAAACTAAGCATGGGTAACGTGTGTGTTATACTGTTATAGGATAGGTAAGTACTTTGTTTTTCTCCTTCTTTGGAGACCTTCATCCCACTCCACACAAAGGAATAGTCACAGTAAGGTGTACTGCATATTCAAAGGATACTCACAAACCTATATCCCAAGTTAGTAACACATAAAAGGGAAACGTTGATCACGTAGACATTTAAATTGATGAAGCTTGACAGAGATGCAAGAGTCCTAGAATGTGACCCTTAAGTGCTGTTTTTATCAGCTTTCATTGGTTAACTTTAAATACCCACATTCCCGTAGAAACACCTGTATAAACAAGCAGGATGCAGGATGGGGAAGTGCAGCGTCACACATTATCTAGTTTCGTTTAGAACGACATTGTATCAGCTTCTTGGCCTTGGAGATTCCTTTCTTTGGGGGAGGGGAGAGTGAAACAGACCAACACAGGGAAAATAGCCCCATTTACCAGGACTCTGTTATCAGCAGTGATCCCATGAATAAAAATATGCTTTATCACCCAAACAAAAAATAGCTTTGTGTTGGCTGGTATGTTGATTATCTGTAAAAATCCATTAGATGCTCATAGTACAGAGTGACGCAAAAAAAGTCAGCTAATCAAAGAAAAAAACCCATCAAACAAAATCGCTGGAGATAGACAAGTAACATGAAGCAGTGACACACTGACTCAATGCAATGCAGAACGAGGAGAAAAAATCCTTTATAATTAAAGCTTAGTATGCGTTTATTAGGCCTGCAACTATACCATAACACATTCCACATCCTGTTACAGCACACTGTTATGCAATGAATACGCAGTCTGGGTTACATCCAGATTTGGTAGTAAGTAGGTACATCTACCAGTGAATTCTAAAAGTCAAATGCAGGAGAGACTAGTAGTAGTGTAAATTACAGAAAGTTGGTCAGAAGACTACGTGTTTGTGGTAAATTAGTGTCACTGTACAAATTCTATTTATGTACCTGTATGGTTCTGACTTAGTATCCAACTGTCTCGGTCTTCAATATCCTCACAACACCCCTGTGAGGTAGGGAAATACTCTTATCCCCATTTTACAGACAGAGATCTCAGGCATAGAGAGACTGAGTGCCCAAGGTCACATAGGAAGTCTGGCAGATCAGGAAATCAAAGACAGGTCTCTGAAGTCCCAGACTAGCACCCTAACCACTGGCCCATCCTTCCTCTCCAATTCCTCAGACTGGACATTCATTACATGGCAATAGGATGGAAGGAGGATTATTTAGTGGAGAGAGGCGAGAAGTGTAAGACAGGCCTGTGGTTTGGGTATATAAATGGTACAAGTTGGCCACACCAGTGTTATCAGCCAGTTGATCACCCATTGCTGCTCGCAGTACTGATAGCAATAGTCACAAGCAATTGCAGTGAAGACAGAGTTCCAACTTCTATTTTAATACAATGCCCTGTGTCCAGTCTATCCATCTCCTCCACTGAACAGCTCACTAATATCCTTATAAACTATCTTGAACAAGTTGACCCAGCAGACTTCCTCCTCAAAAGGTACTGGAGGTGGTGGCTCCCTGAGATACTCCCGCTTCCACCCCCCTGAGAACCATAGACTGGGAATAAAGATCTGTGTAGAACTGCTCTCATATAATGTCCATCATCATGATCACGTAGAGATCAAATCCAAATTCAGATCCAGACATCCCAAATTCTAATTTGGATGGAAATGGACTCTGGTATCAACCAATGTCTTTACAAATCAATTTGGGAAAAATTTAAGAACAAAGAGACCATCTCCTATTCCTGGAGTATGTCATGGGTCCTCCTTTCTCTCAAATAGTTTGTCATCTTTAAGCATTTGGGCATTTGCTTAACAATTTCTTAGCATTAAAAATCATAGTTTGAAAAGCTTTCATTCAATATGGCTCTTACTACAGCTCTTTACATATTTACCTAATGCTTATAATTGTACCTTTCCTGTTATGATTTATGGCCTGCCACCGTTTATATTATAACATCACATTTTTCTGTGGGACTTTTCACAGCTCTACAAACAGACTCAAGGCTGAAACTCAAACCAGAAGCAGGAATTTCAAAAGTCTAATTAAAAACAATCCAATTTCCCCTCTTTAAGGTTAAAATGTACAACTAATATTTTATTCTAACACAATGTGCAGATCAATGTTGCCATTATGAGATGACTTTTTAAAATGTAACTACCAATAACTATTTATGTTTGTACCAGACAGCAGTTTGTTTAATGTAGCCCTGTTTGCCTAGATCATTTAAGTAAGAATATTATGAACACTTTGCAAACTCAGGAGGACAAACTAAAATAATTTAAGATATTTAAAGGTGAGATGATCCCTGCCCCAAGGAACTAATGATCTACATCAATAGGCGACATACAAAAATCATGGGAAGATTTCACATCAAATTGCAGTATTACAAAAATTACTATAGTCAGCACGGGTAGCAGCACCCACAGTTAAGGTTGCCTAATACTTTTCATTATGATCCTCCCACTCCACAGTGTCCCAGAGCCCAGGCTGCAGCCCAAGCCTGGAAATGTACATAGCAATGAAAAAGCCCCGCAGACCAAGCCCCGCAAGCCTGACTCAGCTAGTACGGGACAGCCGCAGGTTTTTCTTTGCTGTATAGACACACCCTTTACCAAATTTTAACCACTCAGGCTCAAATTTCCTATGCCAGGTTACTGCCTCAGGCTGATTTTCTTTATTAAAATTAAAAAAAAGTTTCAGTAAAACAGCACTGCCATTCAGAGACATTAGGAAAAATATGTTTTGCTCGTGTTAAAAAATTATTACAGCTGTTTCATTGGGAAGCTCTAGCGCCTCCAGGGTTTGGAGCATGGACATAACAATTTACAGAAAGGTGGGGATGTACCTTTTGCCATCATCCCTTTAGGATAAGTAAGAAAAAGGGGGAGCCCTTGAGAACTGGGGAGCATGAGGAACTGTGGGGTCAGTATGGCATATCTGTCCAAGTTATAAAGCCTGTGAAAAAATATCAGTTTCCACATGTGCGGAAGAGTCTTGTTAGAGTTTGGCAGCTAAATTCTCCAAAGATTCCATCTGCACTGAGCACGTTCAATCCCCTCACAGCCCCCACATGCCAACTGGGCTGCCTGTGCATCCACAGAACAACTGAGAACGCTCAATTTCAGGGCTGCAAGAGCATCCAATTGCTGCTCCTGGGCACCAGAACTGGCAGCAGGGAGACTGTCTTGTCTGTGTTCTCAATGCCCCACTGCTGGAGGAGGCCGCAGACTTAGGGTATGTCTACACTACGAGGGTAATTCGATTTTACTTAAATCGAATATGTGGAATCGATATTGCAAAGTCGAACGTGTGTGTCCACACTAAGGACACACTAAGGACAGTAATTCGACTTTGTGAGTCCACACTAACGGGGCGAGCGTCGATATTGGAAGCGGTGCACTGTGGGCAGCTATCCCACAGTTCCCGCAGTCCCCGCTGCCCATCGGAATTCTGGGTCGAGCCGCCAATGCCTTCTGGGTAAAAAAAATTTGTCGTCATCCGTCCGTCACTAACGCCCTCCCTCCCTCCATGAAAGCGCCGGCGGGAAATCAGTTCGCGCACTTTTCTGGTCAGTGACAGCGCGGACGCCACAGCACTGCGATCATGGATCACGCTGCGACCATCGCTGCACTTGTGGCCGTTCTCAACACCTCGCAGCTTATCATACACCTTTCCCTGAGGCAGATGCAGAGAAATCGGGCGAGGAGGCTACGGCACCGCCGTGAGAGCCTGAAGTCGGAGAGTGGCACAGAGCTGTCAGAAACCACGAGCCCCAGCGCCCAGGACATGACGTTGGCAATGGGGCATGTGGATTTTGTTGAACGGCGATTCTGGGCCCGGGAAACAAGCACGGACTGGTGGGACCGTATAGTGCTTCAGGTCTGGGATGAATCCCAGTGGCTGCGAAACTTTCGCATGCGGAAGGGGACTTTCCTCGAACTTTGTGAGTTGCTGTCCCCTGCCCTGAAGCGCAAGGACACCCGCATGCGAGCAGCCCTCACTGTCCAGAAGCGAGTGGCCATAGCCCTCTGGAAGCTTGCAACGCCGGACAGCTACCGGTCAGTCGCGAACCACTTTGGTGTGGGCAAATCTACCGTGGGGGTTGTTGTCATGCAAGTAGCCAAGGCAATCGTCAAGGTACTGCTCCCAAAGGTAGTGACCCTGGGAAACGCGCAGGTCATCATAGATGGCTTTGCCGCGATGGGATTCCCAAACTGCGGTGGGGCTATAGATGGGACTCACATCCCTATCCTGGGACCGGACCACCAGGCCAGCCAGTACATCAATAGAAAGGGCTACTTTTCAATGGTGCTGCAAGCACTGGTGGACCATCGGGGACGGTTTACAAACATCTACGTCGGATGGCCGGGCAAGGTTCATGACGCTCGCGTGTTCAGGAACTCTGGTCTGTTTAGACGGCTGCAGGAAGGTATTTACTTCCCAGACCACAAAATAACTCTTGGGGATGTGGAGATGCCTACAGTCATCCTCGGGGACCCAGCCTACCCGCTAATGCCCTGGCTCATGAAGCCCTATACTGGCGCCCTGGACACAGAAAAAGAACTGTTCAACTACCGTCTGAGCAAGTGCAGAATGGTGGTGGAGTGTGCTTTTGGCCGTCTCAAAGGGAGATGGAGAAGCTTACTCACTCGCTGTGATCTCAGTGAAACCAATATCCCCATCGTTATTGCAGCTTGCTGTGTGCTCCACAACCTGTGTGAGAGCAAGGGGGAGACCTTTATGGCGGGGTGGGAGCTAGAGGCAAATAGCCTGGCTGCTGATTACGTCCAGCCAGACAGCCGGGCCATTAGAAGATCCCAGCGGGACGCCCTGTGCATCCGGGAGGCTTTGAAAGCTAGGTTCCTGAGTGAGCAGGGCAACCAGTGACTTTTCAGTTTGTGGACAGAAAAGCTGAACCTGCCCCCGTTTCTTTACCCAGTCCATTTTGACTATCCTCTCCAGTTACATACAACCTTCACCCCCTTCCCCTTCCCAAAAAATAAAATCATTTCGATTTTTTAATGAACACCGTTGTCTGTATTGCTGTTTTCGCGGGAATATTTTAAACCGGGGACGCAGACTGTGGCGGGGGGCGGGTTTAGTGTTCTGATGCAAATGATACTTCTAAACTCCCGGAATGACAGGCTCCGCACTGGTGGACTGGTTATTTCAATGGAGCCTGCCAGCACTCCTGGGGGGGACTGTGTGTATGTGTCGGCTATGTGACTTTCTGGCAGGGGGGGGTAGGGTTACAGATCCCCTGCTGCGTGGATCTGTGAGCCAGGATAAGGACCGCTGCATAAGATCTGTAACTGCCCTCCCCCGCCACAAAGTCACAGAGCAACCCCCCCCCCCCCCCCC
>NW_020664374.1:11605414-11628209 GCF_002925995.2 Terrapene triunguis | reverse complement strand
GGTAACCAGTGACTGCACTGTGTATGTGTCCTGATGCTGGACCTGACCCCGCCTCTGTAGCCTGCTAAAGGTGACTGTCCTGTCCAATTACCAAGCCCCTTCCCCCCCTCCAGACAGACTCTCCCTCAAAAGAACCTGACCGAAACAGTAATGAACAGAAACAAACATTTTATTGCGAACCAGACATGAAACGTGGGGGGTGAAACTTGGACGGGGGCTTGTGTGAGGTGGGTAGGAAAGGACTTATGAAATTTTGGGGAATGTCAGCCTTCTACTGCTAGAGCAGTCTGCAGGGGTTGATTGAAAGTTTTAACGGCCCTTGCCGCCCCTCCTTCTTTGGACTTTGGGTGAGGGTGGTGTGGGACTTGGTGGCGGGTGAGGGCGGTTACAGATAGACTGCAGCGGGGCTCTGTCCTCCTGCCTCCGGTCTTGCAGAACATCCACAAGGCGCCGGAGCGTGTCCGTTTGCTCCCTCATTAGTCCAAGCAGCTTTTCAGTAGCCTGTTGGTCCTCCTGACGCCACCTCTCCTCCCGTTCCATGACTGCTCGGTGCATTTGTGACAAGTTCTCCCTCCACTGTGTCTGCTGGGCTGCCTGGGCTCGGGAGCAGCCCATTAGTTCTGTGAACATGTCTTCACGCGTCTTCTTCTTCCTCCGCCTAATCTGCGCTAGCCTCTGGGAGTGTGCTGACAGGCTGGGTTGGGAGACAGTCGCAGATGTGTCTGTGTGAATTTTAAAAAGGGAGTGAATTCCTGAGACAGATAAATGAAATTGTATACAAAGAACCTAGTCTTTCTCTGTGAACAAGACCATGCACTGAACCTCTCACATGCGCACTCAGGACAAGGTCGAATTTTCGGCCGTCGCCTTCAGTGCCTGTGGACTTGCGGAGGTCTTGGAGTGTTCAGAGAACTGTGGCTGGAGACCTGAACTTCTGGAGCGGGCAATAATGGTAAGCCGCAGACTTGTGGCTGCTTAAAACTCCAGCTGTAGCACTGGCCTCCTTTCACATTGAAAGCAATGCCAGTCTCTGCTGCCAGCAATCAGGACAGCATCAACTCTGCCCCTGTCCCACCCCCTCGCGGCTGTCCCAGGGAAAGATCCCTGTATGCTGCCCCTCTCCCTCCACCGCGTGGCTGTAAAGCAGTCCCAATACTAACAGTCCCCTCCCTAATTCAAAGCAGGGCGTCATGAGCGACATCACCCTCCTGAGGATCCCGGACACCCAGAGAGAACGCATGCTGCGGGAAAGCATGCAGAAACCGGGGCCGTATGCCGCCATGCTATGTCGGGCCATGATCCCCGAGTACCTGATTGTGGCATGGAGGGGACATGTCTGCTACCACGGAGGGCCCACTAAGATCGCCCTACCCCGGAACCTGATCAACAGGCTTGAGCTCTACCTCCACGAGACCTACGAGGAGTTCTCCTACGAGGATTTCTCGTCGATCCCCGGCCACATTGACCGGATTTTCGCGTAGGTGCACTGGGACTTTGGAGTGGAGCGTCTTGGGCCTGGGAATCATGTAGTAACGGACATTGTGAAATTTTTTTAAAATACTTGGGACTAAATTGAGAAGAGCCTAAGACAGAGAAATCATGCAAAACCCATTTGTTACCTTTGTAAATATTCCTGTTTTGTACCTGATTATTTTTTTACTAGTTTACAGCACTTTTATAAATATACATTGTTAATAGTATAAATATTACCGTTCTGTTTTAAATAAATGTTTACATGTTTACAGCACTTACTGCTTGATCCGTCCCCTGATTCTGTGTCCGGGGTAAGGGATGGGGACGGTTGGTACGGGATCTCGGTAAGGGTGATGAAGAGCTCCTGGCTGTCGGGGAAATCAGCGGTGCCAGCGCTGTCGACTGCCTCGTCCTCCTCATCTCCTTCCTCCTCTTCCCCGTCCGCTGTCATGTCCGACATGATCCCATCCTCGGAGTCCACGGTCAGGGGTGGGGTAGTGGTGGCGGCCGCTCCCAGGATGGAATGCAGTGCCTCGTAGAAACGGGATGTGTGGGGCTGGGATCCGGAGCGTCCGTTAGCCTCTTTGGTTTTTTGGTAGCCTTGTCTCAGCTCCTTGATTTTCACGCGGCACTGCGTTGCATCCCGGCTGTAGCCTCTCTCTGCCATGGCTTTGGAGATCTTCTCGTAGATCTTAGCATTCCTTCTTTTGGAGCGCAGCTCTGAAAGCACGGACTCATCGCCCCACACTGCGATGAGATCCAAGACTTCCCGATCAGTCCATGCTGGGGCCCTCTTTCTATTGGATTGCACGGCCATCTCTGCTGGAGAGCTCTGCATAGTTGCCACTGCTGCTGAGCTCCCCTCGATGTCCAAAGAGGAACTGAGATTCAAACTGCCCAGACAGGAAAATGAAAATGAATTCAAATTTTCCCGGGGGTGTGGCTGGTCAGAGCATCCGAGCTCGGACTGCTGTCCAGAGCGTCAACAGA
Organism: Terrapene triunguis; assembly: GCF_002925995.2. Classification (NCBI taxonomy): domain Eukaryota; kingdom Metazoa; phylum Chordata; order Testudines; family Emydidae; genus Terrapene; species Terrapene triunguis. The sequence continues at coordinate 11,625,746 of NW_020664374.1, read as the reverse complement.
GTGGTGCACTGTGGGATAGCTCCCGGAGCTATTACCGTCGATTTCCATCCACACCTAGCCTAATTCGATATGGCCATGTCGAATTTAGCGCTACTCCTCTCGTTGGGGAGGATTACAGAAATCGATTTAAAGAGAGCTTTATGTCGAACTAAATGGCTTCCTGGTGTGGACGGGTGCAGGGTTAATTCGATATAACGGCGCTAAAGTCGACATAAAAGCCTAGTGTAGACCAGGCCTAACTGAAATGTAGAGAGGGCAGGGCTTGAATGCTGGATACTTGGCAAGGAAGGTGAAGAGGACTGGGACAGGTCGGAGGGGCAGGAATAGAAGGGAGTCATGCTTTTGAGGACCGGGATGGAAGAAGCACACTCCCCCAGCCCTGCCCCAGAAGCTCGAATTGAAGCTGGAAATCCCATCTCCCACCATTCCTCTGCTGTGAGCAAATAGCTTTGAAACCCACTGACAGGGCCGGCCTTAGGGCAGGGCAATCTGGGCCCTTGCCCAAGGTGTCGTAGCCAGGCGGCGCCGTGGTGCAGAAGCCAGGGTCTCGAGCTTCCCCTCACTGCCTGAGGTTGCAGCCTGATCCGGTAGGAACGCCGTTTCCCTGCTCCTGAGCAGAGGCCCCCTGCTCCCCACCCCACGTGGTATCCCTCCCAGCCAGGCTCTTAGTCCTGCCTCTGCACTCCGCGACTGGCTCTCCCCCTCCCCTACAGACTGTCCCAGCCCTGCTGTTCCTCTTTCAATGGACGGCCTGAATGAAAGCTATGCCACCCAATGGAAGGTGAGTGTGGCATCTCAGCCAGCCAATGGGAGTTGGAAGTTGCCAGCCTCTTCCAGGTTGGGAGGGGAACTAAAACTCCAGGGCAAAGAAGAGACCAGTCAGTCTTAGGGGGTCCTGACCCAATACCCCCAGTTTCCAGGGGATCCCTCCCTGTGCTCCCAGCTTCCAGGGGACCCCTCTCTGTGCCTCCAGCTCCCCAGGCTCCCAGGGGACCCCACACTGTGCCCCCAGCTTCCAAGAGACCCCCTCCCTGTGCCCCCAGCCTCCTCCATGCCCACACAGCTCCCAGGAGGCCCCTCCCTCTGCCCCACAGGTCCCAGCCTCCCAGTTCTCAGGGTTTCCTTCACATATTCAAGGTCCCCCTCCTATATGCCATACTGACCCCACAGTTCCCCATGCTCCCCAGTTCTCAAGGACTCCCCCTTTTTCTTACTCATCCTAAAGGGAGGTATTAGTGCAGGGGGTTGGGGATATTTCGGGAGTGAACCTTCCACCATCACCACCCATCCTAGCTACCTGCAGCGCGCTGGAGCATTTTAACCTCCCTCTCCCCTAATAATCCACCTTCCCTAGGACTGGGGAGGGGCACTTGAATATTGGGGATGCTCAGTATTTGGGGTGGGGAGACCTGCCCTTCTGGAGCCCCCATGTCACCACCCTCTCCCCTCCCCCCTGGTATCACCACACCAATGTGATTCTATATATACACAACTCTGGTTCCCTCCTCCCTTTCTGGGGCTCTCAGGTCACAAGTGCAAAGGTCTGTGTGGTAGGTCTAAAGGTTCCAACTCTGCTGATGACTCATGGGTTTCAGTATAATGCCACATGATGGAACTTCTGGTTTTTTTGAATTTGCAAGCTTTTCTTTTAACTTAAAAATAAAAAATAAAAAAGCAAATTATTCTACTCAAAATGAGGAAATTTATAATTCTGTGTTCAGTACATAAGGCCTGGGGCCACACAAACGATGAAAGTAAAAAATATTCAATAACTACCTATTCGCTCAGCATCATCCATTCTTGCGCACTGACACTCTGCTGCTACTTGGGAAAGAGTATGGGCATCAGGAAAGGCACGTGAACCATCAGCAAATTTAGGCAGACATTATTGCATTATTTACACTCTTGTCTAAACATAATCTTCACTTCACATTTGGAAAGTTACATTCACAACCACAAGAACTAGAAACTCTTTTTTAACTGAAAACTTTAAATATTGATTCTGCAGAAGCTGGTAGCATTTGCTCAAGAGAGATTCCTGCTCATCCTGAGTTGGTGGATATTTCAAGCCTGTTTTACACGATACCTTTAAATTTTCCTTCCAACTAATCATAGAAGATTAGGGTTGGAAGAGACCTCAGGAGGTCATCTAGTCCAACTCCCTGCTCAAAGCACAGCCAACACCAACTAAATCATCCCAGCCAGGGCTGTTCAAATATTCCTGAATAAAAAGGAAGTTATATACTTGTACCATGCAATAAATTGCTTCAGAGGACTCTTACAAGACTTTCATCCCAAAACACATAATTTAAAATGTATCTACCTTCTTAATAGTTCCACCTGCCAAGTTTGAGGATCATTTCAGACATGTGATTACTTCTCATAGCAGTTAACATCAACTAAGCTTTTTACCATGGGGTAGGTATGAATATATGTTACCTTGTGGTATTATGGCTGCTGCTAAGAATAGAGTCGAAAAGAAGGGGGGAAATACAAATTGTTTCAACTCTTTTTCAAGAAACCTGAAAGAAAATAAATTAGATCTAATATAAAATAATCTCAATGATCTCAAGATGCAAAGTTATACTCAACAGTTACTATACATTTCCACATCACTGGGTTCTCGGTCTTCCTGTCCATCGCAAGGAAATATTGTTACATCTTACCAGCGTGCCCTGGACAGTAACATATATAATACACACCAACCGTCATTGCTAAAATATCCAATAACTAAATGAAATCATTCCAATTATTGAAATCAACTCAAAGCAACCATGGAGGGGTTTGTTCTTTTTTATTACTAAAAAGAAAAAGTGTAACTTTTCATTAAACTTGTTCACAATGTGTTTGTAAAGAACTCTGAGATCCTCAGATGAAAGGCACATAGAAGTGCTAGATAATATTAAAACATTTAATTAAAAACAAAACTCTACCTATTTTAAGCAATCTGAAAGTATACATAGAAAGCAACACTTCTCAGCAGAACTCATATGGGAAATGAATGAGAAGTTTTGATTACAGAAGGTACTTCTAAGCCTACTATGGGTATAGGCGCTCTTTCTGAAAAGCAACATTTGAAATCACCAGCAGATAATACAGGAAGCCACTTTAGAGAAAAAAAATAGTCAACTTAGGGCATGTCTACACTACAAACTCAAGGTAACCACGTAATTACTGCAGTTTTCATGTCCACAGTACCCTTCGTCTGTCGGTGATGCGCGTGCTCACTAGGAACACTTCCCCCACGGACTTAAGAAGGGCAGTGTGGGGGGCTGAGAGTCCAGGATCTCAGATCCGCACAGAGCTCCCCACTAGAAGCTGCCACCTGGCTCCTCGCTGTCATCCAGGCTCCCTGCTCCCAACTGGAAGCCCCAGGGTGCAGCAGGGATCCCAGTGGGGAGCAGGGAGCCCAGGCAGCAGCCCGGCTCTAGTTGGAGCACCCACCCTAGGGTGACAGCCTGAGCGGTGAGCCAGGCCCATGGTTCACAGCATGCAGCCTAACAGCCTTTCTTGTCAATTTCACAGCTCCATGCTGGGAGCTGTGAAATTGACAAGAATGAGCCAACAGCCATGTAAGTAATGCCGTGTCTACGCGGATACTGCCTCACCCTAACTACACCAACATAAGCCCTAAGCTTCTCATGGAGGTGAAGTTATGATGCAAATGCCCTACTACACCGGACATTGGCAGGAGCAAGGCTGTAGTACAGACACTGACATAATTAGGTCAATGTAGGCTTCCTTACATGGACCTAACTCTGTAGTATAGACCAGGCCTTAGTAAATCACAAAAGGTCCCACTGACGTTAATGGGAATTTTGCCATGGACTTTAGTGGAGTCAGGAACTCTCCCCCAAAAGACACCTTCTCTTCTCTTCTATTTTAATGTTAATGTTAAAAGATGTTAACAACTTGCATCATATTTGAGCTAGACTGTGCAATCTTTCCTCCCATTGGTAAGTATGTACTCACATGAGCAGTCTCATTGATTTCAGCGAAACTATGCATGTGAGTAAATATTTGCCAGTGGGACTGGTGCTGCACAATCTCATCCTTCATGCTGGTTAAAAATCAATATTATGCATTATGTAGTATCACAGTGGAAAGTTCTCTTTTATTTCTGACTTGGGGCTTCCATTTTGCCAGATTTACACATGATTTCATTTTGCAGCAACATGCCCAACTTGAATAGCAGGTTTTTTTTTTTTTTTAAAAATGTGAACTATAAATAAAAGGTTAACTTCCAAATACTTCTCACATTTTTTTCATGGTGAGAACCATTTCTTACCAGCTCCCAACAACCCAGTTTTACTGTGACAGTAGTAAGATTAATACTTATAATATCTAGTGATTTTTGGGGGGGAGGGCGGGAGATGTGAGGTTGGGGAAACGTGACACTGCTGTACAGTGGAAAATAAATCGGTATGTGAAACTTATTTCTTTGCAGTTGCATAGCACCCACAAGCATGTTATAAAATACGAGGGACCCATTTATTAAATTAAAAGTTGAGATGGCAATGTTGTTTGAAATAAATTTTGACTTTCTGAACTTTGACTTTTCAGTCCTATACTATTGTTTTTCAGCTATTTTTATGTATCTCAGCAACAGATTTAAGTGTTTAGGTTTGTTCTTGCATCGGTTCTTATTTTTTAAACCAAGTTAAAAATAAGCTTTTCTTCTTATTTAATTTTTTCCATTTTATAATATGCTAAAAATTCTAAACAAGCTTTAAAATGGAGAATTAGTTTAGACAATCCTGTAATCCTGTTTGTCAGTAAAACCAGTACTTCCGGATGACTGGTGTAAATATTGTCAATTATTACTCTATCACAAGACTCAGTTTAACTATTTTCTTACATTGTTTTCTCTCTCTCCCTCTCTCTTTTTGTATGTATGTGTGCGCGTATATTATACACACACACACACACACACACACACACACTCATATATCCTTTCATTTAAAAAAAACAAGAAAGTTTTCTAATTATGTTTTCTTGTTAAACATGGTTTGTCAATGACAGATTTGTAGATAGACAGAGCCACAGGAACATATTCTACTTTGGAAACACTGCAAGGAACAGTCAGTCTAACCTTGCCTCTGATCCCCTTCACTCTTTTGTTCCTCCACCACTGGATCAGTAGAATACAGGAATAATTTTTTACTTTTGCCCTTAAACATTAAAAACAATGCAAGGAAGCCCTGCATGGAGCCGTAAATATGGTTAATTAGAGCCACTTTCAGAAACACTGCAAGACATGTTTTTGGGCCGGCCTTTCAAACTGATTCATTTCTGTTTTCTGAAGGACTGGTACAGCTGCAGGCATTAAGGAAGAATGGGGTTGGGGGATGTTAATTGGTTTCTTCTTAAGGAAATCTTTAATGTAATCAAGGTAGGTCTCAGAAGATGCCCAGACACCATGGTGATGAATGCCAAATGAATGCTAACAAATAAATAGCTTATTTTTATGCAGTAAATTGACAAGATGAAATAACATGTTTAAGTACTTGGCTGAATCAGGGCCCTGGGCACTACTGAACTATACAGAAAGCAAGGAGGCACTGATGAGCAATGGGGACTGTCTGACACAGTAAAATCACTGCAAAATTGACATATGGAATATACCCCAACTACATGTAATTAATTAACTAAGTCAGCTCTCATTTGGTTATTTAATTATCTGACTCAATGAGACTACTCACATGAGTAGAGTTCCTCTTGCTTTTAATTATTGCAGGATCAGGGCTGAATTATCACTTAATACATTTTAAGTACAACTGAAATTTACACAAAGTATACAAAAAGGAGCATCCAAAAAACTCTGTTTAGAGTTAGTGATAAATTCTCTTAGTAGCTCATGTAAATCCCCAACCCTGAAATAAGATTATTCCATTCCTGTCAATAGCCAATTTCCAAGATGATCTTCTATTTTATTTGTAACCCTTAAAAAAAAAAAAAACTGTCAACAATATGCATTGTGCAATGCGTTAGCACTCAGAGCGTTTATTTAGCCGGGAAGGTCTGAACTGACTCTTACTGTGAAATAACTAAAACACTACACTACTACAAAATGGCAGAGAATTTCTGCTCTACCTGATTAGGGGAGAGTACACATTTTATTAAGAAACAACGCTACATGTTATTATGCAAATACCTGTACTTTGACTGGTAAAGAGCAGCTGTCAGCAACAGCACAGCAGTTCTCACATGCTACATTTATTGAGAGAGCTGCCATGATTATGCAAATCAGACATCCACAACCAATGTGTACAGAAAAGGGGGGAAAACAAACAAAACAATCTTCATTTACACATCAGTAACTGTAGAACATCCCTACACTGTGGCTGAGAATTTCATGCCCATATAACAGCATTTACCCACAATTTGGGGGGAAAGTTATATATTGTGTGTATACATCTACCATTAATGTGAGTGATAAGATGGTAATTCTTTAATCTGTTTCTTTTCCAGCACAAGTGTACAACATGAAAAAGAGGAACCAAATGCAGAGAGCCTTCATGCTATAAACTCATGTTCAGCTAGGTTAAACACACCGTACTACATCTAATACAAAGAAATCATTGTTAGTCACCTTTTAAAAAGCTAAAAATATTCCTGGAGAAGTTCACAAGCAATGCCACCTTTGTATAGTTACACGTCACCAAGAGGCAGCACTTAACAGTCTGTATTCAATGACGCAAATATACCCTCTCAAAAGTTGCTTTTTACAAATGTTTAAATATCTCATTAAAAATGAACCAGTAAGTCTGCTTTAGTATTTGAGTCAATGGCAGAGCCACTAAGGAACCAATTGTTGGAAGTTCAAATACTGCAACAAACAGGAAAGTTGCGCAGCTTGACCATTGATAGATGCTTAAAAAATTTACACCTTCCATTCATAAAGTCTAAAATGAGTATATAATAATATTTCCAAATAAACTGTTGAATTCATGGTTTTGAAGTCAAAAAAGATAGACCGTATCTATGAACCCCAGTAACAGCTGCGCTCCTCTGGAGCGACACAGATCACAAAACCCAGGCCGAAGCATGAGCGCTGGGGACAAAGTAATCTCTGTAAAGGGGATCCAGCTATGGAGCAATCTCCCAGAAGGGGCAATGAATTCAAAGTCTACCATCTTAAGTGTTGCAAAGCCTTCCTCTTTGAGAAACCCTTTTACCAGGTTAAGGGGTGACAATCACCATCTGTAAGAACCTATGCAGGGAAATTTGATAATGGAGGACTCTTCAGTCTAGCAAACAAAGATATAAAAGGTTGAATGGCTGGAAGCTGAAGGTAGACAAATTTCAGATGGAGGGGTGGGGGGAGAATTTAACCATGTGGTTAATTACCATTGGAAGAGTTTACCAAGGGTGGTGGTAGTAGAGTCTCCATCACTGGAAATTTTAAAATCAAGATTGGATGTTTTTCTAAAAGATTTACTCTAGTGCAAAGAAGAGTTAATTCAGACAAGTCCTAGGGCAGGCATGGCCAAACTGTGGCTCGTGAGCCACATGTGGCTCTTTTACAGTTAAAGTGCGGCTCTCAGAGCCTTCCACGTTACCCCCCCCCCCCCCCCCATTCTCCCCCTAGTAGACTGGGCGGGGGGGAGCTTGGGGCTTCTGCCCTGTGGCGGGGTGGTGGGCCTAGGGGCTGCCCTGCAACAGGGTGGTGGGCCTAGGGGCTTCTGCACTGCAGGGAGGGAAGTCTAGGGGGTTTAGCCCTGTAGGGAGGTGTTGGGGCAGAAGCCCCATGCCCCAGCAGGCACCGCCCCACGGGGCAGCTTGTGTGCGTCTTGCAGCTCTTGAACTTCTGAAGATTACTGTATGCAGCTCGGAGGGTGTGAAGCTCTGTATCTCGGGGGAACCCAGGTTCATCTTTGTAAAATGCTTGGGTGGTATCCAATGCAAAGTTTGTCATGTTGGGTGTCTTCGGAAGGCTCATGATGCACTGAGCATGGTTGTTATAGTAATTGTTACAGGTTATAGGTTATAATTTCATAATGTTATAGGTTATAATTTCATATATGTAGTTATGAGGCTGAATGTATCCTCGTGGCTTAAAATAAGCCCATGCAAAAACTCTCCAAGAGCAGAGAGGCATTTCACACCTCATCAGGGCAGGTATGGGACAAACCCAGCCCAGCCTCACAGGAACGAAGGATGCTGGCCTAGGCAGCAACAAAAGAATCTGTTAGACTCTCAAGGTAGTCACCCCCATTCATAGATTCATAGATTCTAGGACTGGAAGGGACCTCGAGAGGTCATCGAGTCCAGTCCCCTGCCCACATGGCAGGACCAAATACTGTCTAGACCATCCCTGATAGACATTTATCTAACCTACTCTTAAATATCTCCAGAGATGGAGATTCCACAACCTCCCTAGGCAATTTATTCCAGTGTTTAACCACCCTGACAGTTAGGAACTTTTTCCTAATGTCCAACCTAGACCTCCCTTGCTGCAGTTTAAGCCCATTGCTTCTTGTTCTATCCTCAGAGGCTAAGGTGAACAAGTTTTCTCCCTCCTCCTTATGACACCCTTTTAGATACCTGAAAACTGCTATCATGTCCCCTCTCAGTCTTCTCTTTTCCAAACTAAACAAACCCAATTCTTTCAGCCTTCCTTCATAGGTCATGTTCTCAAGGCCTTTAGTCATTCTTGTTGCTCTTCTCTGGACCCTTTCCAATTTCTCCACATCTTTCTTGAAATGCGGTGCCCAGAACTGGACACAATACTCCAGCTGAGGCCTAACCAGAGCAGAGTAGAGCGGAAGAATGACTTCTCGTGTCTTGCTCACAACACACCTGTTAATACATCCCAGAATCACGTTTGCTTTTTTTGCAACAGCATCACACTGTTGACTCATATTTAGCTTGTGGTCCACTATAACCCCTAGATCCCTTTCTGCCGTACTCCTTCCTAGACAGTCTCTTCCCATTTTGTATGTGTGAAACTGATTTTTTCTTCCTAAGTGGAGCACTTTGCATTTGTCTTTGTTAAACTTCATCCTGTTTAACTCAGACCATTTCTCCAATTTGTCCAGATCATTTTGAATTATGACCCTGTCCTCCAAAGCAGTTGCAATCCCTCCCAGTTTGGTATCATCCGCAAACTTAATAATCGTACTTTCTATACCAATATCTAAGTCGTTAATGAAGATATTGAACAGAGCCGGTCCCAAAACAGACCCCTGCGGAACCCCACTCGTTATGCCTTTCCAGCAGGATTGGGAACCATTAATAACAACTCTCTGAGTACGGTTATCCAGCCAGTTATGCACCCACCTTATAGTAGCCCCATCTAAATTGTATTTGCCTAGTTTGTCGATAAGAATATCATGCGAGACCGTATCAAATGCCTTACTAAAGTCTAGGTATACCACATCCACAGCTTCTCCCTTATCCACAAGACTCGTTATCCTATCGAAGAAAGCTATCAGATTGGTTTGACATGATTTGTTCTTTACAAATCCATGCTGGCTGTTCCCTATCACCTTACCACCTTCCAAGTGTTTGCAGATGATTTCCTTAATTATTTGCTCCATTATCTTCCCTGGCACAGAAGTTAAACTAACTGGTCTGTAGTTTCCTGGGTTGTTTTTATTTCCCTTTTTATAGATGGGCACTATATTTGCCCTTTTCCAGTCTTCTGGAATCTCTCCCGTCTCCCATGATTTTCCAAAGATAATAGCTAGAGGCTCAGATACCTCCTCTATTAGCTCCTTGAGTATTCTAGGATGCATTTCATCAGGCCCTGGTGACTTGCAGGCATCTAACTTTTCTAAGTGATTTTTAACTTGTTCTTTTTTTATTTTATCTGCTAAACCTACCCCCTTCCCATTAGCATTCACTAGGTTAGGCATTCCTTCAGACTTCTCGGTGAAGACCGAAACAAAGAAGTCATTAAGCATCTCTGCCATTTCCAAGTTTCCTGTTACTGTTTCTCCCTCTTCACTAAGCAGTGGGCCTACCCTGTCTTTGGTCTTCCTCTTGCTTCTAATGTATTGATAAAAAGTCTTCTTGTTCCCCTTTATTCCCTTAGCTAGTTTGAGCTCATTTTGTGCCTTTGCCTTTCTAATCTTGCCCCTGCATTCCTGTGTTGTTTGCCTATATTCATCCTTTGTAATCTGTCCTAGTTTCCATTTTTTATATGACTCCTTTTTATTTTTTAGATCATGCAAGATCTCGTGGTTAAGCCAAGGTGGTCTTTTGCCACATTTTCTATCTTTCCTAACCAGCGGAATAGCTTGCTTTTGGGCCCTTAATAGTGTCCCTTTGAAAAACTGCCAACTCTCCTCAGTTGTTTTTCCCCTCAGTCTTGATTCCCATGGGACCTTACCTATCAGCTCTCTGAGCTTACCAAAATCCGCCTTCCTGAAATCCATTGTCTCTATTTTGCTGTTCTCCCTTCTACCCTTCCTTAGAATTGCAAACTCTATGATTTCATGATCACTTTCACCCAAGCTGCCTTCTACTTTCAAATTCTCAACGAGTTCCTCCCTATTTGTTAAAATCAAGTCCAGAACAGCTTCCCTCCTAGTAGCTTTTTCAACCTTCTGAAATAAAAAGTTGTCTGCAATGCAGTCCAAGAATTTGTTGGATAGTCTGTGCCCCGCTGTGTTATTTTCCCAACATATATCCGGATAGTTGAAGTCCCCCATCACCACCAAATCTCGGGCTTTGGATGATTTTGTTAGTTGTTTAAAAAAAGCCTCATCCACCTCTTCCACCTGGTTAGGTGGCCTGTAGTAGACTCCTAGCATGACATCACCCTTGTTTTTTACCCCTTTTAGCCTAACCCAGAGACTCTCAACACTTCCGTCTCCTATGTCCATCTCTACCTCAGTCCAAGTGTGTACATTTTTAATATATAAGGCAACACCTCCTCCCTTTTTCCCCTGTCTATCCTTCCTGAGCAAGCTGTATCCATCCACACCAACATTCCAATCATGTGTATTATCCCACCAAGTTTCAGTGATGCCAACAATGTCATAGTTGTATTTGTTTATTAGCACTTCCAGTTCTTCCTGCTTATTACCCATACTTCTCGCATTTGTATATAGGCATCTAAGATACTGGTTTGATCTTTCCTCCCGGTTTTGTCCTGACCCTCCTTTCTCTCTGCCAATATAGCCCACACTCCCTCTCGTCTCCGACCCATCTCCCAGGTCTCCATGTTCCCCACTTACCTGCGGGCTTTGCTCACCTGTCCCCGTCGAACCTAGTTTAAAGCCCTCCTCACTAGGTTAGCCAGTCTGTGTCCAAATAGGGTCTTTCCCCTCCTCGAAAGGTGAACACCATCTCTGCCTAGCAGTCCTTCCTCAAATAGCATCCCGTGGTCTAGGAAGCCAAAGCCCTCCTGGCGACACCATCTTCGCAGCCAGGCATTCACCTCCATGATGCATCTGTCTCTGCCCGGGCCCCTACCTTTGACAGGAAGAATCGAAGAGAATACCACCTGCGCTCCAAACTCCTTCACCCGTACTCCCAGAGCCCTGTAGTCACTCTTGATCCGCTCAGTATCACACCGCGCAGTATCATTTGTGCCCACATGGATGAGTAGCATGGGGTAGTAGTCAGAGGGCTGGATAATCCTCGACAATGCCTCCGTAACGTCTCGGATACGGACTCCCGGCAGGCAGCATACCTCCCGAGATGAAATGTCAGGGCGACAGATGGGCGCCTCCGTCCCCCTCAGCAGAGAGTCTCCGACCACCACTACCCTACGTTTCCTATTCGCAGTAGTGGCAGCAGACCTCCCAGCCTTAGGGGTACGAGGCTTCTCCTCCTTTACTGTAGGGGGTAATGCCTTCTTTCCTGTATCAAGAAGAGCATAACGGTTACCTATTACCACAGCGGGAGGGTTCGGAGCAGGGGTGGAGCACTGCCTGCTGCCAGAAGTAACCAGCTGCCAGTGTCCACCCTGAGCCATCTCCTCCTCCACCAGTGGTGTATCAGCAGTCCTGTGTCCTGGGACAGCTACCTCAGCTGTCTCCACATGGACACTGTCCAGGAATTGCTCGTAGATTCGGATGCTTCTCAACCTAGCCACCTCCTCCTGTAGCTCTCCCACCTGCTGCCTGAGAGATTCCACCAGCATGCACCTTTCACATTGGATGGTCCCCCCAGCCTGGATATCAGTAAGTGGAAATTGCAAGTTACAGTCTCTGCAAAACCACACCAGGATCTGGGTAGAAGCATCCATGCTCAGGCACTCTGTCTGGCTACAGGCGCAGGTGGAGGAGACAGAAGCAGTGCTGGCACAGGTGTTGCGGGTCTTCCTAACCATCGTAAGCCTCCCTCTGTCAAACTCCCGTCTGCAGCCCCCTGTCCGCCCAAAAGGGTGCTGTATTGCTCCTCCTTCACCTGGAGAACTCCCTTGCGAAACTCCCTGTTAGCAGCCCCTGTTCGCAAAACAGTTTGGAACTTTGGTCAGTTTGGAACTGCGATGAGGTAATGCTTACCTGACTCTGACAGGGGATGCAAAGCAAAGGGGAAGAAAGGACATGATAAAAGGGAGAGACATTTGCCATACTCTCTCTCTCTCTCTTCCACCTGGATCTACAGACACCACCACCAAGCGACTGAAGCGCTGATCAAAGGATCAGCTTAGAAAGCGTTCTGCTTTTATTTCATTTGACCAAATCTGACTGGTTATACTTTGACTTATAATCACTTAAAATTGATCTTTATAATTAATAAATCTGTTTGTTTATTCTACCTGAAGCACTGCATTTGGTTTGAAGCATGTCAGAGACTCCCCTTGGAATAACAAGCCTGGTACAAATCAATTTCTTTGCTAAATTGACAAACTCATATAAGCTTGCAGCGTCCAGCAGACATAACTGGACACTGCAAGATGGAGGTTCCTAGTGTTGTGTCTGGGACCAGAGATCTTAGCTAGTGTCATTCAGTTGCCAGTAGCTGGGAGCAGCTTACATGCCAGAGGCTGTGCGTGAACCGCCCAGGAGTGGGGGTTCTCACAGCAGAGCAGGGTAAGGCTGGCTCCCAGAGTCAAGGATTGGAGTGGCCTAGCAGATCACCGGTCCAGATAACACCAGGGGAACATCACAGAGGGTCAGTAAGTTTGGCCACTCCTGTCCTAAGGACTATATTATACAGGAAGTTAGACTGATTTGTTAGGTGATTACAATGGTCCCTTCTGGCCTTGTATCTATGAATAAGCAAAACCCAAAATTCAAACACCCTTTACATTCATGCTTCCTCTCCCCTCCCAAAAAATAACCTACCCCAAGCAGAGTTCTGATCCCGTAAAGGAAGAAATGCCAGCGACTTCATGAAGTCCGTTAGACAGGAGCCATCTTTTTGTTCTGTAACTACAGCACTTAGCACAATGAGGTCCTGCTCCATGACTGGGGCTCCTAGGTGCTATCCCAATACAAACAACAACATTAAAGACCTTGTTATTGCTTTTACACAAAAGGCACTCAGATACAACACTCATGAATGACAGTATAAAGCTCCAAGATAGACAGGTATACAGTTAATAACTTGGATACTCTGCCAAAGAAATCATTGAAAAAATATTTTGCAGTTTTGTCCTGGGCCTTCCTGCAGTGCAGTTGTTTAAACGATGTGATTTAGAATACAGACTTCATGGAGCAGAGGCAGTATGTCCCTTTGTGTTCTGTACAATGCAGAGGCACTGACTGAGCTGAACAAATAATATAGTTCCCTAAAAAGTAGAACTTTGCAGGATAACTTAAATTTAATTTTGAAAGGAGGAAGACTTTTCACACAATGACATATCATAATCCCTCACCTGACTTTAAAAAACATATTGGCTAATACTGAAGAAGAGGAGATCTCTGCAAATATGGCATACAGAGCAAGGAAACTGACTGCTAAGTATCTAATGTAAGATGCTGTTGCTTCCATGTTAATCAGACGTGTTTCAAAACAACAGGTTCATATGCTTCCAACTATAAAAGCCAACAGTGAAGCTATCATGGATAATAATATACAATAGCAAACACCTGTATAGCACTTTTAATATTTGTAAAGGGCTCTGAATGTGATCTTACCAATTCTCACAACAGCATTATGAAATAGATAAATGATTTTCCCAGTTACCTACCTCATATGGGCATTGCTGGGGTTAAATGTTTGTGTAGAGCTCTGAAGAAGGGAGCAAAAAGTGTGTCAAGAATTGCTATACAACATAGAAAGATGTGAAAGCCACTGTGTGTGTTTAAAAAATAAAATGAAGAAGATAGAGACAATCGCTTTAAAAGAGAAGGCAATTTTACAAGTTAACATTCCAGAATGAAGAAAGACTGCAAATCATCAAGGTCTGTTCAGGCACAATCAATCTGAACAGCAGTCTGTGCCAAGCAAAACATAAAGAGTTATGCTAAGCACAAAATTCTGTTTTTTAGTTAGAACCTAAATAGATCCGGACAAGGTTCGTAAGTCACAAGATATCATCTGATTTATAGTATTAAACTTTAAATCTAATAAAGAAATAAATTAACCAGTGCCATAATGGCATAAAGAAAGGAATACAATACCTTGCATTTGAACTATATATTAAAACATGCTTCAAGTTGTGCTGCATTACAGGCATGTTTACTATTAGTAGTTTTTGTTTGTTGTTATTAAAGTTTTCCTAGATTCAGTACAGTTCAGGTTCTGAATTTTAGTTAGTCTTCATAAACTAGTTGATGAAAAAGGGTCAAAATTTGGTCAAAAGTGGCGGCTATACCTCTTGCTCTTCCAACACATCCCAAGTAAGCTGTTTTATTGATGGAGGCTGAACAGCTTTCCATAATAAGGCATTTTTACATGTTGTAAGTTAAGAGCATTATGATACCTGGTAAAAACATTTTTGCTACATATTGAAAACACCAAGACCAATAGTTGTAATACCCAGGGAGGATGAAGGTTTGCATTCCTCTCAACATAATTTTTGTAATGCAAGTCTAATAGCTTTTTTTTGGCTTCAGACACATACACAGAATGTGCAGCGCAAGTCTTTCTGAATTTTGGATTTCTGACAATTAGGACTCAAGCTCGACTGGTATGTAGATAACTGTATAAGCTGAACTACATTCCTTTTAGAATACTGGAAAAAGATATGGTCTTTTACATTTATTAGGCAATTCCACCACATATTGGTCTCATGCTATTTGTTTCCCAGACAATACCAAGATCTACAGCTCTGGCCCACTTCAGCCGAACTCTTCTTTATGTGGTCCTTCCAGCACAGTATTTCTATTATGGAGAAAGCTTTTTCTGCAGCTATCAGTGTATCAGTAAATCAAATACCTTTTCAAAATTCTGACTCCGATTCTCTTTTATTCCCTGTTACTAGAATGGAATGTCTCATGAATTTATACATAAAGGTAATTTCCATTGCGCTGAGTCTTGTCTGCATTGTATGAAAGTTTTGAATTTGTAATTTTGAAATAACTGAATAGGTTTTATTTTGATTTTTAATATCTTCAGATCTGTGTCCCAAACTGTCTGATATTGCTGGGTGTAACTAGACTTGGAGACCTAGGGAGAGACTTGTGTTTACGTTTTCCAGTAGCAGGGCTCTTTTCCAAGGTCTCTTGCTGTATCTAGAACCATGTACACATTTACTTTTAAATTAGATGGGGTTATGCTGTAAAGGTGATCTCAGCTTATTAAACCCATCTCAAATTAATTAGCTGGGCTTTTCAAGCAGTCAGTGTTCAGGTACAGAGGCTAGAGAAGGGACGATAAGGCACAATAGTAAAAGTTGTACAGATCAAGTTTCCTTTCCTCTGCTGACAGGATTAGTGCATTATAATCAATTCTTGGGTCTCGACTGATCCAGAGGAAGGATGACAATAACCAGTTGAAGCCATTTAAAGAAAATACTAGTAGCAAAATAAAGTAGAGAGGTAATCTTTGGTAGGATTAATATTGTATTGGGCTTCCCCTCCCCCACTACCTAGGTGGGTGTGGATTGAGAGAGCTTGAGACTGGGGCAATGAGAACTGAAACTGTTCTTTTTGTGGATGGTGCTGCCTGACACCAACTCTAGCGAAGGCAGATGCTGTTGTGTAGCCTGTGTTAGGAATCTGGCTGCATTAATGCTTGTTGGATTTTTAGACGACGTAGTCTCGCCTCATTCCTTCAGGCACCCCTGATGCTACGGTATTTTTATAATGTTAACTCTCCAAGCAGAGTTGTTGGAAGAGGTGGCCACTTAGTCAAAAACTAAAAGATGTTTTCTAGTGCTCACCAATGAATTATTTTGTATAGTAGGGCTCTAGCATTAGTTATGTTTCTGCTTTAAAAAAAAAAAAAAAAAAAAAGAGGAAATTCTTTAATGTATAGCAAACCATTTCTGTTTTGTCCAACTTTGTTTTTAACCGTGATCATTAAACTAGAAGTTTGCTAGTGTGTAAATAAAGCCAGTAAGGAGGTTTAGAAAAATCTCCCCTGCAACTTCCAAAGGCACATACTGGAGTTGGGCTCCCAACTCCATCTGAATGTGAAAAAATATCTCAACATACAGGGTGAAATCCTGGCCCCAGTGAAGTGCCATTGCCTTCGATAAGACAAGGATTTTCACTTATGTGATTTTATTGTACATCTCTTCCCTTATAGAAGACTGATTTGGGGGGGCGTGGGGAGGGGAGGGAGGGAGTTCTAGATTTGCGATACTCTGGGTTCCCATAACTTAAAAAAATAAATCATATGTGGAACTAAAAGTCTGAATCTCATTGCATGAGGAAAAAGGTCCTAAGGAAAAATATTTTCTATTTTTAAAAGTCTACTTACAGAAAAGAGAGTTTTCAGCAAACGTGTCTGGGAGGGGAAATATTTTAATTTTAAAAACTGTGTGACTTTAAAAGAACTGTGTTATGTTCCTGAGCACAAGGCAAGCTTCATTCTACTACTAAGATTATTAATTGGTAATACTATTCCTATGTGTTGGTATTATCTTACACTCAAGCCTTTCATTCCTCTTCTAGTGGAAAAAGAAAACGACTTCTTCTTCAGGATGATTAACTAGATTAGAAACTGATGGATGAAGCTTTTCAATTATATAACTAGTAAAGAGCACTACGCTAGCTTAGTTTGTTAGGAGGCTTCAGACTGTAAGCAACACTGAGCCAGAAAAGATAGCGATCTAGCAAATAGTATGTGTCTTCCATGGCAAGGATACAAGTAAAGAGGTTCAGCTCCTTAACCGATAGAACTACTGGCAACATTTCTTCATCAGCCCATACACACAAGCACTTATACCAACACCATTTTTAAAAAGCACCTAGATAGCATGTGCTTACATTTAAGATATTGGTTTATTTTTACCTTATAATTTGTTGTTAGCATGCACAAATTGCAAGAGCAATGGGATGTAAGTTACCTTAACTAGTTATTTCCATTTTGTTTTTTTTCATACACAGGGATTTTTGAAGTTTTTTTTTTCCTGCAGTTTGTATAAAAGTTATATTAATGACAGGAGCAACCTAATCTATAAGTTACTAAATTGTGTTGAAATATTTATAGATCTACAAATATGCAGTTTGTTCCACAAATGGGTCATAAAATAGTAGCATGTAAGGTCCTAGGTACAGAGATTGTCTTACTGCAATTGTTCAGTACCTGGCACAGTGGAACCCATTCTTGGCCCTTAGGTGTTACCATAATAAAAGTATTTTAATAGTAATTCTATCCCTGAGACTCTGAAAATTGCCAGATTTCAAAGACTCAATGAAGAGTTCCCCACCATGACCACCACTCGTTTTCCCCGTCCCAAAAACATACAAAAAACCTCTGGCCTCAAGTCTGGTTCAGCAGAATGAAAATAAAAAAGACCAGTTTGTATATTAGCTTACATATGGTTTAAAATGGAAATATTTCTATTTTCTTGTATACACATTAAAACGTTTGGGAGTGCACTCTAATTGCTCTGACATAGGTTTATTTGACATTCTCACTGAACTAAGGAGAGAAGATGATGTCCAAAACCAATAAAGTAATTGGGGAGAAGGAAGCATGGCAGAATATCTGATCAGATATGGTATATCTTTCAGGGGATAGTTCTGTAGTTGAAAAGGCAACCCGTCTATTTGCCTTTCAAATATTAAATGTCCAATTGATATTTTAAATCTTTAGGGCCTAAACATGTGGAAATTCTTTCAAAGTTATTTGGGTTAAATTAGTGTAACAAAAAAAACCCAACAACTGGAATGCAAAAAAACCTCAATTTTTTTTTAAACTTCACAGGAGTATATAAAACAAAAGATCCAACAAACAAACAAACCAACCTCCTACTATGGAAATTTCATGCCATAGCACAAAGCCTGATATAACGCAAGTATGTGTTTTGCATCACACCTGAGTGCATTACATTAGAGTTTTTGTGTTGGCTTGCAACAGCAACAAAAATCATTTCCACTACATTTAAAGTCAGAGCACATTTCTATTAAAAAAAACCTGGCAGTTCACTTACACCTAAAGCCTCTATTTATAACAATGAGTTGCCAGAGTTCAGGCTTGATCTGTGCAAATAACTGATTTTTCAGTTAGCTGGCAATTCCAAAACAAAAAATCAGAAAAAAAAATTTAGATCAAACCATTACAAAAATGTTTTAAAATTTTTGGCAAATCAACAAGTAAAAAGTATTTCCTTTTGGGTCTAACAAAATGTTTCATGTTGACATTTTCAAAACAAAATGTTTTGATTACAACCACTTTAACGGATTGCTTAATTTTATTAAAAACAATCAAAAAGTTTTTTAAATGGCCAAAAATCAACTTTTGTTTTCCCAACTGAAACAATTCAGCAAAATACACATGAATTTGCTATTTCAGTGTTGTTCAATCTGCATTCTTCTCCAAAAAGAGTTTAGGCCGAAAAAAATTCACCCAGTTCTTGTCCACATATAGTCCAGCTCCAGTGCACCAACTCATTTAACAGGAATGGCCTTTAGTGTATACCTTGCAGAATGACTAAGGAAGGTAAGAAATATATAACTCACAAGAGAGGATAGTGACATTACCAATGAGACTTACAAACATTGTGATGTTGTCCAGTTTCCAAACTGCATCTCTCTCTTACCACTCAAAAAAGATCTTGGAGTCATTGTGAATAGTTCTCTGAAAACATCCACTCAATGTGCAGCGGCAGCCAAAAAAGCAAACACAATGTTGGGAATCATTAAGAAAGGGATAGATAATAAGACAGAAATATCATATTGCCTCTATATAAATCCATGGTACACCCACATCTTGAATACTGCGTGCAGATGTGGTTGCCCCATCTCAAAAAAGATATATTGGAATTGGAAAAGGTTCAGAAAAGGGCAACAAAAATGATTAGGGGTATGGAACGGATGCCATATGAGGAGAGATTAATAAGACTGGGACTTTTCCGCTTGGAAAAGAGACGACTAAGGGGGAATATGATAGAGGTCTATAAAATCATGACTAGTGTGTAGAAAGTAAATAAGGAAGTGTTATTCACTCCTTCTCATAACACAAGAACTAGGGGTCACCAAATGAAATTAATAGGCAGCAGGTTTAAAACAAACAAAAGGAAGTATTTTTTCACACAACGTACAGTCTCCCTGTGGAACTCCTTGCCAGAGGATGTTGGGAAGGCCAAGACTATAATAGGGTTCAAAAAAGAACTAGATAAGTTCATGGAAGATAAGTTCACCAATGGCTATTAGCCAGGATGGGCAGAGATGGTGTCCCTAGCCTCTGTTTGCCAGAAGCTGGGAATGGGCGACAGGGGATGGATCACTTGGTGGTTACCTGCTCTGTTCATTCCCTCTGGGGCACCTGGCATTGGCCACTGTCAAAATTCAGGATACTGGGCTAGATGGACCTTTGGTCTGACCCAGTATGGCCGTTCTTATGTTTTATGTTAATCTGACTTAGGTCCAGATACATAATGTTTATCATGCATCCATATCTATTGGGTTGAAAAAAATATCTGAAGTGGCTCTGATACTTTATTGTAAGATTAATATATAAACCAAAGACATAAGAGGTCAAATAAAATAACCTAGAATCTATCAAGCAGTCCACCTTTAACTCACAATTTACAACTAACCCCACAGGGAGCTATTTGAATACATGCCAAATCTACGCAATAAGTTAGCGTATTTCGTGCTGTACTAGGGCTACTTTCACATAATTCATTCCCTTTGTTTCAGATCAAAAGCACTGCAAAGGGTGCAGAGAATTTGATTACAGATTGCTTTTACTGATACATTCCAAAGGAGATTAAGGAGAAAGCAAGGTCATACCCTGCCTTTACTTAAAATTCATATCGCTCTCACACACACACACACACACACACACACACACACACACACACACACAC
>NW_020664374.1:11425290-11605404 GCF_002925995.2 Terrapene triunguis | reverse complement strand
CACACACACACACACACACACACACACACACACACACACACACACACGACCAATTATCAACTCTTGTTCTCTCATTTGAACAATATAACTCAAGTGACCTGTTTCAGCTCAGAGCTCCTAGTAGGGCTAGACCCATATTTTATCTGTTTGGATGTTGTCAGTCTAGAACAGGGGTCGGCAACCTTTCAGAAGTGGTGTGCCGAGTCTTCATTTATTCACTCTGATTTAAGGTTTCGCGTGCCAGTAATACATTTTAATGTTTTTAGAAGGTCTCTTTCTATAAGTCTATAATATATAACTAAACTATGGTTGTATGTAAAGTAAATAAGGTTTTTAAAATGTTTAAGAAGCTTCATTTAAAATTAAATTAAAATGTAGAGCCCCCGGGACCGGTGGCCAGGACCCGGGCAGTGTGAGTGCCACTGAAAATCAGCTCACGTGCCGCCTTTGGCACGCGTGCCATAGGTTGCCTACCCCTAGTCTAGAACCTTTACTGTACTGTTGAGTGCCTTGCAGATACCAAGAATTGAGATGCCTTCTGCCCATATTGTTATTTATTTCTATCACAGTACAGCCTAGGGGGATCAGGCTCCACTGTCCTAAGCACTGTACACAAAGTATTTGCAATGTGCACATATAATGGCAAACAACATGTGGAGAAGACAGACATATGGAAGGAATGACAAAAGAAACACTGTTGATTAACTGAATAAGCTGAAGTGCCAGCACAATGACTACCTAGACAATTTACATTTCCTGGTGCCTTCTCAGGCCTCAAGCACTTGTGCTTTTAAACACATTGATTTTTTTTTTAAATCATCCCTTCCTGCCTGTCCACACCTGTCACTGAGCTAGTAAAGCAAGGAAGTAAAGTAAAGTCATTAACATCCTGTCATCAGCAGGTCAGTGTATCAGGATGCCCCTGCACATCCCAGCCAGAAGTAGAGGTGGTCAGAGGTTTTCTTGTTTTTAGTAACAGGCGGGTGTTTATTATCTCATAAAACAGGTACCACAGAGACCAGTTCCTCAAAGTGCTCTGTGAAATAAGACACCAGTTTCTTCAATATAACAGTAAAGTCACCCAAAAATGTTCCTGCACTCCCTTACAGGAGCTCTGTACAGGCTTTACTCCCCAGGGACTTTCTCATTCCAACAGGCAGCACCCTCCTCTTTCAGGGCTGCCCTATCAGGCATTGTCTGGGAAGAGCCTACATTTAACAAAAAAACAAAAAAGGACACAGACTCCTCTTCTTGCCTAGTATGTCATACACTGCCAAGAAAATGCCAGCCAGAACCTTGTTCCGCCATTTTGTCAGAAAAATTGCTGACAGCCTTATATGATTTCCTCTTCTCTTTCCAGTGGCTCAAGCCTACTTTGCATGCAGCATTCCCAGCACCTGTTTCCTCATCTTTTCCAACACCAGAAACTAGATTACCCTGGTCTATTCAGACTAAGGAAAGGGGAACCCTTTACCGCCCTTCTCTCAGGTCTAGAGCTTCGGCATAACACGGAAGAACAAATCTAGCTTGTTATTAAGTATTGCCTTTTTTCCCCAGAGATCTTTTCCTTCTTGATAGCTTGCTTTGTCACACACCCATGACTCCAGCTGAAAAGTCTACACTGAAATTCTTGTTCTAGATTTACAGTGGCACACCTATGCTGGATCTGGCTTTTCACTTGAAATAGAGGTTCACTTGAAGTTTGCTTTTTGTAGGATATCCATTGCCTTAAAATCCATGTACTCTCCATCATTTAAAAACTCAGCAACTACCAAAATGTAGTTACTAGAGCTGATTGAAAATTTTCTTTTGAAAATATTTCAATAGAAAAAGGGCTTATTTTCAAAATGAAGGATTTTTGCAGAAAAAAAAATCTATTTTTCAATGAAAAAAATAAAAAAAAAATTATCCTCCTCTCTTTTCCTATTTTGCTGCTGGAAAAGGGGTGGGTGGAGAAAAAGCAGAGAAAAGGAAAACGAAAAAAAATGAAAATTTTGGTTTCTTGTTTTCCAAAACTAGGGTTACCATACGTCCGGTTTTTCCCAGACATGTCCGGCTTTTTGGTACTCAAACCCCCGTCCAGGGGGAATTTCCAAAAAGCCGAAAATGTCCAGGAAAAATACTCCCTGGCTTACCTTAGAGCAGGCGCCGGGGGCTGCTGTGCTCCCTGACTCCTGGGCTCTGTAAGAGCCGAGCTGCCCGAGCGCTACTGTCTTCGGGCTGCCTCCATGCTTCCAGACCCTGCGCCGCCAGCCGGGCACTTCCCCTCCCGGGCTCCGGGGGCACAGGGTCCAGAGGCATGGGGGCTGCCCGAAGCCAGTAGCGCTCAGGCAGCTCGGCGCTTACAGAGCCCAGGAGTTCAGGGAGCACAGCAGCCGCCGGAGCCCGGGAGGGGAAGTGCCCGGCCGGGGGAGCAGGCTCCGGAGGCATGGGGGCTGCCCGAAGCCCGAGCGCTACCGGCTTCACTGTTTGCTGGGCAGCCTCCAGACCCTACGCCCCCGGCTGGGCGCTTCTCCTCCCAGGCTTCAGGTGTGCTGGGGAAGCGCCGGCTGGGGGCGCAGGGTCTGGGGGCTGCCCGGCAAACCGTGAAGCCAGTAGCGCTTGGGCAGCCCTTTTCGCGTGGCTGGGAGGGAGGAGGGGGAATGCGGGCGCTCAGGGGAGGGGGCGGAGTTAGGGCGGGGCCGGGGTGTGAAAGGGGCGGGGCCAGGGCCCCGTGGAGTGTCCTTTTTTATTTTTTAAATATGGTAACCCTACCAAAACCAAAAAGCTTTTGATATTCAGTTTCAGGGGTAAAGTTTCCTGTGTAAAACAAACAATCAGCATTTTTTCAGTGACTTCTAACAATTACACAGTGTAGCATTCAAATGAATTCTTTCACAGAGGAAAAAAAAGTCATTAGCAGGAAATTGGGTAACTGTTTATAAAGTGTATCTATATTTCTCTGGACAGACTCTCTCAATTCCAGTCATAGAGAAACCCTTTGTGGTATGTGGATAAAATGTATTACTCTAATAAGCACATCACTGATCCTAGAAGAGTTGAGGGGGAGGCGCAACAGGGGGAAGGACTGCTTGTTTTTGAGAGTCAAGCCCCAAGTTTCTTGCGGTCCTATATAAACATTCTTTGGCTTACTTGGACAGAGTATGCTGCTTTAGAAATCTCTATTTCAAATCAACATTAGAAATGTGGCTGTTCTTAGGAAGATGTCAGGGTGAGTGTAACTATTTCCACTACGTTTATACTTTTCTGATTATTATATTGTGTGTATGTGTATTTGTGTTTTACACACACACACACACACACACACACACACACAAATCTGTGCTAAAAGAACATTAAGATTGCAAATCAGATTGCCTTTGCAACCTTACCTTGCCCCCCTGTGCATTTGCACAAACTCCCCAGTTTCCCTCTCCCCCACCCCAGACTCCTATTCCCCTACAATCTACTCTCCCTCCACCCCACCCTGCAGGTCCAGATCTTGTCCCCTCTGCATTCTCATCAAGCGGCTTCCTCCTCCAAGTTGTTTGGGCCTAGCAGAGGGGGCACTGAGAGCCCAGGAAAAACAATCTCCATGCTCGCAGATTAAGCACTTGGACCCGGTGCAGCCCACAGCAGCCCAGCATTGCAGTTGCAAGGAAAGTCCAGCTCAACTCTGGGCTGGAGCATGACCAGTGCCAAAAGACTTCTTCGAAACCTAAGAAGTCTTTACTGAGCATGTGGAAACTGCTGTTTTTCAAAGGCTAGAGCCCCAGGTTTTTCACAAATGCAAAATGACACAAAATTAAACAAAAAACAATGTTTTAAATGAAAAAAAAAAATCCCTGGCACACAGAGTCATAGCACCTCTCATGATGTCATGACGACAGAGGGGTGACCAGGCCAAACCTGAATGGTGCTCCAACCCTGTGCGCCAGGTCACAATGTGCGGAGTGGGAGCTGGGCCCAGCCCTGCGGGACAGGAGCTGCCAATGAAGGATTAGTGCAGTGCTTGTTCTGCAGCGCATCTCCCACGGGGCCTGCCATCCTCACCAGACTGGGACAGGCTCATCCTCCAGACCTCCACCTGGACTCCCCAGGTCTATATCAGGCGGGATAAATGAAATAAAATGAAGTTCTCCAAAAATAACATGAAAAACACTAAAAATATAAAAAGAATTTCATGGGGCTTGGCCAGATTTGCGTGGATTTTCATTGGGAAGGCAAAAAGGCCCTGACAGATTTCAAGAGCCGGCTCTAAAGCATGGAACACTAGAGGTGTTCAAAGTAAAGGTTATCAGAAAAGGTGTCAGACATTGGCAAAACTTATTGTTCCCCTAGCCTCGTTCTTGGAAACGGCTGAACCGTTTTAGCTGAGATTCAGGCAGACACCCAATATGGAAAGTTTCAGCCTGAACGGTTGAAGTATGGCAAAGTTATCAGCAACTGGGATCAGGTTTTATAAGGGGATGCATCAGACAGCCTCTACAGGCAGTGCTACTATATAATACACATACATACATAATGTCATTAGCAAAGTACTAATACTGATTACCCCCTGAAATGCATAAAAGGGATGTTTTCAAGGTTTTTTCCATTCTCACTAGGAAAAAGCATTAGAAGTACACCTTGAGGCATCTGTTCTATACAGAGAAAGCCTAGTTTCACTCATCAGTGTCTTATCTGAGTGCATTTGTCAAAGCAGGAAATTTAAGCACTTGGGAGACTGCAGCTCCAATTGCAAGTTAAGCACCACGGGAAAGCTACACAATTCACCAAACAAGTGAAATGAAATCCAGAAACAGGCAGCAGGAAGCACTATCCTCTATTGAAAATGTGCACATTTTTAGAAAAGTTAATTTCCTGGGACAGACAGACCACACAGACTCAGCTGGTGAAAAGCAGAGTGGTGTACTGGATGCTTCATAACTAGACCATGCAAAGCATTCAGAGACAGTGAATTCTCAGAGTAGATGAATAGTAGTGTCACAGAGCCACTTCTACTAAGTCACCTCTAAAAAGAAGAGGAAGGGTGTGGGTGGGTGTCTGGGTGGGTGTACACTCCAGAAACAGCACACAGCTAAACATAGCAGGCCAGATCATCAGCTGATGTAATTCAACATAGCTACACCGAAACCAATGACCTATGACAATTTACATCAGCTATGGTCTAGCCCATCCTTTTCAAAACCTATGGGTACCCACAATATCAACTCATTTAACCATGAAACAATTTCTATATGGACATTGGTGGTATACAAAGGAAATACACTCCATGAACACTGGGAATGTCCAGGTTTCAGAGCATGTCCCAGTGTCAGTTACAACACACTCACTCAGACACCCACCACAATGCCCCAATGTTTTACTCCAGTTTTTGTAAGCCCCAGCAGGAAAGGGCACATAAAATTGCCCCTGGCCAGCTGTGCTGGTGAAGCTGACAGTGTGGCAGGCAGTGGTGCAAGTACGGTGGTACAGTCCGGTACACTGTACCAGTAAGATATTTATAGATGGTACGGCGTACTGGAAAGACCGAGGAGGAGCCCGCCCCCAGCCCTTCCGTGCAGCTGCATCTCCTGAGTCCTCCTGCCTGGGATCTGTACAGCAGAAGTCTCCAGCGCAGCTGAAGGAGGATAAAGGCCCCTCTCCCCAAGGTAACGTGGGATGGATGTGGATCATGGGGAGAGGACGGGGAGAGCACAGGGGCCCAGGCTGGGGGCAAGGAGGAGTCACGTGGTGAGGTCACGTGCCCCCCCCCCTTTATGTCCCTCCCACGAGTGCAGCATACCAGCAAGAAATTATTTCACATAGGATACCACATACTCGAGCTCACTATACCTCCCCAGGGAGCTTCCTCCAGGCTCATATTCTCCAACCAATCATCTCCTGTATGCAGGATCAAGTACCACACTGTGGCAGGGTAGGAGGCAGCAGGAGAGGGCAGCTTTCTCCTTCTCTATCAGGCATAACCCCCTGTGCACACCTCTTTGACCCCCACCAAAACTGTGTGCCCACCTGCCACTTTGAAAGTCTGATGGCCTTCGCTGGGAGTTACACAGATGTAACACCTATCCACTGGCAGTAGGTTAGTGTGGGATAGCACTGTGCCCAGGGTGCATCCTAGGGGCCCATAGTGACATTTTGTGTGCCCATTTAGGAGACGAGGCATAGGCAATCAATGCTAAAGAGATAATGATCTAGAACAGATACGTGGATGAAAAGTCCAGGGATTCTGGAAACCATAGGACAACCTGGTTTCCAGAATCAAGCCCACCTACTCGGGGTAGGGGAAAGTGTGTCCATTTTAATGTCTGAAGGACCCACCATCCACAAAAATAGAAAATGAACGAAAATAAATGAGTAAAATACTGAATAAATGCTCTCATGAAATGCTGGAAGCATGGTTTTCAGAGTAATATATACACAATACAATAACAATGTACTCAACTGCATAGGTGCATATGCCCCAAAACCACTGAACTATTCAAAGGAAATAATCTGATACAAAGAGCACATGCCAGAGAAAGACAAAAATCACAGCTTCCTACCCTCAAATTACAACAAACTAAGAAGGAAATAAACAAACAAAAGCCTTGAACTTTGCCATGGAGAATGTGCAGGTAAATTAAATATGGAAAAATATTCCAGAGAGTCCCAGGCTCTGGACAGACACAAACCTCCCAGCCTTTTAGGATTATACCTAGGGATGGACAATCAGCACTTCCAATCCCATCATTCCCAATTGCCACAGCTGTTGGTTCAAGTAAACTAGAGCTATATGATTTAGGCTTTAGCAGGGCCACCCGGGGGGGGGGGGGGGAGGAGGAAAGAGGGGGGCAAATGGGGCAATTTGCCCCAGGCCCCACAGGGGCCCCCACGAGAATGTCGGAGGCTCACTCCCACCCCTGCCTCCGCCTTCGCCTTCCCCCAACTGGAGTATTGTGTCCAGTTCTGGGCACCGCATTTCAAGAAAGATGTGGAGAAATTGGAAAGGGTCCAGAGAAGAGCAACAAGAATGACTAAAGGCCTTGAGAACATGACCTATGAAGGAAGGCTGAAAGAATTGGGTTTGTTTAGTTTGGAAAAGAGAAGACTGAGAGGGGACATGATAGCAGTTTTCAGGTATCTAAAAGGGTGTCATAAGGAGGAGGGAGAAAGCTTGTTCACCTTAGCCTCTGAGGATAGAACAAGAAGCAATGGGCTTAAACTGCAGCAAGGGAGGTCTAGGTTGGACATTAGGAAAAAGTTCCTAACTGTCAGGGTGGTTAAACACTGGAATAAATTGCCTAGGGAGGTTGTGGAATCTCCATCTCTGGAGATATTTAAGAGTAGGTTAGATAAATGTCTATCAGGGATGGTCTAGACAGTATTTGGTCCTGCCATGAGGGCAGGGGACTGGACTCGATGACCTCTCGAGGTCCCTTCCAGTCCTAGAATCTATGAATCCCCCGGTGCCTCAGCACGCCACGTCTAGGAGCGGCTCTGGACAGCGCTGCGGCGGCGTGGCCTGAGCTCCTCCCGCTCAGAGCCGCGTGGTAAGGGGGCGGGGCTCCGAGCTCCGGGCCGAGCGGCGGGAGCTCAGGTCCCGTGGATCCACACCGCTGCAGCACTGTCCAGGGCCGCTCCTGGACGCGGCGCACTGAGGCTCCGGGAGAGCGGGGAGGCGGGAGTAAGCAGCATGGTAAGCCCCTCTGAGCCGAACACTCCCCCGACCCCATCCCCCCACAGCCCTGACCCCTAGCTCCGAGCCCAGCCCCTGGGAGCCGGGCATCCCCCGACCCAGAGCCTAGCTCCCCACCCAGCCCTGGGCAACAGCAGCGCCACCCCCAGGCAGCGACAGCCCATTGGTACCAACCATCACCCAGCGACAGCCCATTATGTAATTGCAAATGTATACATACCATTAGAGCATTTAATTTTTTTAAATAATGTATTTCGTGTATTTTCAAATTATTAAAAATTAATTTTTGAATGTATTTCACTGGTTATTTTTTACATTTCCAAATACATGTTACTATAGTATTGCAACTTTTTTTTAATGGAAGGGGCCCCCGAAATTGCTTTGCCCCAGGGCCCCCTGAATCCTCTAGGCGGCCCTGGGCTTTAGCTAGTAGGAGGAAGACCTTGTTTGGTTATCTCAGTCAGTTCCCAATGGACAAGTGTCTATATCACAAAAAACTCCATCACAAGTGACACTAATTGCAATCCTCGTTAGCAGTCTGAACGCAGAAGACAAGAATCCAACAGGCACAGAAGCTGAGCTATTGTTCTCTCTCACCCCTAGAAGGGGGACCCTGCAGGTCACGGCTGAGGCACACAGGCAGGGTAGCATGGGGAAGCTTGCAACGCTTCTCTACATGCCACTCCTGTTCAGAGAGAGGACCAGTAACCAGTGCTAAATTCACAAAAAATGAAGGGGACAAGAAAGTGAGACTTCAAAGCTCACCTGCTGAACAAAGCTCATTTACTGCAGCCTGCGTAACACGGGCACCATAAATTCTTCTGGGTGAAGGCTCTTCAGACGGAGAAAAAATACGAGTCATTTGACAAGTGAAATATCAAATCTTAATCTGAGTGTGCATCTCAGCTGTTAAAAAATGGGAAGGGAGGGATCTGGACACCGTACTGAACAAATCAGTTAGAGAGGTCTGAGTAAACCGATTGTTCATAATGGTTGCTTTACAGTCCCATACATACAATAGGTGGCAGCTATACATACAATAGGTGTCCAAGAACAACTTACTAAAAATAAATTAAAAAAGAAAGGAATCTAGAAAGATTTTTAAAAAGCATCTAAACTAAAAGATCTATTGCAATTTAGGACTATGATAAATAAGGACAGATATTCATTTATGCTTAAATATCAGCCTCTATTTTCTCAACAGTTCAGGAGGATTTGAATACCTACCTCCCATTGACAGAAATGGATGCTACTGGGGTAAATCCTGCATGTGTGAACAGAAAGGAACAAAACACACACACGCTTCTAAACTACTAAAAGAACTAACTCAGGAGCAGTTTGGTGTGGTTTTTTAAAAGCATGTCACAATGTGTTGTACATTCTTACCATTGTGTCCTTGTCAGAGTCACAAGGTGACCCCTAGTACTAGAAAAATAGGTGAACAGGGTGGCTTGGACCAGCCCTAGTCAAAGTAACACCTTAACATGCACTAGATACAGAGGTGTAATCCTTGATTTAGGATTGAAAAAGAAACTTTAAAAAAGTGAGGTGACAAAGGCAGTCAAAGTCATGACAATTAGCACCTGAGCAGGGCTGTAAAAGAATATGCTGAAGACAAAAATAATCCGCAAACATGTTTTGAATTTACTATTTAGGAATTTGTAGAGATATTTGCCAGCATCTTTCATTTGTGCAGGGGAGTCAGCACAAGCCTCATGGTGCAAGATGAAGCAATACATGAGAGAATTAGAGAACAGACCCATGCCACTCTGACTGCATTACCCATCAAAAACCTGTTCCTATATTTGCTCTTTTTTGTACTAAGAGGACTCTAGCTAGTAGCAAAGAAAGCATTTTTCCTCACTTATAGCTGAAATCTTATTTGATACAAAATCTCTGAATAGGGCAATCACATTCTTCCAAAACAGAAGCCTACCTGATCCCTAGATAAATAAACTGACTGGAATTAAAACTCCTTGCTACCTAAAAAAACAAACAAACAACCAACCACAACAAAACAAAACTGCAGTTAAAAAAAATCTAATATCTAGAACAGAAGAATATTAAATTCAACTTCCAGGAGCCAAGTCAGCAACTCTAAAAGAACATTTAAAAGGAAACACTCAAATGTATCAGCAAACTACACTGACCATATCAAAAGGGAACCAAACAAAATAAATTAGGTGAATATATTGCAGCTTCCCAAACAATAACCAAACTCCAGTTCTTTATAAATGTCAAGACGGCTGAATTGCAGTTGAACTGTTAAAAACGGCTGCATGCATTTAATTAAGTCAAAATCTAAGCCAGATGGCACATACTGCTTTTCCAATAGACTGAACGCAATCACAAGAGGCACTGCTTAAACATTCCTTGATGATTCCTGGCACCACTGGATGCAAAATTCCAGATCTCTTTCCATCCTATCCCCCTCCCTTTTTCCATCACCAAAGACATTTAAAAAGGAAGAGAGAAAAATGTATCCCAGAGCCCTTGCGATAAATTGACTCGGCCTGTGGAATGTAAGGTGAACATTCCTGTGCAAATTCAGAGAGATTTGATTTACTTTCTGTGGAAATATCCAGCTGCAAGACCAACCCCAACTGTTGGTCTTTGCCTCAGACCCCCTCAGGTCCATCATTTGCCTTCTGTAGAGAAAAAAAAAATAGATGAGGATTCCTAGATACTACAGCAGTAAAAAATAGCCATAAATGCAAGTGTCTCTGTTATGTTTTGCAAAGACCTCAAAGCATTTGGAAACACATGTTAAGAGAACAAGTGACTGAATCACCACTAGTAGACAGAATAATGTCTTAGCAGTGATTCAATCACTTTTTCTTCACATTTATTTATATATTGATCCCCAAAACTAGAACGTCTTCTTCCAAGGCATAACCACTCAACTCCACCCCCGCATCAGCAAGATCCAAAATATGGTCAGTTGCAATCAACAGTACTGATCCTAGTTAATCAAACATTTGCCAGTCAGGCCTGATCTAGGTAATAGTAGGTTGCTTCTGATAGATTATTATATCTGAACGGATCAACTTAATTAAACAGAAGAGGTACATCAGCTTCATACTTCTCAGCTGGTATGCGGAATCAAGGGAAAACAAAAGCCAGGGATTATGCTTTAGAAGCCCCCAAAAACCTGGGAGCTATAAATTAGCATGTGGAAAGCATGTTATGGATACAACATACCAATTTTGTTTTGCTTACCTCTCTTTGTAAAGCACTTTGAGATTTACGGATGAAAAGTGCTACATAAGGGCTATATACTATTATTATTAGACAATTATATATACAAAATGATCTATAAATACAGATATATAAAATCATTGTGAAAGATTGAAATTTTTATATGTTATACATAAAAAATTCAAACAATTGCCATGTTTCATCCTGTGGAACTTTTAAGAAGTTTAGCACCAAGATACAGGTCATGGACCACTAAAGATCTCTGGAACCCTTGCAAGTATGACATGTTGAGCTGACTACTCACGTGGTGCTGGCTCGCTCCAGTTTCAATTTCTATACTTGCCCAGCATGCCTCACTGCAAAAAGCAGCCAATGGAGGAGCCTGCTAGGTGTCTCCACTGGCAGGAGAAAAGGGAAATGAAAGGAGGCAACTGAGCAATACGTTCAAGGGAAGAAAGGACCAAATGATTTGCCAGCATGTCCAGGAAGCAGAGGAGGAGGAAACTAAGCATATGTCTACACTGCAACTGGGTGACATGATTATAGCACGTGACATATCCGAGCTAGCTAGATCGAAGGTAGTTCGAACAACCGCAGTGAAGCCGGCTGCTCTGGTATGTACCCAGAGTCCTGAACAGGTAAGGCTAGCCTGTGCAGCTGACTGCAGTTGTTACTGGAGCTAGCATTAATCTAGCTAAGTCAAAGCTAGCTCGGGTAGGTCTACACGTGCTGCAATTACACTTGCCGACTCCTGTGTAGGCTACCCTAAGAGACAGAGAAGCATGTGCAAGGGAGCAGCAAAGAAAGAGGAATAGAACATAGGTGCCTCCTCCCATATGAAAATAAGAGCAATAAAAGTGCAGTTAAAACTTCCCCCAGCCCCTGGACCAAACAAACATATGCTTGAATCCACTGCT
Source organism: Terrapene triunguis (assembly GCF_002925995.2). Lineage (NCBI taxonomy): Eukaryota > Metazoa > Chordata > Testudines > Emydidae > Terrapene > Terrapene triunguis. The sequence continues at coordinate 11,593,629 of NW_020664374.1, read as the reverse complement.
TGTTTTCAAGTATGTCCTCCATCTCTGTCGCCATTCACACTACCTTCCCACTTGATGAAATGGGAAGTGGTTCTGGACACTCAGCCCCAGCTCCACCCTCAAACCCCTTCACTGAACAGAAATAGCAACTCAGGTCCACCTTCTCTTCCTGAAAAGCAAAGTGCCACTGCCTGGACAAATTTGCTCCCTGTCTTCCACATGCCCCTCGTAAGAAAGAACAAGCAAAACTTGGGCTGTGCCATTCCACGCTTCCCTCTTCCCTTCAAGGAAGGAGTCGGCAGCTCCCCACTCTACCACTCAGCCCACTCACCTGGCCAGAATTTCTATTTGCCCTGGACAATCTGGTTTATCCAAACCCTGTGAATATTTATGTCACAGCTGTGGTTCTTGGAGTGGAGACAGCAGCTGCAGCCATGCCTCCACCAAAGGTGACTACGGAACATTTCAAACTGGTTGAGGAAAATGAAGTTTTCTGAGAACTGGGCAGAAAGCCGGACAAAGAGAGCTTCTCTCCTTCTACCCTCATGTATTTCTGCTGAAAATTACAACTCTGCTGAACACAATGACCTTTGACAGGACTAAAAAAAGAAGGAAAAAAGTCTGGGCTACCCAGGAGTGTCAGGGCAAAGTTAGACAAGTTTCTGAGGCACTGACTTTTTTCGAAGTGGCTGAAGTTACTAAGATTATCAACGCTCACGTAAAAGATTTTCTTCACTCACCTATAAGATGCCAAGTTAAACTGTGCTGCAAGTTTCTACCATCAGTAGGACTAACGCTGTCTGCATATACTAAATTCAGTACAAGCATTTTATTCCCTCACATTAGTGAGAATGGGGAGAGGTCCAATTATTATTTTCAAGTGTACAGTAAGAGCTATATGATGTTCACAACCTCAGAAGAAATGTAAGGCACCGCGTTTTTAACTCTGCCTGTGTTGTGTTTCAGTATTGTAATCAGGAGTACTTCAGTGAAAACATTGTGAAGAGGCAGTGTGTTGGAGCAGATAGGGTACTGGACTGGGAGTCAGGAGACCGATTCTTTTTCCATCTTACCATCGACATTGTGCAACACAAAATTGGAACATTGCATGCAGACTTTTTTTACTTTTATTGTTGGAAAAGGGGACTAAGTGCAGTGATTTGATAAGGGATGCGGGAAATTAGTTACCAACATAAAGGACGTCCCTTAAAAGTAAATGAGAGCTCTGGGATTCATCCTCGAGAAACTGGGGAAGCCAGAGGTAGAGATAGCTATGTCCATGGGGAGGATTGGCTGGCTGAGTTCTGGTCAAGTTCCATCTGAGCATCTGATTATTTGGAGCCTAGGGATCCGAAGTCTAGTTCTCTGCCTGAATGATTTACAAGACAAAAAACACACAGTTCAAATCACTTCTCCACTCTCTACTACTCTTCTATCAGCAGTCATGTCCTCACAGTTTGCTCTTACATTCTTGGATATCAACATGCCCTAGAAAGGCACAGTTTGTGCATAACCAACCAACCAAATCCAAAGTGCTTATAAGGCTTCAAAACATTAACATCAGCTTCATTATGGATAGACTCAAAGAAGAGGGCTCAGCTGGCCTTCTCTGTATCATCTTGCCACAGCTATCATATCTTCTCTCTCAACTGAATAATTTCCATCTTGTCAATATCTCCTTGTATAGAGTCACACAACACTCTCCATCTGCTTCTATACACTTAAATTGTCATGCTCTGTGCCTTTATTTCTGCCTTCTTCTGTCTTCCTCCTCTCCACTCAGATACACGAACAGAACACATTTTTTAAGGTGAGAATGTGTTATCGACTTTGTGGAATGGCATAATGTTTTAAATATTGTTCTTAATCACCTTCTAAGTTATTAAATCATTTTGACAGGTTTCAGAGTGGTTGCCGTGTTAGTCTGTATCAGCAAAGACAACGAGGAGTCCTTGTGGCACCTTAGAGACTAACAAATGTATTTGGGCATAAGCTTTCATGGGCTAGTACCCACTTGGGTTCTAGCCCACGAAGTGGGTTTTTTACCCACAAAAGCTTATGCCCAAATAAATGTGTTAGTCTCTAAGGTGCCACAAGGACTCCTCGTTGTTTTTAAATCATTTTGATTGCTGCTCTGCTCTGAATACACGATACTTTACACTACTGCTGTAAATGTATAGGATTTCTATGGAATACATTGCAGCCACCAATTCATTTAAGAGTACTAAAAACTGATTTCCATCTCTAAAGAACCAAGAAAAACTCATCAGCTAAAAAGTGTGCATATGTTTAACAATCTCAGCAGAACGATCTGCCTATCCTGGTTAGTTTAAGCTCCATTAATCTTAATGCAATCCCACAAAACAAAACAGTTTCCTTTAACAGCCAGATTCTTGACCTTGAGCTGTTCCGGTGTCAGAGTGGGGGGCTGGGGTGGGAAAGATGTTGGCCAATCACAACCAAGAACTGCAGAATAAAAACATACAAAATAGCCAACAGAAAAAAATCCTCTCCCTGAACCACTACCATTTCCCCCTGCTACCATGGAAACTGGGACAGTTCACACTCATTATGTTTCACCCTCTCAAAACATTTAGTAGCTCACTTGCACAGAAAGTTAAAATAAAAAAAAGTCAGTAGCAGTGGAGACTATCAAGACTATGCCAAGACTATATAAAGGTTAATTGCCTCTAGCTCAGCAGTGATCCAGGACACCTACACATTAGAATATTAATAAAAATAAACACCGAACAAACAGATAAGAAGTGTAATCTACTAAATCTGAACAAATAAAGTTAAGATACAGATGCTTTTTTTTGCCAAGACTATAGGTCTCACATTAAAAAATTGTTAATTTTTTTGCTCTATCACAGTTCCTGTGAAAACTTGAATCTAAATCCTTTTTCCTTACTAAATGCTTCCACCCCACAAGTACATTTGGTTACAGTAGGATGTATTATAGCCATGAAATTTAAAAATGTTTAGTAATTTACAAAATTTATAGGACTTTGCGCACAGAGATATGAGAAAGAAGTCAAATTTCAAGGGACATTGACAGATTTTCTTTTTACAGTATTCTTACTTGCATTTGTTATTATTTAAAAGACCAACAATGTACTCAGCAGAATGCAAGATACAAAACAAAGGCAGTGCCTGTCCCCAGGAGCTCACTATCTACTGTATCAAATCGATTTCTAAAAAATCGCCTTCTATAAAATCGACCTGATTTCGTAGTGTAGACATACCCTAAATGACAGCCCCAGATGGGACACGCACTAGCAAGGACAAGCAAAAGAGCGAGCTGGAGAACTGTTTGAAGGTAACCTGGATCACAACTAGATATATATGCCAGTACCTTACATTGTACTAAAACAAACATTTCTGGTGCCATTTACATAACATGTAACCTGAATTTTAACTTTTTGTTGCTTGTTACTTAATGTTTGCACTGTTCTAAGACTGGATGAAAATGGAGTGACAAATTTCACTACATGTCTAGTTCTCATGCACTAACACAATGCTGTAATAGCTAGTTTGCAAACTGCGAGGGAAAATGAAGTTTTCATTCAAAATGTCATCAATATACCACTAGTAATATTAAACATTTAAACAAAGCTAAGTTTTGCCCCTAAACTATTGGAGAGTTTTCCTTTAAGTTCTGAGCCTACAGACACCAAAGGTGTTTCTTCCTCTAACATTAAACCAGACCAAGGAAAACAACTTATTTTGTTTACTCAGTTTCTGGCAGACATTGAAAGTTCCTTGTTTGTTGATATGATGTTTCATTTCGTTCCTTTCTCCTTTATCCCACAGAGTTTCATTCAAATTTATGTTGTTAGAGTTTCTTTGAGACAAACACTGTCATTTGCACTATTTACATAAACCGAACTCATTTTCATCTACAGGCACAGAATACAAAAGATCATTAATACTACAAACTAAAGGTTAAATTCTCGTCACAGCCAGAAAAAAAAAAAAAAAAGACTGACTGTTCTACTCTTAGGCTGTGTCTACACTGCCACTTTCAGTGCTAAAATTTTAGTCATTCAGGGGTGTGAAAAAACACCCCCAAGCGACAAAAGTTTTAGCGCTGAAAAGCACCAGTATAGAAAGCATTTTATTGCCGGGAGCCGTGCTCCTGGAGATAAAGCTACCACCCCTCGTTCAGGGTGGTTATTTTTTTTTATCGCCGGGAGAGCTCTCCCCCGGCGATAAAGCGTGTCTACACTGCCAAGTCACAGCGCAGCCGTGACCGCGCTGTAACTTGGGAAGTGTAGACATACTCTTCCACACAGGGAATTAGAGCTGAATATCAGAGATTAAGGACTTGCCTACTCTTACAGTGCTGCAGTGAAGTGCTGTAAGCGAAGACATTGTCTACGCCAACGGGAGAGCTTCTCCCATTAGCAAAGGCATTCCACCTCCCCGAGAGGTGGTAGCTATGTCAACAGGAGAAGCCCTCCCATCAACATAGCGCTGTCTACACCAGGAGTTAGGTCAGCATAACTACGTCGCTCAGGTGTGTGGATTTTCCATACCCCTGAGCAACGTAAATGTACCAATGTAAACTGGTAGTGTAGACCAGCAGTTCTCAAATTGTGGGTCGGGACCCCAATTAAAATGGGGTTGCCAAGGCTGGCTTAGACTTGCTGGGGCCCAAGCCCCAGCCCAAGCCCCACCACCCGTGGCAGAAGCTGAAGCCTGAGGGCTTCAGCCCTGGTATTGGGGCTCAGGTTACAGGCCCTGTCAAGGCTGATTCCCCACTCTGGCACTTTGAGTGCAGAAGGTGGGGGCCCGCAAGGATTCTAAAAATTAATACTGGCCACTCCAGGCTTGTATTAAACTCCCAAGGTCACAGCTTTTCTCTGACCTTGGATGGGTAGATGCACCCCAGTGCAAAAACCCCTTTGAAAAGCCAGGAAGGCGCACTTGGGAATTCCTTCCTGTGGGGTACCCCACTCCGGGGAAGAGCTAAGAAAGAAAAACACAGGAAATCAGCTGTTGCCACCAGCTAATTAAACAAAATGTGCACAAACCTCTTAAGACACAAAAATCCAATCCTGTTCTTAAAAAAGGTAAATTTTATTAAAACCAAAAAGAAAGAAAATACATCTGAAAACTCAGACTATTGCTAGATTTTAAAAAGAACCATTTATAAGGATTGGGCATCAAAATAACTTTCTTGAGGTCCAGCTTAAAGGTTACAAGCAAAACAAAAGCATTTGGGGTTAGCACAGAGGGATCCACAAGTCATAAAGAAATAAAAAGAAATAAATCTAACTGTGTCTTCCTAGACATTTCCTGATCCACTTACATATTTGAGGTTTCAAATTAGTCGTTTCTAGCTGTGATTTGATGATTTTTCATACCTGACCCAAGCTTTTACAGCATAGCTACAGGCCTGTAGCTGCTTCTCCCCGAGAACAAGACAGACAGACAAAGAGGAAGTTTTTTTCCAATTTTAAAAAGTTCTAGCCTTCCCATTGGCTCTTTTGGTCAGGTGCCCACTCCCTTCCTTTTACCTATGCAGGGAGACTTTTTAACCCTTTACAGGTAAAGCAAGTAGAGAACAACTACTAAAAGGGATTTTATAGCTAACTGGCTGGCTGGGTGTCTATACCCCTCCCCCTTTCATTTATCACAGGCCCCCTGCCTGGGACTGAAGCCCTTGGGCTCTGGCTTTGGTCCACAACTCCTGGGGTGGTGTGGCTTGGGCTTAGGCTCCCCCACCCTGGGGATGGGGCTCGGGCGCGCTCGGACATCAGTCCCCCTTCCTGGGGACGTGTAGTAATTTTTGTTGCCAGAAGGGGGTCGCAGTGCAATAAAGTTTGAGAACCCCTGGTGTAGACCAAGCATGCAGATTTAGAAGGAGAATTTGCCTGATCTGGAAGGAGAATTTGCCCAATATATAGTTATTTGCTGAATAACCACATCAAGCTATTCAAGATTGCCAAAGACAATACTCAAATCCCATATAGAAGTGATCACCATTTTCATGCAAGTTATTTCTACTGAAATTAAAGCATGGAGAATGTATTATTCTGGAGAATTTGCCCATTAGTCAGTATTCACTGTATACCCCGCATAGCATGAACTAGCTTTACATGCCTAGCTTCACAACCAAAAAATACTTAAATGTTCAGACCTAAAAGAGTGACACTGTTGATAACCATAAGTCATAAGGCTGTGTTACTACCTACTCAATCTTTGTTAAGCTGAGACCTAGGATACTCAATGAACAGTAAGGATTTTTATTCATGCTCAAGAGCCTCCTGCCTCTTCCTCAACCTGAAAAGCAGAGCCCTTATAACATAGCAACATAACAAGCATAGCAAATGCAAGAGGTGACCTAGCCTTAAAGAAATGACCGATCACTTTTACCAAAGGACTTTGATCTGTGTTGATATTTTACACTTATTTTCCCAATGTGTACACATATTTAAAAAACAAAAACAACACAACACAAAAGATCACAGGAAACCTAGACATTTGCAAATACTATTATTTGGGGGAACCTTGCTGTGATCATGCAGGAATGTTGTTTCAGTTGGCTGCTATCATGTTCTCCTGTGTTTGGCTGCATCTGCTATGTATGAACAAACAATAGTTGTATATTTTAAAAGAGCTTTTTTGTTGTTTTTTTGTTGGGGAGTTTAGTGCTTATGTAAAATGGCAGACTGACAGCCCCGAAGACCAACGTCTCCAGTTATTTTCAGAACAGATGGGTAGCAGAAGTATATGATTTACCTTCCCCCACAACATATCTCAGTCCTGTTCAGAAAAGAGTACCTGGACGGGCCGGGGGGGGGAGGGGAAGATGCCCTGCATGCCCATTAATCCTTGACTTATCTGAGAAGACTGGCAACCACAATACCAATTATAGAAGGCAAAGACTTTACATCCCAGAATGGGTCCTCTTGTCCATTCAATCTACCCTTAAAAATATTTTCATATGTATTTACTGGTCACCATTTGCCAACAATTACCACACAGCAATGACAGACACTACAGTTATCTCCTATTTTAAATAAAGGGAAAACTGTAGTATCCCAAATATCATTGCATGGGAAGTATTGGCAAACATTGACTTTTACTGGTTACCACTGTATCAGGATTCAGCAGAGCCCATGTTACTAGCCAGTCAATGTCCAAAAATATATTTACTACCATGGCTTTTTTCTTTTTCTAATCCACTGATAAGCATTTCTAGTTAGGCACAAACCAGAGTCTTTGTGATTGTTTAGTGGAAAAGTAGTATACCTGATTTGAAACTTTACTTGACTTGTAACAGAATTGGCAGCATCCAACAGAAGCTTTGCAATCCAAAAGCACTAATTCTTGTTTTGTCTGGTTTTTTCTACATTTTATTTCAAGTTTTTGATGTTAACATTATATCACTATATTTATAGTAAACACTCAAATGGGAAAAGTCCCATCTGTAAGCAATTTCCATCTTAAACATGATGCAACTTGCTTTGCACAATACACTCACAAAAACAATATAACATCTTAAGGTCAATTAGGGCCATTTAGGCATAACATCAGCTGATCGAGCCCAGAGCTCAAAGAATTAGCTGGTCTGAGGTATTTTCCTAATAATCAGTCCACACTGTTTTGAGGATGGTGATATTTTTCTAGGTAAAATACACCCATGAGTTCATACACAATAAGAGGGGGGGAAATGACTACAATAAGGGTGTGGCTTAAAGTAACAAAGCAAGAAAGTTTCAAATGAAATTTCTGATCCTAGATCAAGAGCTCTCTGACTTAAATGAGAGTATGTCTACACCAGAAAGGTAAGTCAGCCTCTATTAGGTTGACTTACAGCCACCGCAGTAATGCATGTCCACACTAACCTCCTTGGGCTGGTGGTGCGCATCCTCACCCGGGGCTTCTCACCTCCCGGGGAGTAGGTGGGGAAGCCAGCCTGGGTTTCTTGTCCCCGAGGAGTGAGGTCCAGCTGTCCTGGCTTTTCTCTCAAACACCCACCCCACACGGAGTCAGGCAGCCTTATCCATTTCTCAGCTCAAGGAGCCGTGAAATTGACAAGGCTGTCCGACTCCTGGTGGGGAGCGAGTGGGGTCCAGCCACAGCTCCCAGCAGAGGACAGGGTCCAGCCACCCAGCTTTCCAGCGGAACGGGGGCAACTGGGTTCTAGCTGCCCAGCTTTCTTATCAAGACATCCAAGAGCCAATGTAAGTAACACAGTGTCTACACAGAAACTGTGTCACCCTAACTACAGTGACATACCCCTCTTGTGGAGGTGGAGTTATGTCGGTGTAGTAGGGCACTTAGGTCGGTGGGAGGAAGGCTGTGTGTACACTGATATAATTAAGATGACGTAAGTTGCCTTATTAGTCTGTATGAGCAGATCACGAAGCAGGATCAGGACTTTTGGCTACAACCCAATTCTCTATGTACTCTGATGTGTCTGAATTTTGCAAGGTTCTTGGAGTATAGTAATCTTGCATATGGAGTAAGGGGACTCAGTTCTGGACAAGCAACAAGGGAAAAGACAAGATTAAGCAAAGCCTCGCCATTTTCACATGTATTTGTCATAGCCTTCCCACCGTAAGAGAAGAAATAAAACATAAAACACAAGTTAAACAGATAAGAAGGACCAAACCAAAAACAAACGCTAACCCCACCCAGTGCTAAACCAGCTTCCTAAAACCTGTATAAACAGAAATTACTATGAAGTGCATGGTGGGTAATGCTTAGTCAATCTGAAGTATTTGTCCAGCAGTTAGAAATTACATTGGTAGGAATCTGGAAAAAAAACAAACAGTTGGTATTACACCTAAGCATAATGGCATGCAAGAACATGGTGATGCTTTTACATCAATATTTTTAATTTTACTCGTAAACAGCTTTAGGCACACACTCCCTCATTTAAATGTCAAAGCTTGAAGAAGAATCTCTAGACAGAGATTAAGAATCTAGTACTGTATTACAAGCAGGGCTTCAGAAATCCTTTCAAAGTTCAGCTTGAAGGTCACACTGTTCCAAAAGATGTGATTAAACCCTTCCCCCATCTAGAACTAGAGCTGGCTCCTAAATAAAGGAGTTGCTTTAATAGTTAAAACATCAGCCATTCTTAGTTACTGTTTTCCCTAATAATCTTACTTTATAAGTTACTACAGGAAATGTCTCATTTTGTAAGCTTGCATGGAAATTAAAGCAAAGTCTATCTGTTAGCGCTCAGTGAAGAAGACCCAACAGACTCAAAATCTTGCTCTTGTACTATAAATGACAAAGTAAATTTGCGTATTATGAAACAAGAAATACAATGGGTAGCAAATACAACTATGCTGGCATCAACGTAGTCAAGTGCATCAGTCCTATAGACAAATAAAATTTATTTCAGTGTACTGCAAGTCTCTAAAGAGAGACTTTACAGAAGATTATATGCGTACCTCTTTGCTTTACCTATAATTTGAACAATTTTTAAATTCAAAGTGTCACTTTAAGTAATAAATAATAGTAGCGGGAGAAAGAAATTAAGTGTTTGCAAAAGAGTATCTCCTTTTAACTCAGTTGAAAAGCTGTAAAGAGTCAATGAAGCAGACACGCACAGTAAGGGCTGGTCCAGGTGGCAGGAGATACGAAGCACATGGCTCTCAGACCCAAAGCAGTAGACTGCATGGAGGGATACAGAGGCAGAGAAAGTGCAGCTATAAGAGCTCTATGAATTAAGGGTATTTAAGAGAAGTAGTTTATGATAGCATTGCACATGAAGCACTAAGTATAGCAGTAGTTAAATGTTGAAGTAAAACAGAGGCTTCTGACACAAGCAAAAGCTGTTTATTACAAGTGTACTCCATGAATATTATTCACCATGAAAATGATGCACAATAAAAATATAGGTTTCAGAGTAGCAGCCGTGTTAGTCTGTATCCGCAAAAAGAACAGGAGTACTCTAAGGTGCCACAAGTACTCCTGTTCTTTTTAATAAAAATATATTTTTCCTTCCCCTTGAGGGTTTGAAAGTGCTCTGTTGCTGGCATCTTAGACTCTCCATTAAAATAACAGTAGTGGTGGAGCTTAGGTGAGTACTGTCTGAAAGCACGGCCTAAGTGGATAAAGACCGACATCACTGACAACTTCACTGATGAAGTCAGTATTATTTATGAGGGGATAAAATTCAGGCTAAGATTTTCAAAGCTGCACTGGGGAGTTTGGACAACCAATTCCCACTAACTGTAACAGATAGGCATCTCTGAAAGTCTCAATGTTTGGGTTGTGATTGGCTGCAATTCTTCCAATCATATCAGTGGTCTTATAAGTAAAACTATTCTCACATTTTTCTTTTATTATTTTTTCCACTATCATGATCTTGCCTACACTGGCTTCACAATTGTTCATTTAAACCAAAGGAAGAGGAATCACTTAGCTCTTCCTAGGGAATATACTGGGTTTGAATCTAGATTTCTCATAAGCTTTCCAGAGGAAGAGAACAACTCAGTTATCCCACCTAATGGTTATGACCAACTGTAAATTTTCATTGTGAACTGGAATAACCAGCAGTTCTCCAAAGTGGAAATGTTGGTTCCCACTAAATAGTGTTTCTCACTTTTTTTTTTTTAAATGTGACCGTGGGGAAGACAACAAACAATATACTGTTATGGTAACAATATGGTTGCATCTGAAGAAGTGGGTTTTTTACCCACAAAAGCTTATGTTCAAATAAATCTGTTAGTCTTTAAGGTGCCACTGGACTCCTCTTTGTTTTTGTGGATATAGACTAACACGGCTACCCTTCTGAATATGGTGAAATATCCCTATAAGGAATAATTGTAGAAACATTGCATGAATCTAGGAGATAACATCATTAATGCCTAGACATTATTTGAATTTTGACAAGACTGCTTTGAGTTTAGTGCTGTCAATGGGAGTGTCCAGATAAATACGATATAGCAGAACTTATGCTAGCCTACAGATTGAAAGCCTATTTATTGTAAGGCCCTGATCCTGCAATCAGATTGACCCATATTGACTCCAGGGGATGGATCACTTGAAGATTGCCTGTTCTGTTTATTCCCACTGAAGCACTTGGCATTGGCCACTGTTAGAAGACAGGATATTGGGCTAGATGGATCTTTGGTCTAACCCAGTGTGGCCATTCTTATGTTCTTATACAGTGACTATACGCAGGTCCAATTCATTAGAGGCCTGTTATTTGTACAGGCGATGCAATTCCAAATCAAACAGTAGTACAGAATGGTACCTGTACAGACATTGATAGCATCTTCTCACATCAGAATCTCTACGAACTAAGTTCAACTGATGAGCACCCCAATTTCTCCCCACCTCTGGTTACAGGGTGCCAGAGCAAAGATTCTTCTGAGTTGGGAACACAACAAAACATTTTTATCATCACCACATTAACGCTACATTATACCACATTACAAATGAGCCCCAAAGGCCCAACTGCACCAACTAGTGATCTCATTTCAGCTGATTCAAAAGAATTTTAATACTGTATTTGCACAGCCTTAGGAGCTATAAAAATTGCTCTAACCGTCCATCAATATTAAAAAGAAAAGAGAGAACCCTAAAGCCATTTTCTTCTTAGCAAAGATATTATGGACAAAAAAAATTACATTAATGTAATGTTATGTTTGAGATTTTAAGCACACAGAAGTCAGGCAACCAAATTAAATTTACCATAGCAGCCTTAATTGCAGTGTGGATTCTTCAAATTGGTCTTTGTTTAGCCTGGTGTTGAGTGAGATACTGTATAGTCTTCACTTGCTGCTATAAATCTACTTGCGGTACGCCTTTGTGTCACTATTTTCAGTGTTTCCTAAGTATAACTTTTTGTGAATATGATGTTAGGAAACAACTTTAAAAAAGGAGGGTGGGATTCTCTACAGTTTAAGAGACTAGAATTGTTCCTCCCCCACATTCATTCTTCCTTGTATCTCTTAAGAGGCTTTGATTTCAGTGTTAAAGTACTTCCACTCTCCCATGAGCATGAGCAGAAAAGATGGGATTCCTACAGACAGATCAGTAATAGTATCATAGTAACGATCCTGATTCTAGGGGAGATTTTTCAAAGGCACCCAAAGAAGAGTTATTTGGGCATAAGCTTTCATGGGTAAAAAAAACATCACTTCTTCAGATGCATCTGAAGAAGTGAGATTTTTTTTACCCACGAAAGCCTATGCCCAAATAAATCTGTTAGTCTTCAAGGTGCCACCGGACTCCTTGTTGTTTTTGTGGATACAGACTAACACGGCTACCCCCTGATATAAAGAAGAGTTAGGTGCCCAACTCCCATGAAAAGTCAAGTCAATCGGAGCTGGATGAATAACTCCACTTTGTGCCTCTGAAAATATTCCCGCTTTTAACTATCTTCAGATTCTAGAGAGTTAGCTACCCTATAGCCAGGAAGAAATGTCTTCCAGACATTAGAAAATGTATCATATACCATTAACAGACTTCTATAACTGTGCCAGATTCTATCAATGTGAAGAACACCTTGGAGTGGTAACAGGCTTATTATGCATCAGAATTAAGGGTACATCTATTCTGCAATCGGGAAGCATGAATGCAGCACGTGTAGACATATCTGAGCTAGCTTTGATGTAGCTTGATCAAAGCTGGCTCAAGTAACAATAGCAGTGAAGCTGAGGCAGCATGGACAGCAGCAACATGAGTACCTACCCTGGACAAACGGGGCTAGACTGTGCAGGCACCTCCACTGCCATATCTTTACTGCCATCATTACTTGAATTAGCTTTGACTTATATGTTTACAAATGCTACAGCTGCACCTCCTCATTGCAGTGTAGACACACCCTAAGAGCCATATCCTGTTCCCACAGCATAACTCCTACAGATTTCAGCAGGAGCAGGATGTGGCCTTAGATACTTAAGCATAATTAGAGACATGATGCCCAACTTTAACTTCAAGCATGGATGCTGATAAACTGGAGAGGGTTCAGAGAAGAGCCACAAGTACAAAGGATTAGACAACGTGCCTTATAGTGACAGACTCAATGAGCTCAATCTATTTAGCTCAACAGAGAGACAGTTAAAGGATGACTTGATTACAGGCTATAAGTATTTACATGTGGAACAAATATTTAATAATGGACCCTTCAATCTAGAGAAAGGTATAACATGATCCAGTGGATGGAAGTTGAAGCTAGACAAATTCAGACTGGAAATAAAGCTTAGATTTTTAAAAGTGAGAGGAATTAACCATTGGAACAATTTATCAAGGGTCGTGGTGGATTCTCCATCATTCACAATTTTTATATTAAGATTGGATGTTTTTCTAAAAGCTATGCTCTAGGAATTATTTTGGGAGAAGTTCTATGGCCTATGTTATACATAGGGCTCTACCAAATTCACAGCCATGAAAAACGCATCATGGACAGTGAAATCTGGTCTCCACCCGTGAAATCTGGTCTTTTGTGTGCTTTTACCCTATATTATACAGATTTCACAGGGGAGACCAGCGTTTCTCAAATTGGGGGTCCTGACCCAAAAGGGAACTGCGGGGGGGGGGTTGCAAGGTTATTTTAGGGGGGGGTCACAGTATTGCCACTCTTATTTCTACGCTGCCTTCAGAGCTGGGTGGCTGGAGAGCGGCGGCGATTGGCCAGGAACCCAGCTCTGAAGGCAGCACCCCACCAGCAGCAGCAAAGAAGTAAGGGTGGCAATACCATCCCATACCACCTTTACTTCTGCGCTGCTGCTGACAGCGGCTCTGCTTCAGATCTGGCTGCTGCTCTCCAGCTGCCCAACTCTGAAGGCAGACCACTGCCAGCAGCAGCACAGAAGCAAGGGTAGCAGTACCACAACACACACCCCCTTACAATAACCCTGCAACACCCCCATAACTCCTTTTTGGGTCAGGACTTCTACAATTGAAATTTCAGACTGAAATAGCTGAAATCATGGAATTTACCATTTAAAAAATGCTATGACCATGAAATTAATCAAAATGGAGCATGAATTTGGTAGGGCCCTAGTTATACAGGAGGTCAGAATAGATTATCACAGTATTCCCTTCTGGTCTTGGAATCTATGAAACCAGGGCCATCAATTCCTGCTTGTTGTAAGTAATAAGAAAACTGAGTTGAGTTTATCTAATTTAGATTTCTGTAATGAACACATTTCTGTTTTTCAAACCAAACTACATTTAAGCAGGCTTTTAAAGAAGGCTTTGTTTCACTACAGCAACAGACTCATGAAAAATGGAATGAGTGTGTTTAAAAAAATTTCTACTGCATCAGAGGGTGACTTATACAAGACTTTAGCTCTGAGATGTAAGGAAATCAATTAAAAGTTAAGAACCATTGGGAATATGAGAAAACAACTAGATGGCACTATTTGAGACATCTAGAGTTAACTAAAATTGTCTAGGATTTTGTCCGCTTTTATAATTATAAAGGCCAAAATGTAATCAGCTGCTGGAAAAAAAAAAGTCACAACCTCTCCCATTCCAACTCAAGTTATGCAAAGCATATCTCTCTGATGAAAATATTGTACAATTGAGATCTGTTTATGTAAAATATGAAATCAAGCAGCTTATGAGGATGGAAACATTTGAATTTCAAAGCTGTGTTTAACCAACAACAAAAGAGCCACATTCTTTCCTTGAAATATTTTCCCAAACAAGATGCAGTGGAAAAACATCTAACCAGTTACTCCTGCATTTCATCCCCAAGGTGACACAGATGAGAAATTTCTATATTGTTTTCTCTCTCCTAACCAGTTTAAACAAACAAACAAACAAAACAAAACAAAACAAAACCACCACCTCACAGCAGATTACATACTAGTAGTTACATTTCACATACAAAAACTGTAACTTGTCAAGGGTTTGCTAATGTTTACTCTGTAAGGCTGCACAGTTATTGAAGATTTTTCAGTTAGCATTCCATCAATAATCTACATGTAGGTGCTTCCCATCCCCACTTGTATAACAATTTCATTTAAGAATCCTAGCGTTCGCCATAATATTACACCTTAATTACCTACAATCCTAAAATAAATGCTTTCCAAAAAAGCAAACAAAAACAAGCACAAACAATCCCTAGAACTTTCTTCTTCACCTCTCCTTCCTTGTTCTGTCTTCTACCATTCCAGTCCTCTCCTTCCACATGATTTGAAGATTCCCCTCCTGTGTTGTGCCATCTTATTGTCTGTGTAATTCAGAAGATGACCCCACAAGGGAGGGACATGGTCTTATTTTTCTGTCTGCAAGGTGCCATGAATATCTATGGAACTATACAAATAATATTCTTCTTTCCAATTTTAGATTGTATTCTCTAAAAAATACCCCCCCTTTCTCTTAGAAAGAGTATGGACAATAGTGGTGATGGCAACAGAAGCGATGAACATCTGCAGTGTCTTCTGTTGTGCTGTGTAACTGTTCACGTCTTGCTGTCTCTCTCATTGCTCCCCCCAATGGTTTAAACATTTTCCAATCAAAACAAAACCATTAACAAAAATCATACCATTTTTAGCTTTCACATAACTTTACAATAGCCTACAGAACTAGTCTTCCCATGATCTCGTCTACCCACTTGTATCTGAAATTCTCCATAGTAGTATAGAATCCCTTCCAGCCCTACTTTTCTATGATTCAATACACACCCTCAAATCTGCTTCCTTCTTCAGCCAATAGCTCCCTCTAGCTACAAAATAAAAGAAAATTTAATAAGCGCTAAAGCAGTATTTCCCAAACTTGGGACGCTGCTTGTGTAGGGAAAGCCCCTGGCAGGCCAGGCCGGTTTGTTTACCTGCCACGTCCGCCAGTCCGGCCAATCGTGGCTCCCACTGGCCGCAGTTTGCCGCTCCAGGCCAATGGGAGCTGCTGGAAGCGTTAGCCAGTATGTTCCCGAGCCCGCGCCGCTTCCAGCAGCTCCCATTGGCCTGGAGCAGTGAACTGCGGCCAGTGGGAGCCGCGATCAGCCGGACCTGCGGACGCGGCAGGTAAATAAACCAGCCTGGCCTGCCAAGAGCTTTCCCTACACAAGCAGCGTCCCAAGTTTGGGAAACACTGCGCTAAAGAATAGCTGAGACTTTTTGAACAAAACAGCATTTCCCTCAGTAATAGATATTTCTTTATACGGATTGTTTTCCATACATCCTTCATCCTTGTGTCTTCACTTCCCTATACTTTCTTCCTCCTTTTTAAGCAGTAAGGTATTACTTGATTACAAGAAACCAAGGCTTCCCAAAGGATAACCTAAGGGGGCAAATGAGCCATGAATGTCCCAAGATGCAGCTATCCATGCAAATTAGGTGCAACCTTCAAGGCTCCTGGCAAATTGCTCTTTGTGTCATAATTTTGCACATCTGTTTTCTAAATATAGGAGGGAAGAGGGGCAAAATGGGAAAATATCCCTTACTGAAGGAAATGCATTAGTATATGACATATATGAATAAAACCATGTGACCCATAAAACTATGTAGTAATGACTAAGTCAAATCCTGGTTTCTCCACTAAACTGTTTTGAGAACACATCAATGATAGCTGAACCACACCAACTTCCACATGAAAGAGTGCTCCACTAGCATCAGAAAGCTGGGAAGAATGGATCATTACTATAACACATGGTCATTTGCCAGGAAAGTGATAATTAACCAGGCAAACTTAAGATAGTCCATTCTTTTCCATGGAATCGGGAGATCCTCTTATCCTCTATTCTTTTTTCCCCGAGAAAGTATGGTCCTGTTCCTCCTCCTCCTGCTAGCTGTCATTTCACGTGTAAACTAACATGTTAAAAGACTACATATTTTCCTAGTGTATAGATGCCCACATGGAAAACACATCATATGAGGTTTCTTCCTCATCAAACTTGACCAGCAAGTCCTTTTCGCTTCTAATTCAAGGACATTTTAGATACAAACATTACATAAATCCTTTGAAGTACTCCTACATGTAAACATAAATACTGCATAACAGAGTCATATCATAAAGAATGTATTCTGGGTTGTTGTAGCCATTTTGGTCCCAGGATATTAGAGAGACAAGGTGGGTAAGGTGATATCTTTATTGGACCAACTTTCTGTTGGTTAGAGAGACAAGTTTGAGCTTACACAGAGCTCTTCATCAGGTCCTTAAGAAACTTGTCTCTTTCACCAACAGAAGTTGGCCCAATAAAAGATATTACCTCACCCACTTTATCTCCCCAATATCATAAAGATGGCTAAAGTGAAATATTTTAGAAGACAATGGATCCATAATCTTTCTTAGAATCCAAAATCAAAGATTTAGGGTGGACACAATAGGGCAACGCAGTTTCACTTCAGGAGATCTGGCTTCACATCTGAATATGATGGGAAACCCAGACTTGTACATCAGGGGTGTGTGACAGACCCAGACCAGTGGGGTACAGGAGTCTGGTAGAGGGCAAATATACTGGTCACTGGATGAGTAGTTTTCTGTTCCCTGAGTGACCAGAGCAGGGGCTGCACTAGAGTAATCAGGAACCTGCTAGAACCAGTTAAGGCAGGCAGGCTAATTAGGACACCTGGAACCAATTAAGAAGAAGCTTCTAGAATCAATTAAGGCAGGCTAATCAGGGCACCTGGGTTTTAAAAAGGAGCTCACTTCAGTTTGTGGTGGGAGTGTGAGGAGCTGGGAGTAAGAGGTGCAAGGAGCTGAGAGGGTGTGCTGCTGGAGGACTGAGGAGCACAAGCGTTATCAGACACCAGGAGGAAGGTCCTTGGTGAGAATAAGGAAGGTGTTTGGAGGAGGCCATGGGGAAGTAGCCCAGGGAGTTGTAGCTGTCATGCAGCTGTTACAGGAGGCACTATAGACAGCTGCAGTCCATAGGGCCCTGGGCTGGAACCCGGAGTAGAGGGCGAGCCCGGGTTCCCCCCAAACCTCCCAATTGACCTGGACTGTGGGTTCTCCCAGAGGGGAAGGTCTCTGGGCTGTTCCCCAACCCACATGGTGAATCTCTGAGGCAAGAAAATCTGCCAATAAGCGCAGGACCCACCAAGATAGAGGAGGAACTTTGTCACAGGTGTTACTCACTTCATCTCATGACTAATACAACTCTAAGAAACTCTTAGCAAAGCCTGTAGATGTTTGCATCCTCTCTAAAGTTAGTGCTAGTAGGGCATGACTCTGCAAGATGGTAAAAACTTCCTCAAAGGTGCCCAGCATCCTCAATTCCTATTGAAGTCAACAGGAGTTCAGTGTGATGAGCTCTTTGCAGGGTCAAGCCATTTGTCCCCCATGTACCTTCAGGCCCACAAACAACAAAAGACATCCTACAACACCCAGTTATTTTGTCAGCAGAAGTTTGGGTCCAGATTTTAAAAGTGCTTTCTCAGCAACCACAACTGGGGCCAGATTTTCAGAAGGGCCCAACTCTCATTTAGGCTGGAGTGGGCAAAGAAATTTGTACATGACCCCATAGAGTTTCCCATTCTCAGTTCCAAACACTCACCATGACCTGGTGTACAGGTTTCAAAAGACACATGCTGGGTTGGGCACATCTAAAAAAAAAAACCTCATTTTTGTATGATATTCATATAAGATAATGAGAAAAATGGTATAGTAGTGCTACTTTGCAAGAAGTGCTGCTGTTTCCTTTACTACGAAACCATGTTTCTGAAATACCACCCTGAAGCACTATAATACATCACTTCAGAAGAGTTATGAGTAACTCTAAACTGCTAATAAAAGAATGTGGGCATAAAATTAGCATTAATAACATGTTAAGCATTTTGAAGCATTAGTTGCACCAGCACTAGTAGTAGTCATTAGTGTACTTCAGGAGGAACATTGCAATGTTTTGTGTATATCTAGCTAGTAGTAAAAGAAAAATGTGAGGGTTCTTCATTTTCCAAGTCAAAACCAGCCAAATCAAATTTACATCTAATAAAGTATTTTATATGATAAATAAAACAGCATCTACACAAAAGATATCTTTGGCCTTCAAAATCCCATTACAAGGGCTTAAGACAATTTGGTTTTCCTCTAGAGTGGAAGAGAACGGTGCCACAGTTGTAATTTTTAGAACAGCAGTGGGTACTACACTTTCATTTACAAACAACCCAGTCTTCCTCTGCCATTCCCCATTCAAAGAATACTTTCTTACTTGGATCATTCAGAGTTCAGTATCACAAGCAATCCATCACTGACTGAATGCACTACAGGCTGCAGAACAGAAGATTTAGAACCAGGATCTGAAATGAGTCAGAACCTGCCTTTCCAAAAAGAAAGAAGCAGAGAATTTAAAAACCATGTACATTTTAGGAAGGCTAAAATTTTATTTTAAAAATTATCACTGAGGCTTGGATATTTATACACAACATAAAGATGTTAATTTAGAATTAAGGTTGCAGCAGTACACTTTCAATCCAATGCAGAATTAGGGCATGCGCTGGCAATATCCACCAAAACAGAACTTTCATTTAATAATAATTAGAACTCTAGACCTAATGGTTGCAGTGTTAACCTCTTGCAGCCATGAGCCAAATGGAACTGATGTAGTGATGTCTGCCTGAGTGTGCAAGCAGCTTCATTGCCTCTTCTGCTAAATCAGAGTTTTGATAAGGTGTAGGTAAGTGATAATTGAAGCTGTTCAGAATCTTGTGGGCAACAGTGAAACTGACAAGAATCAGGCAAATTTCTATGATGCTGCTGGAGGAGCAATGAGCTGCAGCAGTGGCCAAAAATGGAGAGTCTGACTACTGTAATTATTTGTATTACCATAGCACCTGCAGCCAACATTGTTGATCAGGACACTATTGTGCTAGGTTCTTTACAAATACAGAACAAAGAGATGGTCCTGGTCCCCAGCCCTAGGATTCAAAATTGAGGCCAAAAGGGAGTCAGACTAGTGGGAACACCTTCCCATCATAAAAAGAACAGGAGTACTTGTGGCACCTTAGAGACTAACAAATTTATTAGAGCATAAGCTTTCGTGGGCTACAGCCCACTTCTTCGGCTGTAGTCCACGAAAGCTTATGCTCTAATAAATTTGTTAGTCTCTAAGGTGCCACAAGTACTCCTGTTCTTTTTGCGGATACAGACTAACACGGCTGCTACTCTGAAACTTCCCATCATAGCAACTAAAAGTCTGGTAAAGGAGAGAGTAGCAGAGACCCACCTATCCCCCTAACGTTGGAGTTGTAAGGTAGGACGGAAAATGAAATAACTGTCCATCTCTCTTCCAGAATCCAGAGGGATGAGAGTGTGCATGTTCACAAAGAAGCTTGGGAGGAGAAGGCTGCAATTTATCAAACTGTTATTTATCAAAGGCTTATACAAAATCTGGAGCCCTGATCAAGGTCCAGGGGCAGCACCACTCTAATAGAAATCCCCACACTTCCCGCTCCTCCCTTTTCAACGAATGGGGATTCAGAGGTTTTTGCTTTGCTTGGCATTGCCCTTGAACCCTGGGCCTCCCCCAGCTTTCAAAGTGGTCTTTGGTTAGTAGGTTCAGTCCTCAGACTATTATACATCTGTCAAAGTATTCAAGCCCTATGTTTGAGTGGAAAGGCATGAATAAATAGTCAGGAGAGGTTAAAGAGAGTGTTTAGAAAAGGATGAGGTGAAGATAAAGAGATTTTAGGGAGAAGTAGGAAGAGGCAGAAAGTACAAAGAGGAAAACATTATGTAGTGAAATAACAGTACAGCCCAGTCCAGTTCCTATGACTTGGGATTTGTATCCCTATCGATTGTCCCATATGTTCCTCTCCAGTAAAAAGTATTTTCTCCTGAGTTTCCATGGAGTCTCCAATAGAAATCTACACCACAATATCTGTCACCCAATCTGTCCCTTTCATATAATTTACGTAGCCAGTGTTTTACAGTTTCTCATTGACTTTTGTCAGGCATCCTCAGGATTCAGAAATACTTGTTATTTCAAGATCCTCTTCCATTGCCAAGCATCCTAGTTCATGGTGGGTTTGCTTTTAAGCTTCACACATTCTTATACAGACGTTTATAGTTTTATTTTTGGCCATGTGCCTACTTCTATTTAATTCCCCATTGCTTTTCTTGCATTTACAGGAGAAATGGTGGGATTATACAGTTTTGGGTAGTCAGGCATTCTGCACTGTACCTTACGCTTCAGAGTCATACGAAACCTATTAATGGGGTTTTCCCATTTTATCCGCTGCCTTCCACAAACTACTCTTCTACCTTTGAAGGCCTGACCTGAGTTTTTTAAACAAGAATTCTCTGGTTAAACTAGATGTAGAGGACTGATAGCGTGGTTGAACTCTGATGGGAAAACTCCCTCCTAGCTAACACTTAGTCAACAACTATGATTTTCATGCAAAATGCTAATATCATTATCCAGTTAGGCTGAGGTGACCAAAGCTAAAATATAATTCAGAAACTTTCACTAAATTCTTTTTTGAACACATTAACAATAAAGATAGAGTTTTGAATTTTCTAAAAAACTTTACCTAAAGTTGTGCACATTGTTGGAAGAGAGAAAATAAATTTGCTTTCAAAGACAACGTTTGGCTAATTTTATGTAGCATAGGGTTACAAGCACTTGCCTTTCTTTCACTAATACTTGGTAAAAAATGTCTGAATTTCAAAACTGATGAAATTTTAAAAAATTCAAAATATATACACCTCTACCCCAATATAAGACGACCCAATATAACACGAATTCAGATATAACGCGGTAAAGCAGTGCTCGGGCGGGGGGCTGCGCACTCCGGCAGTTCAAAGCAAGTTCGATATAACGCGGTAAGATTTTTTGGCTTCCAAGAACAGCGTTATATCGGGGTAGAGGTGTATATTTTGCAAATCTTCCCTTTCCCCCATTTTTTGCCAAACCACCTTCAATAACTCATTATAAAAAGCTGATCACCTTCCCTCTTTATGAGTCTATTCGCTATATTGAACTTTATTGGTTTTTGATGAAAGTTCTGTAAACCTTACAGAACTGACTAACCCATCACAATTGTAGTACTATCCTTTCAAGATCCAATCACATTGCATTAGCTTTCGTGTAACTTTTGAAAGACTGCAAACTTTTTTTTACAGAAACAATGGGATAAAATTCTGACCTCACTGAAATCAATGGCAAAAGTTCTCACAGGTTTCAGTAGGGACAGGATTTTTCCCAACATATTCCAAATGGACCCTCACCTCATCTATAACCCAAAGTCAAAAACTGGCTCAAAAGACTGAGAACAAGATTACTTTGATACAAATTAACATCTACCAAGCACTATACAAATTCATGAAATAACTGAAATCAATTCAGCTGTTGTTTTTACCTGATATATTTTAAGAAACTGTTAATGAAACTGCATATATCATGAATAAGGCTACATTTTAGTCACGGGTATTTTTAGTCACAGATATTTTGGGGAACCACAGCCAATGGGAGCTGTGGGGGCAGTGCCTGCAGGCGGAGGCAACGTGCAGAGTTGCCTGGCCACACCTCCACCTTGGAGCTGAGCAAGGGGGATGTCACTGCTTCCGGGGAGCCCCCCAAATAAGCGCCGCCACAGTCTGCCTCACCCCATCCCATGCCCCAACCCCTGACCCCTCCCACACCCAAACTCTGCTGGGGGGCGGGGAGGGGACAGTGTCCCAAGACTGCCCCAGGACCAGCCGGTGCAACTGGCACAGGGGCTGCCTGAGCTGCCCCGGAGCCAGGCGCACCGGCCACTGCAGAAGTCACGGAGATCACGGAAAGTCACGGAATCCGTGACCTCCATGACAAACTTGCAGCCTTAATCATGAGGTGTACATTGAGTAAGAGTTCTGCTGAACTGCTCGGGCCTGTCTCAAGTTTCTGTAATGAATGAGCCACAGGTCTAGGGTCATGCGCATGATGACACAAAGCACACCGTAAGAAAAGGACAAGAATACATAGAAAGGAGCACAGCCCACAAGAAAGGCACCTAATAACTTGTTGCGAGAACTCAAGAGCAGTGAGGTAATAGTGGCTCACTGACAATAGGCTGGATATATCCTTCTAATCTATTCATGACTAAACTTCACTTCCCATTCACTTGTTCTTTCCCACACCCACTTTTTAAACACATGCAGCTAAAGTGGCAAACACATTG
Organism: Terrapene triunguis; assembly: GCF_002925995.2. Taxonomy (NCBI): domain Eukaryota; kingdom Metazoa; phylum Chordata; order Testudines; family Emydidae; genus Terrapene; species Terrapene triunguis. Next base: position 11,570,623 of record NW_020664374.1, on the reverse strand, counting down.
CAAAGACACAAGCTATACTGAGTAAAAAACAAACCCAAACGCTACATAAAAACCAAAAACGCACAATCATAACATTCAGCTTGTTAGTTAACAATATATTTTAGCAACCCTGTGATAACTTATTACTGCTACCAGAAGGCTGTTGCTGTTTTAATTTTTTCTGTCTGTAATTGGTACCATTACTGTAACAGGATATATTTGAGAATCATGTTAGAATAGTGGCAACAGACACAAGGCAAAACTCTTTGTATTACACTGATAGAGAACTTAAATAATACATTGATCTGTTCAAAGCTGCCTAGGGGATTTAGTCACACAATTTCTATAAGTGGGAACTGTGTGGCTAGTTCCTCTGGCTGGCTTTGTGTTTTTATTTGTTTGTTTTAAAGAACCAATGGTCGATCAAGCCAGGTACCTATACATAACTGAGTGTGTTGAGGGTAGAGGAAGGAGGAAAGCAAGGCAACAGCAGCAAGTGTTCCTTTTTGCTAGTGACAAATAGGATTCTTCACACAACAACATGAGTTCTACTGTATCATTTTAAAACAGTGACAGGTGCCAAGGAAAAAAATATTAAGTATTGTTTCAGTATTACACATACTGTTTATAAAACTACATGCACATCAGTCAAAGGACACATCAGTCAAAGCAGAACCCTGTGACTTCTGAGAAGAGGGAATTTTTAGCCTCTCTTCTGAGCCAAGCTTAAAGATGGATTCCTGTGAGTCACAAGCCATTTTATTCATTCTCTCTTATCTCAGTCCTCCTGTTGGCACAATGTGAAGAACGATAATACATTTCTAGTTATGTTTTTGCCATCAGTTTAATACATTACAAGATACTGTCCTGTGGAAAAGTTTCTAATGTTACCGTGATTGTTCGAGTAAGAAAGCCTTCACTATGTAAATCAAGTCAGACCTATTTAAATGACACCATGGATAGACAAACCAAAGTACCACTCATTCTACTTAACATAAGACATTCTGCACTCTTATGTGTAGAAGCCCTCGCAGAAAAGAGAATTCCAATGTGGCATTTAGCTCCTTCCTTACCCGAAGTACCAGTGGGGACCTCATACAAGGACAGGGGAACCAACTCAGCTTTTCCAGATTATTTAAGCCCAAGCCACAGGGGGGCAGAGAGCAAAAAGTTAGTACAGCCCAAAACCATATTTACTTCCATTGCTTTCCCCTTCACGCTGTGGAATCCCTTTTATTACACTATTATAACATCTAGGAGCCCATTGTGCTAGGCACTGTACAAACACAGATCAGAGACAGTCCCTGCCCAAAGAGCCTTAATTATAATAGACAACAGAGTCTCTGTCTCTCTTTTCTAGAGGACACTTGTATGCTAAAACTCACAAAAATAAGATTTCAGTATCCTGTGTGTCAGGGGACAGGATTCATTTTTTTAAAAAATTCTATACGTACGTACAAAAAAACAAGATCAACTGAGCCAAATCCTTGGCACATATATTCTTGATCTTTTCATCTAGCTGTAGTGTCAATCAATCAGCCATGTTGCCAGCCTGTCAAATGACTAATTTGTACAAAATGATGAAATGATTGGTTTATACTCGAGGAAACAGAAAAGTCTTCCTACAGATTTCTGTACAAATGGATAGCCATTAGTCTGAAAAAGAACTCTGATACCCTTGAATCATTAAACAAAAAAAAATTACATTTATATCAAGTCTTTAAAGCTACAGGATTCAAAAATTCTTTATAAAAAACAGCAGTCTCTTCTCCCACTGCTGAAATGCAGCTACTTTTGAAATGAAATAGCTCTACATAACCATTTGAGCCAGAAAATATGGGAGAATTCTTTTATCTAGTTAGAACAGAGGAATTTTACATCAAATGTAGATATTCAAATTACAATTTGCCCATTACACTTATTCTTTGCATTTTCATAGCACTTAGGAGCCCCAGTCATGAACCAGGACCCCATTGTACTAGGCACTGTACAAACACAGAACAAATCAAAACAGCAGGCACACACGCCCATTAGAAAAGTATTGTGGAATTTTTAATGGAAAAAAGTAATCAGGACTCTGAGTCTGCTCCTGATCTAAAGGTGACATCTCCAGTTGGAGCTTTCCTTCACTAATGATTCAGAGTGAAGAGTTTCACCTACTGAATCAGCAACACTTCTTGCAACAACCCAGGTTTCACTTGGAGGTCTCTCATCCAAATATGAGCCAGGCCCAACCTTGATTAGTTTACAGAGAGATCATAGCTCGAGGAGGTATAGCTGCAGGCACTTGTTAAAGCAATTCTTTTAAGTAGTATCAGCATTACAGTGCATTAAACTCTCTAAGCATACACTGCAAATGTTTCACATACGTTATCAGTAAAGTTATCTTGATCATGTTAATTCCAGGACGATTTGTGATTCTTTACATGTTGTTAGTATTGCAAATGAACTGAATTCCAAATTGATATTTTCTACCCATCCCCCACATCCAAACCTGGGAATGACAGGTACGTTTTCTGATTATTATCAAAAAGACATTTTAAAAGAGAAAAGTTAACTATATTTAAAATTAGCTAGCTATCAATAAAGATATTATTTTTAAAGGTTCACCCATGACAATATTGAGGTTTTCATTCTTAAATTCAGTGTTTGCTTGCTTCATTTAAAAAAAAGAAAATGAGATAGTTAAAAGTCACACCTATACAGAGAGTGGTGGTCCAGGTAAAGTAGAGATTCTGCAAGTTGCTATAAAAAGTCAACCCCCTTCCTCAAGGTTCAAAGTTACCATATTAGGCAAAAATAAGTTGCCTTGGGGGCAAATTTTTGGAATGCTCTAGAAGACATGCACAGAGCTCTGGAAGAAATACAAAGCATAATGCTATTACTTTTTAATGTAAAGATTTGCAAAACCAGATTGAAAATCCCTAATTTTTCTTTCAGGAGTAAGATTTTATTGTCAAGTGAGGATACTAAAGACACTGAAAAAATACATTTAAGTATTAGTCAACAATGCAGTTGCATATGGGTGGGGTGAGTTTCAGAAGACCGACTATGTTCAAGACCTGAACAAGCTGTATCATGTACCATTTTTCTTCATGATCATTGCATCAAAAAAAAAAAAAAAAAAAAAAAAAAAAACCTACCACCACCCCCCACACACACTATTGGTGGGTGAACTCAGAAGTGTGCTCCTGAAATAGGTAGTTAGAACCTTAAGTTTTCTGTTTCAGTTGCAGGGTAAGAAGAAATATTGAAATGAGCCAGCTTAATCACCCAATTAAGTGGGATACGCTATTAGTACTGTTTTTGGGTATTAGTAGGGTGACTCTAGTTTGACCTTTCTTTGCATGTTGGATGAGTAAAATACTTCCTGCACCCAACATTCCAATGCTTATGGCACACATACTTATCTCCCTACTGAGATTTAAACATAGATTTTCTTCGGTTTAGCATGCCTTTCCCTCAGTGCATTCTGGTAGCTTGGTAGATTGTTAAACTGAAATTTAGCCAATTTAAAAAGAAAATCAGGACTAGTTTTAGATATTACCCTTGCCCGAGAGTCTCCCTTCTCTTTTTATGGGGCTTTCGGGAAAAAAATATTTCTATCTTTAATCTTGTTCAGTTATAGTAATCTTAGGTACTACTTTTCAGACAGAGATGCGATTTTTAAGCCAGCTGTGTCCCTTTATGTAGTCGTCGTCCTGTGTATGGTAAGGAAAAACAGGGAAGCAGACATTTAGCCCACAAAATTCTTCCATGAGATATATGGATGCAACTGCCATGGACATCTTGGTCATCCTTTGTTCTCAAACACCCAAGGCTTGGGACATACATGTAAAGACTCCAAACGCTTAAGCAGATTTGTATCTTTGCTTATGAGAAATGTCCTATTACATGAGCAACGTTATGGATGTGCATTTTTGCAGAATCACCCCCTTGTCTGCCGCACAATGTGAGAATCTTCAGAATAGGAACCACTTCAGCTTCCACGAGTGAGAATCTAACACAGTAACAACAAGTCCTCTTCTTTAGGATCCTGAAATTTCTGAGTTCTTGGGCCCTAACACTAAAGGTGCATGGTTGGAGACAAGGTACATAGATGATAGACACTCACTTTTCTGTTTAGATAAGCCCTAATTTGGGAAGCCCAGAATACATAAACTTGTAAACCCATATAGAGAGAGAAAAAAACCTACTTAGTATGACAATAACAATAGAAAAGTTCTTGCTCTGGGATGTTCAAGGATTTGCTGACCTCTCACATTCTTTATGTACTTGCAAAATAGGAACAGGCAAAATGTCCCTGGAGCTGGCAGACCAAGAGTTGTATTTCTCCCATAACAAAGCTTCAGAAAAATATATTGTGACTTTTTTTTTTGACTAAGGGTCTGGTTTTGTTTTTTGCTTGCATAACCAGACAACTGCCTTCATGGTTTTTAAACCATCAGTTAGATCCTGATGTAGTTGTTTGTTTAAGAAAGTACAAGGGAATTCTTGGGTCAAAACATATACCACAATTGTCAATTTCTTAGAAAACACATAATAATAATGCACCCTTGTCAAGTAAGTAATGTGTGCCTAATAAACTGAAATATACATGATATATAATAGTGAAACACAGCATACACATACATAAACACTTTTTACCCAATAGCCTTTTCTTTCTCTCATACAACATGTTTAATCACATTCCACGAAAACTTTTTTTTTAAATCAGATTTAAAATACTATGCTAAATAAATATTTTGTAAAATTAACAAAATCCCTGTGGAAAACTCAGAATCAGGGCAATGAGTGCTAGCCTTTACTTTGAATTTTCCTGGCTTGTGTCAAAATTTTAATACAGTACAATAATATAAAAGCCTGAAGTAATTTCTACTATGGACGGTGGGGGAAAATGTTCCTTCATTTCCCTCATTTTCTCAACATTTCAACGGTCATTCAGAATTATTTGAAAGGTTTTTGATGGGGAGAAAAAGAAAATTAAAAGCAACAAACTGTTTTCTAGAAGTTTAAACCAGCAACATTTTGAAAGTTGTAAAGCTGACATGCTGTAGCCAAAAATAGCTATTAGGTACAGCCTTATAAATGGCTTTAACAAAAAGAATGGTTTCTCCGAACATACATAACTGTGCAACGAAATGTCAAACAAAACCCTGCCAAATATATATAGCAGGATTGATGTATATAATTGAAGAGTATTGTAGTGTTCTGATACAATTGCACTATAAAAAATTACATAAGTAGTGAATAAACTAAAACTATAGAAGTACAGCTAAAGCACGTGTGCCCCTAGGTTTATTTTTCCAACAAGCAATAGAACACAACAGCCTAATAGTTAGGGAAGTTTATTGCTTTGTTTATTTACATTCTCACCCGCCCCTCGCCCCCTCCCCCATCCCACACCGTTGTTCTTCTATTACAGGTGCAGGCCAGTGCTAAAGAGGAGAAATGAGACAAGAAACAGCAGTACACTACTGGGGAGAGGGGAACTGTACCGTTTGGACAAGGAACTATTAGAAGGTTAAGGAAATTATGAACCCATGATGTGATCAAGCAGGAACTAGGAGCAACAGGCAAATGTCTTCCACTGAAGCAACAAACTAGAAAACTCCAGCCGAGAAAGATCCCCCTTAAGTTCACGAGCACACTGCAATTCACATTAGGACCAAGAGCAACAAAAAATGACATTTTTATCATGCACTTTTCTCAAAATTGTTGAGCAACTTTCAAGCTTTTAAGTCTGATCATGATATGAGAAGCTTGTTAAAGAGACTGCGACCGTTTTCAGCAAGGGTCGATAGTGTTCCCATGACTGTCATTCATTATGCCAGCCTATTGTTTGGGTCGTGTAACGACTATAGAGATATGGTTAACCTGAGAGGTGAGGGAAAGGAGAGATTACATACAACGAAACGAAAGATAAGAAAAATGGGGGGAACGTGTCAGGTAACAGCCCTCGCTCTCCTGCAAAGGTATCTTACCTTGGTGATGATGAGAGGTTCCCCATGCTCTCTTCCTCCTTTTAAGGTAAAGCCCCAAGGAGCCCCTCCAGTCAGCAACACTTCCACCAATCTGTACCCATCGCCTCCTCTCTGCTCCACCATCATCATCATTATCTGCCCCTGATCCACAAACACTGCATTCAGCCGGGGATCTTTGTCTGGAAATCTCTCCGGTCCGCCTCTGAACTCCACGTTCTCCATGGCGATGCCGAGCTGCTGCTTCTGCAGCTACTCTAAAGGCAGGTTCCTGCCCAAATGTCTCAGCTTCTTCCTAGCCGGATCCAGCGTGCTGCGGCTGACCTAGGAACCACATACCTAACAAGAGTTTCAAGCGTGGTCCCACGGGGGTGGAAGTGATCCACCCCTGCTCGCCTCCTCCTCCTCTTGATCCCGCTTGAATGTTGCAAGCATGGAGGCCACAGGAGCTGGGGGGGTTGCGAAACTGCTCTGTGCCCAAACCTGTGGGCACTTGGCAGCCCCAAGGCAGGCAGGCAGAGTTCACCCTGGCACTGCAGCGGGCTTGTTCGCAGCTGGAGGAGGAGGAAGCAGCTGCGATCTCCCTCCTTTGGCTCCCCCCAGGGGGGCAAATACTGCAGAACAGGGAGCAAAGTCACAGTGGGATTCGCAACTCCCCCCTGTAGGGGGGTTCACCCGGGCGCTCACACAAGCGGGGAGGGGGGAGGACCCAGGCCAGGGGCCCGCACTGGGACGGGTGGAGGGGCTGAAACGTGCGCGGCGAGGTGGGGCCAGACAAAGGCAGAGGCCGGGCAGCAGCGGGGGGCCAACGCAGCGGCTTGCCCGGGCAGGACGTGAGGGTCATCAGTGGCCCGTGGCGCCCTCTCCGCATGCACGAGTGGGGAGCGGGGGAAGGGGGCAGCCGCCGGCACACAGAGGGCTGCTCCCCACCCCGGGCTGGGGTCTCATCCCCGCCGGGCAATCAGCCGTGACCGTGAGCAACCCCCAGCGGCTGCACCCGCCGCCCCCTCCTCCTCGCTCCTGCCTTCCCAGCGCTAAAGCAGCGGAGCGGGGAGGAGGGGGCGGCAGCTGCTCAGGCCCTCAAGCCTCTCCCCCCAGCCAGCGCGCGTCTTGCCCCCCCTGCTTGGGCCGGGGATCGGGGGCTCTGTGGCGGGGCGGGAAGGGTTAACTGCTTTGTGTGCGGGGTCGGGTCCGCAAGCCCCGGCCCCCTGGCGGGCTTAGCGGCGTCGCTGAGCGGGCTGGAGCAGCGGCCGAGGGCGGCGCTTCTGCTTGGTCTCGCTCTCGCCCCGGCTCCTTCCACCCTGATTTGTTGCCCTCCCTGGAGCGCATCCCCTACCTGGCAGGCGGGCGGAGCCTCGGCTCTGGCAGCTGGCCCGGCTCCTGCGCCCCCACAGTCCCTCTAGCGGCAGCCAGCGAGACAAGCAGGCCAGGGGCTCAGTCCTGCTCCCGGTGCAGCCAAGGCACAAAATTCCCCTGGGCAACTCCCAGTGGAAGCAGGAGCTGGCCCCCACTTTGCAAGTAGCAGGGGGTAGCCGTGTTAGTCTGTATCCACAAAAACAAGGAGGAATCCGGTGGCACCTTAAAGACTAACAGATTTATTTGGGCATAAGCTTTTGTGGGTAAAAACCACTTCACTTGCACCTGAAGAAGAGGGATGTTTTACCCACGAAAGCTTATGAGCAAATAAATCTGTTAGTTTTTAAGGTGCCACCAGACTCCTCACTTTGCAAGGGGCTGAATGCCCATAGACCTGCTGCACCCACTTGCCTTTCCCTACAGGCTTTAGCTACTTGCTCCAGGGCCCCCCCCCCCCCCGGAGCCTATAGTTATGTGTATTGGGGCAGCAGCTAGGAGACCCAATCATGGAGCAGAGCCCCATTGGGCTGGGAGGGGGGCTGTCCATAAATTACATAACACATTTTTGGTGATTTTCAAGACCCTCCCCCTTGTAACACTGAAGCAAACACTCTGTCATGGAACCCACCCATTCCCCCTTATGCAGTACATCATTTATGGACAGCCCTTAGGCACTGGTCGAAAACAGCACAAAAAGACAGCACTTGCCCCAAAGACCTTACCATCTAAGTATTAGAGGGGGCAATGTCTGGTTACAGATAGATGGGGACAGTACAGGGAAACAATAAGACAATATTGGTCAATGCACTAAGCAGTGGTCTCAGTTTTCTATAGGCATCACAGCAAAGGAGATTTGAGGGAGGAAAATAATACGGCAGAACGCAACATTCTTTACAAAGGCGGACAAATATCATTTCATGGATAGGCAAGGCACTCCGTTTTCAGGTTTTATTTTGTTAAATAAATTCCCTGGAATTTATTGGTGTTTGTTCAAAAAAAATTAAAGTTGGATGAAAATTGGTGCCTAAAATTAAATTAATAGTTTTCTGGGTAAATACTGGGAGAAAGGAGCACAGGGGAAAAAGCAAGAAATAGAGAAACGTAAGGGTACGTCTACACAGCACACACACAAAAAAAAGAAAAATTCCATGGCAGCGAGTCTGAGAGCCTGGATCAACTGAGCTCTGAGGCGATTGGGAAGGGTCTCAGAGTTTGGGTTCCAGCCTGAACCCAAACGTCCAAACAGATATTTTTAGCCCTGTAAGGTGAGCCCTGCCAGACCAAGTCAGTTGACCTGGGCTCTGAGGTTTGCTGCTGTGGGGGGTTTTTTTTAGCTGTGTAGTGTTACCCTAAGATTATTGAAAGTAAAAGCAGTTAAATGCCTTAGTTTATTTGCACGTCTATTTGTGTGTGCATATACAGTAGTTTCTGCTACATTGCCTTACTTTAGCAGACAGCCTGGCATTTACACGTAGACTAATTTATTATTAACATAAACACAATTTCTTAATGTAATGTATTGATTTTCTTAACATAATCAATATTTTCATGTACACCTCTACCCCGCTATAACGTGGTCGTGGGGAGCCAAAAATCCCTACTGCGTTATAGCTGAAACCCCATTATATCGGGGTAGGGGCGGCAGGGCTCTGGTGGTGATTTAAAGAGTTCCAGGCTCCGCTGCGGGGAGCCCCAGGCCCTTTAAATCGCCAGTGGAGCCCCGCTGCCACAGCCCCGGAGTAAGGGCGGCAGGGCTCCAGCGGTGATTTAAAGGGCCCGGGGCTCCCCGCAGCACCGGAGCCCTGCCGCCCCTACCCCGGGGCTGCGGCAGCGGGGCTTGCCGGCGATTTAAAGGGTCCGGGGCGGCAGGGCTCCGATGGTGATTTAAAGGGCCCGGGGCGCCCCACAGCAGCCAGAGCCCTGGACCCTTTAAAGCGCCCCCGGAGCCCCGCTGCTACCGCGCTATACGCGAACCCGTGTTATATCAGGTCGCGTTATAGCAGGGTAGATGTGTACTTAAGTGGTCGAAAATTAAGGTGAAAATCAGTGGAAAACTTACAGCTTTTGTAAAATCTGGGAAATTTTCTTTAAAATAGGTAAAAACCAAAAACAAAGAGCCTTGTAAGGAAACAGATGCAGAGTTTAGAATTTGCCCAGTGTCACAAGTGAGTTGGGACTAGATCCACAAGGGGACTTAGGTACTGGAACACTGAGCATGCCTACCGAATCAGGTCCCACAGTCTAGATAGGTGGAGGAATGCCTATTTTCCCCTTGCATTATGGATTGCTCGGGGGCTTCGGCATGAAATCAGCATCCAGATGCCTAGAGTGAAACAGCAGTGCACATGCCCAGAGATAGGCTCTGAGTTAACTTTTACAGCAAAAATTTAGGTGGTGAGTGAGTTTTGACACCAACAGTGTTAGGCAGCAGCCAAGCAAGGGTATGGGATTCGCAGTGGTGCCTAAAACTGAGATTTGGGTGCCTAAATCACTGTAGGTGTTTATGATAGTACTATACTAATCCATCTGATTATGTATTTATTTAATCATTCTCGCTGTTTTTATGATAAAGGCAGAGGCAGATTTACCATGAAACAAACAGTGCGGTGGCAAGGGGCCCCCAATGACAGGGGGCCCCCAAAATTCAGGACAAATCTCATCTGACAACCTGCTGGCAGCGCAGCAGGGCTCAGACAGGCAGGCTGCCTGCATTCTGTGGCCGGTGGCCCCACATTGCTCCCGGAAGTGGCTGGCTGCTGGCACATCTCTGCGTGCCCCTGGCTGGGGGGAGGTGGCTGCGCACACTGCCCCCACCCCAGGCAGTGCACGGAGACCCACTGCCCCCCCACCCCCAAGGGGCGCGCAGTGACATGCCAGCAGCAGCACAGCAGGGCTAAGGTGACTCCTTGCCCACGTTGCCTCCCTCCCTTCGCGTCATGCCGCTCCCGGAAGCAGCTGGCATGTCCCTGCGGCTCCTGGGGGGGTGTCTCCGCACTTTGCCCCCACCCCAAGTGCTGATTCCGCAGCTCCCATTGGCCAGAATGGCGGCCAATGGGAGCTGTGGTGGCGGCGCCTGCGGGCAGCAGCATGCAGAGACCCCCGACCCCCTGGCCTAGGAGCCACTGCCAGAGGGGTGTGCCGGTCACTTTGGGAGCCGCGCCACCCAAGGTAAACACCGCCCCCTGACTCCTCCCGCACCCCAACCCCCTGTCCCCGCCCAGAGCCCGCACCCCTCACCCCTCCTGCACCCCAACCCCCTGCCCCAATCAAGGTACCTCATTTTATTTTCATTTACTTCCTATTACTTATAATATAGGAGGAGGATGAAGAAAAAAAGAATGAAAAACAGTGGGAAGTGGGGAGATAAGAGAGAATGATCTTTTTCTTGGCTGGGTCCCGAGGGGGCAGCCCCGAAAATGAAGCTGTGCACAGGACCCCACTAACTCTAAATCCATCACTGGATAAAAGACATTTACTAACAAAAGTAGGATATTGTCACCACTATGAAAGAGTTTAAGAACCTCTGTTCTGTGCACTGTGCATACAGAAACTGTGATAAATATAGCAAGATATAGATCAGTTACAGGAGACTTTAGTAGAAAACAAATATACCAGTTAATAGTGGAGCTTTCTAGAACCCAGATCTGTCAATTATTGTTCTAGTGAGCCTTTATATGGGTGCTCAATTTGTTTCATTTGTTTTTCAGTGGTCACCAGCTCAGAAATAAAAAAACCTAGCTTCAATGACATTTTTCTGCTATCTTCTCTGTTAGTCTTAACACTGGAAAGCAAAGAATTTCCTACCTTCACCAAGAGACTCATATTTTAATTTCCTCATACATCTAAGTTTTATCTGCTATCCCAAATCAAGAGGGCATACAGCTTCCATTCAATGGGAGTTGGCCTCTATGCCTCTTGTTATATCAGTCTGATTCAGTCCCACATCTCACATAATGTCTCTGTAAAATCTCCTGCTCACTATGGGTAGAAGCGCCAAAACTTGTTGGAGATTTTTACCAGTCCTCTTCCATTTGTTTGCATTACCATAGTGCCTACGAACCCTAGTCATGGAGCAGGACTCCATTGTGCTTGGCACTGTACAAAGCTAGAATAAAAAGATGGACACTACTGGAGTTTACAATCTAACTAGAAATAATCTTCAATTTGACTTCCTCCAAATCAGTCCTTGATAACAAACTCTTCATTCATCACAATAACATAATAATACCAAGACACCCAGTGAATCATCCTGTTTTCTCCCCCGGCAGTTTTCTCTTACAAATTTTGCTTGACTGAGTATAAAAGATCAAAGTGACAGATGCATCAGGATGTCAAAGTAATTTAGCAACTAAGTTTACAGAATCTCTCATACTAATGAGAGAAAGGATGCAGCTATCACCAAACGTGATATATTATTGCCACTTAACACTATATATACACACACAGCAAAATAGTAAGATATATTTGCCCTCTTAACTATAGCAGTCATTACTTGCATTCACTACTGTACTAAACCTGTGCATTCAATCAGAGAAGAAGGCAGGCAGGAAAAAAGAAAGGTAAGGAGAACAAATGGTCTTCCCTCACATATAGATTCTCTGGATAATGGCATGGTCCCATTGAAGTCAATTCTACAATTCCCATTGATTTCGGTGAGGCTAGGATTTCATCCTCTAGGACCAAGATTATTGCTGGCTCTGGAGTCCACTGATAGCACATTACTTAATAATGATACCCAGTTCTTATAGGATTCTTTTCATTAGCAGATCTCAAAGTGCTTTACAAAGGAGGTTAGTATCACTATCCCATTTTATAGATGAGGATATCAAGGCATGGAGAGGTGAAGTGACTGGCCCAAGCTCATCCAACAGGCTAATAGCAAAGCTGGGAATAGAACCAGGTCTTCTGAGTCCCATGATGGATGTCTTGTTTGCTAAGTCACGCTGCCTCTCTCTAATTGAGATTATTGGATATGCATACTGCATAGTGCTAAACATGGAATAATTGTCAGACTACTCAAAAGGATGATGGTGATTGAGCAGAGAAACCTCACACCAGCAGAAAAAGGGATGAAGAGAGCCTGTGGGCCTAGGTGCCCTGCTATACCTACAGCCAGTGCCAGACCTGGAGAGGGAAGAAGAAAAGACAACCTGGCTTGTTTAGGACTGGGAGAAAGGCTAGGCTGAAGTGGCTGGGCTGAGCTGGCTGTGGGAAGAGAAAGGGAGAATATGGGATGGCCTGAGTTTGGAGAGGGACTGGCTGAACTGGAGTCATGCTGAGTGCAGGTGTCTGGCTCAAACAGTGAGGTTGGGCTGCAGGATCAGGCTGGCTGGAAGGCCCAGCAGAAACAAGGCTGAACATTGAAACTGACAATGAAAGAGGGTAGCATGGGAGAGAATGTTTCCTTGGACTGTGAAGGAGAAGCAGCAGGGGATGAGGAATGGTCTCAGCTCAGGAGAAAGAAAACAAGACTAGATAGATCAGGATTTAAAGAAGAAAGAATGCATAGGAATAAAAAAACCAAAAACACAATGGAAGTCAACATTTCATAATTGTCAGATCGATGACAGAAGATTTGAAAACAGGAGATGTTAACCCCCTGAAAATGGCGGAATGGTTAAAGTGAAGTGTTGGTGACATACAAAGAGCTAAAAGAATGCAGGTAGAATTGGTAGAATGTACAAATAAGGAGCAAGCTGAAAAACTTAAAACTGTAACCTTAGGGAAAATGGAAGTTTCTTGCCAACTGCCTACCTTCCAGCCAGAAGGGTTGTATGGAGTGCTGCTAGGATTGTGTACAGATGATATTAGAAAGAGTAAGATAAAGATGAAGATAAAAGGTAAAGATAAAGTATTGTTTGTTAAATGGCTACTTAGAAGGAGAGAGGGAGAAAAACCAGCCATCTATAGTTGTATGCATGGCACTTTAAAGGTGGGACACTTCCAGATAGGATAAAAATGGGGTATCAGTCTTTCTGGGTTAAATCATATATTCCCACTACCCCCCATGAAGTGTTATATTTGTTAAAGGTTTAGACATGCAGCAGCCATTTGTAAAGGAACAAGGAGGTGTAGTAAATATGGAGGAAATCACTCATGAGAACTGTGTAGAAGGAACAGAAACTAAATGCAGCAATTGCAGGGGAAAGCACAATGCAGCATATAAAGGATGTGCCGTAGCAGAAAGAGCTAGGGAAATACAACAGGTTAAAATCATTCAAAAAGTATCATATGTGGAGGCTAGCAAAAAGGTACCCACTGCAGAAAATAGAAAAAGAAGTCTGAAGTAAGAAAAAAGATGTATAGGGCAGCAGAACTCATCTCTGGTCTGGGATGAGGATTTACTGCATCTTGAAGATGGAGAAAAAAACTGAAAGGATTAAAATCATAGCAAAAGCAGCAGGGAAATATCTAAAGATAGACACTCTCTTGATAGACTGCATTCATGTGATTTTAAAGGAAGGCAATAATACAGCTTAAATAACATGGTCTTAATGATCTTTAGCTGGAATGTGCACAGTCATGGACAGGAATTTAAGAAAGCCATCACTGAAAGGGCAGGGGGAGGGGGAAGCCTGATGCAATGTGTGTGCAAGAAACATGGCTAACAAATAAACTTCTGTTCAATCTTCCGGGATATGATAGCCTCTTGATCCCTCCAGAGTATGTCAGAAGAGGGTAGGTGGTCTGTATATTTATAGAAGAGGGACTCAGTTATGTCAAAATAGATGTGCAGAAACTAAATTTTGAATATAACGCTATTGAGATTCCCATGCAGAACAAAATCACATATACGGCTTTATAATGTTATAATTCATGTACAAAATTAGTTATTTTAGAATTGAAAAAGCTAGGTAATATAAAAAAAACATTAATAATTTGCATAGATTTTAATAGTCATAATGAGCTATGGAGAAGTAAGAAAACTGACCTACATGGTAAATGCTTAGAACAATTTATTGATATGCATAACCTAGAAATATTGAATACAGGAACACCTACTGGATTTAATTCAGAGGATGGATCCTTTTCTATTTTGAATTTGGGAATTGCAATAAATAATATAGTTAGCAAATGCAGCTGGGAAATTCATAAAGATGATGAAATGTGAATGAACACTTCCCCACAAATATTGAGTACTAAGGCAAAGGAAATGTCAAAAACACAGAAAGAGTTCCTAGCTGGAATTTTCAAAAAGCTGATTGGGGCCTTTTCAAGATTAAATGTGATGAATATCTATGCACAAGTGAAAACCTAGGAGAATTCTATGACAACGCAATAAAAAGAATTACAGCAATAGCTGATGTGGCCAGCTACGAAACATCAAATTGCCCCCAATTTATAAATCTGGTTCCCTGGTAGAATGAGGATTGCAAATTACCAATCAAGGAAGGAAATAAGGCATACAAGCAAGCAAAACACACAATGAATAGTAAAGACTTAATGAATTATAAAAGATGCAAGGCGGTGGCACAAAGATTATCCTAAAGACAAAAAAAAAGAAAGTTGGAGAAATGTCTGTGGGAAATTGAGCAAAGATTCAAAGCTTTCAGAAATGTATAAGCAAATTCAAAGAATGAATGGAATTCGAAGTAAAAGTAAGTGTATACCTGATCTTATTGTAAACAATGAAATGGAGGTCTCCAACTTAGGAAATACAGCCATTTTAGAAAAAGAATTCCAAAAGATCAGTAGTGACATGAATCAAAACAATGAGTGTCATGAGCAAAAAAGGAGGTTAATTGAGGAAAAGTGTGAACTATTAAATGGCCGGGAAAAAAATACTGATGATGTGTTAAACAAAAACTGTAGTATTCTGGAGCTTATTGCAGCCATTAGAAAAAGGAATAACCCATCTCCAGGTAAAGATAATATAAGTAATTAAATGCTTTGTCAGAAGGGCATCTTAAGATTCTGCTGTGGTTATATAATGATATATGGGCAGTAAACAAAATTCATGGCCCATGACCTGTCCATGACTTGTATTATATACACCTAACTAAAACTTGGGCCAGGGGGCTGCAGGTGCTTGGGGGGGGGGAGGCGGTCTGGGATTGCCCTGGGTGCTGGGGGGCATGGCCTAGGACCCCTCCTGGTGATGGGGGACGGGCTGGCAGTGGCGCATGGCCCAGGACTTCCGCTGGCGCTGGGGGGGGGGGGGGGCGGGGGCGCATAGACAGGGGGCTGCGCGGGGGTGCGGGGGGGGAGCAGGCAGCAGTGCATGACCCAGGATCCCTGCTGCTGTGCTGGGTGGGGGGTTTGGTGGGCTGCCAGGCTCTCTACCCAGCTCTGTGTGTCCCTTCAGCTCCTAGGGGGGAGGGAAGGCCGGGGGGCTCTGCACTCTGCCCCCGCCACAAGCTCTGGCTCTGCAGTTCCCATTGGCCGGGAACCGCAGCCAATGAGAGCTGCGGAGGCGGTGCCTGCAAGCAGGGATAGCACGCAGAGCCCCCTGGCCGCTCCGCCTAGGTCAGGAGCTGCAGGGTCATGCCAGCCTCTTCCAGGGAGCACCCCCCAGGTAAGCGCCGCCCTGCACCCAACCCTGAGCCCCTTCCCACACTCAAACTGCTGCTGCTGCTGGCCCAGAGCCAGCCGCACCAGCCACTGCAAAAATCATGGAGGTCACGGAAAGTCACAGAATCCGTGACTTCTGTGACCTCCATGACAGACACGCAGCCTTAATTATGACCAATGAAATTTCTGAATTTATTTGTGAAAAATGGGGCCAGCTTTGTCAAGACTGTACAGACAGATGAAAAGATGACAACACGAGTAAAGTGGTCATAGCCTTCTGTGTTCCCAGTCTTGGGGTATGTCTACACTACGAGAGTAGTTCGATTTCACTTAAATCGAATATGTGGAATCGATATTACAAAGTCGAACGTGTGTGTCCACACTAAGGACAGTAATTCGACTTTGTGAGTCCACACTAACGGAGCAAGCGTCGACATTGGAAGCAGTGCACTGTGGGCAGCTATCCCACAGTTCCCGCAGTCCCCGCTGCCCACTGGAATTCTGGGTCGAGCCCCCAATGCCTTCTGGGGGAAAAAAATGTGTCGAGGGTGGTTTTGGGTAACTGTCGTCATCCAACCGTCACTCCCGCCCTCCCTCCCTGAAAGCGCCGGCGGGAAATCAGTTCGCGCACTTTTCTGGTCAGTGACAGCGCGGACGCCACAGCATTGCGAGCATGGAGCCCGCTGCGACCATCGCTGCAGTTATGGCCGTTGTCAACACCTCGCACCTTATCATCCACCTTTCCCAGAGGCAGATGCTGAGAAATCGGGCGAGGAGGCTACGGCACCGCGGTGAGGACATGAAGTCTGAGAGTGGCACAGACCTGTCACAAAGCACGGGACCCCGCGCCGAGGACATCATGGTGGCAATGGGTCATGTTGATGTTGTGGAACGGCGATTCTGGGCCCGGGAAACAAGCACGGACTGGTGGGACCGCATAGTGCTGCAGGTCTGGGATGAATCCCAGTGGCTGCGAAACTTTCGCATGCGGAAGGGGACTTTCATGGAACTTTGTGAGTTGCTGTCCCCTGCCCTGAAGCGCAATGACACCTTGATGCGAGCAGCCCTGAGTGTCCAGAAGCGAGTGGCCATAGCCCTCTGGAAGCTTGCAACACCGGACAGCTACCGGTCAGTCGCGAACCACTTTGGCGTGGGCAAATCTACCGTGGGGGTTGTTGTGATGCAAGTAGCCAACGCAATCGTTGAGCTACTGCTCTCAAAGGTAGTGACCCTGGGAAACGTGCAGGTCATCATAGATGGCTTCGCCGCGATGGGATTCCCAAACTGCGGTGGGGCTATAGATAGAACTCACATCCCTATCCTGGGACCGGACCACCAGGCCAGCCAGTACATTAACCGAAAGGGCTACTTTTCAATGGTGCTGCAAGCAGTGGTGGACCATAGGGGACGTTTTACAAACATCAACGTCGGATGGCCGGGCAAGGTTCATGACGCTCGTGTTTTCAGGAACTCTGGTCTGTTTAGACGGCTGCAGGAAGGTATTTACTTCCCGGACCACAAAATAACTCTTGGGGATGTGGAGATGCCTATAGTGATCCTCGGGGACCCAGCCTACCCGCTAATGCCCTGGCTCATGAAGCCCTATACAGGCGCCCTGGACACTGAAAAAGAACTCTTCAACTACGGTCTGAGCAAGTGCAGAATGGTGGTGGAGTGTGCTTTTGGACGTCTCAAGGGGAGATGGAGAAGCTTACTGACTCGCTGTGATCTCAGCGAAACCAATATCCCCATTGTTATAGCAGCTTGCTGTGTGCTCCACAATCTGTGTGAGAGCAAGGGGGAGACCTTTATGGCGGGGTGGGAGGTTGAGGCAAATAGCCTGGCTGCTGATTACGCCCAGCCAGACAGCCAGGCGATTAGAAGAGCCCAGCAGGATGCGCTGTGCATCCGGGAGGCTTTGAAAGCTAGGTTCCTGAGTGAGCAGGGTAACCTGTGACTATTAAGTTTGTTTACAGAGAAGCTGAACCTGCCCCCGTTTCTTTACCCAGTAAATGTTCACTATCCTCTCCAGTTACATACCCGGTTCACCCCATTCCCCCCCTTCCAACACACGTTTAAAAATAAAATCACTTGAATTTTGTTAATGAACACCGTTTTCTTTATTACTGTTTTCTCGGTAAAGTGTTGAACCTGGGACGCAGACTGTGGTGGGGAGCAGGTGTAGTGTAGTGATGCAAAGGACGCTTCTAAACTCCAGGAATGACAGGCTCCGCAGTGGTGGACTGGTTGTTTCAACGGAGCCTGCCACCCCTTCTGTTCGGGACTCTGTGTGTGGGGGCTATGTGACTTTGTGGCAGGGGGAGGACGGTTACAGATCCCCTGCTGCATGGCTCTGTGATCCAGGATAAGGACCGCTGCATAAGATCTCTAACCGCCCTCCCCCGCCACAAAGTCACATAGCCGCCCCCGCCCCCCGAACATGAAAACCACCTCCCAGACTGACCAGGGTAACTAGTGACTGTAATGTGTGTGTGCCCTGCTGCTGAACCTGCCCCCGCGTCTGTACCCTGGTAAAGGTGACTGTCCTGTCCAATTACCAACCCCCTTCCCCCCCTTCAAACAGACTCTCCTCTAAAAGAACATGATGGAAACAGTAATTAACAGAAACGTATTTTTTATTAGCAACTACACATGAAACTGGGGGATGAAACTGGGCCGGGGGCTTGGGTGAGGCGGGAAGGAAAGGACTTATCAAATTTTGGGGAATGAGAGCCTTCTGGTACTCGAGCAGTCTGCAGGGGTGGAGTGAGAGTTTTCACAGACTCTGCCGCCCCTCCTTCTTGGGACTTTGGGTGAGGGGGGTATGGGACTTTGTGGCCGGGGAGGGCGGTTAGAGATAGACTGCAGCAGGGCTCTGTCCTCCTGCCTCCGGTCCTGCAGAACATCCACAAGGCGCCGGAGCGTGTCCGTTTGCTCCCTCATTAGTCCAAGCAGCGTTTGAGTCGCCTGCTGGTCTTCCTGCCACCACCTCTCCTCCCGTTCCATGTGTGATCGATGCATTTGGGACAAGTTCTCCCTCCACTGGGTCTGTTGGGCTGCCTGGGCTCGGGAGCAGCCCATAAGTTCTGAGAACATGTCCTCCCGTGTCCTCTTCTTCCTACGCCTAATCTGCGCTAGCCTCTGGGAGTGTGATGCCAGGGGAGGTTGGGAGACAGTCGCAGCTGTGGGATGGGAAAAAGGGAGTGAATTCCTCAGAAAGATAAATTTTTGGGTGAACAAAGAACATAGTCTTTCTCTGTGAACAAGACCATGCACAGCACCTATCACATGCGCACTCAGGACAAGGTTGAATTTTCGGCCTTCGCATTCAGTGCCTGGGGTCTTGCAGTGCAGATCAGACAAGCGGGACAGGACAGCAGAATTTGGGTAACAGGCTGACATGGTAAGCCGTACACTTGTGGCTGCTTAAAACTTTAATAATAGCACTGGCCTCCTTTCACATTCAAAGCAATGCTCCTAGCGTTGGCCAGTTCCTGCTGCCAGCAATCCGGCAAGCATGAACTCTGCCCCTCTCCCACCCCCTCGCGGCTGTCCCAGGGAAAGATCCCTGTATGCTGCCCCTCTCCCACCTCCACTGCGTGGCTGTAAACCAGGGTTACAGTTCTGTAAAGGAACAGGCAAGCAGTCCCAATACTAACATTCCCCTACCTAATTCAAAGCAGGTCACCATGAGCGACATCACCCTGATGAGGATCTCAGACACTGATAAAGAAAGAATGCTTCGAGAAAGCCTCCAAAGACCAGGGCCGTAAGCCGCCATGTTCTGCAGGGCAATGATCCAGAGTACTTGCTTCTCTCCTGGCGTGGAAATGTCTGCTACTACAGAGGACCCAATAAGGCCGCTCTCCCCAGGAACCTGATGCAAAGGCTTTCCAATTACCTCCAGGAGAGCTTCGTGGAGATGTCCCAGGAGGATTTCTGCTCTATCCTCGGACATATAGACCGGATTTTACTGTAGCTGCACTGGCAGGGACTAAACAGTAGAGCGCCTAGGGCACAACAATCATGCTAAACCGGACATTGTTAGATTTTTTTTCAGTAGTTGCACTGCCCAGGACTGAAACGTTAAGCGCGTAGGGCAAACTAATCATGAAAAACCCATTGTTAATATTGTTAATATTCCTGTTCTGTTAAAAATAAATGTTTACATGTTTAAAACACTTACTGACTGATCCTTCCCCTGATTCTGTGTCCGGGTTAATGCCTGGGGACGGTTGGTAGGGGATCTCTGTAAGGGTGATGAAGAGATCCTGGCTGTCGGGGAAATCAGCGTTGTAAGCACTGTCGACTGCCTCGTCCTCCTCATCTCCTTCCTCATCTTCCCCGTCCGCTAACATGTCCGAGGAACCGGCCGTCGACAATATCCCATCCTCAGAGTCCACTGTCAGTGGTGGGGTAGTGGTGGCGGCCGCACCGAGGATGGAATGCAGTGCCTCGTAGAAACGGGATGTCTGGGGCTGGGATCCGGAGCGTCCATTTGCCTCTTCGGTCTTCTGGTAGCCTTGTCTCAGCTCCTTGATTTTCACGCGACACTGCGTTGCATCCCGGCTGTATCCTCTCTCTGCCATGGCTTTAGAGATCTTCTCGTAGATCTTTGCATTCCGTCTTTTGGAGCGCAGCTCGGAAAGCACGGACTCATCGCCCCACACAGCGATCAGATCCAAGACTTCCCGATCAGTCCATGCTGGGGCCCTCTTTCTATTCTGAGATTGCATGGCCATCTCTGCTGGAGAGCTCTGCATCGTTGCCAGTGCTGCTGAGCTCGCCACGATGTCCAAACAGGAAATGAGATTCAAACTGCCCAGACAGGAAAAGGAATTCAAATTTTCCCGGGGCTTTTCCTGTGTGGCTGGTCAGAGCATCCGAGCTCGGACTGCTGTCCAGAGCGTCAACAGAGTGGTGCACTGTGGG
Organism: Terrapene triunguis; assembly: GCF_002925995.2. NCBI lineage: Eukaryota > Metazoa > Chordata > Testudines > Emydidae > Terrapene > Terrapene triunguis. Next base: position 11,549,864 of record NW_020664374.1, on the reverse strand, counting down.
ATAGCTCCCGGAGCTATTAGCGTCGATTTCCATCCACACCTACCCTAATTTGACATGGCCATGTCGAATTTAGCGCTACTCCCCTCGTTGTGGAGGAGTACAGAAATCGAATTTAAGAGACCTCTATGTCGAACTAAATAGCTTCGTGACATGGACGGGTGCAGAGTTAATTCGATGTAACAGTGCAAAATTCGACATAAACTCCTAGTGTAGACCAGGCCTTGGAGTCTATCAAATTATATGACTGTTCTGATGGCTGAAGATATGGGGATAATGTTGGCACTAACCTGGATTAGAGATGTCTGACTGGCTGTAGCAGTAATTTTATCTGATTCTTTGTCAGGCATTATGATAATCAGAAAAGGGACTTCGGAAAGCAGAAATGAATTAGTAAGTGAAATAATGTTCCTAATTACGGAAATAATACAAGCAGGTATTTGTGTGAAAATAGCATAGATTCCGGGGCATATTGGAATACCTGGAAATGAGATCATAGAAGCATAGATTAGGGTTGGAAGGGACCTCAGGAGGTCATCTAGTCCAACCCCCTGCTCAAAGCAGGACCAATCCCCAGACAGATTTTTGCCCCAGATCCCTAAATGGCCCCCTCAAGGATTGAACTCACAACCCTGGGTTTAGCAGGCCAATGCTCAAACCACTGAGAAGCGGCCAGCAGGTCCAGCTTCTAGGCGGGGGGTGGGGCACGGGGCTCCATATGCTGCCCCCACCCTAAGCACTGGCTCTGCACTCCCATTGGCCAGGACCCACAGGCAATGGGAGCTGCAGAGGCAGTGCCTGCAGGTGAGAGCAGCGTGCAGGGCCGCCTGCCTCGCCTCCGCCTAGGAGCTGGACCTGCTGGTTGCTTCCTGGGCCCAGCGTGGAGTCAGGACAGGAGGAAGCCTGCCTTAGCCCCCCCGCTGATGGGGAGCCGCCAGAAGTAAGACCATGCCCCAACCCTGAGCCCCAAAACCCTACCTCAGCACTGAGCCCCCCCAACCTGGAGCCCTCTCCTGCACCCCAAACACCTCATCCCTGCCCCCACCCCATAGGCCGCACCCCCAGCCCAGAGCCTGTACACCCACCCACACTCTAACCCTGTGCCCCAGCCCAGAGCCCCCTGCCATTCCTTGAACCCCTCATCCCCGGCCCCACCCCAGAGCCCACACCCCAGCCGGAGCTCTCACCCCCCCTCCCTTCCCAACCTCCTGCTCCACCCCAGAGCCCCTTCCCACAACCTCATAGAATCATAGACTTTAAGGTCAGAAAGGACCATTATGATCACCTAGTCTGACCTCCTGCACAACGCAGGCCACAGAATCTCACCCAACCACTCCTGTAACAAACCCTTAACCTATGTCTGAGATATTGAAGTCCTCAAATCGTGGTTTAAAGACCTCAAGGTGCAGAGAATCCTCCAGCAAGTGACCTGTGCCCCACGCTGCAGAGGAAGGCGAAAAACTCCAGGGCCTCTGCCAATCTGCCCTGGAGGAAAATTCCTTCCTGACCCCAAATATGGCAATCAGTTAAACCCCGAGCATATGGGCAAGAGTCACCAGCCAGCACCCAGGAAAGAATTCTCTGTAGTAACTCAGATCCCACCCCATCTAACATCCCATCACAGACCATTGGGCATATTTACCTGCTAATAATCAAAGATCAATTAATTGCCAAAATTAGGCTATCCCATCATACCATCCCCTCCATAAACTTATCAAGCTTAGTCTTGAAGCCAGATATGTCTTTTGCCCCCACTACTCCCCTTGGAAGGCTGTTCCAGAACTTCACTCCTCTAATAGTTAGAAACCTTTGTCTAATTTCAAGTCTAAACTGCCTAATGTCCAGTTTATATCCATTTGTTCTTGTGTCCACATTGGTACTAAGCTTAAATAATTCCTCTCCCTCCCTGATATTTATCCCTCTGATATATCTATAAAGAGCAATCATATCTCCCCTCAGCCTTCTTTTGGTTAGGCTAAACAATCCAAGCTCTTTGAGTCTCCTTTAATAAGACAGGTTTTCCATTCCTCGGATCATCCTAGTAGCCCTTCTCTGTACCTGCTCCAGTTTGAATTCATCCTTCTTAAACATGGGAGACCAGAACTGCACACAATATTCCAGATGAGGTCTCACCAGTGCCTTGTATAACGGTACTAACACCTCCTTATCTTTACTGGAAATACCTCGCCTGATGCATTCCAAGACCGCATTAGCTTTTTTAACGGTCATATCACATCGGCGGCTCATAGTCATCCTATGATCAACCAATACTCCGAGGTCCTTCTCCTCCTCTGTTACTTCTAACTGATGTGTCCCCAATTTATAACCAAAATTCTTGTTATTAATCCCTAAATGCATGACCTTGCACTTTTCACTATTAAATTTCATCCTATTACTATTACTCCAGTTTACAAGGTCATCCAGATCTTCCTGTATGATATCCCGGGGAAGGGGTCTCTGTAATTGGAGCATGCTTGTCCTCTGACAGTGGTCAAATTTATCCCTACTATTACTCCAATGAATTCAGTGAAGTTATACCATGAATTTGGACCATGATGCCTGGCTATCTAGCTATCTGTATCCATGGCACTTCCTGTATTAGGAGCCTTTGTCAAACCAGGCTAGAAGCAAACAGACTCTCTTTACTATAATTAAGTCTGTCGATTATGGGCTAAATGCTACCCCCCGGTTAGGGTGGCCATCGTAGCTAGGATAAGAAGGGAAGCTGACACAAAATATGTATCTTGATGATGGGCATGCGGTGGGGGGCAGGTTGTGCTTTGGGGTAGATTTAAAAAAAGAGTAGCTAATGTTTAAGAATAGGACGCTGCCATCGTGACTGGAGAGGCCAAAATGCTCATGGAGCATCCTGTTGATAGGCAGCCTGCAAAGCTTATTTCCTGTTGGACTTTGCTCTCATTTACTCGATTTCTTGCTAGTTATCTCAAACCAGACCTTTCCCTTTTTTGCCTATCAGCACTATGCAAATACTTCTCTCAATGGATTCTTTAAATAGTCACGGTTCTCTCATTACGATCTGCTCTTCTACTCACCGCCCACATAGGACAGTCACACAAAACAAGAGCTGTGGCCAAATGAAAGTCATAGGATGTAGTATCTTATGGGAGTGAATCCAAGCATACACACAGGTGCAGGGCTAGTGTTTTTTACTTGCAGAGCTCCAGCACTCTACTCAACTTTTTCAAGTGCATGCACCAGACTAAGATATAGCAGTGCCATGGTTTTCAGGATGGTGGACACCTCATTACACAGGTCACCTGAAATTACTTATGTTTTATGATCCACTCTTACAACACTGAAAATTGTTTCCCCCGTTATTTAAGGACTCCTAAAGCCTAGGTTTCAACAGTTTTAGTGTGGGAATGGTGAAATCCACCCCAATGGCGAGGGCCTCCATGGGTATTCTACAAAACTATACACCTAAGTTGACTCAGGCTCATGGGGTTCATGGGGCACAAAGGTTTCATGATAGCTGTCTGTCTTGATGTTGAACAGGCATATGACATGTTATGGAGGGAAGGCCTATGGTACAAAAGAGTTGCACTAGGGATAAGGGAAAGAATGTATGGGTGGATTAGAGACTTTTTGAGTAAAAGCACCATGCAGGTCAGAGTTGGGAGGATTATGTCAAATACATATAATTTTAAAAATCGTACACCACAGGGAAGTGTTATCAGCCCGACCTTATTTAATAGTATGATAAATGATTTCCCAATACAAATAAGTGCTGTGGTAGATTCACTCTATTCATAGATGATTGTGCTCTGTGGGTTAGGAACAGGAATATTGAGGTGGCAGAAAAGAGAATCAACAGAGCATTAGGAGAGACCTCTGCCTGGGGAAATCCCTGGGGTTTCAAGTTTTCCATTGCTAAAACCAGAGGATTGATCTTTACAAAAAGGAAAGCTACAAAGGAATGTAAACTGTATCTGTATGGAGAATAGATATAGTTAAAAGGTTCAAATTCTTAGGGTAATATTTGATACTAAATTATGTTGGAAAGATCATATAAACCATATTAAAGATAAATGTACAGGAAGGATTAACCTATTTAAAAGGCTTACTGGGACTAATTGTAGGGTGGATAAGAAAACACTGCTGATGGTACACAGAGCCTTAATCAGACCAGTTATTGTCTATGGCTGCCAAGCTTTTGGGTCATATTGAAATTCTGAACTTAAAAAATTAGATTTAATACAAGGCCAGGCACTATGAATTGTGTGTGGTACATTTATTACAACACCTATATGCACACTACAGATACACTACAAATGAAACTACTGGACTTAACTTTCTGAGCCAAAGTTAATAACAACTGCAATGATGAAAGTACCAAACAAACTTATGAGGATTTGGTGGAATTTGATAGGCCAAGTATAGCAGACTATATTGGAACTGCACATGCCGTTTGACTTAAAGTGTGGATGTAGGAGTTGAACTACAAGGAAAAGCTGAATGAAATCAAAACTTTCAGTCATGGGGAAATTAGTTATGGATGGAAAGTTGCATGTCCAAATGTGAATTTAGATTTATTTTATAAATTTAAGGGGGGAAAAGAGACCGTAGGTATTAAAAAATGAAGTATACCAGTATATATATGAAAAGTGGAGTCAATCTTGTCAAATAAATACAGATGGGTCCAAAAAAAAAAGAAAAACAGGCAGAATAGGCATGGCATATTGTATACCAAAATTAGGAATTAATATATCTAAAAGACGTCTGCTTTTGTAGTGGTAATAATGACAGCCGAACTCGTAGCACTAATGCTGACATTAAATTGGATCTGGGATGTACAGCCAGCAGCAGCGGTCATTTTTCAGATTCAGTCTCAGGCCTTATGGCGACATAATAACAGAGTTAGTACAGATGGGGATACAAGTAGCAGTAGCTTGGATCCCAGCACATATCAGGATAATGGAATGAAATGGCAGACAAAGCAGCTAACAACACTGTAAGAAATGGAAGGATTGACATAGAAATATTGTTGAGTGAACAGGAATTCAAATGCCTAATACAGAAAAATTTAAAAAGAGGAATGATAAAAAATTTGGATTAATGAAAAAAGTTTTTTTGTTTGTTTGTTTGTTTGTTTTTTGAAGTTGTGCCCTAGAGTTGAGGATAATGACATACTTCAGGGCCTGGATAGGACTAAGGAAGTGGTTTTGTTTAGGCTACTCAGTGGCCATGGTGGCATAAACAAAAATATTTTTTGAATTAAAAAAAAAAAGAGACAAAGATGGACTATGTGCACTCTGTAAGGTGGAGGAAACACTTGATCCCCTTTTATGGGCATGCAAAGGCATTGCTAAAGTAAGGGGAGAGTTTTCTGAGGAATTCAAATGTCTTGAATTATGTTATTTAGTAAAACTATCAGGAAGATGGGGTAGCATTACAAAGTCAATGTTACATTACTTGGAGGACACAGTGGTGTGAAAGAATATAAACCGTTAAATATTTAGGAATGATAATGATAGCTATAGATGTTCACTCAAGTCTGCTTCACTATTAAAAATAACAAAAGAAAAGGGCTGCAGGGAGAGAGTCTGCAGTCACTCTCTTGGAGATAGAAGAGGTAGGAAGTGGTCCGGGGAGGCTGCAAGGCATCTGAGGGAGTAAACCTTGGATGTCAGCTGCAGTGGGCTGGAACCCTGAGAAAAGGGAAGGCCTGGGTTCCCCTACCAGCCACCAAGGAAGATAGAGTGAAGCCCCCTGAAGTAAGGGGTGTAAGGACAATCAAACCCAGAAACAGATGGAAGACCTGCTGTAAGGTCATTGGACTATAGCGGGGGTAGGCAACCTATGGCACGCGTGCCGAAGTCGGCACACGAGCTGATTTTCAGTGGCACTCACACTGCCTAGGTCCTGGCCACCGGACCGGGGGCCTCTGCATTTTAATTTAATTTTAAATGAAGCTTCTTAAACATTTTTAAAAACATATTTACTTTACATACAATAGTTTAGTTATATATTATAGACTTATAGAAAGAGACCTTCTAAAAACGCTAAAATGTATTACTGGCACACAAAACCTTAAATTAGAGTGAATAAATGAAGACTCGGCACACCGCTTCTGAAAGGTTGCCGACCCCTGGACTATAGTTTGGTTGAACTCTGTGTTATCCTAGAAGGGGTGGACTAAAGTGTGACATGGCAGAAGGCCAATTTGTGGGAAGAGACACCACCGCAGCGACTTAGCGACTGTTGGCACTGGGCACCATACAGGAGGCTGCTGCTATGCTATGCCTAGTCATGAGGAAGAGCTCCAACGGTGAGTGAACCACTTCACGGGGGCTGGTGGTTAAGGGCTAGCTGGGGTATGTGGAAGAGGTATACATTTAGATGGGTAGGCCTTTTACATCACAGGGCAGGCCTACAGGGAGGAGTGCAGTTGGTTTAGTTTTTCTGAAGGGAGACTCAGCTTTCATAAGTTTGGGAAATGCTGTCTCAGGTAATGAGCCCAAGACGGGGGAAGAGGGAGAGAGAGAGATAGAGCATGAATTAACTGAAGAAAACACCAGCTTTAATATTTATAAATTAATAATGGTCTTTATGGAACAGCCTTGAGTGCTGGCAAAGATGCTATGAATAATGTATAAAACGATCAAGTAAGGCAAGTGGTCCTTTCACATTTTCTTTTTACACTAGTCCCTGACATTGTGGGTCCCTTCAGTAGATATTTTAATTACGGTTTGCTTTGCACACACACATAAGCCATGCTGCACTCATTAATAGTCAAGGGCATTCTCCTCACATTTATATGTTTTAGAAGCATCTTTATTCTCCTTTGGGACCTGGAAAGCCAATATTTCAGCTTAACGATGAAGGTGGACTGAACTGAAGGTTGGCTTTCCAGGTCCCAAAAGAAAATAAGGAGTGATTTCTGAAATATATGTATGAAGAGACCGTGCTTCCAAGGAGCACACAATGGCGGATTAGCGACTGGGCCAACAGGGCTGGTGCCCCAGGCCCCCCAAAAAGTGTAATCCACCTCTCGGAGCACAGCTTCTCCACTTCAATATACAGCTGTAAATGCTGTGACAAAGTTCCTCCTCTATCTTGGTGGGTCCTGAGCTTATTGGCGGATTTTCTTGCCTCAGAGATTCATCATGTGGGTTGGGGAATAGCCCAGAGACCTTCCCCTCTGGAAGAACGCACAGTCCAGGTCAATTGGGAGGTTTGGGGGGAACCCGGGCCCACCCTCTACTCCGGGTTCCAGCCCAGGGCCCTGTGGACTGCAGCTGTCTATAGTGCCTCCTGTAACAGCTGCATGACAGCTACAACTCCCTGGGCTACTTCCCCATGGCCTCCTCCAAACACCTTCCTTAGTCTCACCACAGGACCTTCCTCCTGGTGTCTGATAACGCTTGTGCTCCTCAGTCCTCCAGCAGCACACCCTCTCAGCTCCTTGCACCTCTTGCTCCCAGCTCCTCACACTCGCACCACAAATTGAAGTGAGCTCCTTTTTAAAACCCAGGTGCCCTGATTAGCCTGCCTTAATTGATTCTAGAAGCTTCTTCTTAATTGGCTCCAGGTGTCCTAATTAGCCTGCCTGCCTTAACTGGTTCTAGCAGGTTCCTGATTACTCTAGTACAGCCCCTGCTCTGGTCACTCAGGGAACAGAAAACTTCTCATCCAGTGACCAGTATATTTGCCCTCTACCAGACTCCTGTACCCCACTGGTCTGGGTCTGTCACAATGCATAAAACAAAACTGGGATTTTTAGTGTCATGCAATGTCCCAGTTATACTTTATACAGTTGTTCTAATGTCCTATTTATACTAATTTGCTTTTTACCATGCAATTTATGCAGTGTCTTGCTTCTCTGCTTGCTACGGTATCTCTCTATGGTCCCACAATAGCATATGCCTAGTTATGACACTGCTAAGGTGCAGAAAGAAGAAATGCATTTCATGTTTATGGGGCTGATCCAGCATCATCAAATCTAATGGGAGTTTTCAGTGAGAATAGGATCAAGCCATTGGTGCTGGAACTAGGGTGCTGCCTCACCCCCTGGCTTGACGTGGTTTCCATCATATACAGGGTTTACAGTTTGGTTCAATGGCCCTCAGCACCCCCACTAAAAAATTGTTTCACCACCCCGGATCAAGCCATGCAACAATACCTCACTTTTACTGGCACACCACATGTTGTTCAATTATAGGCAAAACCATCTCTCTGTTTACTTACTGTTTTCCCTTTCCTGCCTTTTTTCCCTTAGGCTCCTAACGTGTAAACCCTTATCTTCATAAACACAACAGCCCAAATTATTCTCTGGTGTAACATCACTGATCCTGATTCTCTGGCCTGCTCTGGCTCCTCCTCTGCACGTCTAGACTGGTTCATGGAGCTCAGAAACTGGCTAGATCTTGCCAGCTGAGAATTTCCCTGGGATTATGGGGGCCCCAGAATTCTGGCAGATCTGTGTCCCAGCTTGACTTAACCACTCCTGTGTAAAGGCATCTTTGCATGTGTTCTGGCACCTATCCATATACCGGTGAGTCACTTCATTTTCTTTTTTAATCAGATGTGCCATATGTGTCCTGCCTCCAGCAGGAAGAATTCAGTGGAGAAATAATTTACTCCATTTGTTTAATTGAATTATATCCTTGTATAAGTATAACTGGGTTCATAGAAGAATTAGAGAAGTTCATGGGGGATTGGTCCATCAATGGCTATTAGCCAGGATGGGAGGGACACAATCCTTTGCTCTGGGGATCCCTAAACCAAGGACTGCTAGAAGCAGGGACTGGATGACAGGGGATGGTTCACTGGATAAATTGCCCTGTTCTGTTCACTCCCTCTGACACAGGCCACTGTTTGAAATCAGGATACTTGGCTAGATGGACCATTGGTCTGGCCACATATGGCCATTCTTGTGTCCTTGAAGTAGTAGGAGAGAGGCTGTGAGGAAGTTTTGGGGCTGGTTCCCACTCATTGCCCTGACAGCACACGCTGCCCGGGTGCCTCTGCACACATAGCCTCAGGGAAGGCAGAAGCAAGGACTAGAGAGCAGAGTGGCTGCATGCAGTGCTGCTCTTCTGCTGCGGGGAACTCTGGGATACATCTGGAGGACTTCTGGGACCCAAGTCAAGCCACGGCTGCTTGCACACAGGAAAGTAATAGGGCTCGGAACCTAGGTCCCAGCTTAACATGGACTCGGACCCATTAGTCCTGCAGAGTTCTGGGTCCCTGGGTCTGAGCCCTAGGTTAGCACAATTGGTGTGTGAATGCAAGGGAGGTTTGGCTTGAGCCTTACATTGCTATGTAGACATACCCTAAGCCTCCTGAATCTGAGCCCAGGCACTGCCCCTGGCTGGAGTATCTTGGTACACCCTTGGGGTGCAGATCCTATGTCTAGTACTCCCTTCTTAAAGCTGAGATCTCCACGATCCAAGTGCCTAGCCCCTGTGATTAGTGCTGACCCCTCAGACTTAAGCTTAGGCACACCCTCCCCCAGAACTCCATCCACATCCGCACACTGTGGATTTAGGATTTAACTCTTCAGGAGCACATGACAGTGAAAACAAACAGACACACAGACTTTGCACAAGATTCTTAACACAATTAATTTTTACTTAGCATGAAAGAGATAGATCTAGACAAAATAATACACCACAGCAAGTTTCCCTGCCTCAGTTTACTCATCACTCTGGACAGCACTTTGGTCTTGGTCAGAGCCCTATGTGGTATCTAGGATTCATCTCCTACTGCTCATGGCTTCTCTTCAGATGCATGGAGCCTTGCTCCTCTCTCTAGGTCAGCTAGCTTTCTCTGACCTTGGCTGGTCCCACAATTAAACAGGATACCCTGCTACAAAGCATGCCCCTTTCTCTTCCACAAAGCTTCTTGTGTGCCCCATGAGTTCCTTAAGTTTACATGCCTTCCTACCAACACCTTATTTCTTTGTTCTGCTGTTGGTGATTTTCCATTCTCCATCCCTGCAGAGATATTGTAGGAGAGATATTAGCTTCTCCCCTCTTCAGCTACCCATTGTCCCAAGATATTTCCATCAGAATAGGTGACCATTAAGGATAACAATCAGCTTTTGCCCTTGGCGTGGCAAAGATGTTCTACAGCCTCTTTTAGCAAATGGTGGGTTTTATACCCACATAGTAGCATTCCATGATACAACAATGTCATAACATCAACCAGCATTCACAATTGTATATGGACAGATTCCCCAAATTGTCACAACCTCTAATATAGAGATAATGGCCAGCCACAAATGTGGTTCCAGATTCAAACCTCTCACATTCCAGAGTGCTGAGAGATGGACTTTGATACAAGACCCACCTACTGTGACAGCCTGTACTCTTATGGTCACCACTTTTACAAGACTAGGATAAATTTTGGACAAAGTATGCCTTGTGAAGTATCATTTGAAAACTCATAATCGGCTGAATATTATTGTTCTGGTAAAATATTTGTAGCAACATTATATGAGACAGGAAAGTAATAAGTGTCTACTGTATAATATTGCTGTAACATGTTCCAGAGTTAGAAAGGCAGGCCCAAACTAGCTCTTCAGAGACAAGGACACACAAGGGCCCCCAACCAGGTATCAGCATAATCAATTGGACAGTCACCTAGTTAAATGGCTATTCCTCAGCAGGAAGGAAGATGTGAATAAGAAATTTACATTGCATCACAGGAATGTTTCATACCTCATGTCCACAAGAGACTACACCCTAGCTTCAATCCTTGAAGAAGGGAGAGGGATATAAAAATGATAGTCAGTGACCTCCAACTCATCTCTCATTCTCCTGTCTCTCTGCTCATGACATCAACCACTCTCAGAGAACTGAACTAAGGGAGGAGTGGTCCCAAGCTGAAAGGAGATGCAGCCTGTGAAATTTACTGCAGTGTACGGTGAGCAAAACCTTTGCTTTTAAGTTCACTTAGCTTGTTAAATTAGGTATTTGCTTGAGTATTCCTCTTTTATTTTCTTTTTTAACCAATCCTGACTTTTATACATCATCACTGATAATCTCTTAAAATTTACCTTTCTGTAGTTAATAAACTTATCTTATTGTTTTATCCTAAACAGTGTGTTTGGATTACTGTGTGGGGAAACTCCATTTGGGATAATAAGGCTGGCGCATTACCATTTTCCTTTGATGAAATGATGGACTTTCTATGGGCTTGCATTGTTCAGTAGTGTGCTGGACAGTATAAGATGCACATTTCTGGGGGGGACTAGGAATTTGCAGGTGTTGCCTTGTATGTAATTCATGAATGACTGGCCAGAGGGCTCATGTAACTTAGCTGGGAGTGACTTTACAAGCTGAAGGCTGTGAGAGCAGGTTAGGAGTGGATGTTCTGACAGCGAAGCAGTTTCAGAGAGACCCCAGGCTACAGAATTAAGAGGACACAGCTGTTCAACAGTCCAGATTGTACCCAGGGAATGTCACACCTACCCATTGCTTTAGCAGCGTCACCATATTTCCAAGAGTCTCAGATGGAAAAAATGATGAAAATGTAATAATGAAGAAGACCAAACAGATGAGAAAGTAGCCAATGACTTCATTTTTCACATTTTCTTTAATAAGCTGGTGATATCAAAAATTCAGATGTAATCCTGTTCTTTCTATCTTTACATATACATAATTCCACTAAGCACAATGGCAGCTTTGTGTGCACAAGGACAGTAGGGTCAGGCATACAATGAAGCATGGGATCAATACTACAGACTCCAGCATGGCATACTGAGATATTCTATAAAATTTTTCATACAGCTCTTCCAGCTCTACCAATCGTGATTATCCAGCCCTGAGCCTAAGTGTATCAATTACATTGAATTGTGAGGTCATTTTATCATGTAGAAAGACTTCCTCTATGAGGTACAGTGAAACCAAGAAAATCACTTTGTTTGTGATGTGGAAGCAGAGAAAGAACTGACAGGAAGGGGATTGCAATGCATGAAAGTTTGTTAGCAAGAGTCAGGCTAACTGTAACCCTAATAACGCGAGATTTGTAGAAGCGAGGAATGTGTGAGGTGAGTGGGAAAGAACTGTGTGAGAAGTTGTTGCAACCTTGTGTAGATAATGTGTAGATAATATGGAATGTAGACTAAGAGTCTACATTAGTGAGCAAAACGAGATATCAGAATGACCTATGTATAAACAAAATGCAGCTGTTGCTCATTATTGTCTGTAACAAAAGGTATAAATGCTTGCTGTAATTGTTTACCTGTTGAGAGACCTGTTTAGCTCTCTCCCTCTATGCAATTGATAGAGAGAAAATAAAGTATCTGACTTGCTATACCCAAACAAAAAGTGAGAACTCTGTTATTCTCCGACAATTTGGGGGCTCGTCCGGGATGGCAACGCCCGCAGAGGCACCGGCAGCTGCTACGCATCGTTCCCCTTCGAACCCCATGGCGCCACAATAGAGGTAGGAAACCTTTTGAAATCTCTATTGGGGTGTCGGAGGAGGACTGTCCATGGGGCCGTCTGTCCCTGTTGGGCTCACGCCATCCGAACTTATTGACTGTGCAGCAAGGTCAGATGCAGAGCGGTTCTGGGGAATTGTTTTGCCGCCCCCACTAAGGTAGTAGTTGCGGTTCTGGGGACCTGTTAGTTTGGCCGCCCCCATATGCATATGAGAGATGCATAGGTATGCACCGGTGCTGAGGGGTTTTTACCGCCTCAAGAGGGGTTGTTACCGCCTCATAGTGTATTGAGTCCGGACAGAGGGGTTGTTTACCGCCTCAAGAGGGGTTGTTACCGCCTCATAGTGTAGATGCATCGTGGTACTTGGAAATAGAGGCCTTGGTGTGTGTGTGTGTGTGTACACCAGTGTGAATTGAGAGTTACCGGAAGACGCCCAGAGTACTCTGCGAAGTCTTTTGGCTTGTGACCAGAACTACTCTAACGCAAGCCCAGTAACTAGAGGATCTTTTTGGAGATCCGACCCACGGTGGGCTAACTCGGCCTGGCATCGTCCGGCGAGGAGGCTACCTTGGGTCTAGGAGTGTGTGAACCCATCTTCCCTCACCCTTTTCCTCTCTGTGTGAGCCACTGACAGTCTGATCATCTTGCTGGATGCAACGAGAGTAAGCGGCGCCGTCTCTCTGAGACTAGCCGACGCTCTTTGCTGAAGGGAGGTGTAGGAGGGTCGTGGCCATCCTCGTTAGCCTCTCCTGTGTGAGTACCCTGTAGGGAGAGATCCTTAATTTATGTGCCGCTAGCGCGGACAGGGCATCCTCCCTGTGTGTGTGATTGGAAAATGGGTGGGAGACAGTCAAGCATTCTTGCATGATCTAAAAAATAAAAAGGAGTCATATAAAAAATGGAAACTAGGACAGATTACAAAGGATGAATATAGGCAAACAACACAGGAATGCAGGGGCAAGATTAGAAAGGCAAAGGCACAAAATGAGCTCAAACTAGCTAAGGGAATAAAGGGGAACAAGAAGACTTTTTATCAATACATTAGAAGCAAGAGGAAGACCAAAGACAGGGTAGGCCCACTGCTTAGTGAAGAGGGAGAAACAGTAACAGGAAACTTGGAAATGGCAGAGATGCTTAATGACTTCTTTGTTTCGGTCTTCACCGAGAAGTCTGAAGGAATGCCTAACCTAGTGAATGCTAATGGGAAGGGGGTAGGTTTAGCAGATAAAATAAAAAAAGAACAAGTTAAAAATCACTTAGAAAAGTTAGATGCCTGCAAGTCACCAGGGCCTGATGAAATGCATCCTAGAATACTCAAGGAGCTAATAGAGGAGGTATCTGAGCCTCTAGCTATTATCTTTGGAAAATCATGGGAGACGGGAGAGATTCCAGAAGACTGGAAAAGGGCAAATATAGTGCCCATCTATAAAAAGGGAAATAAAAACAACCCAGGAAACTACAGACCAGTTAGTTTAACTTCTGTGCCAGGGAAGATAATGGAGCAAGTAATTAAGGAAATCATCTGCAAACACTTGGAAGGTGGTAAGGTGATAGGGAACAGCCAGCATGGATTTGTAAAGAACAAATCATGTCAAACCAATCTGATAGCTTTCTTCGATAGGATAACGAGTCTTGTGGATAAGGGAGAAGCTGTGGATGTGGTATACCTAGACTTTAGTAAGGCATTTGATACGGTCTCACATGATATTCTTATCGACAAACTAGGCAAATACAATTTAGATGGGGCTACTATAAGGTGGGTGCATAACTGGCTGGATAACCGTACTCAGAGAGTTGTTATTAATGGTTCCCAATCCTGCTGGAAAGGCATAACGAGTGGGGTTCCGCAGGGGTCTGTTTTGGGACCGGCTCTGTTCAATATCTTCATTAACGACTTAGATATTGGTATAGAAAGTACGATTATTAAGTTTGCGGATGATACCAAACTGGGAGGGATTGCAACTGCTTTGGAGGACAGGGTCATAATTCAAAATGATCTGGACAAATTGGAGAAATGGTCTGAGTTAAACAGGATGAAGTTTAACAAAGACAAATGCAAAGTGCTCCACTTAGGAAGAAAAAATCAGTTTCACACATACAGAATGGGAAGAGACTGTCTAGGAAGGAGTACGGCAGAAAGGGATCTAGGGGTTATAGTGGACCACAAGCTAAATATGAGTCAACAGTGTGATGCTGTTGCAAAAAAAGCAAACGTGATTCTGGGATGTATTAACTGGTGTGTTGTGAGCAAGACACGAGAAGTCATTCTTCCGCTCTACTCTGCTCTGGTTAGGCCTCAACTGGAGTATTGTGTCCAGTTCTGGGCACCGCATTTCAAGAAAGATGTGGAGAAATTGGAAAGGGTCCAGAGAAGAGCAACAAGAATGACTAAAGGCCTTGAGAACATGACCTATGAAGGAAGGCTGAAAGAATTGGGTTTGTTTAGTTTGGAAAAGAGAAGACTGAGAGGAGACATGATAGCAGTTTTCAGGTATCTAAAAGGGTGTCATAAGGAGGAGGGAGAAAACTTGTTCACCTTAGCCTCTGAGGATAGAACAAGAAGCAATGGGCTTAAACTGCAGCAAGGGAGGTTTAGGTTGGACATTAGGAAAAAGTTCCTAACTGTCAGGGTGGTTAAATACTGGAATAAATTGCCTAGGGAGGTTGTGGAATCTCCATCTCTGGAGATATTTAAGAGTAGGTTAGATAAATGTCTATCAGGGATGGTCTAGACAGTATTTGGTCCTGCCATGCGGGCAGGGGACTGGACTCGATGACCTCTCGAGGTCCCTTCCAGTCCTAGAATCTATCTATGAATTCCCTCTCACCCCCTAAGGGTACCCCATCTGATTTCATGTACGTACATTATGGTCCTAAAACCTGCAGGTATTTAGAGAATTGGAATCATTACACACGTGAAAGTTCATCTAAACAATGCCCACTAGAAGGTACCTTCAATCTAGATAAGATCATACATCTCAGAGGAGCTTTAATCACCAAAAAGCCTCTGACACACAATGGGAGCAATTTGTCTATTGAGGAAAGGAACGGGTTAATTTGAAATTCAGCTTGGTCCAGAGATAAAGAGAAAGTTAATCTGCGTTCAAGGTCAAGAATCAACACAGACCAGGCTAAGTACAAAAAAAAACTGCTTTCGGCCCCAGCTGGCTGTGAAAAAATATAGACATAGTCAAACCAAAGGCAATACAAGTTACAGTGCTGAGATTACATTTGCAAAGCTTAACTGTCCAGTGAGATCCAACAGTCTGCCTTTGCGACCCTGGAGCTGGCGTGGTTTGGGGACACTGAAGAAGCCACAGGCAGCCGGCCTGGACTGGAATCACTGAAAAGACGCCCCAGGAGACCCCAGGGCATAAAAGAACTGCCCTCCCAAGAGAGGAAGCAAGTTGGAGATTGCACAGCGCCTTCTCTCAACGTTATACACAGACGTGGCCAATCTGGATGTACGTGTGTGAGTATGAAAGTGTGCCTATTCTCAGCCGCAGTAAGTCTGAGAACCAGAGAGGGATTTAGCATTCCTCTCTCCACCCCGGTTGACCGGGAAGGGTGTCAGGTGGATCTACCCCAGTCGTAGCAGGACTGGGCAATAGAGAAGTTGGAGAAAAGGGAAGAGTTGTGTACTTGATAACTAGAATTGAGCAATTAAGAGCATAGATCATGAACCAGGCAGCAACTCAAACCTACGCCCAGGGCAAGTTGCAAGCCTTGAGACAGGACTTCCAGGCAGAAAAGGAAGCACTGGCTAAGCAAGTACCTTCAGGGACTTGTCAAAATTTAATTATTTGTGCTCAGTATATGCTGTAACAGCAGTGTGTTTGCCACAAGAGAAAATTGAATAGTTAAACGCCAATGGGCAATATGTTTTGCCCAGGTGGCAAGCCTCACGAGGGAGGACTCGGGTAGCCTTGTGAGTAAGAATGTTTAAGGGAAGAGACCAGGAAGGGTGGGGGCTAGTTGAGAAGCCCACCCTCCTAGCTAAATTGGTAGTGAAAAAGCCGGTGCCCATGGAAGGGACGGTTCAGCGAGAAAAGCAGGATCGGGCCCAAGCGGGCAGGCAACAGATAGAGAGATTGAAAACAGGTTGGAAACTTTGAGGGCATAGTCGAAGGAAAGGAGTAAGTAATTACACTGCTCTACAGCCAAAATGCTTCTGAAATAAATGTAGTCAAACTTTACTAATTCTGGGTCACTGAGAACGAAAATGATGCTTAAAATTGTTGATTGGCTCTAGTTTTCAAGATATGCTATTGGGTCAGTATATATGACCCTTGACTTGGGAATGGCGGAGGATAAGTGAGTTATAAAGGGAAGGGATCTCAATTTAAACCAGAAATGACTAAAATACATCTTTGACTGGATCTATGAATAAATCTATGACTGGGTTTGGACAGTACTTGCTTTTTAGGCAAAACAATGAATGATGCAATCTGAAGCTGGTATTGCGTCATACATGATATGAATTGCATCATGTTATTCCTAGAAGTCCTGGATGATGCAATCATAACGAAGCTTACATCACTCTGCTGAACAAATTGCCCTATATCAGCTCTAGAAATCATACAGTGTCGTGCTCTCTTATTTGTCAGTGTTTGATTTTGCAAAGGGACATATTTCTGTTTAGCCAAAGTGAGCAGAGATGCCTCGTACTTGTGTGAACTGTGCAGATAACTTCTGCTAGGTTTGTGGTGAAGTGACTTTCGCATCACAAAAGCACAGTATAACCACTATGGTTAAGAAAGCCTATCAGCTTTATTTTGGCTGCAAAATTGGAGATCAGGACAAGAGGTGGGCCCCACACATATGCTGCAACACTTGTGCAACAAATCTTTGCCAGTGGTTGAACAGGAAAAGGAAATCTATGCCTTTTGCAGTGCCAATGATTTGAAGAGAGCCAACAGATCATACCAGCAATTGTTACTTCTGCATGGTGCCTCCAGTTGGGAAAGGTGTGTCAAAGAAGAAAAAGTGGACTGTGCATTATCCAAACATTCCATCAGCTATACGCCCAGTACCCCACGGAGAAGGACTGCCAGTTCCTGATGCACCAGAATCATTCTCACTTGAGTCAGACGAGGAAGAGGAAGAGGATGAAACTTCTGGTCCTGAACCATCAATGTCACAGGACCCACATTTTCTCCCATCCTCCTCCTCTGAACCACACCTCATAACACAAGGTGAACTGAATGACCTTGTCAGGGATTTGGAACTACCCAAGAGTAAGGCAGAGCTGTTGGGCTCCGGACTACAGCAGTGGAATCTCCTGGCAGGTGATGTTAGGGTTTCCATGTTCCGTGACCGTCAAAAGGATCTTGTCCCATTCTTCTTCATGGAAGGTGATCTTGTAGCCTGCAACAACATCGATGGTGTGATGGCAGCCCTCAACATCGTTCACGATCCAGATGAGTGGAGACTGTTCATTGATTCATCGAAGACGAGTCTTAAAGCTGTTTTACTGCATAATGGCAATGTTTTGCCATCAATTCCAGTTGGTCATGCAGTCCATATGAAGGAAACCTATGACAACACGAAACAACTTTTGAGGTGCATAAACTATGACCAACATCAGTGGCAGCTTTGTGGCGATTTGAAGGTTGTTGCTCTCTTGCTTGGTCTGCAGACTGGATACACAAAGTACTGCTGTTTTCTCTGCAAATGGGATAGTCGTGCAAGAGATTCCCACTACATCAAGAAAGATTGGCCACTCCGACAGTCATTGGAGCCTGTGAGGAAAAGTGTTCAGCATCCACCACTTGTTCAATCAAGGAAGATTTTGTTACCACCCTTACACATCAAGCTGGGTCTGATGAAGAACTGTGTCAAGGCCATTGACAAAACACAAGCAGCTTTCAAGTACCTCTGTGGAAAATTTCCAAGGTTAAGTGAAGCTAAGATAAAGGAAGGTGTCTTTGTTGGTCCTCAGATTCGTGAACTCCTTTGAGATGATGCATTTGACCATGCACTGCGTGGCAAGGAAAAGACGGCATGGAAAGCCTTCCAGTTAGTGGCAATAAATTTTCTCGGAAACAACAAGGCAGACAACTACAGGTTGTTGGTGGAAAACCTCCTCAAGGCATACAAAAGCCTTGGTTGCAACATGTCACTAAAGATACATTTTTTGCACTCTCATCTAGATTTTTTTCCACCGAACTGCGGAGCAGTGAGCGACGAGCACGGCGAGCGATTTCACCAGGACATTGCAACAATGGAGAAACGCTATCAGGGCAAATGGAGCCCATCAATGCTTGCAGACTATTGCTGGACAGTGACAAGAGATGCTCCATTTAATGAATACAAGAGACAAGCCAAGAAGCACCGAGTAGACACTGAATAGGACTAAACTATGTACATAATAGTTTTTTGCCTTTTGTTTCATAATAAATTTTATTTATATAACCCCTTTTGCTGATTTTGAAAGTGTTACATAAACAGGACAGGTGAAATATTATCATGTAAAGCAACCATAAACACATGAAAAGACCTAGGTTTACAATTTATGATTAAAACTCTACTATCTACACAATATATATAGACATAAAATGTAAAAACTTAAATATCTTAGAAACAGTAGCCAATCAGTTGTTTCAATTGTCATATTTGAATTCAGCACATCAAAATACATAATAAATAGCACATTTTATCTCTGAAGCAGACGACGTCTCAAAAATTGTAGACCAGTGTTATAAGCATGGGGATTTCAAATCCCCAGGATAATAATTGGAATGGTAAAATGTGTGTAAGACAGAGTCTTTGTACCAAGGTGCAAGGCTCTCCTTTCTTCTGCAGAATAAAGCAACTCTTCCTTATCCCTGTCTGGCTGTTATTGGCTCTCAGCTAGGTGGACCCGATATTTCGGTGACAGTTTCTGGAGACTCCGCCGGGACTCTCCTAGCTCGGACATTGGACTCCGGATGGCTGCGGCGAACTGGGAACTGCGCCAACGGGGTGTTTCGCCCCTTTTCTCTGCTTCACCGCAGCCCCTGGGGTTCGTGCTCCGATAAGGTGAGTCCTAATAGGATAAGGAGACACTATCTGGTTCTGGTCTGGTTCTGTTTTGGTTAACCGGTTAATGAATTTCTGTCTTATACATTTGGGCGTTAGGTGTGTGGACGGAACTGAGCCTCTCATTCGTAATTCCTCAGAGTGGAAGCCATCGCGTGCGATGAAACTCTGAGGTCGAATTGGGATCCTTCTGTCCCATCCCCTGCAGCGGTCAGTATTAGTAGAAATTCCTGTAATAGGATCCTATTAGGCCATAATTCCCTCTGTTCTCTGTGTAATTCTCTGTTAGAGTGTCAGCAGGCAGATGGGTGTGTCTCTGGTAAAACCCTCTAAGGATAGCCCTTTGAATTGTATGTTAAGTAAATGGCCTTTACCTGGTGTTCAAAAAAAAAAAAGTTACACCTTGTGTAAAAATTGATGTGGCTAGTGTTGTGGAAATTGAATTGTGGAGAGGATGTGCATTTTCCCCAGAACATGTGCAGTGTATATTGTAGCTATTCTCCGACAGTGACTAAGCTAGATTTGAATATACTGTAGATGCCTGCTTGTGAAAGTTGTCAGTACATTGACACATAAGAATTACATAGACTTTCTTTTGAAATTTCCTTTTCCTCCGAATAATTTCTCCTGTTTGTCTTTTGCTGCTGCTGTTCTGACAGGAAAGATGCTTGTCTATTTTGAAGTGGAATATAATGGATCTGTTTTTCCTTGTTCATTTTTCTGCTGTATAGGATATCCACAAAATGGTTAAAGTGTGAACGTTGATGCTGAGAAGTTGTTAGGCAAAAGTGTTATGCTTTTAACGTACTACTCCTGAGGGATTTTGGCATAAAAAAAAATAAAAAATCGGCACACAATATTTTAAAATTCTGCAAAATCCTGCAAGTTTTATTTGTCAATAAATAAATGTGGAGGCTCCAGCATGGCAGTGGGGAGCACAGGCCACTGGCTGCACAGAGGTGGGAGATCACCCTACAGCCCCCTCCTCCCCGAGACACAGACTCGGCAGTGAGGCTGCACCTGACCCTGACACAGCGCAAGGGCCGGGCCTGCCCCAGAAACACCCCGTGGCCCTGCCCCTCCATGCCAGGTGCAACAAGCAGGCAAGAGGGACAGAGTCTCACATGTATGCCCGCCCAGTCCTGGCCCCCGAATCCAGGTGTGGGGTCAGGAAGGCTTAGTGTTGGGGGATCCAAGTGAGAGGGTTTTGTGTGGGTTAATCTGGGTGCAGGCAGCTCAGTGGGGGGTCTGGATGCACAGGGGCTTGTTGGGGGGTTCTGGGTGCAGGGGTAATAGGACTCTGCAGGGGAGTCGAGGTGAAGGTTGTTGGGGCTCAGCGGGGAGGAGGGGTCTGGGTTTGGGGAGATGAGGCTCAACAGTGGGGGAGGGGTCTGGGTGTGGGGGACTCAGTGGGGGGGTCTGGATGCTAGGGGAGTGGGGCTTGGTGGGGTGGGAGTCCAGGTGCAGCTGGTTGGGGCTCAATGGGGTGGGGGTCCAGGAGCAGGGGGTGGAGCTCAGCAGGATGGGTCTCAGTGGAGGGTGGCCTGGGTGCAGGGGGTAGGGGCTTGGTAGGGATCTGAATGCAGAGGGGCTTGGGCTCGGTCCGGGGGAGGAGTCCAGGTGTGATCCAGGTGCAGGGGTTCCAGATGGAGGGGGTGAGGCTTGGTTGGGTAGGGATTCTAGGTGTGTGTGTGTGTGGGCGGGTGAGGCTCGGTGAGGGAGTGTGGGCATGGGGGCGTTCAGATGCATGGGAGTTGGGCAGATGAGGGAGCAGTTCCTTGTGCAGTGTCCCCTCCCCCTGTGGCTGAAGAGCAATGGCAGAGGGGGGATGTGGAGCTCCCTGCAGCCGGGGGAAATTTCTAGGGGTGGGTCTGACCTGGCCCCGGATGTTCCTTGCAGGGGAAGAGAAGCTGAGCCCACCTCAGGATAGAAGCCACTGACTGGGACATTCCCAGTCCCGCACCCTCCTCCCTGCAGTGATTTACCTCTCAGCTGGCTCTGGATGCCTGAATCGATGTGCTGGCCCTGCTGGGGAGGGGTGCATGACCGCTCTTGAGGCTTCCCTTTGCTTCCCCATCAGAAAGTCATTTTTTTTCTGTGGGAAAGCAAAAAAATCTATGGGGGACATGAATTCTGCATGCGCACAGTAGCAAAGAATTCCCCCAGGAGTAATGTATGACCAGTCAATGAGAATTCATTCTGGTAGACTCATAGACTCATAGACTTTAAGGTCAGAAGGGACCATTATGATCATCTAGTCTGACCTCCCGCATGATGCAGGCCACAAAAGCTGACCCACCCACTCCTGGAATAATTCTCTCCCTTGACTCAGCTGTTGAAGTCCCCAAATCATGATTTAAAGACTTCAAGTTGCAGAGAATCCTCCAGCAAGCGACCCTGGTAATGTGATGCTTGTCATTTAGGGCCAGAACTTGCATCACTTAAAAAAAAAAAAAGTCAGATTCTCATTTGCATTCACGCTCTCAGAGTTCCAGAACAATGCAAAGTAGACTCAAACTGGGAGTACATTATATTTACACTAAATGTAAGGCCACTTTACATTGCTAGTATAATGTAAATTGGCCTTAGTTTAAGTGAGAATCCACCTGAATGGAATCTTTTAGTTTTTCCATTTACTTCAATGGAAGGCTGGTCTTTTACCCTTTCTGAAAGTTTGGTTGGGATGAAGTTTTTGTAGAACGGCTCTTAAAATGTTTCTAGTTTAACAGACATTCCAGCTCTTCTGTTCTTGCAGTTTAATTAACTATCATTTTAATTTCTCCAACTTGCCTCCACATTTACTATTGCACAAGACACAGAAGTTTTAGGGAAGATCCAGAAGTCTTTGCTCCGTCAAAACTTGCTGAATTTAGTGGAAGCTTTAGCTGACTAGGGAACTGCAGGATTTGGCTGCTAGATATTAATTTGGAGATGAAAGTATGGAGCAGTGTCTGAGTTACACTCATTTGGTTTTATAACTTTATGGTTTTAAAATATTGCCAACCAAATATGTGACCATTTCATACTACTGTGAATAGGGTAGTGGCAATGTGCACCATTACCCTCTGCTAGATGGAATCAGGACCTGTGGGTCATGGGACCCATACTGTCAACAGATAATGAAGATTCTCCTTTAGCTTAACTAGAAGGTGTCTGTTTTTGGAGTAGGGGTTTCTGCATTATAACCATGCTGCCACCATGTGAGTTCGGAGTAGCCATGGTATGTATGGAAGTGACCATGGGCAGTGGGTGAAGCTTCCTCTTGGGGAGGCTAGCCCCCTGCCCCATCTCTTCTGGCCGAGGCCCTGCCTCTTCCAGCCGAAACCACACCCCTACTCACTGCTCTCAGCCACCCCGTGGCCCTGGCCGGGTGCGGTGAGAGCTTGGGGTGGGAGCTGAGAGCTTGGCTGGAGTTCAGAGACCCTCCCCCGTTATGCCCCTTCCGCCCATGACCCCACCCCATTTTGCCCCTTCCCCTGCGGCCCTGCTCCCATTCTGCCCCCATGCCACCTCTTCCCCGCCCGAGACCCTGCCCACTGGACAGCTCCTCCAGTCCCAGGACCGTGGCAGGGGGAGATTTTTCCGTGGGCCTCAAATCAGCCACTGCTCCACCCAGCGGCATGAGGTTTGGGGTGGCTTACCCTCCCCCCGCCTCCATTACATGCTGCCCATGGTAGTAACAACCATGAAGTCGCTACGCCTTGTCATTCAGCACAGGACTGGTAATTGTTTTCCTTAACATGGTGTTAAACATGCAAGTTTATCCTGTATTTTTTGCATACACAACACTCCCACTAAAGTTAATCAGAATTTTTGAATGTAGATGAAGGATATCAATTTCATGAAAAATTAAGGCATCCATCCTGGAAAAAAAACTCCACAATTATTCATACCATTAAAAATCCAAGTCACTTCAGGTGTGTTTGTAGTGCTTCTGTGTTTACATTTTACATATGTTCCAACAAACAGTGTTAGCAGCAAGAATGTAGGTTGACACAAGGAATTTTAAGCAAATATTCAGGGAAAGCTAATTCTGAATTCATAAACGTGAGTATTTGCATAAGAACATGAATCAATAATCATATAAAGAAGGAACATAATTGTACTATGTAATCTATGCAAGTCAAACCAAACGATACCGCTCAAATTCTGAAGCTGGCACATCAAATCCTTGCAAAAATAAAAAAACTGCTCATGAGAAATCCATAGCCCACAATTCTTTCACTGCTGGATCAGCCCACAGCATATATACTGTTTCATATATGTTAAAACTTCCCGGTTTACAGTTTAAATGAGATAAGAATAATAGCTTTAGCCTTGTTTTTACCTCCCTGATTCTATGAGTTAGCATTTCTGATTTTAACAAGAGAGGTGGATCTCAGGAGTTGGGTGTGGATTTAGACTACCTCCTCCTCTTCCAAAAGTCTGGGAGTGCTTGGGTTTGGACCCAGAGCTCAAGTTAATTTACAATAATTAAAGTACGATGTGTGGGATGGGGCTAAAATGAGAGTTAAAATCTAATGCTCCTACCTTGGGGCCTCTATCCTCATTCATTTTACACCATCTTCAGTGCTCTGAAGGGCTTAGTCCTCCCTCATCACATACTGTACAAGCAGAAATATTTGAGTGAACTGTTGCCAATGGCTCAGAGCAGGGAAGAGGTATGTTTCAGATTACACTGCAATGGTATTGTTCTGATCTGATCTCCTTTCAAGGGAGAGGCTGAGAGAGGCAGCTTCAGGGGATTTAGCACTAGCAGCAGCACATGATCCATCAGTCGCGTGATTCTCACCACTGAAGGCTAATGGGAAGGATCAAGTAAAAGCTAAATCTCCCTTGTAGAAGCAACAGCAATTTTTTCTGCTCCTTCTCTTCTACCACCAACCAGACCTCCCATGGCTTCTCCCAGGCTAGAGACCTACTGCTGTCCCAACCGGGATGCAGCCACGCAACTGGTGCTGACTTTCCAGCCTGAGGTTTTCTGTGGAGTTTGCATTGGCAGTGCCTCAGTCAGTATGCTGCTCAGCATCCTGCAGCTCCTTCCCAAGCAGGGACAGAGTCCCCGGAAGATGCCAAAAGCTTCCTCCTCCACCACCATTCTTCTCCTCATCTCCGTTTGTGACATCCTTGGTGGCCTAGGTAAGGACCAGCTTGTTGTGCCTTGCCCTAGAGTGGATTCCCTCTGCCTGGAGGCAGTGTGGCTAAATGGATCCACTTAGCAGCCTAAAGAGCTCTGGGTTGGAAGAATATTGTTTCTGTTTTGCTGGTAGATTTGGGTTAAGGGATGCTAGGAAATAATGGGTCTTGATGGAAGAGAGATTTTTTTGAATGTTAGGTTTAACAGTTCAAATTTAAAATCAAGCACTCTTCAAAATCTGCACCTAAAACTAACAAAATCCAAGCAGACAGATGTTGGAAGTTTTTTCAATGGCTGACAGATCCAAAACTTAATTGTCCGTAAAGACTAACTTTTAAAAACATTCTTCTGATCCTTAAACACTCCAAACAAAGGCTGTAGCATTATGAAAATGCCAGCTACTCAACTGGGCAAATCGCATGAGCAACAAACCCAAGAGTGCTGCTTTAGATTGTGCTATAGATAGGGTATTGAAATCTATAAGAACCTTCCTCATCCAATGCCCTGCCTGGTCACAAGGAGAGAGCAGGCTGAGGAAGTGGAAGAATTAGGCAATATGCATGAACACCCATGTGTCAAAACTAAAGAGGTGTCTAATTCTAATCTGCCACACTATGAAACGTGCTGCCAAAGTATAAATTAACACTAATTGCACCATGTTCAGAGCTAAATGCAGAACTTCCTCTTCATCCAGGCTTTGCTGCAATAATATCTTTACTCTCACATTTTATATAAAATGATGAACTAAATAATATAAATAAATAAATAAAATAATAATAAATAATATAATCTGAAGTCCTGTGGCTGGGATCAAGGGAGAGACACCTATAGGTATTGTTCTCTACCTTCGAGATTTGCTCAGATGATACAGTAAAGAGCACCTATATAAGAATCTGGATAGACAGCCCTTTAATTTGATGAGGTCAAAAATGTGACAGAGGTTTTTCTGTTTTAATTATATGGACAAATCAGAACCAATTTGTCTTGTATCATCTTTGTCTGAGACCCTTTGTAATCTTTCCTGGGCAGGGATCAATTCCCGTTAAATGGTATATAAAGCATCATGGGTAGTGCTATCACATTATGATAAGAATAGACATCTTCACTGATTGCAAGCTGTGATGTCTTTTAAAGCAGTATTGAGAAGTGTTATTTGTTTCATTCATTTGAAAAAGAGGAAAAGAGTTGTTTGCAAAAATGAGAATAGATTAAGGGTATAAAAATACCTTTAATACTAAAATGTAAAGAGTTAAAGAGAAATGAATGTAAGAACATTGATATATGCAAATATAACAGAGAAAAGAGGTAAAAAGAAAATGCTTTAATTATGAGATTACTTTCATTTGATGACAGCCTGTAAGATGCTATCTAGTTCATTTTAGAGAAATGTGTGTCAGTGTTAATGAAATGACGTTTTTTTAAAATAGAACAGAACATTTTAGACTACAGCAACTTTAAACTTGGGTGCAGCATTCACTGATAGATTATGGTGAAATTTAAATAATTGAGTTGTCTTGTGCTCAATTCAAGCACAGTCCTTGCTTTGTTCACATGTAAAAACCAGGCTAACTGTGCAAGTATGTGACTCAAAACATATTAACACATTCAGAACACTAATGAACTTTCCCATTAGGTATAATCTTCAGATCAACTGTATGGATAGGCTTCCCAGACTTCATAGCAAACATCTCTGTGGTGAATGGAACTGATGTGTGGCCTTCTGCCTTCTGTGTGGGAAGTGCAGTAAGTACAAAACTCTTTTTTTCCTTGCTAGGGACACTAATTTGATAAAGGAAGCCTGAAGGACAAACTCTTCCTGATCTAAAGAAAATTGAACTATCATTCAGATCTATAAGTATAATGGGTTTCTGCCTCTCCCAAGCCCTACAAGCGAAAAAACAAGAGACATGTATTAATTGCTCACGAGGTACAAGCATTGGCACGCCCTGCTATGCAGCACCAGCTTAGAGTGGGAGGAGTGCGAGCTATTTCCTGAAAGCTGAGGCCAAAATTTTCACATGTGGGTGCTTAAAGCTAGGTGCTTAAATCATATCTGGGCATCTAAATGAATGGTTTGATTTTCAGAGATCCTAACCACCCACAAGCCCCAGTGAAGTCAATAAGGTAATTCAGATGTACAATGACTTAGGACAAAATCAAGCTCTGGGTTTGTATGGGACAAAGGTAAATGGGTCTCTGAGTGAGGTACTTTGTAATTACATACTGTATGCTGAAAATCAGACAGGAAATCTCGGGTGGGGAGTTTACCCCTTCTGCTAAATGAAAAATATGGTTGGCCTGAATAATTCTGGAGTCCTTGCAAATCTCAGGAATTTCAAAGTGACAAAACTGTTTGCAGGGTTTTATTACACTGTCATTCATACTTTAACTGAATGGGGTTCAAATATGGGGTGATGTATAAACTTAAATGGCATATAAATGCTATATCTGACCAATATTCATTTCAATTCACAGTTTTTACAGTAATATGGAGTCTGACAAATAGGACAGAACAAAGACTTATGAAAAGCCAGTGGGAATATTGGGTACCCAAGGAATTTCTGATCAAGCATGTACAATACTATAATTACAATCTAAATGTTGCTAAAGGATCTTTTTCTACACTAAAACAAAAATCTGATTAGGTTTGAAAAGACATAATATCATGGTGTTGTACAGAAACCTGTAACCAACTGCTACAAATCTGAATGACAATTTCCACATTAAACTATACGTACCATACAGCCAAAAATCAGTCATCCTACAACCTTTTCTAATCCCTCTCTATTTCTCATCACACACTTCTGAGTCTTTCCAGGTACAAGTAGAAAAAACAAGGGAAAAACATTATTCCTTGTTCACTGTGTACAAACTTGTATCATAGTCCAAGCCTGATTTTTTTCAAAAAAGAAAAAAAAAGAAAGAAAACTTGCCAAGATAAAAATTTTGCAGCAGTAAAGTGCAATTCTGAAAACATCGTAATTTCACTATGTTAACATTGAATGAATATTTTAAACAAAGTTTTTACCATTGATGCTGTTTATTTTTTGTCTTGATCCCAGCATGGATGATGAAATATGACTGGCCAGCATCAGGGTTGGTTCAAAGATTCACTTTCTGGCTCTTTTGCACTAGCAAAATACTGCAATATTTGGGTCTGCAACAGTGCAAGGGAATGTTTACATTTCAGAAAACAAAATGACAAATAACCCCCTTCCTACTCCCTTCTCCCACCTTATTCTCATTAGAATTCATGAAACCACTTATAGTCATGTAAAATGTATTTTCTTGATTTTGTTTAAAAAACAAAATGCCATGCATTCTGGCCTTAAACCAAATAGGCCTTGATTCATCGCCTTGGGAGACCCCCCTATACAAGCAGGGGAAACTGACTCCCAAGTAGATACACCCCCAAGAAAGAACAGAGTGTGTTTACAATGCCACACTCCCAGAGGTTTCCACCAGGACTGGCACTTCTACTTGGCAGCCAGCAGAGACTACCCAGGGGATGAGTAGAATGAGGATGTATCCACTTCCTGCTGACTTTTTCCCCCCATAGATTCCAGGGTCAGAAGGGACCACCGTAGAGCAAATCTTTTAGAAGAACCACCACCAATCTTGATTTTAAAATTGCCAAGGATTGAGAATTTAACACAACCCTTAGTAACTTTTGCCAATGGTTAATTACTCTCATTAAGCATAAATCTTTAACAATCTCCAATCTGAATTTGTCTATCTTCAGATTCCAGCCAGGGGCAGCGGAGCCTTTCCAAAAGTGGGGGGGCCAGGGGCCCTCACCCTGCCCCTTCTGTCCGAATCCCCGCCCCTGGCCAAGCCAGAAGCCAGAGCGGGCTGCGAGCCATGGACCCTCGGCCTCGGGGGGAAGAGGAGAGGCTGGGGTGGGGCCCATGGCAAAAAGTGGACAGGTGGAAAGTAGGAGGGCCATGGCTCCCTGGCCCCCCCTCTTCTGGCACCCCTGAATCCAGCCATTAGATTGTGGTTTACCTTTCTCTGCTAGATTGAAGAGCCCATTTCAAATATATATTTCCCATGTAGATACCTTTAATGTTCTCTTTTGTTAAGCTTAATAGATTGAACTCCTTGAGTCTATCACTATAAAACAGGGCACTAAAGGCACTAATCCTTTAATCGTTCTCATTCTGAACCCTCTCCAATTTATCAACGTTCTTCTTAAATTGCGGACACTGTAACTGGACACAGATTCCAGCAGTGGTCACACCAGTGCCAAATACAGATTCTCCTGTTTATGCATCCAAGGATCATGTTAACCCTTTTAGCCACAGCACCACACTGGGAGTTCATGTTCAGCTAGTTATCCACCCTCCCCCGACCAAATCTTTTTCAGAGTCACTGCTTCCCAGGATAGAGTCCCCCATCCTGTAAGTATGGCCTACTTTTTTGTTCCTAGATTAATACATTTATAATTAGATGTATTAAAACACATATAGTTTGCTTGCGCCCAGCTTACCAAACAATCCAGATCTCTCTGAATCAATGACCTGTCATTGTCATTATTTACCACTCCCCCAATTTTTGTGTCATCTGGAAACTTTATCAGTGATGATGTTATATTTTTCTTCCAGGTCATTGATAAAAATATTAAATAGAATAGAGCCAAGAACAAATCACAGTGGTCGATGATTCCTCATTTTCAAATACATTTTGAGACCTATCAGTTAGCTAGTTTTTAATCCATTTAATGCGTGCCAGGTTGATCTTGTAGTTCTTTAACAAATGTTGTGTGGTACCAAGACAAATGCCTTACAGGAGTCTAAGTTTATTACATCAACACTATTACCTTTATCAACTAAACTTGTAATCTCATCAAAAAAGAAGATGAAATTAGTTTGACAGGATCTATTTTCCATAAATCCACATTGATTTGCATAATTATATTACCCTCCTTTGATTCTTTATCAATTGAGTCCAGTATCAGCTGCCCCATTATCTTGCTCAGGATTGATGTCAGACTGACCGGCCTATAAGTACCCAGGTCATCTCGTATACTCTTCTTAAAAATTGGCACATTGGTTTTCTTCTAGTCTATGGAAACTTCCCCATGGTTTCAAGACTTATTTAAAATAAACATTACATTCCACTTAGCTACTCAGGCAACTCTTTAAAAACTCTTAGATGCTAGTTATCTGGGCCTGCTGATTTAAAAATATCTAATTTTACTAGCTGCTGTTCAACATCCTCCTGAGATACAAGTGGAATGGAAAGAGTATTGTAAGATGATGACTACATCTGCTTTGTTCCTTAAATACAGAAAAAATATGTATTAAACACTTCTGCATTTTCTATATTATTCTTGATATTTCTACCATTGCCATCTAGTAATGGACCAATACCATTGTTAGGATTTTTTTTGTTCCTAATATATTTTAAAAAATTCTTCTTTTTGTGCTTAACTCTGCTGGCCATAGATTTCTTCTTGAGTCCCTTTGATTCCATCATCAGTTTTCTACAATTCCTAACTTCTGATTTGTATTCATTACTATCAACTTCCCTTTTCTTCTATTTGTTTTAATATATAAAATGGCTGCCTTCACTTCCTTTCTAAACCAGGTCGGTTTTTCAACCAATATGGCCTTCTTCCTTAGTTGTGGGATTGTGTTTTTTTGGCCATCTAGTAAGGCATTCTTAAACAATTACAAATTATTATTAATCTTTTCCTGATTAAATTCTTCCTCCCAGCTTATTTAGATCATAATAGTTTTCTGCTTTGTGAAATTGATCCTTTGAAACCACCTATTATAAATATAATTGGTCTGGACTTTATTCTGCTTGCACATAATAAAGATGATCAAGTCATCGTAGCTTGTACCTAAGTTACCATTAATTTTTATTTCTGTGATCAGTTCTTCTGTATCTGTCAAAATGAGGTCTAAAATAGAATTCTCCTATGTTGGATGCCACACTTTTTGCCATCTGTAGTATTTAGAAATCCCAAGGATGTTTTAGTTCTGGTAGCATCAACCTCCAACATATGTCACTCTGATTGAATTCCCCCAGGATCACACCGCTTTTTCCCCCTGCACATTATAGATAGGTGCATAAGGAGCCAGTCAGTCTCTTCCCAAGTGTGATTTGGTGGTCAGTAGCAAACACCTACTAATACCCCATCTTGGACAGATGAAGCACAAATCTGTTTGAGGCAGCATTGACTAGCTCCATCTTCCCTAATGAGCTGGAAGAAGCCAGTGCAGATCTTGAGTGAATCAAGCCCACAGATTCTTTTAAATGGAATTTTTTAAATATTATTTTTCAAATGGACATCTTACAAAGAAAAAAAATTTAAAACTAAGCTCAAGTTATACACTGAATGCTATGAATAAAGTGCATTCCAGTGATGAAATTATTGGAGCCTGAAGGTGTATTGATGGCTTTAGTGATTGGGCCAAGGATCAACATCTCTGGGGAAAAGGAGTATTTTCAGATTGTGGAGGAGGGAATACCAGGGATTTGTTTTCAGACTTGTAGCCATCACTGATGTTTGGCTTAATAGCAAGCATCATGGTCTCTGCCTGGTAAAGAGATGCTACTATGGAACCATGGCAAAGGATATTCAGATGAAAATGGAGCCAAAATGAAAGAGGGGCTCAGAGGAACATTAAATTGAATAGTAAACATGTTTCAGACTAATTAAAAAGGGGGGGAAAGTATGCTGTAAAGAACCAGCTCATCAGGAAAAGAATTTTAGAATTTGTAAACACAGAGGAAAAGGTCAGATATCTTTATGTACACTCATGAGAAAAAATGAGAATTCTCAACTGTCAAATACAGTGGAATGTAGCTTGACTTAAACCTGTGCACAGCACTTTGGGTCATTACTGAAAAAAAACATCAGAATTAAAGTGTGGACATTTCACTACCACCCATCTCTTTTTTTTTTGTTTGTTTCTCTTGGGAACAGAGATTGTTGACTACACATAATAATGTCCTTTTACATTCACTTCACAGAATATGAAGGTACAATATAGCTACAATGATTAAGAGATACAAGTCCTTCTCTCATGTCTCAGGGCTGGTCTACACTAAAGCTGTCAATCGACCTAAGTTACACTACTTCAGTTATATAAGTTATGTAACTGAAGTCAACATAACTTAGGTCAACTTACAGTGGTGACTACATTGCGCTGTGTTGATAGGAGACGTTCTCCCGCCGACGTACCTTCTGCGTCTCAGAGAGGTGGAGTACAGACGTTGACAGGAGAGCACTCTGCTATCAGCTTAGCTTGCCTTCACCAGACCTGCTAAATCGACACCGCTGCATCAATCGCAGCAGTGCTGATTTAACTGTAAGTATAGACAAGCCCTCAGCTACAGGAGAGGCACTAATTTGCAAATACAGTAATTTCAAACATTCTCACTATAAATCTCTTTATGAATGTAGCCAAAAATGTTTTACTTTTGGATGCACATGTAAAATTCAGAGTTAAGGTTAGGCAAGGTTAATATCTCTTCTGGGCAGGAGTAAAGCAAGATTATCAAAAGGGGCCAAATTCTGCTCAACCTATTCATGTGAATAGACCAGTTGGCTTCAGTGGGATTACTCCTGTGATTCTGAGCAAGATTTGGCCCCTCATGGATCTCTGTTACAAAACCACACACATTCCATTAAACATGCTTGAATGAGGTCTCATCAGGGCTAGAAGTAACAGAGAGTTTTATTTTGTCCTGGTCACTTAGCCCTGGTCTACACTGGGGCGGGGGGGGGGAATCGATCTAAGTTACACAACTTCAGCTACGTGAATAACATAGCTGAAGTCGACATACTTAGACCTACTCACTGCAGTGTCTTCACTGCGGTGAGTCAACTGCTGCTGCTCCCCCATTGACTCCGCCTGCGCCTCTCACGGCGGCGGAGTACTGGAGTCGACTGGAGAGTGCTCGAGGATCGATTTATCGTGTCTAGACTAGACGCAATAAATTGACCCCCGCTGGATCGATCGCTGCCTGCCGATCCAGTGGGTAGTGTAGACATACCATTAGAGACTTTGTCAGCGGCTGTGACACAACGTAATCTTTTCCTTCTGCAGATGTGGATCCAGCTCTTGTACAGTACTGGCTTCTGGTGGCTGTTTTGCTATGCTGTAGATTCCTACTTGGTGGTTAGAAGATCAGCAGGGCTAAGGTACCAAAGTGAAATTAACTAATTTTTAATTTTAACTAATTAAATATCTACAGCTTTACTTTCTACATTAGGTGCGCATGTTTGTATGCATGTATTCAGGCACATAAATGAAGCATACACAAACATCTGATGTGCATATGCAAACCACGTATTAGTATGCTAGGTGCTTAAAGGGCCATGAATATGCTCCATTATTGATTACAAACTTGCATGCAGTTGCATGCACCTAAACTTTGAAAATCTGGGGTGAAATCCTACCTCCATTGAAGTCAATGGAATAAGTCCCATTGATTCCAATGGAGCCAAGATTTCACTCCAGTCCCTAATCTACACCATGAATTGAAATTTGTAGCAATAAAATGTTATTCTGAAAAAAAAAGTGTTGAAATACACCTACAATTTTTGCTTCAGGATTTGAGGTTTTATCTTTTCAATGCTGTTGTTAGTGTCCTGTTGATGTTTTCATTTTATAGAACATTTTTTTCAAGAAAAGAAAAAAATAACCTTATGTATTATATGTCTTCTATAGTGTCCATCACTGGAGTATCTAAACTCTCTGGCACTAATAGAATAATAGAAATGTAGGGCTGGAAGTGACCTCAAGAAGTCATTGAGTCCAATCCCCTGTGCTCTGGCAGTACCAAGTAAACCTAGACCATCCCTGACAGGCGTTTGTCCAACTTGTTTTCAAACGCTTCCAATTATGATCTCCTTTGGAAGCCTATTCCAGAGCTTAACTACCCTTATAGTTAGAAAGATTTTCCTAATACCAAACCTAAATCTCCCTTGCTGCAGATTAAACCCATTACTACTACTTCTTCTACCTTCAGTGGACATGAGAACAGTTGGTCACCATCCTCTTTATAGCAGCCCTAAACATATTGGAAGACATATCAGGTCACCCCTCAGTCATCTTTTCTCAAGAGTAAGCATGCCCAATTTTTTCAACCTTTCCTCATAGGTCAGGTTTTCTAATTTTTTTTTTTTTTATCATTTTTGTTGCTCTCCTCTGGACTCTTTCCAATTTGTCCACATCCTTTCTAAATTGTGGTACCCAGAATTGGACACAATACTCCAGCTGGTGCCTCAGCAGTGCTGAATACAGCAGAACAATGATCTCCTGTGTTATACATACAACACTCCTTTTAATACACCCCAGCATATTAGTCTCTTTTTGCAGCTGCATCACATTCACAACTCGTATTCAATTTGCGGTCCACTATAATCCTCAGATCCTTTTCAGAAGAAACACAACCTAGCCAGTTATTCCCCATATTGTAGTGGTGCATTTGATTTTTTCCTTCCTAAGTGAAGTACTTTGTACTTGTATTTATTGAATTTCATTTAGTTGAATTCAGATCAATTCTCCAATTTGTCAAGGTCATTTTGAATTTTAAACCAGGTCTCCAAAGTGCTTGCAACCCCTCCAACTTTGTGTCATCTGCAAATTTTTTAAGCATACTTTCTATTCCATTATTCAACTCATTAATGAAAATATTGAACAATACTGAGCCAGGAGGAACCCCAGTAGAAACACCCTCCCAGTTTGACAGCCAACCATTGATAACTACTCTTTGAGTACAATGGCCATGCTGTTATACTAGAGACAAAATATAAAGATGTTTCTAAATTGGCTGCCCGTTTTTGGAGTTAGAAGAACAAAAAGACCTTCAGTTTGCCAGTACTGAGCACAGAATTATGTGATATTATACCCAGACAATATTGAGCAATCGGATATTGGAGACACAGTGCAATTGTCAGATGTTATTATGTGCATCTCCAGAACAAGTACAAAAGTCCCCGATTTAAACTAGTATTAACTCTGGCCTGTATAGGACAAACTTGAATTTTACATGTATAGTGAAGCTTTGATGCCCAGGAATTATGGAACTGTTAAGCAGTAACAAGCTAGACTACGTGATTTCTAGTGTATATTATGAAAATTCTTCACATATTTTACCCTAATTATTTCCATCAAGGTTATCTAAATTCCCTGTGCCAGACAAGGCTATGCGCTGTAATGACATTCATATTATTTCCTATGGGCAGTGATTCAAGTGTTCAGAGACATGTATATGTAAGTCACACCACTCTAGCCTGAGGCAATATGGGCTTGATTCTGCTCCCACCAAAATCAGTCGCAAAACTTTCAGGTTCTGACTCTCAGCCTACTGAAGTCAATAGAAAAACTCCCATTGACTTCAGCAGGGTCTGGATCAGGCCCTTGTTGATGTAGATGAAGCAAAATGTGATCATAACTGTTAAAGTTTGTGATTTCCAAATCCCCAAAAGGGCTGAAGTTTATGTGACTGTTCACGCTGTTTGGGGAGCCCTTCTTCCTTCTCCTTATAGCTTTTCCCACCCCAAGCTCTACCTCCATGGGTCACAGGAAGGGAGGGAGCCTGGGGGGACTACTAGAGGCTTGTGTGGGCAAGAGTCACTTACAGCTCTGTTGACAGGAAGAGACAGAGACAGGGCCTCTTATCTCAACCTGAACAATTGCATTGACTTAGCCCAGCTCTTATTTTTCCCAAACCGCTTTACCTTTTCCTAGTTACTGTACTGCCAGTGGGATGTTGTTCTACCTGCATATATGTACAATTCTTTTGAATGGTTGCAATGTCAAATTCTAAAGCAATTCCAAATGCACATGATGGGTGACATTAACAGCTGCTTTTCCATTTCCATTCCAGTACAATTGTGTTGTACCACATGATGACATGGGGCCTGGCAATCCTGCTGTGTGTGGAGGGAATTGCCATGCTTTACTACCCTTCCGTTGCTAGGTAAGCAAGCTCTGTGATTACTTGAATGACTTTGTCAGTTTTGGAGATGGAGGGTCAAGTTTTTACCCCAATTACAAGAGTGTAAATGCCGAATATTGGAGTCAATGAAGTTACTCCGGATTTACAGTAAGGAACGTTAGAGCAAATTTGGCCCTGAGTGAATTAAGCTATGTCTACACTAGAGACCTTACAGTGGCACAGCTGTACCGATGCAACTGCACTGCTGTAAGAGCTCGCGTGTAGTTGCTCTATGCCAACGGGAGAGAGGTCTCCCATCAACATAGTTAAACCACCCCCCAGTGAGCGATGGTAGCTATGTTGGTGGGAGAAACTCTCCTGACAACATAGCACTGTGCACAGTACCACTTATGCCAGGGAAACTTGTCGCTGGGGGTGTGTGTGCATTTTTTTCACACCCCTGAGCAACATAAGTTTTGCCGTCATAAGTAGTAGAGTAGGCATGGCCTTAAAAATACCATATCCTATTTCTCTCATGCCCTATGCTCTGTCCATCCAACTCTTCTCCTATTCATGACTCTCCATTTTAGTATCAGGCTAACCCCTATGCCTGAAACAGCCTCCCTTTGCTTGTGTGATCCCTTCCTCTTTTAAATTCCTCCTCAAAACTCACTTTTCCTTCAATCACTGATTATGCATCAGGACCATCTACTCCTACTTTGGGTCCCAACCACTGAAAAAACAACAACTAGTGAAGTCCCAAAGATGTTCTTATACTTGTGTATGGTTTGATCACTGAATATAAAATGATGGGGTCTAAATTAGCTGTTACCACTCAAGAAAGAGATCTTGGAGTCATTGTGGATAGTTCTCTGAAAACATCCACTCAATGTGCAGTGGCAGTCAAAAAAACGAACAGAATCCTGGGAATAATTAAGAAAGAGATAGGTAATAGGATAGAAAATATCATGTTGCCTCTATATAAATCCATGGTATGCCCACATCTTGAATACTGTGTGCAGATGTGGTCGCCCCATCTCAAAAAAGATATATTAGAATTGGAAAAGGTTCAGAAAAGGGCAACAAAAATGATTAGGGGTATGGAACGGCTTCTGTATGAGGAGAGATTAATAAGACTGGAACTTTTCAGCTTGGAAAAGAGACGGCTAAGGGGAGATATGATTGAGGTCTATAAAATCATGACTGCTGTAGAGAAAGTAGATAAGGAAGTGTTGTTTACTACTTCTCATAATACAAGAACTAGGGGTCACCAAATGAAATTAATAGGCAGCAAGTTTAAAACAAATGAAGTATTTCTTCAGACAACGCACAGTCAACCTGTGGAACTCCTTGCCAGAGGATGTTGTGAAGACCAAGACCATAACAGGGTTCAAAAAAGAACTAGATAAATTCATGGAAGACAGGTCCACCAATGGCTATTAGCCAGGATGGGCAGGAATGGTGTCCCTAGCCTCTGTTTGGCAGAAGCTGGGAATGGGCGACAGGGGATGTATCACTTGATGATTACCTTTTCTGTTCATTCCCTCTGGGGCACCTGGCACTGGCCGCTGTCAGAAGACAGGATACTGGGCTAGATGGATCTTTGGTGTGACCCAGTAGGGCCATTCTTAAGTTCTTATGAATAACTTAACTTTGGTAAGTTCCAAATAAAACAATTTATACACATAACTCAGAGTCAATGGGTATGTCTACACTGCAGCTGGGGAGGCATGATTCCCAGCATAGGTAGACAGACATGAGCTAGCATGCTAAAAATAGCGGTGTAGACTGCAGTAGGGGCACACACCCTCATTGCTATTTTTAGCATGCTATCTCAAGCAGGGCTAGCACAAGTCTGTTCACAGTGCTGAAAAAAATCACATCTCCCAGCTGCAGTGTAGACATAACCAATATGGCCCTTCAGTCATCTGCTTGGGTTTCTGCCAGGACCAGAGAGAAACATGCCACATAACATGGGTGCTTACTTGCCCCATAGCCCATCCCTGACACGGCCATGGAAAGTGGGGGATTAAGGCTTCCACAGGCTCCTAGAGAGGGAGAAGATCATGCCAAAGAAGTTCTGTATCCTATTATCCCTTCTTCTTCCACCCTGTCTTAGCTTCGTTTTTTTTTTCCTTCCACCCAAATTGTTGGAAGGAAGCATTGAAACTCGACTGTATTTCAATAGTCTACTTTGTGACTCACTTGACCTGGCCAGAATCAATGTGTCACAACATTTTTGGATCTGTTTATTTCATTCCATATTTTTAGCTAAATGTGATGTAAGTAGAATAGCCAAGACTACAAGGTGTGAAGAAGAATTAATCTTTTAATGGTCTCTTCTCAGTTGTGAAAATGGCCTGCAGCATGCAATTCCTCATTACATCACTACCTATGCCCCACTTCTGCTAGTTTTGGTGGCCAATCCAATCCTCTTTAGAAGGACGGTAACAGGAGGTAAGTTCCTAAATGTCAACATTAGTTAGTATATGTAATGTAAAAAAATAATAGTAATGTAAAAGCTATGTCTGTATATCCTGATCTGTGGGGGAGTCCCTTATGAACAAAGCCATGTAAGGATGCAACTAGTCAAGGGAAAGAAATGCACCAGGATTTTTTAGCATAACAGCTAGGTACCAAAAGCAAGGCTCTGTCTACATGGGGGATTTAGCACCACAGCGGTGGTGGCCAACAACACCATCAACGTAGCTGTGCTGGTTCAAAACACTATTGTAGATGGACAAAACTGCATTGCATCTTCTCGAAATTTAGCAAAGTTGCCCTGGTACTTATAGCAGACTGAACTGTCTATGCTAGGGGCTTGAACTGGTGCAGCTATCGTTGGCCACTGAGAGTTGAAGTCAGGATTATTCTCTAGTGTAGACAAGGTCTAAGTCACTGAGATATTGTAATGAAATGCAGACTCCATTGGCTTCTCTGCAGCCCTCTCATTAATTGCACATGGAGTCAGATATTAGTTTTACATGTGGTCAAATATGATTGGAATTTGGTTACTCATGACTTTGATGTTAGGAACAAAGGCCTGAAATTGGGCTTGTACACAACTTCATCAGGGGCCTGATGACCACATCTACATGTATTCGAGAGAGGAGCCTGAAATAAAACCTCGGAGCCAAACAATCCCAGACTTTGTATTTAATATTACACCCACCCAATGCTCAGTGTATTACATAATATAAATCCACAAGTTTGCATTGAAATATACACACTAAAATATATAAAAAAAACCTCCTGAAACCCCCCCAATCCCATTACAAATGCAATCTCTGTCCCATCTTCCCTTCCTTCCCTCATTCCTTAATCCCCACTTCCAAGAAAAAGGCTGAGAAAACAGACAGGTTTTTAATAACAATAAAATAATAATGTGTATTGTTTATATCCTAGAGGCTCCAGCCAGAACCAAGACCTCATTGTGCCAGGCACTGTACACACAGAACAAAAAGACTGTTCCGCCAAATCCATCATACCAGGGTTCTGGTGAACCACAGTAGGAAGTTTAAACAACAAGGAGTACTTGTGGCACCTTAGAGACTAACAAATTTATTTGGGCATAAGCTTTTGTGGGTTAAAACTCATTTAATCAGATGCATGGAGTGAAAAATACAGTAGGAAGATATATATACATATACAATAGGAAGTTTGTGTCAGAGCCAAGAGCCCTCATCAAGAACACAGTCCATTTAGATGAGGAGGGGGATCTCAGCTTATTAGTAGATCATAGCTGCCATGGTACCATATGAGAAGAAAAGGAGTCTCTCTCTCTCTCCCTGACAGCCAAAGCCTTTATAAGGTCAAAAACACTTTAGACTTTACCCAGAAATCTGCTGGTAGTCAGAGCAGAGCACAGATGTAAACTGTTCTCTAATAATAAGCAAATAAAAGACAAACCCCTTTCCAAACACAGATGACTGACTTGGCAACTGCAGCTACCTGGGCATCCAGGAGCAGCTACATGTTGATCAAGGTGATGAAGCATATTATCAAGGGCCAATAAGGAAGGCTCTTCTGATGTTGCCTTGGTACCTGCAGTCCTGTAGGTATATAGAGGCTACACTTCTTTATCTTCTCTTCAGTGAGTAAGGGTTACTTCAGGCTGCACCCTAGCTTCCATGCTGTAAAGTGAACCAATATTGATGACTAGAGCAGCCATATCCTTTCAGTCTCCCTATTTTACATCAATCAGAAGCAACAAACAAGACTAAAGTCTTCATGAGAGAGCGCAAAGTGTGCCTGCGTCCCCTGTGAATGTCTGTATTGCACACAACCTAGCTGCCCATCTCTGCAGAGGGAGTCCTAAGTGACTTATAGGTGCAGAACTCAGAAAACAAAGGCATAACAATTGCATAGTTAAACACACTATCGAAACACTTGTTTCATTTTATGTTTTTAAAAGGTAAAACAGTTATGACCCCTCCTGTTACTTCCCATTTTAGATGGGGTTGATAGAAAGCCAGTGGCAAGTTCTGATGTCACCACCCACTTTTGGATGACACTGTTTTCTTTAATTGTTAAATGGATAAAGGAGATTATTTAATGAGGTTCCCTCCATCTTCTAAACTATCCTGCATAAAATCATAGAAATGTAGGGCTGGAAGAGACCTTGAAGTCATCAAGTCCTGCGCTGAGGTAGGACCAAGTAAAGCTAGACCATCCCTGGCAGGTGTTTGCCCAACTTATTTTTTTAAAAACCTCCATTGATGGGGATTCCACAACCTCCCTTGTAAGCCGATATCAGAGCTTAACTAGCCTTTTAGTTAGAAAATTTTCCCCTGATATCTAACCTTGCTGCAGATTAAGCCCATTGCCTTGTCCACCTACTTTCATTGGACATGGAGAACAATTATTCTCTTTAAAACAGCGCTTAACAGACTTGAAAGCTGTTATAAAGATCCCACCGCCGACTTTCAAGACTAAACATACCCAGGTTTTTTTAACCTTTCCTCACAGGTTAGGATTTTTAAACCTTTTATCATTGTTATTGCTCTCCTCTGGACTCTCTCCAATTTGTCCATATCTTTTCTAAAGGGCGGTGCCCAGAATTGGACACAATACTAATAGCTGGGTCCTCACTAGTGCCAAGCAGAGTGGAACAAGTACCTCCTGTGTCTTACATACAACACTCCTGTTAATAGACCCCAGGATATTAGCCTTTTTTGCAACTGCATCCCATTGTTGATTCCATCAATTTGTGATCCATTATAACCCCCAGATCCTGTTACCATCTAGCCAATTATTCCCCATTTTGTAGCTGTTCATTTGATTATTTTCTTCCTAAGTGAAGTACTTTGCACTGTCTTTATTGAATTTCATCTTGTTGAATTCAGACCAATTCTCCAATTTCTAAAGGTCATTTTTAATTCTAATCCTGTCCTCCAAGTGCTCACAACCCCTCCCAGCTTGGTGTCATCTGCACATTTTATAAGCATATTCTCCACTCCATTATCCAAGTCATTAGTGAAAATATTGAGTAGAACTGGAACAAGGTCTGACCCCAGAAAGACCCACCTAGATACACCCTACCGGTTTGACAGCAAACCACTGATAGCTACTGTTTGAGTATAGTCTTTCAACTAGTTTGCTTATGAGAATGTCACATGGGACTGCATCAAAAGCCTTACTAAAATCAAGATCTATCGTGTCTGGTGCTTCCCCCCTTATCCACTTGGCCAGTAAACCCATCAAAAAAGGAAATTAGGTTGGTTTGGCATGATTTGTTCTTTACAAATCCTGCTGCCTATTCCTTATAACCCTATTTTCTTCTTGGTGCTTACAAACTGATTGTTTAATCATTTGTTTCAGTATTTTCCCCGCTATAAAAGTTAGGCTGACTGGTCTATAGTTTCCCGGGTCCTCTTTGTTCCCCCTTTTAAAGATAGGTGCTTTGCCTTTCTCCGGTCTTCTGGGACCATACCTATGTCCTCCAGGAGTTGTCTAAGAGAATCGCTAACATTTCCGAAATTGCTTCAGCTCGTTTCTTAAGTACCCTAGGATGATTTTGATCAGGCCCTGCCAACCTGAATGCATCTAATCTATCTAAATATTCTTTAACTTGTTCTTTCCCTATTTTGGCTTCTGTTCCTTCCCGCTTGTTGCTTTGTTTTGACTATCTGGTCACCATTAATCCTTTTAGTGAAGACTGAAGCAGAACAGGCATTAAACACCTCAGCCTTCTTCATGCAGTCAGTTATTAGCTCTCCTTCCCCACTAAGTAGAGGACCTACACTTTCCTTCCTCTTTCTTTCCTGCCTAATGTATTTAAAGAACTTGTTCTTACTGCCTTTTTGTGCCTTAGCCTCTCTGATTTTGTCCCTACATGCTTGTGCTATTCTTTTGTACTCCTCCTTAGCAATTTGTCCATGTTTTCACTTTTGGTAGGATTCCTTTTTTGATATTCAGCTTATTAAAGAGCTCCTGACTGAGCCATATTGGTTTGTACCTATTCTTTCTCTCTCTCCTTTGCATTAGGATAGTTTGCAGTTATGCCTTTAATATGGTCTCTTTGAGAAACTGCCAGCTCTCCTGAACTCCTTTTTCCCTTAGATTTTCTTCCCATGGAACCTCACCTACCATTTCTCTGAGTTTGTTCAAGTCTGCCTTTTTAAAAGTCCATTGTCCTTATTCTGCTACTCTCACGCCTCCCTTTCCTTAAAATCATGAAATCTATCATTTCATGATCACTTTCACCCAAATTGCCTTCCACCTTCTGTTTGTTACCAATTCTTCCCTGTTGGTTAAAATCAAGTCCCATCACAGCAGGAACCTGAGCTACAGCTTCTCCTCTTCCCTTTCCCACTCTCTGGATCCCTGTAAATAAAAAAAAACCCATAGCCATGTACTCATTATACAGTTCTGTACTTTCCAGTTGCCTCATTGCTCAAAGGAAGACAAGGAATCTACACAGAGAATGAAAGACGCCTGGGGACGGAGATTCAGCTCCGCTTTTTCAAAATTATGCTGGTGTTCATTATATGGTAGGAGGCGTATTTTTAAAAAAAACTCTGAATACTTCCCAACTGTGGAAGGTGGGGTGTGTGAACGGCATTGGCGGGCTTGCTCTATTTGTTTGTCAACCTGACAGTTTCAAGGGGAGGAATTGTCTAGAAAGGAAAATGTTCTAAATTATTTTACTTAGTAGCTGAAGCATTAAGCTGCCTCTTGCAGCTGTGACACAAGTTCCAGAATATACAGCGGGGGGGGGGGGGGGGGGGGGGGGGTTGGAGAAACATGAAAACAAAAGCCTCAAAGAAAAATGGTAAAAAAGATAAGTAGGCATTGACTGGGTAGATAGCTGCCTAGAGCAATAGTCTGAAAAATACAAAGATTGCTATGGTCACTCTCCACAAGAGTAGCCTCAATATGGTCTGGCTGTGGAATTTCAGACCACTTTTTCCCATCTCCAATATGATATCCTTAGGCAAAACTGTGTCCCAAAGAAAACTGCCATTCTGCAGTGGCAGCTTCCTTATAAAGCAGGGGTCGGCAACCTTTCAGAAGTGGCGTGCCGAGTCTTCGTTTATTCACTCTAATTTAAGGTGTCGCGTGCCAGTAATACATTTTAACATTTTTAGAAGGTCTCTTTCTATAAGTCTATAATATATAACTAAACTATTGTTGTATGTAAAGTAAATAAGGTTTTTAAAATGTATAAGAAGCTTCATTTAAAATTAAATTAAAATGCAGAGCCCCCCGGACCGGTAGCCAGGACCCGGGCAGTGTGAATGCCACTGAAAATCAGCTCGTGTGCCACCTTCGGCACGCATGCCATAGGTTGCCTACCCCTGTTATAAAGCATGTTGCAGCTAGTACAAAAGATTCTGGAGTACTACTGGGAGTGACAGGTGTTGACTGCTCAGCACAAACTGCTGAACAAAAATAGAAGATCCTTTCGGAGGAAGAAATTCTTATTTGCTATTTGTATTACACGAGCACATTTGAGATGAGACTGGGGGACCATCATGCAAGGCACCATACAAACACATAGCAACAGATGGTCCCTGTCATGAAGAACTTGCTGTCTAAACCTACAAGACAGAAATAGGGTAGGAAAGGAAACAGTGCCAAAGAGGGGATGTGGCTTGCCTTAGGTCATGCGTGGGAGCAGCTTGTTAAAGGGGACTGGTTGGGGGGAATGGAGCAGGGAAGAAGTGTGAGGGGAGCAAGGTGGAGGGAGAAAAACATGAGGTTTTCACATAGAATGGGAATGACCCATTTGACTATGCAGGAGAAATACAGAGAAACTGCACTAAAGTCTGTTCACTGGGGCTAAAACCTGGGCTTTCTGACATACCCTCTCTTTGGCGCTGAAGATTATTGATTCATTTAACTTGATGTTTGCTATCTGACCATGAGCTGCCCTCATTGGTAAGAACTATTGATACGTTATGGCAATTTCAGAGTTCGTGGTTGGTTAGGGAATGATGTGCAGCAATGTAGCAATGCTATATATATTTAGTGTATGTATGAACATTGCAACTCTATTTATATGCCGTATTATAATGTGCCCTTGATACTAGAGTCCCCCCCTAGTGTCAGGACATAGTGTTGCAGGGACTTTTCCTCTCTAGCACCCCTTGTTGTCCCAGGTCTGCAATGGTCAGCTGCCTCCATGGCCCAGTGGCCAGCTCTTCTGGCCAGGTCAGGTTTCAGTCCAGTCCCCTTCCAGGGTTAACAGAACACAAATTAAATCTTAACTCAAAATAGCCACCTGGGCATTAAAGCCCACAATATAAACACTAACCCTTCATAGATACCCAACATTGTCAAGGTTGGGCCTCTGACTGGGCCAGGTTACTTGGGTTAGGGCAGGAAAAGCCTTCTTCCCCTTTCCTGGCTTCACCCAGAATTGGCCTGTAGTAGGTACAGCCACTGCTTTTTATCTGGCCTGCTGGGCCCTGATTGGCCTCTACCTGCTCCTGGTCCTGGTAGGTGCCGGAGAACCAACTCTCTCTGGTTTTGCCTGTAGCTGATCCTGGGAGACCTCTCTAGGCCAGTGTTTCCCAAACTCGGGACTCTGCTTGTTTAGGAAAAGCCCCTGGCGGGCCGGGCCGGTTTCTTTACCTGCCGCGTCCGCAGGTCCGGCCGATCGCAGCTCCCACTAGCTGCGGTTCACTGCTCCAGGCCAATGGGAGCTGCTGGAAGTGGCAGCCAGTACGTCCCTCGGCCCGTGCCGCTTCCCGCAGCCCCCATTGGCCTAGAGCAGCGAACCGTGGCCAGTGGGAGCCACGATCGGCCGGACCTGCGAACGGGGCAGATAAATAAACTGGCCCGGCCCGCCAGGGG
Source organism: Terrapene triunguis (assembly GCF_002925995.2). Lineage (NCBI taxonomy): Eukaryota > Metazoa > Chordata > Testudines > Emydidae > Terrapene > Terrapene triunguis. The sequence goes on along the minus strand of NW_020664374.1, from coordinate 11,505,095 downwards.
CTTTCCCTACACAAGCGGCATCCCAAGTTTGGGAAACACTGCTCTAGGCAATCCATAAATGTCTGAAATCAATGTCCTTCCCTTCTGGCAAGGCACCTTCTTCTGCAGGGTTTGCTAAGGCAGTGAGGCCTCTGGGAAAAGCAGCAAATGCCTGGTACACCACGTCACAGGCTGCAAATATAAGAAGGTGCTGATGATGACATTCCCCATTGTAGACTGTAGTACATTCTAGTCTTGTGTTTTCTAATCAACTTGATTTAATTCTGCATTTTATCAGCCTGCAGCAGGCTGGAATGCTAGGATTTCATTCCGTTTGGTTATGTCTATTTCTTTGTCTCAGGCTGGGGCCTGGTCTACACTACGAGTTTAGGTCGACTTTAGCCGCGTTAAATCGAATTAAGCCTGGACACGTTCACACGACGAAGCCCTTTCTTTCGACTTAAAGGGCCCTTTAAACCGGTTTCTTTACTCCACCTCCGACGAGGGGATTAGCGATAAAATCGGCCTTAGGGGGTCGGAATTGGGGTAGTGTGGACGGAATTCGACGTTATTGGCCTCCGGAAGCTATCCCACAGTGCTTCATTGTGACCGCTCTGGACAGCACTCTCAACTTAGATGCACTGGCCAGGTAGACAGGAAAAGCCCCGCGAATGTTTGAATTTCATTTCCTGTTTGCTGAGCGTGGAGAGCACAGGTGACCACGCAGAGCTCATCAGCACAGGTAACCGTGATGGAGTCCCAGGATCGCAAAAGAGCTCCAGCATGGACAGAACCGGAGGTACGGGATCTGCTCGCCATATGGGGAGATGAATCAGTGCTGGCCAAACTCCGAAGCAGTAAACGAAATGGCAAAATATTAGAAAAGGTCTCCAAGGCCATGAAGGACAGAGGCCATAACAGGGACGCACAGCAGTGCCGCATGAAAATTAAGGAGCTAAGGCAAGCCTACCATAAAGCCAGAGAAGCAAACGGAAGGTCCGGGGCTGAGCCGCAAACATGCCGCTTCTACGCGGAGCTGCATGCCATTCTAGGGTGTGCAGCCACCACTACCCCAACCATGTGCTATGAGTCCCTCACTGGAGAAACACACAGGGAAGCGGGTTTGGGGTACGAGGAAGATGAGGATGAAGATAATGTAAATAGCTCACAGCAGCAAGGATGCGGAGAAACCGGTTTCCCCAACAGCCAGGATATGTTTATCACCCTGGACCTGGAACCAGTAACCCCTGAACTCACCCAAGACCCTGTGGGCACACAGGGGACCTCTGGTGAGTGTACCTTTGTAAATATTACACATGGTTTAAAAGCAAGCGTGTTTAATGATTAATGATTAATTTGCCCTGGCAATCGCGGCCAGTACAGCTACTGGAAAAGTCTGTTAACGTGTATGGGGATGGAGCGGAAATCCTCCAGGGACATCTCCAGAAAGCTCTCCTTCATGTACTCCCAAAGCCTTTGCAAAAGGTTTCTGGGGAGAGCTGCCTTATCCTGTCCGCCATGGTAGGACACTTTACCACGCCAGGCCATTAGCACGTAGTCTGGAATCATTGCATAACAAAGCATGGCAGCGTATGGTCCCGGTGTTTGCTGGCATGCAGACAACATCCTTTCCTTATCGCTCTTTATTATCCTCAGGAGAGTGATATCATTCACGGTCACCTGGTTGAAATGGGGCAATTTTATTAAGGGGACATTCAGAGGTGCCCCTTCCTGCTCTGCTGAACAGAAATATTCCCCTCTGTTAGCCACGCGGTGGGGGGGGAGGGGTGAAGGGATCATCCCAGAGAATTCTGTGTGTGTGTGGGGGGGGGTAGTTGGGTTTGTGCTGCATGTTAACCCGGAAACCCCAGCCCGTCCTTTTACATTGCAAACCCATTTTAAATGGCCAACCCAACGGGTGCTTGGTATGGTTAATGAGAGCAGTACTGTTTGAAACCATCCCCACATGTTAAGAAGGTTAAAAAAGCCAAAAGACTGTGTCTTACCATGGCTGCCTGCAAGCTGAAATCTGTGGCCTGGCACTGCGTGAGTGATCTCTCACACCAAACCGGCAGGCCCTCAATATAAGAGGAAAAATGCGACCTTGTAACGAAAGCACATGTGCTGTGTGATGTGAACAGCAAAATTTAACGTGAAAGAGTGTACCCATTGTTCTCTAAAATGTATCTTTTTTAACCACCTCTCCCTTCTCCTCCACCAGCTGCAAGTCTTTCTCCTTCACAGAGGCTAGTGAATATTCGAAAGCGGAAGCGAAGGATGCGTGATGAAATGTTTACAGAACTACAGACTGCCTCCCACGCTGACAGAGCCCAGCAGAATGCATGGAGGCAGTCAATGACTGATTATAGAAAAGCCCAATATGAGCGAGAGGAGAGGTGGCGTGCTGAATCTCGGGCTCAAGAGGAGAGGTGGCGTGCTGAATCGCGGGCTGAAGATGAGAGGTGGCGTCAGCTTGCACACAGAAGGCAAGAGTCGATGCTCCGGCTGCTGGAGCATCAAACTGATATGCTCCAGCGTATCGTTGAGCTGCAGGAAAGGCAGCAGGAGCACAGACCGCCGCTACAGCCCCTGTGTAACCAACAGCCCTCCTCCCCAAGTCCCATTGCCTCCTCACCCAGACGCCCAAGAACACGGTGGGGGGGCCTCCGGCCACCCAGTCACTCCACGCCAGATGATTTCCCGAGCAATAAGTGTTAAAGTTTTAAAGTTTTAAACTGCAGTGTGTCCTTTTCCTTCCCTCCTCCCCCACCCATCCCGGGCTACCTTTGCAATTATCCCCCTAGTTGTGTGCTGAATTAATAAAGAATGCATGAATGTGAAGTAACAATGACTTTATTGCCTCTGCAAGTGGTGCTCGAAGGGGGGAGGGTAGGGGAGGGTGGGGTGGTTGGTTTGCAGAGAAGTAGAGTTAACCGGGTGGGGGGGGAGGGGCGGAGGGTTCATCAAGGAGAAACAAACAGAAGTTTCACACTGTAGCCTGGCCAGTCACAAAACTCGTTTTCAAAGCTTCTCTGATGTGCACCGCGCCCTGCTGTGCTCCTCTAACCACCCTGGTGTCTGGCTGCGCGTAATCAGCGGCCAGGCGATTTGCCTCAACCTCCCACCCCGCCATAAATGTCTCCCCCTTACTCTCACAGATATTGTGGAGCGCACAGCAAGCAGCAATAACAATGGGGATATTCTTTTCGCTAAGGTCTGAGCGAGTCAGTAAGCTGCGCAAGCGCGCTTTTAAACGCCCAAATGCACATTCCACCACCATTCAGCACTTGCTCAGCCTGTAGTTGAACAGGTCCTGACTTCTGTCCAGGCTGCCTGTGTACGGCTTCATGAGCCATGGCATTAAGCGGTAGGCTGGGTCCCCAAGGATCACGATAGGCATTTCAACATCCCCAACGGTTATTTTCTGGTCCGGGAAGAAAGTCCCTTCCTCCAGCTTTCGAAACAGAGCAGACTGCCTGAAGACGCGAGCATCGTGTACCCTTCCCGGCCAGCTCACGTTGATGTCGGTGAAACGTCCCTTGTGATCCACCAGGGCTTGCAGCAGCATTGAAAAGTACCCCTTGCGGTTTATGTACTCGGTGGCTTGGTGCTCCGGTGCCAAGATAGGGATATGCGTTCCGTCTATGGCCCCACCACAGTTTGGGAATCCCATTGCAGCAAAGCCATCCACTATGGTCTGCACGTTTCCCAGAGTCACTACCCTTGATATCACCAGGTCTCTCATTGCCCTGGCAACTTGGATCACAGCAGCCCCCACAGTAGATTTGCCCACTCCAAATTGATTCCCGACTGACCGGTAGCTATCTGGCGTTGCAAGCTTCCACAGGGCTATCGCCACTCGCTTCTCAACTGTGAGGGCTGCTCTCATCCTGGTATTCTGGCGCTTCAGGGCAGGGGAAAGCAAGTCACAAAGTTCCATGAAAGTGCCCTTACGCATGCAAAAGTTTCGCAGCCACTGGGAATCGTCCCACACCTGCAGCACGATGCGGTCCCACCAGTCTGTGCTTGTTTCCCGGGCCCAGAATCGGCGTTCCACGGCATCAACCTGCCCCATGAACACCATGATTTCCACATTGCTGGGGCCTGTGCCTTGTGAGAGGTCTAGGTCCATGTCCATTTCCTCATCACTCTCGTCGCCGCGCTGCAATCGCCTCCTCCTCCTCCTCGCCTGGTCCTGGTTTTGCTTTGGCATGTCCTGGCTCTGCATATACTCCAGGACAATGCGCGTGGTGTTCATAGTGCTCATAATTGCCGCGGTGATCTGAGCGCACTCCATGATCCCAGTGCTAGCTATGGCGTCTGGTCTGAAAAAAGGCACGAAACTAGTATCTGACGGACCAGGGGAAGGAGGGAGGGAGGGAGGGGCGAGTGACGACATGGCGTATAGGTACAGGGAATTAAAATCAAGAAAGGTGGCTTTGCATCAGGGAGAAACACAAACAACTGTCACACAGAATGGCCCCCCACCAGAGATTGAACTCAAAAGCCTGGGTTTAGTAGGCCGTTGATTTGACGGAGGGAGGGGGGAAGGAAATGAATACAGAACAAATCTATTTTTTACATCTTAAGACGACAGTGCAGCATGACTGATAGCCCTCAGCATTTTCTGGGTGCTTGGCAGCAAGTACTGGGCGCTTGGCAGTTAGCCTTCAGGCCTAATGCACGATCTGCTGCTCAGGGAAGACTCAGCTAACGTGTGATGAGCCAACAGGGCGCGTGGCAGAAAATGGCCTACTACGACTGATAACCATCTTCATCAAAACAGTTCCATAAGACTGCCCAGGTGCCCATGATTGACAGCCACTGCTGTACGACGAGGACGGTTACCAGTCGTAATAAACCATCTACTGCCAAAAGGCAAAAGGGCTGGTGCAATGCAACCCCACGGCTGCCGGCACCCAGATCGCCAATGAAGGCTACCAGTCATGCTGCACCGTCTACCGCCAAAAGGCAGTTAGCTGCTGCTGCTGTGTAGCAATGCAGTCCCACGTCTGCCGGCACCCAGATGACATATGGTGACGGTGAGCTGAGCTGAGCGGGCTCCATGCTTGCCGTGGTATGTTGTGTGCACAGGTAACCCAGGTAAAAAGGCGCGAATCTATTGTCTGCCGTTGCTCTGACGGAGGGGGAGGGGCCTGACGACATGTACCCAGAACCCCCCGCGACACTGTTTTGCATCATTCGGGCATTGGAATCTCAAGCCAGAATTCCAATGGGCGGCGGAGACTGCGGGAACTGTGGGATAGCTACCCATAGTGCAATGCTCCGGAAGTCGACGCTAGCCTCGGTACTGTGGACGTGGTCCGCCGACTAGAGCACTTAGAGCATTTTATGTGGGGACACACACAATCGGCTGTATACAACCGATTTCTATAAAACCGGCTTCTATTAATTCGATCTAATTTCGTACTGTAGACATACCCTGGGTTAGGAAAGGGATTTTGTTTCCTGATCATATTCTCCCAAACCTGCTGCTCCTTCATATTGTTGGCTACAAGCTTTAAAAAACAGACTTCTCCCTCTCCCTGCCAACAATCACCACAATTACGCTTTGGTAACAAAACCACTGTATATACAAACAAATCTGTCTTTTTCTTTTCATCCTCTTTATCCCTGCAACAGCTGGTTACCGAACATCATCAATGAGAGCCTGTTGTTCTACCTTGAAATGCAGCCAGATATCAATGGAAGCCCCCTGAAAAATGTTAGAAATGCTGCACTGATCACATGGATTATAATGGTAGGTCAACCATGATTTTTATTAGTCTTGGAAGTAGCTTCTGTATGACAGGCAGCAGCACCAATGTAATGAGTGTTTATTTCTTTCAAAATATAATCTCCCCTCAATAAAAAAAAAAAAAAAAAATGGGAGAACATTTTCAAAATTACAGAAACTATTCTTCATATGAAACTCTGCAAGAAGAACTAAGGGATAAATTTTGCCCTGACTGACCCTCTGTGCATCCCTACTGAAGTCAAGGTGATTCATTCATTTTAAAGACCAGAAAGGACCGTTATGATCATCTACTGTGTCTTCCTTAATAACAGACTACGGAGTTTTCACCACTGAGTCCTGAATACAGGCTAACAACTTGGGTGCTTACTAACAATTTCAGCCTGTATTTGTAACTAAGATCATTTTCTTTGCTCTTTAAAGCTGCTATGTAGAAAACATCTGTATATACAGAGAGAAAAATATATTGGTCTTTCAGAGCAATGATCCAAAATACTGTAGGAACACTACTAAAGTATTTTGGACCATTACGGGACTGTAATTTTCCTATCACCCCATAAGCGTAATGTTCCTGGAATAGTCAAATGAGGATATTCTGGAGCTGATGATGCAGGTAGCTTCTTTGGGGAGATCTTAAATATCTGCAAAGCCTCTTAGTAAAAACACGCTCTTTGTTTTTCTTTTTGAAATGACAGAAAAATTTTCTAGAGGAGGGTCAAGGGTATATTTGGATGAGTTTTAATTAAGTGAACATTAAACACATGAAAGGCACTAAAACTCTCTTAGTTGGAGTTATGGCATAGCTCTAGCTGTGAATAATTCCCTCCCTTCCCACTTTCTGGGAAACTTATAGAGATTTATAGAATTTGAGGCCAAAAGGGCCCATTCGATCATCTAGTCTGACCTCCTGTATATCACAGACCATTACATTTCACCCAGTTATCCATGTACTGGGCCCAATAATTTGTTTGGCCAAAGCATATCTTCCAGAAAGGCATCCAGTCTTGATGTGAAGATGTCAAGAGCTGGAGAATCCACTACTTCTCTTGCAAGTTTAACCCATGTTACCACCAATTTTTCTTCTCTTAAAACGGTCTCCTCTATTTTTGTATGTGCGCCTTGGCTACAGCCCTCTGCCCACAGAGGACTCGCCGGGGCTTCTTTACAAACATTGTTTCTAAATCTACCAGTCAGTAGAGCATCAGTATTAACCTTTCAATGTTTGCAGCTGAGCCTGGCTAATCTGGCCTGAAGTATTATGGATGAATGTACACCTCCTGTGCATGGAATATTCCCCCATTCCCAGAACACACACGATACCCTGACACCTCCATCTCTGCATACCTAATTCTCTCTTTCCAGATTTTATCCTACATTAGTGTTACAAGGGATAAATTACTCCTCTTCCCACTCCCCCAGCACACCCTGCTACCCTCTGACAAGCAATCAGGCACCCCCAAGTACCTACCTCTCCATTTCCAGGTTTCATCCTGTATTAAAGGGTTAAGTGATGCCACTCACATGGTGCCCCCTTCTCTCCCAAGGGCTGAACACACTCACGTGACACAGCTCTCAGCTCTTGCTGGCCTGGAGGGCAAGAGGTCAAGTCTAGGAATTGAACTGTTTGTAAGCTGGCTATGAAAATAAAGTGCTGATTTCCCACGAGAAAAATAGAAACATCCGAAGCATTTACTTGCCAAATATCCAAGGAAGTGGGGACAGAGGTGATTTTTGAGAGACTGTCTCAGCTGCCCAGTTTTTTAATCCAACCAAGATGGACTTGTTCATGAGTCAGCAGCGGTTACAAACTGATTGATCACTGTTTAAGAACTTGGTTATCTGTGAGTGGCTGCTCTCAGTATGTTTGGCTCTGCTTTCACTGAAAAATTGCTCATGCAAAATAAAATTCATAAGACACAGTGGAGACTGTTAAAGCACAGTGAGGGCCATATTTATCCCTGATACAACTCCATTGAGTAGCTGAAGTCAAACCAGGCAAGCATTTGACCCCTTGTGTTCTCAGAGTTATTGTGTACCAGAACAAGGGCTTTGGTTTCTTCCCTGGATTTGCTTGTGGCTAGAAGAAACATAACATGTACTTTCATCTGGATGCAGATGGGTGAGTTTTACATTATCTCTCAAGGCAGCAATTGTTCACTGTGAAGAAAGTCTGTATGTCTACACTGCAATAAAAGACCCGTGGCCAGCAGACTTGGGCTTGTGGGGTTTGGGCTATGGGGCTATACAATTGCAGTGTAGACATTTGGGCTCAGAACCCAAGCTCTGGCCTGGTCCCTAATGTCTATGCTGCAATTGTATTGCCCGCAGCCCTGCGAGCCCAAATCAGCTGACCCAGGCTTTGAGACTTGGTGTCGTTAATTTTTTTTTTTGCCGCGTAGATGTAGCCTTAATGCACAGGAATGGTTTCACTGTACTTGAAATTCACCACTCTGTTGATTTTAATTCCCATAGCAATTCTTCTTTCTTGTCTCTTCCAGGGAGTGCTGAATCCAATGCAAGGCTTTCTCTTCACACTCACTTTTTATGGCTGGACTGGGTGGAAACTGAACCTGAAGTGGCAAAAGAGAGAAATACCGTGGGAATCAATGTCCACATCAGCTGTTGCTGACAATGGCTACCCTTCTGCCATTGGCTCCTCTGTGAACTACCAAAGCAACATCCACGACTCGAAGAAGACAACAGCAGCCAGCAGCCAGCAGACCGACGAGGCCTTAAGCATGCTGTCTGAAGGTAACACTACCAATGATGACAGGTTATCCAGAAACTCTCCTATCTACCAGGGCTGGTAGTTTGTATCTGCATAAAGCTTAATGTTACCTCTCCCATTGCCATGACCCTTGATTAACCACTGCATGGAGTGCATCACTATTTGCTCCAGGGCTTGGTTGGGGCCTTGTCATCTGTCACATCCTATATATTTCCTGGAGGCATAAATGATAACTTATGTCTTCAGTCCTCTTGTAGGGAGTGTGGGAGAAGATGATACTGTTTGATGAATGCCTGATTGCTTTCCATTATGTTGGAGCAGTCTCTTTGAAGCTCAGTGTTTCTTAAGTAACCTCATTGATTTCTTTTTGTATATTTTTGTTTTAACCTCTCTTGCAACCTGTACTTCAGCAGAATATTCTTTTGTTTAATAAACAAATTACTATTGTGTTGGGTTTTTCTAACTCTGGCCCCTTGCCTGACTTTCCAGAGGTGCAGCTCTATATCTGGAATTCTATCGCTAGGATTGTAGGGATGCAAAATTGTCATCCTTAAAACAATGGTCAAATGTTGGAAAGACACAACTGTGACACAGATATGGATTTGCATTGTTTGCATATAGAACCCTGCTTAATAACTCTTCTTTTACCATGCCCATTTGAATTTTAGTGGGATATTTAAGTGTGCTTTTATCTAAATGCGGTTTCAATTAATAGGAATATAGTCTTTTAGTACAGTGCAGTCTGGTATTTATACCATTAAGGGATGCAGGGTATAATTTTCAGTCATCTAAATGACTTTGGTGCCTAAATCCCATCAAAAGACAGTGAAATGTAACCTGCAGTCCTTTCTCTGAGGAGTGTTCTATTTTATATCCTGGTTTACTGAACTCAAGGGAATTCAAACAACAATATTTATTTCCTTCCCTAATTACTGTGCTCAGCACTGTGGCGTCTAAGCACCTGTGCCCAAATACTTGTTAAAACAGGATGATCGTTAACTAGCAATTGGGGCTCAGTCTACAGTGCTTATGCATGGTTGAAAGAAGGGTAACCTAGGTTACAGTGTGGTTTGACAAGCCTATACTGACCAGCCCAAACTGATCACCAGTTTTAAAAAACATGCTAGTCCTGGCATAGGTTAGAACAAATCTTTAAGTCAATTCAAACAATTTTGTACTGGCTGTCCAAACTGTGTTATAACTGGTTCTGGTACAACCATGTTTAAGCATAAATAGATTGTCAAATCCCATGGAAACCCTGTGTAACTTTTTTTAAATTTAAGAGTAGAATGATAACAGCCATACTGCTCAGAGTTCCAGGAAGGTCAGAGAACCAGGTGCAGCTGGAGCTAAAAAAACAATTGATCTTACTATAATCAATAAAAAGGTGATACAGTAAATTGATAAATGCTGGGACTGATCTTTAAAGAGCTGCAGTTGCTTTGTAGAAAACCTTTAAAATCACAGTCTTTAAAAACAATCATGTCTATCTTTTTTTCTCCCCACCCCCACACCTTTTCTTTTGGTTGGTTGGTTGGTTGGTTACTAGGGCCATTTGCATGTAACAGGATATTTTATTTTGTAAGAATTAATTTCCTCTGCTCCAGAAGCCCTTATCCTTTGTAAAACTGGTCATTTCCACTGACGCTAATAGTGACGTCACAGACAGCGGATGAAGATTTCTGGAGCAGATTTAAATGGATCTTTACAAAATAAAGATCCTGTTTTCATTTAAGTGCAAGTAATTTTTAGGAGCAGAAAGAAAACAAGACTATTACAGGTAGAGAGAATTGTTGTTAATCTTCTCTCAGATGCTACTGTCGTGGGCAGCAGCACAAACCCTTAAAATAAACAAATGGATCATGCCTTCAAAGGCACAGCCATGTGCTGAGGATGGATTTGCAAGGTGACAGTTTGTAGTGAGAAGCCCTAGAAGTCTGGTTAACTAATCCAGCATTCCTTCTTCTGCTCCAGTGCATCAAAGTTGCCGAGCACATCTGAAAGGGGAAAATGACCACTTCACAGTCCCTTCCCCTTGTACTCCGCAGCCTGGCTGTACCCCATTTGGGGAGACTAGTGCCACTGCTGACCCTGAGCAAAGAACAATGGCTCTGCTCCCCACTTACAATGTGGTTAACACCTGTGCAAGATCCTGTTACTCACTTGCCCTCCCACTTCCTTCATCCACAAAAAGCTGGCCATAATCTGCCCCAAAAAGTTTTTCAAAATCAGACTTGAGAGCTGAGCGGTGCTTTAATACATTACCAGTCTGTGCAGGATATTATCATAAGACAACCAAACCCAAACCTTTCATGAAAGCCTCTTGCTGCTCTGACAACACTGGCTTCGATGACTAGGCTAATTTTGGTGCCTTGTGACATACATATACTGTATGCTGGGGGTAAAGCAACAGTGATTTTTAATTTAAAAAGAAACTTAATGGTGAGGAAAGTGTTACCACTCCCTCAATTCCTGTGGCATGTGTACTTGAGCTATTCCTCCTTTGTTCAAAAATGGAAGGGTAACTGTGTGTCCTGCACATTTGTACCCAGTCAACACTCAATTTTACTGCATGTGTAACTCCGACAGACCCCGGTCATTGGCATCGAACTGGAGATCTCTGGAGCTTAGTGCATGAGCCTCTACTGCATGAGCTAAAAGCCAACTAGCTGTTGGCTGAGGCTGTAGAGCAAACTCATTTAACTCTCTCTAAGTGGTCTCAGTGCCACTAGATGGGACAGAACATCACACCCAGAAGGTGTGTGGGTTACACAAGCAGACCATAAAAAAATAGCTCTCCTTCCCTTACCATGCACCAGATCAGTTCGTTACAAGCAAAGTATTGCATTAACTTACCTTAGCCTTCTGCAGGTATTTGATTTACGTATTTAGAAGAGGAAAGTCTTCAGTAAGATACACTTACATTTGGAAAGGCATAACTATTCATGTAAAACAATAGATCGTTGTAGCTATTAAAAATATGTAGTTAGAAGGAAATTCAAAGGTAACATTAACAACAACTGTTTGAGAGTCAGGAAGCTAGAATGTGGGACCAGTAGTGTAAAACACCTACCTCCCAGCAAGTCAGGAAATACAGCTATGTTTCAACACCAACCTGAACTCTGCTTATCCACTCTCAGTGGGTAGGAGACCCCCTACTAGTTATCACACGATAAAGAATTGTCTTCCCCATTTTGTAGATGAATTACAGTTGTATGGTCTTGGATTTTATGATGGTAAATCATACAGCCAGCCTATATCGGGTAGGGGGTTATCTCAAGCTCAATTTGGGAGCATACTGGGAGTCTTTTCAGGTTGAATGTGGAAATATTTATTGCTAGCCCATGTCTAAAGTGTTCGGTCTCAAATTAGTATTGGGAAGGTGGCTCAGGGAGAGTGGAGACAGAATCCAATCCACAGTAGGACAGTAGCCTGAGTCAGGGTCTTGTGGAACATACATGAGATGTGACTTCTGCCTTAGACCATGTCGGGGCAGGACAGTCTGGGCTCTAATTAATAGTAATATCTACAGTTTACTGGCCAGTCCACACTTTTCTCTGGGACAGTGAGGTGTCCGTGACTCACAGCTGAAAGGTAGATGTGAGATGGTGATCGGGTCATGGGCAGAATTACTGAGCACTTATACATTCAAAACAAGTTACATTCAGCTCAGATAACATGGGTTAGGGACATACCCATTATTAATTGTACATGATCATATTTTGCACACACCAGCGCATAACAAAGCCCAGCTAAATGAACACTTGAAGAAATAACATTGTAAAATATATAAATAATATAACAAAGCTAGAACATAATTTTGAATAAAACCATTAATGCAATGGAATCCTCATGATATGAGTATTTGTGCATAGTGGTAGGTGATTAAACTAAGTATGTTCCAAAAGCTATATGACAGTAAGAAGCTGGATTGTTAAACACAAACACACAATATATGTTCTCTGCACAAACTTGACATTTGGTTTTAGGTTGTGTTAATTATAACAGTAAAATGTAAACTGTCAGGAACACAGTGTGTCTTATCCCCTGCTACCATAGGATGCATTTTTCCAGACCAGACTGAATTTATCCATCGGAGTAGAGTGGGGCTACATTTTGCCCAGCCAGTTTTATACATTTAATTAGTATTCAATCTGGGCAGATGTTCATGCTAATTGCATGGCTGAAATGCGAAGAGGTAAAGTTCTTGCACACCAAAGCTACACATTTGAGGTTCCCCTAGCTGTCAAATGTTTAAGTGTTCTGTACATCTCTAACTAAATCCTTCCTCTGATCTCCCTGATTATATATACTGAAGAGGCATTAGAATCTAAAAGGCTTAGCATGGCTTTGGTCTAGGATGCCTTCTTCTTCTGCCACCCAACAAGTACTCCTGAAGGCAGCATAATATGTATGTGAGGAGAGGGGCGTCATCTTCCAAGATTCAGTTGACCTTGACAAGGGAAGGGTTTATCAAGATCAGATATACAGCAGTTACACATGGGGATGCCTAGGGCAAAGGGTGGATAAGGTAACCTCATGTTGGGAAAGTCCAGATGAACCCGGATGGTGGTTTGGTCACTCACCTGTTAAAGAGCATGACTATATACACATATATGTACAGGATGATTGTTGGGGAAGCACTAGGTTTGCTGGAAACAAGCTGTTGAGTACTGTCAAACCCCTGGAGGCATTTGGTTATTTTGTCTCCCAATTACTGCTCCCCTAGAATGTTGCCAGTTGTATAAACATATAACTCCCAAACTCTGTAGGTATGGATCACACACATTTCTGTTTACACAGAAAGAAAGCTGCACTCGTTCGAGTGTCTGTGGGTCACATTTTCAAAAGATTCCTTCAGCAGGAGCTCTGAGACATGAGAAAATTCACCGATTGACTGAGTTTACATTAAAAAACAAACAAACAATCTCCACTGTGAAACTAACTGATCCCCGGCCCTAGCCCCACCTGCCTGCATGCTGGTACTGTAGAGATTGGAAGGACCCCTAGAAAGATCAGATTCTTAACTACAAAGAAAAACACTGTAACATCATCAAGACCCACAGCAGTCACCTGGTTTAGAATGTTTTCCTAGCCTTAATCCTAACCATGCCCCCTGCCAGGCATGTTTAAACCTGTCATTGCTAGGAGACTTGCTGTTTGGTAAATTGACACAGAAGATCAACTGCAAGTAGGGAGCAACAAGTGTTAAGACTTTTTTTCTTTGTTGTTCAAATGAAGCCCCTTAGAGGACATTTCACATCTGATAGCATCATTAGTGTTCAAAGGCAGATGGAATGCATGAGATCACCAAAACACAGATAGAGAGAGCCCTGTGAAATTTGGTCAAACAAAATACAATAGAAACTGCAGCAAGAACAAAAGTGTGGTAATTCAAGTGAAGAAAAGCATGTGTTTCTAATTAATACTGCAGAAAATTAACACAAACACATGTATTATTTGGAGGTAGCGATGGACCCAAGCTACAAAGCTCAGATCTGGATCCTGATCTGAACTTCTTCAATGTTTGGAGTCCTAGGAATTGGGCCAGGTTTCTGTACTCTGAGAAGATAGAAAATTTATTCTGTACTTCTCCATCATGAATGAGTCAATTGGTAATGAAACAAAACTGATTTGATTTGCACGTCACTGTGTGTCTTCAAGTTACTATGTGCTAAGCAACAGCTAAGACATTAAGGCCCCATCTACACTGGCAAGTTTGTGTGCAGTAAAGCAGCTTTGAGCGCTGTAACTCCCAAGGTGTACACACTGCCAAGCCACTTAGTGCACAGAAACTGCGCAGATGCAGTGCTAGAGCTTTCTGCGCCACGGCTACAGCACTGCGGTGCCAGTGTAGACATGGTGGTGATTATAGCGCTGCGATTGGCCTCCAGGAAGTGTCCCACAATGCCTGTTCTCACCTCTCTGGTCATCGGGGTTTGAACTGTACCACCCTGCCTTCAGGTGACCAACCGTCAGCCCCACCCCATACATTCCTTTGCAAATTTGAAAGTCCCCTTCCCGTTTGCTTGGTGATGCGTGCAGCAGTCTCAGCGCATCTTTCCAGGTGGCCATGCCTGCTCCACACACCAGGCAATTCCCTGTTTGGAGTAATGCTGAGCTGCTGGACCTCATCGACATTTGGGGGGAGGAAGCAGTGCAGTCCCAGCTGCACTCCAGCCATCGGAATTATGATACCTACGGACAGATTTCTAGATGCACTTTGACCCTGAAAGGGGGCCATGACCGGGACACACTGCAGTGCAGGGTCAAAGTGAAGGAGCTGTGGAACGCCTACCACAAGGCACGGGAGGCAAACCACCGCTCCGATGCTGCGCCCATGAGCTGCCAGTTCTACAAAGAGCTGGACATGATACTCGGTGGCAACCCCACCTCCTCTGCACAAGACCCTGTGGAAACTTCAATGGCTTGTCTGCCAGTCGAGAGTGGACTGAGCCAGGAGGAGGCAATCTTGGATGAAGAGGGGGAGGGGGACCCAGAGACAGAGGATGACTCGGAGGTCAGAGTTGCATGCAGTCAGGAACTCTCTTCTACCCCGGAGGAGCCTACCCAGTCACAGCAGTCGGAGCTTGGCAAAGCACAAACAGGAGAGAAGGTCCCTGGTAAGTGGATCTAATTTTGGGAATTGCTGAAGCGAGTTGTTGGGGGCAGGAGGGTTGCTTAAGCGAGTTGTTGGGGACAGGAGGGTTGCAGAAAGCAGGCTTGTCTCCCACCTCATGCCTAGTTTGAGCAGTGGAACAGGCTGTTGATACATTCCCTCACTTCACGGGAATCTGCCTCAGAGATCTCCAGGAAACTCTCGTGGAGATACTGGGAAATCCGCTGCCACAGGTTCCTCAGCAGAGCTGCTTTGTTTTGTCCATTAATGGTAACTTTCCCGTGCCACTTTGCCTTGACGGGTTGGGAGACCATTGCTTCACACAGGCTAGCTGCATAAGCATCAGGGTGGAAGTCGCAGGCTTGGAGAAGACTCTCCCTTTATTCCCTGCTCACCCTCAGTAGCGAGATATCTTCCATAATAATCATCTCCTGTGGAAAGTGTGGGGACAGGAATGATTATTAGGACCCCCTACAGTGCTGGCTCTCCCCAAGAGCCATGTGCCCAGTGTACAGCAGGGTCCGGGAACAGGATTTTCCCTGCCCCTGTGGCTACTCACCATTTTGGGGGTCTTGTGTCTCATGTGTGCTTGCCTGGGGTCAGCCAGTTAGTGACAGGTGTGTGAGTACTGTCTGTGTTTTAAAGCACTGAAACAGTGTTGTCTTTGTTGCAAACAATACTGCTTCTGTAAAATGTTGCGTTTAAACTTCACAGAGGTGAGCTTGGGAGCAGAGCTCCCTCTTTGTTATCAGTGGCAGAACGGCTGCACAGAATTAGAAAGCATCCAAGAACAACTAAGGAGGACTTTATGCGTGAGGTTATGATGCACTCCGCTGCTGAGAAAAAAGAATTGAAGGAGTGGTGGGACAGCGAGAAGAGGGACCGTAAGGAGAACGCGGCACACCAGAAAGAAGCCATGGAGCGACTCTTAACAGTTATGGAGCGCCAAGTGGACACGCTCCAGGCGATACCAGCTCTTCAAACAGAGCAGCTCCGTGCCCGCCCTCCCCTGCAGCCTCTGTCGCAAAACTCTTTCCCATGCACCCCCCACACTGCCAACACACTCTTATCAACCTCCTGGCTCCACACACTACCCGCAGCATTCCACTCCTCCCCCTCACAGGCCAGCAGTGTGGAGTCCCAGTACCCACTGCACTCAACACCCATCCCTCTGCAGTTTGGCTCTGCTGAAGTCCAGCACCCACTGCAATATACTCCAAAGGAGAAGGTTGGGTATGATCCCTGGACATACACAAATCTGTAGCCATTCCGGGACCCCTCCTCCTCTTGAGACCTTCCCTTCTCCCATCCCCCTCCCTGCTGATGATGTTTTTCATTTGACTCTCTCCTCTGATTGTTGTTTGTGTTTGTTTGAAAGCAATCTTTATTTTATTAAGTGAAAGCAAAAAGAGCACTGCAAAGCAACATACAATTATGTTAAGGTCCCTTCTTGCATCATGTGCACCAATCACCTCCTAGCATTACAAGCACTGCAATCCCGAGCATAGCAACAAATATTAGTGGCTTTCAGCTTCAGATTGCTGCCTCAAAGCATCCCTGATCCTTATGGCCCCGTGCTGTGCCCCTCTAATAGCCCTGGTCTCTGGCTGTTCAAACTCAGCCTCCAGGCGCTGAGCCTCTGTGGTCCAGTGAAGCTTTCACCCTTCCCTTCACAAATATTATGGAGCGTACAGCACATGGCTATAAGCATGGGAATATTGTCATTGTCCAGGTCCAGCTTCCCATAAAGGCATCGCCAGTGGACTTTTAAACGGCCAAATGCACACTCCACAGTCATTCTGCACTTGCTCAGCCTGTTGTTGAACCGCTCCTTGCTGCTGTCAAGTTGCCCCATGTATGGCTTCATAAGCCACAGCATTAAGGGGTAGGTGCAGTCTCCTAGGATCACAATGAGCATTTCGACTTCCCCTACAGTGATCTTCTTGCAGCTTCTTGAAGAGGCCAGTGTTCCAAAAGATGCGTGCGTCATGCACCTTTCCGGACCAGCCTGCTTTAAAATCTGTGAAACGCCCATAGTGATCCACAAGCACCTGGAGAACCATTAAGAAATACCCCTTGCGATTAATATACTTGGTGGCTAGGTGGTCTGGTACCAGAATTGGAATGTGTGTGCAATCGATCGCCCCTCTGCAGTTAGGGAAGCCCATTTGTGCAAAGCCATCCACAATGTCACGCACGTTGCCCAGAGTCACGGTCTTTCGGAGCAGGATGCGATTAATGCTCCTGCACACTTCCATCAACACGACTCCAACGGTCGACTTTCTCACTCCAAATTGGTTAGCAACCGATCGGTAGCAGTCTGGAGTAGCCAGCTTCCACAGTGCAATCGCCACGCGCTTCTCCAACAGCAAGGCAACTCTCATTCTCGTGTCCTTGCACTGCAGGGCTGGGGCGAGCTCATCACACAGTCCCATGAATGTGGTTTTCCTCATGCGAAAGTTCTGCAGCCACTGCTCATCATCCCAGACATGCATCACAATGTGATCCCACCACTCAGTGCTTGTTTCCCGAGCCCAAAAGCGGCGTTCCACTGTGGTCAGCACCTCCATGAATGCCACAAGCAACCTTGTGTTGTAACTACTACACGTGGCGAGATCAACGTCACACTCCTCTTGACTTTGTAGTTTAAGGAATAACTCCACTGTCACTCGTGACGTGTTGGTCAGTGCAAGCAGCATACTGGTCAACAGCTCGGGATCCATTCCAGCAGCCCGAAAGAGTCAGGGCAGGGCGCACAGTACACAAACTGTTGAAAGATGGTGCCAAATGCAGACGGAAGCACAGGGATTGCTGGGATGCAAAGCAATGCATCATGGGGCATTGGGACAGGACCCAGGATGCCCCACAACCCCTTCCGCCTTCCCACAAGTCTTAGCGACAAGAGAGAAAAAGTTGCTCTGTGGGATAGCTGCCCAGAGTGCACCACTCTCAATAGTGCTGCAAGTGCCGCAAGTGTGAATATGCTATTGCGCAGGCAGTTGTCAGTGTGAACACACAACAGCGGTTTTCCTTCGGCACTCTCTGAGCGGCGCTGTAACTGCCAGTGCTGTAACTTTGCAAGTGTAGATGTGCCCTAAAACTCAGTGAGTTGAGTCAGCTGATCACGGTGTGATCATAACACTCTGTTGGATGTATTTTCTTTTTCATCTGTGTGTAGCCAGCTTGTGATTTGGCTCAATTTTGGCTTGACTCTGCCTTCAGCAAGACCAAGTCTAACTCCCTGTTTAAGAGGCATAAGAAGACTAGAATTAGAATAAGAGATGAAGATGCAGATGTATTGAGTTCAAGAGCTACTGGAAAAAGATGCCTGTTACTCTTCTATGCTACAATAGGTGCCTTCTCTACCCATATGAAATAGTATGATTACTTTTAGGAGAAGGTATAATATATGCTGGAAATAGGACCAACATTTAAGTGTGGAAAGTGACCTGCTTGTGAAAGTACTCTGGCTTGAGAGGAAGGAGAAAAGGCTACATAAAGGTCTCAAAGCTGCAGGCTGAAGTGAATGTGACAAATGTTTAGAAAACAAGAATGCTAGCCATGAAAAGATATATATATATAAAACAGAGAATGCATTCCCTCTTTGGGAAGTTGTGTGTTTAGAGTCAGGAAACAAATATTTTAGCATGGGGACTTTCCCTAAAGGCTTGTCTACATAACTAGTTAGTGCATGGCAAGCCAGGGTGTGAATGTAGAGCACACTAGCTTGCTGGCACTAACTGGCTGTGTGGGCCCTCCTAGTGTGCACTCAAGGTTCCACAGTGAATTGTAATGTCCTCCCTTCCTGATACAGTGGCTTCCACTAGGGTGAAATGACACTCCTGGTATCTAGGTACAGATAGCAATAGAGTTAAGCAGACCGCTACTGGAATGTTTTGTTCAGTTCTGGTGTCAACAAATCAAGAAGGATGTTAAGAAATCGGAGAGGGTTCAGAGAAGAGCCACAAGAATGATTAAAGAATCAGAAAACATGCTTTATAGTGAGACTCAAGGAGTTTAATCTATTTAGTTCAACAAAGAGAAGATTAACGGGTGACTTGATCATAGTTTATAAGTACCTACACTGGGAACAAAAATTTGATAATGGGTTCTTCAGTCCAGCAGACAAAGGTAGAACAAGATCCAATGGCTAGAAGTTGAAGCTAGAGAAATTCAGACTGGAAATAAGGCACAAATGTATTTATTTTTAAAGTAATTAACCATTGGAGCAATTTATCAAAGGTTGTGATAGATCTCCATCATGAGCAATTTTTAAATCAAGACTGATGTTTTGCTAAAATATGTAGTCTAATTCAAACAGAAATGAACTCAGGGAAGTTCGATGGCCTGTGTTGTAGAGGAGGTCAGACTAGATGATCACAGTAGTCAAGCCTATCTTTATAATCTATTCATCTAAAATAACAATAAAAATAAACATGATTGTGTCTGTGAGGTTGTTGAGTCAGAATATTCAGTGGGTTTTAGTACAACTTTGTGATCACATTGAATCCTAAAGTACTGCAAAATGGAATGCTTAGTAGTAGATTGGTTGACATTACCTGATCTTTTGCAGTTCCTTAGCAAAAGTAGATGAATTATCCAACTATACATCAATGGCTTCTCTCCTGCAATCAGAGGTGACATGTGGAGGGGGGCGGAGGGGGCACTTTTCCACTCCCCCCCCCCCCCGATTTCTGCCAGGGTTTGCCAGCCAGGTGCCCCACTCGGTGAGGCAGCTCCTGGAGCTGTGCCCAGGGGAGAGGGAGCAGCAAACAGCTGGGAGCTGCAGGGAGGGGCTGCGAGTCAAGCTGTTTTGGGAGGGGACAAACCTTTTAATTATGCCCCCCCCCTCCCCAATGTCAGGAGGTACCAGTCATCTCGGCACAGATTCCATCTTGCCATTAGGCTAGGAAGGAGCTCATCCTAACACTGCTCTTAAGGAAAAGTTTGAGAAAAGAACGCAGCTTTGCCAAGAGGCATTGCACAGGAGCATTCAGAATACATGTATCCATTTGGTTTGGGTAAACAGGAAGAAGACGTTTCATATAGGACAGAGGAGTGGAGGAATGAGTTGGTTCAAGAGAATGGATTATTGAGATCTTCAGCCCCTAAAAGGGTGGTATGAATCCAAATCCAGGTCAGTAGTGATCTAAAGCAATTGTCCTCCAATGGCATTTTGGTGACCTCTGTGAAATTAGTCTGTGGCCTTAGCCTAGTTCCCAGATCACAGGTATCAACTTCACAAAAATGACCACTGCAGAGGTAATCCATTTTCATCTTTATTGAAAGTTTCAGCAGAGGTCAAGAATTGAAAAGACATGGAGTCTGATCTACACTCTAACTCTTGTGCAGTTGGCCCTTTGGGTCAGGGATTAGGCCCACTAGAAGGGAAAAATTGGCTATACCTGCTCTGCAGATAATTAGAACAGTCTCCAAGATGTTAATTTGGGAACTTCATGAGCACTAAATTCATTTAAAGAAACAGGAGATAAGGTTGCTTTGCTCTGGGTCACATGGGAGAAGCTGACTGACAACCATTAGAATTAAGGGGAATTCCTAGTGGTTCCAACTGGAAGTATTTAATTGTTATGAAGTCTTGGAGGTTTGCATTCTGTTAACAAAGCTAATGTTCCTAACATCCATTTGTGCCTCTCTCTCATCTGAATGGAAATCACTCTCTTACTTACATTCCCAAGTTAAAGTATGGTATTCCGTTAGTGTGAGTAAAACCTCAAACCACAACAGACTTAGATACATAAGATGGATTACACCAGGATGAATTTGGCCCAGAGAGAAAGGAAATGATTTAGCCTTTCATGGCCAATGGTAAGAACAATGATAAAAACAAAACTTGGTTTGATTTAGAAATTATATCGATTGCAGGTAACTGTCAAATAAAAATAAACCCAAGAGCTTGTTTTTCTATGGTATTCAGGCAACAAACAATACTGTTAAGTGCCACAGAAAGGTTTATTTCAAGTTTTGTGTATGAAAGGAGCCTCCATCTTCCATTTATATATGTGAAGATCTAGTTAAACATGAACTAGAGAGTTAGTTTGCAAGATGCTGCTGCCCTCCTTTTTGGTGGCCAAAGAGGAAATGTTATCATGCTCTACACCCCACAAAATACGTTTTTTGCTAGGACTTTAGCAGTAGGAATATTGTTGCAACTCCAATGCCACAGTTAAGTTATCTAGTAGTAGGAAATACAACAAAACAGAGCACTTTTACAGCGGGAATCTTCCAGTGGCTGGATTAATTGACTTCAGAACTACTTTGCACCACTCAGGTGGCATGTGCTGGCATGGGCTGATGGTATTTTGAGAGTGCAGGAGTACCTTTAATGCTTACCTAAAGAGAGTGTTTCCTTTGGGTAAAATTTACCTCACCTCAAAGCATGGATTGATGGGCTTTGAGCAGGAGAAGTGTGAACATAAGAACAGCCATGCTGGGTCAGACCAATGGTCCATCTAGCCCAGTATCCTGTCTTCCAAAAGTGGCCAGATGTGTCAGAGGAAATGAACAGAACATAGCAATTATCTAGTGATCCATTCCCTGTTGTTCACTCCCAGTTTCTGCCAGTTAGAGGCTTAGGACACCCAGAGCATGGGGTTGCATCCTTGATCATCTTAGGTAATAGGCATTGATGGACTTATCCTCCATGAACTTATCTAACACTTTTTTGAACCAGTTATAGTGTGTGGGTTTCGAAAGGTAATGCCTCATCTCAGTCTGTGGGTGGGGAACTGTGGAGCTCTGGATCCATTATTCCAAATCCCAGGCTCCAGGTAGTAGAGACCATAACATTTATCCATCCCCTAGAGTTGGACTTGTAGCCATTGGATCCACAAACACAGTCAATCTCCAATCCCCCATCTCCAGGCCAACCTCCTATTCTAGCTTCTCGCTCCCTTTCTTGTCTTCCCTGGCCTATTTGAAACTGGTGCAGAATCTAGCACTGATATGTACAGGGTGTGGACAAAGGCCCCTGTACATCTGTTCTGCAGTATCCTGAGAAACCATGGAAATGTGTAAAGAACCTCTCTCTCTCTAAAAATAAGGTAGCATTTTAAAACCATTTAGTTCTGAGAAGTTTTGTTCAAGAAGCATAAAGAATAAATTCCATCATACCTGCACTAGATGAAGTATTCTTGTCCTACCTCTCACACTCCCAAGTAGTACCAGAGCTAACAACAATATCTGAACCTAGGTGGACATTAATTTCAGCTAGGGAAATGTACAAGCAACTGGCTGCAATGCTCCGTAGCCTACTACAGCAGATCTTGTGTGAACTTTCTTTTAAAAAGCCAACTATCTCCCTTCAGGCTACAGTGTTCAACAAAATACCACAGTTTCTGTGGAAATGTCATGAACTTCATTCCCCCCCCCCCCCCCCCCCCCCCCCGCCATCATGTGCCCGCATGTGACAGGGAGATCCGCATTTTTGTTGCTTTAACAAATATCTTTGCTCAAAGCACCAGAAATTATTGGCCAAAGCTCACAGACTCTCCCACAATCACATTAAGTACTCTAAGTTTAATAACTTAGCTCCCCAATAGCTCACTGGGTAATGCAATCAACCATTTCCCTAGGAATGCAATTACACTGAAAGCAACAAGGCACAGGGTAGATAAAGATAACTTTTGTTGCCCTCACATACTGTCTGTCTGAATACATAAACCTTCTGGCCAAAGAGCTCTGTGGTCTGAAAGCTTATGTACCGAGGCTCCTACTGTATATGGTTAAACAGAACTAGCACCTTGCCATCTTATTTTTTTAAATGACCCAGTCAGTAATTATTTCCACCTATTTCTGAAAGTAACAGAGTCCTTTCTCTTTTGTTTTGCTAGGTTCTGATGCTAGCACAATTGAAATCCAGATCCCAAGTGAGCTACATGACTTAGAGGATAATGATCCTGATGCTAAATAACTGGAAAACTGTGAAAGGCATAAAATGGGTATCTGGAGACTTGAAGACGTTCTCAAGGATTTGCCTGATTGTTTCCCCTCTTTTATAATGCACGTATCTTCCTCCCCTGCCCCCCAGCAACACCCTCAGTACATGTCTGATTGCTGAGCTCACTTGCTCTTAACAATTTTCTAGCATTCAAATTGAAAGAGCACTTTTTTTTTTTGATAGATTTAAATGGCCTGAGCTGTGGACTAGACATAGAGGGCCAGATTCAGAGATAATGTTTAAGGTAATGTGAGTTAGGATCCTTTACATTCACTCTTCCTGACACATGGCCAGGAAGTCTAGAAAGTGTAAGTTAAAATACAGAAGAAGCACCTACTTATGAGGTGCTTTCTCT
Source organism: Terrapene triunguis (assembly GCF_002925995.2). NCBI lineage: Eukaryota > Metazoa > Chordata > Testudines > Emydidae > Terrapene > Terrapene triunguis. Next base: position 11,481,702 of record NW_020664374.1, on the reverse strand, counting down.
GTTCAGCTCTCTCTTTTCACCCTTTAGTATGTAAACGTAACAGGGTGTGCTTCCTTGCGTCTAGGTCTGGGAATGTAGCTCTCACTGCATCCGGTGCCTCCTTGCTGCGCATTGGTCTGCGAGTTGCTTCTGTAACTTGGCCCTCTGGCCAGGTCACCATTTCATAGAATCATAGAATATCAGGGTTGGAAGGGACCTCAGGAGGTCATCTTGTCCAACCCCCTGCTCAAAGCAGGACCAATCCCCAGACAGATTTTTACCTCAGTTCCCTAAATGGCCCCCTCAAGGACTGAAATCACAACCCTGGGTTTAGCAGGCCAATGCTCAAACCACTGAGCTATCTCTCCCCCTACCACTTCCAAGGTTACAAAATCCAACAGGACAAACGATCCAAATGCCATCTCCTGAGGGTGTTCATCCCCAGCTTGGGGCTCTATGCCACTCTACCAGTGGCTAGCAGGGGAACTCGGGCCTGCCCACTACACCGGATTCCAGTCCAGGGATTCTTCAACCAGCAGTCTAGATCTGCTCAGGCCTAGTCCCTGTTGCTGTTTCTCTGGGCTCCTTCCTACCCAGCCTCTCTATTGTCTTGCCTGTTTCTGGGTTTACCCCTGGAGCTTACTCTATTCCCTGTGGCTACTACACCACTCCTAGCCTCTTCCCAGACTCTTTACTCCAGGGTAGGATCTCCAGGCTTACTCTCTGTCTGGACTTCTTCCTTGTCCCTGATGGTCTCCCTCCTCCAGGGAGTGACTGCAGACTCCTTCCCCTGCAGCTCCCTTCTGCTTTCAGCCTCCTGGCTTTATAGTGCTGTCCCAATCCTTCCCCAGCAGGACTTCACTCTTAACTAACCCTGGCCCTGCATCTTGCCAGGTAACTAATTGGCCTCTCAGGCCCTTGATAACCCTAGAAGGGCTGGTGTGGGGTACATATCCCAGTACAGTGAATTATACAAATTAGACTCCCTTTGAGTCAAATTCTAAGGTGATGTGCAAAGGGACCTGTAAATTACATGATAAAGTGGTGAAAGTCCAAGCAAGTAAATCAAGGAAGTCTAGATGGAATCTAAGTTGGCGTAACATACACATTGAAGGGCTGGATGTAAATTATACTCACTTATACTCCCTCTTCATTTACTTAAACTCATCCCTGAATTTGGTCCACATGGTCCAAAGAGATGATTCATTTGCCAAAAAAATAAAAAATAAAAGACTTATGTTGAGACTGATGGATGTAATTATGATTATGATTATGTACTCAAGGAAATTTAATGCAAATTCCTGTCAAATCTAGATTAGCATGATTTAGGTTGTTTTAGGGTGACTGATTAATTCAGCATACTGATTGATTGTAAAAAAAATTGTTTCTGGCACAAGCTGGGTGTATTTTTAGAGGGAAAAATCTGATCATTTTGAATTTGTACATCATGCACTGTATGTATGGTACCTTTCCTGCTGGTGGAAAATGCCATGCTTTTATTGATATAGCTTTGCTTCTTTTTGGTTTGTTAAAATGCCATGGGCCAGATCTTCATCTTGAAATCAATTAAGCTATTCCAATTTACACCAACTGAAGATCTGGCTATGTGAGACATTCCTTCTGGTTAAGGTCCTTTTAATTGGTTGTTATAAAATTAACTGCAGCTTTTATGTATGTATTGTCCTTTAATGTTCACACTAAGACTTTGAACCTTATAAAGATGAAGGAGCTATAGGTCAAATTGTGTTGTCAGTTACACTAGTGTAACTCAGTAGAGTTGATGGAGTCGGTGGAGTTACTCTGGTGTAACAGAGACAGAATTTGGCCCTATGTATTGAGTTTGGACTCCTCTTTGAAGATAGTTATATTTTCAGATTATGACAGGAACCATTCTTTTGGCTGAGTAGAAGGGACATTTTTTTCCTTTCTGGACAGGATGACTCAGGAAGAAGTGAAAAAGCCAATAGCTGCTTTTTCATTTACCTCAAATGCAGCATATCCCTAACCAACCAAATGAGTATTTGAAATAACTGTAGGTGTTACTTTGTGATGTTAGAAATAACTCTTTGGGGAAACACTTCTTGGTTTAGAGGCAGAGGAGATAATATACCTTTCCCAAGATCTGGGTAGTGTATTCATTTTAGGAGTGTTTGCAGTGGGTTGGAAGAGGAGGTTAATCCCTAACCATCTGTAATCTGCACTGGAAATCACCACACTGATTTTAGCTCAGCAGTACTTTATACAGATAAATATTGAACATAACTGGAATAGTGACATTCTCCTCCTGGAATCTTACCAGAGGTTGATGTAGAAAGTCCTCAGATTCACAGTGCCTCAACAGAAATATTTCATCAACAAGAAATCCATCCACTGCTGTAGAGAAGATCAGAGAAAAAGTAATTCACTTCCACAGACTGAAAAACAATATACAGCTTCTCTTCAACAAATTGTACTTAAAATAGGCACCTAGCCACCGCACAAGACAGCTTAAGGTCATCTACCAATGACACTGGTTGGAGAAAGTCAGTTAAAAAACTAATTTGAGGCATGCTATAACACACTCCTGTTAGAATAGCAGACATTTGAAGCTTTCCAGGGCATGAACTGTGTATTCATCTGTGTTTGTACTGGGCTCCCATCCTGGTTTGGGACCTTTGGCAACTACCATAATACAAATGATTAACAGTGAGTTGTTTCACATTATCCATGTGTCTGTTTCTTTACTGAAAAGTAGTTTTTGAAATGGTTAAGAGGGAGAAAGCTGTATGACTGTGTGTTGCAGTAAACTTTGCAGCAAATGTGCAGAAACTTCTCAACATATAACAAATTCCTATTACTTGAAGTTCCTCTCAGTCACGACAAGTTTGCCAAATGGAGATCAGCCTGCCACAGATCCTCAAAATGGAGTAAATACTAATTAATATCAAGATGTAAATTATTTACAACAAAAACATATTTTGAAATTGAAAATATTGACTGATGTTCTTGTGACGAACTGGGACTGTTCTTAATGTGGTCTGTGAATGCTGACAGGGGAGTGTGGCTAGGACGGTCTGCATTGGGGGATGGGAGACTGACGGACAGAGAATACCTGAGCATGTAACATGAGAACCCAGGAAGGGGGAGAGGCGAGGTGACACCTTTGCCCGGGAAACTGAACAAAGGCTGTGGGAGGGGTCGCTGAAGGCAGAGTTGGAGAAGCTGGCTAGTGACCATGGCTGGGAGGCAGACAGGGCTCTGACCTCCCAGGGGGGCTAGGGTGCCCGGGGACCCCAAGATGGACCTAACTGAGGGGGTCCTGTTGTCTGCGCCTGCAAGACCTGTCTTGGACTGTATTCCTGTTGTCTGCGCCTGCAAGACCTGTCTTGGACTGTATTCCTGTCGTCTAAATAAACCTTCTGCTTTACTGGCTGGCTGAGAGTCATGGTGAATCGCAGGATGCCGGGGGTGCAGGGCCCTGAGTCCCCCCACACTCCGTGACAACTGGTGGCAGCGGTGGGATCTACTGCACCCCGTGGATGGCGCTTCCTGCAGTAAGTGACTGGGGAGAAGTAAAACGAAGGGGGATTGACGGGGACCAGGCGTGCTGAAGAGTCAGAGAGAGACGGTTATCACCCCTGGGAGTGTGTGACCAGCGAGAAGGACTTTTGCAGTAACAGGGTCCACCGGGGGATCGCAGCGAGTGGTCCCAGGGGCGGAGGAGTCTGCAGCTCGACCCTGGCAGAGAGGTGGTGACCTCGAGAAGGGCTGGCACACTAGGGGTCTCCCTGGAGACTGTGGGGAGCGGTGAGCACACAGGCCTGTGAGTGGCCAGCAGGAAGATGTATGCCAAGCGGCTTAAGAGCGACCTGGTGGAGCTGTGCAAGCAGAGGGGGGTGCGCACTGGAAGGCTCACCAAAGAACAGCTCATTGCCGAGCTGGAGAAGGGAGATCGCTCGAATGAACTGATCCCTGTCTCTGAGGGAAGCAGCCTGGCAAATGCAGCGCAGGCCCCAGTGTCTGTCCCAGCTGGAAGTGGTCAGCCGGCTGCTGAGGGCTTCCCGAGACCCCTCCTTCCTATGCCTAGGGGAAGGGTGGGGAGGAGCCCAGCAAATACCGAGGGCGCCGTGACCCCCCCGGCCAGCAGGGGATCCTCCCGGCCACGCTCGCCGGCCAGCAGGGGATCCTCCCGGCCACGCTCGCCGGCCAGCAGGGGATCCTCCCGGCCACGCGCGGCATCCGTGGAGTGGAATGGGAGAAAGAGCTAAAACTGAGAGAGCTGGAGGATCGTGAACAACAGAGGCATCATGAACGGGAGGAGAATGAGAGACAGAGGCAGAATGAAGAGAGACAGAGGCAGAATGAACGGGAGGAGAATGAGAGACAGAGGCAGAATGAAGAGAGACAGAGGCAGCATGAAGAGAGACAGCGTCAGCAGGAACTGGAACTGGCGAGGCTGAAGGGCCGCGAGACCCCGGCTGCGGTGAGTGAGGGGGGACCCAGGACTGCACGGAGCTTTGATAAGTGCATCCTGGCCCCACGTAAGGAGGGGGAGGACATGGATGACTTCCTGGATGCCTTTGAGACGGCCTGCGAGCTGCACCAGGTTGATCCTGCAGACAGACTCCGGGTTCTCACCCCCTTACTGGACCCCAAATCCGTGGCATTGTACCGCCAACTGGAGGAGGCGGAGAAAGGGGACTACGAACTATTCAAAAAGGCCCTGCTACGTGTGTTTGGGCTGACTTCTGAGATGTACCGGGAAAGGTTCCGGAGTCAGGATAAAACCCCTGAGATCTCATACCTGCAACTAGCTGTCCGCATGGAAGGATACGCCAGCAAGTGGGCTGATGGGGCCCAGACGAAGGAGGACCTGGTTAAACTGCTGGTACTGGAGCAACTGTATGAGCGGTGCCCATCCGACCTGAGGCTGTGGTTGAGGGACAAAAAACCAGAGAACCCGCGACATGCAGGCCGGCTGGCCGATGAGTTTGTAAAGAGCCGGTCAGGGGATAACAGGGAGGAGTCCCAAAGGAACAGTCCCACCACAACGCAGAGAGAGAGTCACCATGGGACCTCCCAGCGGGAAAATACGGAAAACCCCCATCAAAGGGGAACATCCGGCATCAGGGCCATCTGACCCACTCGAGGGGACCCATGGGACATGGGCTGCTATCACTGTGGCCAGAGAGGCCACATACGGGCCCAGTGCCCCAGGCTCAGGGACAGACTGAGCAGACCAAACCCACAGAGGGTTGACTGGGTAGAGACCCAGCCGGGTGAGAGGCAGCACTCCCAGGGAAGGGGGGCTGGCAGAGTACCACCTGCTAAGGAGGGAGGAGAGCTCCAGGCCAGCTCCTCTGGGGGGCTGGATGCTCCAGACTCAGGGTTTTTGGTTTATATGGTGGGCGCGGGGCGGTCCCTCCGGAGAGAGTACCTTGTTCCCCTGGAGGTGGATGGGAGGAAGGTCAATGGATACTGGGATACGGGCGCAGAGGTGACGCTGGCCTGGCCCAAGGTGGTGCCCCCAGATCAGGTGGTGCCCAACATCTACCTGACTCTGATGGGGGTGGGCGGGACACCATTCAAGGTACCTGTGGCGAGGGTACGCCTGAAGTGGGGGGCCAAGGAGGGCCCCAAGGATGTGGGGGTACACCCGTATTTGCCCACTGAGGTGTTGATGGGGGGGGACCTGGAGGACTGGCCAAGCAACCCCCAGAATGCACTGGTTGTGACCCGTAGTCAGAGCCGGCGAGGAGCACTGTGCCCTGGCCTTGGGGAGGGTGCCTTGCCTGAGGCGCAGGACCCTAACCTGGTGGGGAGGGAACGCCCAGGGACACGGCTCAGGGAGGCTGCGGCTTCAGACCCAGCCGGCGAGAAAGAGCAGGTGGCCATCCCTGTCCCAGCTGCTGAGTTCCAGGCCGAGGTGCAGAAAGATCCCTCCTTGCAGGAGGTTAAGGGACCTGGCCGACCTCAGTGCGGTACAGACCATGGGGAGAGGCTGCCGGAAAAGGTTCCTGTGGGAGAAGGGGTTCCTGTACCGAGAATGGGCTCCCCCAGGGAAAATGGAGTCAGGGGGGATCAGGAGGCAGCTGGTGGTACCCCAGAAGTATAGCCGCCAGCTGCTGTACCGGGCCCACGACACCCCCCTCCCAGGGCACCAGGGAACCTGGCATACCCAGCAGAGGCTGCTACGGAGCTTTTACTGGCCTGGGGTCTTTGTTACTGTCCGACAGTACTGCCGATCCTGTGACCCCTGTCAGAGGGGGAGGAAGGCCCGGGACAAGGGGAAAACGGCTGTAGGACCCTTACCCAGCATAGAGGAGCCTTTCCAAAGGGTGGCCAAGGTTAAAAGGGGGGCTCTGAACCAAGAGAGCCTGAAGCACAGACCTCCAGACTGGAGCGCTGGGAGAAGACCACAGCCCAGTTGGAACCCCAGGGGTATTGGGGTGGGAAAAGGGCACAGGCCGCATAAACCTTCCCACGTGCGAACTACGAGTGCCATCGAGCACCCCCGACCTAACGGGGGGCGTGAAACTGGAGGGGCCTGGTGTAATTCTCACCAAGGAATGGGAGGGATGCGGGGCCATCCATGGGAATGGGGGTAGGTTCGAACTTCCCCGGGTCACTGGCTGAAGTGACCCCGCTCAGTTCGGTCTCGGAGGGGGGAGAGATGTGACGAACTGGGACTGTTCTTAATGTGGTCTGTGAATGCTGACAGGGGAGTGTGGCTAGGACGGTCTGCATTGGGGGATGGGAGACTGACGGACAGAGAATACCTGAGCATGTAACATGAGAACCCAGGAAGGGGGAGAGGCGAGGTGACACCTTTGCCCGGGAAACTGAACAAAGGCTGTGGGAGGGGTCGCTGAAGGCAGAGTTGGAGAAGCTGGCTAGTGACCATGGCTGGGAGGCAGACAGGGCTCTGACCTCCCAGGGGGGCTAGGGTGCCCGGGGACCCCAAGATGGACCTAACTGAGTGGGTCCTGTTGTCTGTGCCTGCAAGACCTGTCTTGGACTGTATTCCTGTTGTCTGCGCCTGCAAGACCTGTCTTGGACTGTATTCCTGTCGTCTAAATAAACCTTCTGCTTTACTGGCTGGCTGAGAGTCATGGTGAATCGCAGGACGCCGGGGGTACAGGGCCCTGAGTCCCCCCACACTCCGTGACAGTTCTAAAGTATTCTTTCAAACTGTAGAAGGTTTTAGCCTATGAGCAGCTGATATGCATGGAAGTACCAAATGTGAGTACCTAAATGGAAGGATGCTGATTTCCAGAAACACCTACAGCTCTCACTGAAGCCATGCTTCAAAACAAATGTATTTGCCAAAGTGTTCCTGATACATAATCAAATTCAGGAAAGGACAAAAATAAACCACACACACAGAATGTCCTAAAACCTGGATGTGATAAGATCTAAATTCTCTGCAAAAGCCATTGGGTCATCATAATGAAGATACATTTACCTGCACTTGGACACTATAGCAGAAAGAAAGATGATTTTCTAGGTAGGACACTGGACTAATTAGGAGGCTTAATTCCAATTTGGGTATCATGGTTAACACGCCTCTTCAATGTTACGTGGAAGGTGGGTGCAGTACCTCTGGACTAGGAAACTGGGGTGGTGGTCCCAATCTTTAAGAAAGGAGACCAGAGGGTGTGTTCCAACTATAGGGGGATCACACTCCTCAGCCTCCCTGGCAAAGCCTATGTCAGGGTGCCGGAGAGGAGGTTATGCCCATTAGTTGAACCTCACATTCAGGAGGAACAGTGCAGATTCCCTGCTGGCCGTGGAACAGTGGACCAGCTCTTTGTTCTCTCACAGAAACTCGAAGGGTTGTGGGAGTTTGCTAATCCGGTCTACCTTTGTTTTGTAGACCTGGAGAAGGCATATGACTGCATTTACAGGTATGTCTTGTGGGAAGTGCTGTGGGAGTATGAGGTGCCGGTGCTGCTTTTGCGTGCTATCCGGTCCCCCTATTCTCGGAGTGAGAGTTGCATTCCTAGTCTCAGCATTCTCAAGTTCGTTCAAGGTGGGTGTTGGACTCCACCAACGATGTGTCTTGTCCCCACTCCTGTTTGTTATGTTCATGGACAGGATATCAGGGCACAGCCAAGCTGTGGGTGAGGACTTGGGGGTGGCATCTCTACTGTTTGCAGATGGTGTTGTCCTTGCTTCTTCAGACTGCGATCTCTGATGTGCATTCAAACGTTTCACTGCTGAGTGTGAAGCAGCTGGGATGAGAATCAGCACCTCCAAATCAGAGGTCATGGTCCTCTCCGGGAAGAAAGTGGACTGCTCTCTCCAGGTGACGGGGGAGCAGCAGTCCTTAGTAGATGAGTTTAAGTATCTACGGGTCTTGTTCACAAGTGATGGCAAGTGGGAGCGGGATCTAAACCGGCAGATGGGTGCGGCGGCGGTAGCGAGGTGGGCGCTGTACTGATCCGTGGTGGTGAAGTGAGAACTCAGTTCTCGGATGAATCTCTGTGTTTACAGGTCACTCTACGTCCCAATCCTCACCTATGGTCATGAACTTTGGGTAATGACCAAAAGGACGAGATCATGGGTACAAGCTGTGGAAATGACATTTCTCCTCAGGGTGGCTGGGCTTACTCTCTGAGGCAGGGTGAGGAGCTCGGCTATTCGGGAGAGCCTCAGAGTAGAGCTGCTATTCCTCCGGATCGAGAGGAGCCAGTTGAGGTGGTTCGGGCACCTGATAAGGCACATCCCACTGGGCACATCCCATTGGGCAGAAGCCCCGAGGCTGACCCAGGACACGCTGGAGGGATTATATCTCCCGGGTGGCCTGGGAATGCTGGGGAACCCCCCAGGAGGAGCTGGAACCTGTTGCGGAGGAAAAGGAGGTCTCATCTTCCCTGCTCTCCATGCTGCTGCCACGACCCTCACTAGGAAAAGTGTCATAAAAGAAAAAAAAGAAAGAAGAAGAAGAATTTCCAATTTGATCCCAAATCTCTTTAGAATCCATTGCCAAAGGGGTGGGGTTAACTCAGGGACAAAAGGGGTTTAAAAAGCCAGCTCCTAAGCGACCAAAGGAGCTAGCGAACAAGGGGGTTTTGCGAGGGAGTTCTCCAGGTAAAGGAGAAGCAAATATGTGACTGTTGGAATGAGTTTATTGTATGTTTGTTGTTGTGTGCTTGTTTGCTTGCCCTCGTGTGCCTAATTGATTGACGTTTATAATGTGCTCTGTTTGTGGGGGCTGTGTGCTGAGCAGCCTCCCTAGGCAAGGCTGAGAGCTTCTTAACGAGACTCTAGCCTGCTATCCTTTGATCCCTAGTTCCTTTAGGATCCCTTGACTAGGGGGTGGGGCTAATTCAGGAAGAACAGGGGTTTAAAAAGCCAGCTCCTAAGTGACCAGAAGAGCTAGTGAACAGGGGAGTTTTGTGAGTTTAGAGAGAAAATGTGAGTACGAAATACACCTAATAAACATTCTCTAAATGTAGACAAATAACACCCTCCCCGCCCCCCCAAAAAACCGCTCCTCACATACAAACAAACAAAACCGCTGCAAGAGTAAAAATAATGCAGGCAGCAGCACAGTGGGGGCTATCCAGTTTATTGAACTGAACACAGCATATCTGGATACCTGCCCTATGGGCAGGTGGCATGGGTGTGCATTCGGTGCAAGGAATACAGGCTCTTGAGACCAGAGTGGCTGAACTGGAGGAGCTCAGGGAGACAGAGGTACATAGACGAGACTTTCAGAGACTCAGTAGAACGGTCCCATCCCCAGTTTGACAGCCTCTGTGCTGTTGAGGAGGATGAAAGTCTAAGGGAAGGAGAACATCCAACTGGAGCAGAGGGAAACGATCCCATAGTTGGGAGTCTCTCTCAAGATGACGTCATGGTAACCTCTCACACTGAGAATACCTCTCTGGGGAAGAGGATCGCTGTTATTTAGAAAAGAGAGGTAATAGTAATGGGGGATTCAATTATTAGAAATACAGATATTGGATTTGTGATGACTGAGAGAACTGCATGGTGAATTGCCTGTTGGATGCAAAGGTCATGGACCTCTCAAGAAATCTAGTCAGACTTATGTGCAGTGCTAGGGAGGGCCAACGGTCATGGTATATGTAGGTACCAGTGATATAGGGAAAGGTAGGAGTGAGGTTCTGGAGGACAAATTTAGATGGTTAGGTAAGAGATTAAAGCACAGGGTCAGTTAGACAGGCAGAACTGCAGGGTCTCAATGCCTGGATGAGATGATGATGTTCAGAGAAGGGATTTAGCTTCATTAGGAACAGGGGAACCTTTTGGGAACGGCCGAGCCTTCACAGGAAGTATGGGCTCCACGTAAACTAAAACAGAACCAGATCACTGGCATGTAAAACTAAAAAGGCCGTAGAGAAGTTTTTAAACTAAGGCCTGGGGGAGGGGAGAAGCCGACAGGTATGGAGGAGCAGATGATTCTGACAGACATATATCCCTTAGGGGAGCAGTTATTAAAGGGGATACTCCCAATAAAGAGGAGATGATAGAAGTTGATAAAGTACAGATAGGAACTGAAGAGAAAAAGTTGAATGAAAAAGAGTCCCATTCAGTTACATCACATGGCGGCAGACAACTAAATATTGACAAATTTTATAAGTATACAAATTCAAGATGTCTATATTCTAAGGTAGGTGAACTTGAGTACCTGGAATTAAATGAGGATATTGATATAATAATAGACATCACAGAAACTTGATGGAAGAATGATAATTGATGGGACATAGTAATACCAGGTACAAAATATATAGGAATGACAGAGTAGGTTGTGTTGGTGGGGTAGAGGCACTATATGTGAAAGAAAGCACAGAGTCAAATATAATAAAAATCTTAAATGAATCAAATGGTACCATAGAATCTCTAGGAATAGAAATTCCTTGCTTGAATAATAAGAGTATGGCAGTAGGAATATACTACTCACCACCTGACCAGGATGGTGACAGTGATTGTGAAATGCTCAGGGAGATTAGAATGGCTACAAAACCCAATAATAATGGGGGATCTCAAAGGGAACATGTCACCTTAGGTTGGGATGCAGAGATAAAATTTCTAGACACCATTAATGACTGCTTCTTGAAGCAGCTAGTTTTGGTACCCACAAGGGAAGAAGCAATTCTTGATTTAGTTCTAAGTGTCGCACAGGATCGGTCCAAGAAGTAAATATAGCTGAACAGTTTGGTCATTGTGACCATAGTGTAATTAGATTTAACATCCTTGTAGGGGAAAATTACCAAACAAACTCACCACAGTAGCATTTAGTTTCAAAAAGGGGAACTACACAAAAATAAGGCCAGCTAAACAGAAATTAAAAGGAACACTCACAAGCCTGAAATGTCTGCAAACTGCATGAAAACTTTTTAAAAAGACCACAATAAAGGATCAAATTACATGTATTACCCCCACCTGAGCCATTCTTTGTAGGTGTCAAATCTGAGGAGCTGTCCCAGATTGCGGTGTCGTTAGAGGAGGTTTTGGAACAAATTGATAAATTAAACAGCAACGAGTCACCAGGAACAGATGGGAGTCACCCAAGAATTCTGAAGGAACTCCAAATATGAAAATGCAGAACTACTAACTGTGGTGTGTAAACTATTGCTCAAATCAGTCTCTGTACCAAATGACTACAGAGCATTAATGTGATGCCAATTTTTTAAAAAGGGCTTCAGAGGCGATCCTGGAAATTACAGGCCAATAAGTCTAACTTCAGTACCAGGCAAACTGGTTGAAACTATAGTAAAGAACAGAATGATCAGACACATAGATGAACACCATTTGTTGGGGAAGAGTCAACACGGCTTTTGTAAAGGGAAATCATGCCTCACCAATCTATAAGAATTGTTGAGGTCAACAAACATGTGTACAGGGGTGATTCAGTGGATATAGGGTACTTGGACTTTCAGAAGTTCACTCACCAAAGGCTCTTAAGAAAAGTAGGCAGTCATAGGACAAAAGGGAAAGTCCTCTCATCTATCAGTAACTGGCTAAAAGATAGAAAACAAAGGATAGGAATAAATGGCCAGTTTTCACAATGGAGACAAGTAGCAGGATCCCTCAAAGATCAGTACTGGGACCAATGCTGTTCAACATATTCATAAATGTTCTGGAAAATGGGGTAAACAGTGAGGTGGCAATGTTTGTAGATGATACAAAATTACTCAGGTTAAGTCCAAAGCTGACTGGAAAGAGTCACAACATTGAGTGACTGGGTAACAAAATGGCAGATGAAATTCAGTGTTAAATAATACAAAGCAATGCATATTGGAAAACAATCCCAACTATACTCATGAAATGATGGAGTCTAAATTAGCTGTTACCACTCAAGAAAGAGATCTTGGAGTCACTGTGGATAGTTCTCTGAAAACATCCACTCAATGTGCAGTGGCAGTCAAAAAAGCAAACAGAATGTTCAGAAACATTAGGAAAGGGATAGGTAAGATGGTCAATCTCATAATGCCACTATATAAATCCATGGCATGCCTACACCTCAAATACAGCGTGCAGTTTTGGTCACCCCATCTCAAAAAAGATACATTAGAAGTGGAAACAGTACAGAGAAGGGCAACAAAAATGATTAGGGATAAAGAACAGCTTCTATATAAGGAGAGAATAAAAAGACTGAGACTGTTCAGTTTAGAAAAGAGATAAGTAAGGAGGGGTGTGGCACGATGCTGCTAGAGAGGCCTTAATCAGCTCCTGTCATTCCAGCCCCAATCAGGGGGATTGAATTGGAACTGGGTAGGTAGCCTGATGCTTGCCTGGTAAATGACCACACCTGCCAGCCTCGTTAGCAGGAGCTGTAAGACTGGGAGGAAGTGGGGGAAACCGGAGGGAGGCAAAGAGCAGGAGGGGAAGGTCAGGTCAGGTCAGGTCAGGCTAGGCTCAGCGGGAGTCTCCTAGTCTGCTGCTAGCCAGGTCTGTGCTAGGCTGAGCTGTTGTTAAAAAGCCTGTATATAGTTGGAAACTGGTGGTGGGGGCTTGATAAAAAATAAAGAGCACGGGTGTTGCACCAGCCTGAAGGGTCTCTGAGAAGAGGGAGAGCAGGGCCGAGCCGAAGGGGCACGGTGTGCACCCCATTACAGGGGGATCATGAATGGTGTGGAGAAAGTGAATAAGGAAGTATTTACTCCTTCACATGACACAAGAACCAGGGGTCACCCAATAAAATGAATAGGCCGCCATGTTTAAAACAAAGATAAGGAAGTACTTCTTCACACAATGCACAGCCAGGCTGTGGAACTCATTGCCAGGGGATGATGTGAAGGCCAAAGGTATAACTGGGTTCAAAAAAGAATTAGACCAGTTCATGGAAGATAGGTCCATCAGTGGCTATTAGCCAGGATGGTCTGGGTGCAACCCCAAGCTCTGAGTGTCTCTAAGCCTCTGACTGCCAGATGCTGGGACCGGCTAGACTGACCATTGGTCTTACCCAACATGGCCATTCTTATGTTCTTAATTTCCCATTTTGCCTTAGGCTTTCGGCATGATTTTGGGGAAAACACTTAAACTCTTTGTGCCTCAGTTCTCCATCTGCAAATGGGGATAAAATTTCCTTACTTCTTAGACATGCTGTGAGAATTGGTTCACTAACATTTGCAAGGTGCTCACATGGTACATTAATGGGGGCTACCCAAGCACCTAAATTGATAGAAAGAAAAAGTGACAGATTGTTCTCAAAATATGAATGTAAGTGCTTATCTATACACGCCTACATTTGTACCTCTGAGTATAAGTCTGTCTGGTCTTTTTGTCTGCCGGGTCTGACATCATTTGGAAAAGCCCAGAATATTGGTTTTAAGCAGCAAACTTCATGTAGCTGTATTATCCAGCTAAACAGTGCCGTATATAAATCATTTAAGGGCTTTAAAAAAAAACAAAAAACCTTGCACTGGAGTTGCTAGCATAGTCACCCCTGTGCTGTTTAATAACTGAATAAATATTTATACAAAGGGAGAGTATTTCCTCATTTGGGCCTTTGTTTCATGGAGTCGGGAGAAAACTTCTAGCTCATCTTGCACTGGATTTTTACAGCATTTACAACATTTTTATAAGCCAACAAAATAAATCAGCTCAGAAGTCATGGGCAGCTGGTGAACCAGCTGTTGTGGGAGGCTAGCCCCCGGCCCCTCCCCTTCGGTCCAAAGCCCTGCCCCTCCCCCTCCTGCCCTCTCCCCTTCAGGAGCCCAGAGCACCCCCACCATGGCCCCTGGCCCCAGTGCACTGGGCAGCCGGGCGGCGCGGCACAAGAACCAGCTGCCCCAAGTCCCTGCAGCAGGCCGGCCAGCCCCAGCCCCAGCCCCAGCCCCAGCCCCCCTGGACCAGGGTAGAACACTGGGAATGGCAGGAGGGGCCTGTGGGCAGAGCATGGGTGGGGCCACACCAGGCTATTTGGGGAGGCACAGCCTCCCCCAGCCTATGATACCCGCCGCCCATGCCAGCAGTGGTGCATAATAAGATGTTTCAGAACAGCGGGAAATGGAGAATTTGTTACCCCATGATTAAGGCAACAATTTTGTCAGGGAGGTCACAGAAGTCACGGAATCCGTGACTTCCAAAGACCTCCGTGACTGCAGCCCCCTGAGGCTGGGAGCTGCAGGGTCCCACTGCCTCCCGCAGTGGCAGAGAGATGTAAGGTACTGCCGCCACCTGAGGCAGTGGGCCCCCAAGCTCCAGCCGCCATGGGCAGGAGGGGTACCCTGCAGCTCCCGGCCTCTGCAGGGGACAGGGGGGTCCGGGGCAGCGGGGACCCTGGCAGCGGGACTCCAGCAGCTCCTCTCCACCACGGGGGGCAGGGGGGGGGAGGAACGGAACGACCCGGCAGCTCCCCTCCACCACAGGATGGGGCAAGGGGACTCAGGCAGCTTCCCACTACGGTGTCAGCAGGGGGATTCCCACAGCTCCCCCCTGCTGGAGAGGGGGTAGGGGGACCCTGCTGCTCCCTCCGCCACTGGGGGCAGAGGGATCCTGGAGCTCTGAGTCCCTACGGGTGATGGGGGTCCCAATGCTCCTAGCCACCCTGCAGCTGCCCAGTCCCTTCCCATTTTGTCATGGATATTTTTAGTAAAAGTCAGGTCATGGGATTCTGTGACTTTTTCTTTATTGCCTGTGACCTGTCCCTGCCTTTTACTAAAAATATCCATGACAAAATCTTAGCCTTACCGATGATTTCCTTTGTGCAACTGAGCTGTCTCCCAACAGAGGATATTTGGACTACGCCTGTTTTTGTGCAAAAAACAAGACACTTCAGACTTGTCCATGGTGCTGAAGAATCTGGGCTCCCCCCTTCTTCTCCCTTGCAAGATGAGTACTGCCAAAGCTGAATGAACACACTACAATTTATTTGTGATTAACTTTACATTTCTTGACCATATCAACCTTATTCAACTGAGTTAGCAAGAGATGGTTAAAGTTTCTAAATTTCAAAGTTGATTTCATTTCAAAGTTTTTTGTTTTTTTTTAAATGTTTTATGATTTTTTTCACAGATTTAATTTTTTAATAAAAATATTGAGATTATAAAAATTTAATATTACCCAAAGCCTAATTTTTGATAAACAAAATACTGTAATAGCCTTTTCGATAATGTTAATCAAAATATTGAGAAAAAAGATTGAAATAATGGCACATTTTTATGCCATTTTCATTTTTGTGCCATTTCAATTTTGAACTCAACATTTTTATTGACAATTTGATATCAAAAATATCAAAATAGTTGCTCGAAGGAACAGTACCACCTTATGTATCTTGTACAATTATTTTTTTTAACAACCAATTTTTCAACAACAATTTTTTTTCCACATACCTCTCAATAAAACACAGGCCTTTCTCTTTGGTTTTGCTAGCTACTGATGCTAGCACCATTGAAATCCACAGCTCGAGTGAGCTACATGACTTACTAGATGATAACATTGCTGATGCTGAATCATGAAAATTCTCATTTTCCAAAGGCCAGTGTTCAACAAAAACCACTTTCTACCAGCACTGTGATAATCTTATACATGGCCCCCCTGAAGAGGCCATTGTAAAGATACCCAAAGAACTTGTATCAGGAGGAGCGGACTGAGAGAGAGGTCAGCCCAGAAAATAAATCAGGTAAACTGTTCATTCTGGATCATAACCTCTCCCCTAGCCCATGACAAATGAGGAATAGCAAGGAAGAAGAAAATATTAGTTGTGTGGGAGAGCTAAGTAGGACAGAAGGCAAAATGTTCATCCCTCTGTCAAATTAGTGGTAATTTATTTTGGGGGCACTGCTTTGGATACATCCCTGCTGAAGGATATTTCTGCATAAGAATAGGTTTCAGAGTAGCAGCCGTGTTAGTCTGTATTTACAAAAAGAACAGGAGTACTTGTGGCACCTTAGAGACTAACAAATTTACAAGTACTCCTGTTCTTTCTGCATAAGAATGAATGTCAAGTATGTTTTGCTTTAGAAAATGTTGCTGGAAGGCAGCTTTAAAGATTTCCTCTGTGGTGACGGATGCCCTTTCTGCCAGGGATACTTCTATGGGCTCTGGTTTCTTCTGGAATCAGCCTACCAGTGGCTGGTATTTTTCATGTATAGAACAGCAGGCAGACAATCCTCTGAAGTGGATCAGGGGGTCTCTTCTTTTAAGTTTATCACATCCCCATGTGCCTGAAGTGTGGAGAAATTCCTATGGGCAATTTCCTATGAAATCTCAGGGGACCATGCTCTGTGTAAGAATGGATACACAGGAGTCCCCTGGTTTTCTCAGCTGGGCTGTGGTCATCATCAGTACTATTGTGAACATGATAGGGCGCAAAACAGGCTAAAGGGTAACCTTTTGTACTGATAGTGACAATTTCCAAAGGTGACCCAAAGAAATTGCTGGTGACAGAGCTTGAATGGAGGCTGGATGATTTGGCCTGTCCGTGTTATTGAGCACCACTTTCTTGAATTTCTCCCCAAACAGGATCTAACTGAGAACTGAGGCATTGTTCAATTATCCACAGTCCAGAATTTAAAACAGAGCTGACACCTGGCCACTGAATTTTCTATCAGGGCTCTCACTGCCAGCCTCACGGAGTTCATGAATCAGTCCATGTCAAATGCAGTAGTTCAGAGTATCTTTTTTCAAAGTGGTGACTTGAATTAGTCAGGCTTATTAGGTCTTTGTTCCAGGATATTATGGCTTTAGAGGCTGCTCCTGAAGCCTCCAAGTCCCTTCTCTGGTTGAATTCTATCTTTCTGTCCCTGGGAACTTTGAGGGGGGAAATCGCCCTAGTCTATACTTTCAGGATGGAGAGAGAATCTTTGGTTTCTCAGATGCTAGGATTTCAGGGCTCATCAACTAAGCCTTCTCCCCTTTGTTGTGCATTTATACACTCATCTCTAAAGACCTCTTTGAAGGAGTGGTGTAGAGGGACGGCGAATTCTGTCTAAGTTCTTGATAGGAGATTTTTGCCGTGGGCTTTAGCTCTGGCTAGATAGCAGTAGCACCCACCACTTTCTTCCCCATGGTTTCAAACACATCTCTCTGTGTGTGTAAAAACCTCTTCCTGTTCTTCTATCTCAGTGTTATTATGGGCTGAAGCCAAAAGTTCTGCTTTCTGAAGAAAGGCGTTAGAGCTGATGTCAGGAAAATAGGACCTAGATGGATTGTTAGTTCTTTTCCTGTTGTTTTTAGATTTTGTTCTTTGCCTTTTTGTGAACATTTTTGTCATCTTTTGGAGAGATTTTAGTTGTTCACATGAAAGGCTGGTCTCTTTTCTTGCCTGGTGTTCTCTGTTTGGTAACAACCTATATAAAAAGAAATATCCCTGTCAGGAACAAGGGGAGGCAGTAAAGATGACAAATTCCTTGCCAAGTGACTCATTTACTCATGTAAGAACCTGGGATGGAGCCTTAAAACTTTTAAAGATGCTTTTGGGTAGCTTGAGTCTTTATCCATGAAGTTGCATGAGACCTTAATGGGTGAAGATGTTCTTGTCCTTTCATTGCTAGTATTTACTGAACTATGAAAATGGATGTATATACAGGGCTGGGAAGAAAGCATGGGTGGCTCTGGAAAGGCCACTACATGGAATGAGACAGCTGCACTATTACATATTTATAGCCATAGGTATCATAAATTACACCTTTTATTCTATTGCTTTAAAGATATGAGCATCTGCCAGAAGTACCTTTTTTATGCGGGCTCATTGTTGTAAGTGCTACTTGTAAATGGTATTTTTCTTGCTAAGTAAATGGAAAAGCAGAAACAAATTACATTTTTAGCTTAATAGTAATTAATTTCTTAAAATTTCTCTGAAATTGTTGCTCAAAAAAGTACTAATATAATACAGTGCTGACTAAAGAACCAACTATAGTGCAAACAGGTATTAGTCAAACTTTCCATACTGCTGCAAATTACAGATTCAGACCAAACTTTCCACCCTGCCCAGATGTTGCATTCCCAGTCCTCTCTTGAATCAAGAATGGCAGCTAGGCCTAATTTTTGGAGGAGTGTTTGTTATGTAGACTATTGGCTGCTAACAAGATTTCTGTGAGACCCATTGAACTCATTTTCACTAGTAGTCCAAATTAATACATTTCTAGTTTTAACTCACAGTATACTTCTTAGTGTGGGTTGAAACAAACTGCACAAAAAACAATGCAACAAAAATGTTTGAGGACATTGCTTGCCTTTTCTTGAGTGTCTACTGATGGGATGAAGGGTAAATGGACACCAACGAAAAGTGATTAATAGGTCATGCTTACTTCTTGGCATCTAGAGGGTAACTAAAAAAAAAAATTTTTACAAAAAATTTCTTACTGTAAGGGTAGTTAAGCTCTGGAATAGGCTTCCAAGGGAGTTTGTGGAATCTCTGTTATTGGAAGTTTTAAAGAACAGGTTGGACAAACACCTGGTCAGGGATGTTCTAGGCTTATTTGGTCCTGCCTCAGTGCAGCTGGCAGGACTTGATGAGTTCTCGAGATCCCTTCCAGCCCTACATTTATAATTCTATGAAAATACACCATATCAAAACCAGAGCCCAGGAAGGATGTAACTTGTGAAAGGAGATCATTGGGCATGATAGTTAGGGTAAGATGGAAGTTATGATGGACTATGACCAAGATGCATACCATGCCTCCGAAGAAGTGGGTTGTAGCCCACGAAAGCTTATGCTCTAATAAATTTGTTAGTCTCTAAGGTGCCACAAGTACTCCTGTTCTTCATGCCCACTAAGTGTAGCCTCCTCCAGTGACTAGACAATGTGTTGATAGAGAATATTGGGTAACCAAGGACAGGCCAGATGATAGAGCATGCTGCTAGAGATGGTTGTGAGTTGTTGGTGCTGGAGTTAATGAGTTAGGCAGCTAATTCCTTTGGAGGCTTCTGACAATATCCTACTTTTTGCTTGAGTGAACAGACAGTGCAGTGAGGCTGTCACACAAAATCTCGTATTGATTATGTTCTCATATGTCACACAGGGGCATCTTATGTGCACTGCAGATACCAGCTTACATGGTATAAAGCTTTTTACTATCCCAGAACTCTAGCTAAGATATGTACATTTTAAGGCACTCTACATATTCGGAAAACCCAGATGGGTTAACATATAGGACCCCTCATAGGTTAGCCGCTAAGAGAACCATTAGACGGAACTGATAGGAGGATCAGAACTCCACTTTGCTTGAGCACCAAGCTCATAGGAGCACCAAGATGCTTTTAACGTAGTGGGGTTGGGTAGATTAATAAACAGCTCTGCTAGCCACCTCTAGATATAGCTAACAGAAAAGAATTTACATGCTTACTGCATGAACTTAAGTACTGTGGTTACATTTTTTTAAATCATCTAGGGGATTAATACACATCTTCTCTTAAAATTAATGAGACACACAAGGTGGGTGAGATAAAATGTTCTAGTGGACCAACTTCTGTTGGTGAAAGAGACAAGCTTTCAAGAGCCACAGAGCTCTTCTTCAGGTCCATGGAGATCAAAAGCTGGTCTCTTTCACCATGTCTGTCTTATATCCTGGGACCAACATGGCTACAACAACACTGTGAACATTAAAACTAATGTAAGATGTCTGTCTAAATGTTCTAGAGAGCTGTGAAAACCTCAACTGGCACCTGTAGTCAAGGGCATGTCTCATCTGCATTTATGACATCTATACTGGTTGTGGTGCCTCATCTCAAACAACGTGGTGGATTTAAAGCCTTGTCTACGTGAGAAAATTATACAATTTAACCACATTGATTTAGACACATATTTAGTTGGTCCCTTTTTATGGACACTTATTTTGGTATAAAAGTGCTTTATACGCATTTCACTTAAGTTGATTCTTTACCATCTGGACTGCTCAATATGCCCCTTTTGAAATAGAGTGTTTTTTAAATAGAAGGGCCATTTGGGGAAAACAAAATTCTACAATAAATATGCTGCATTCTGACACATTCCTCCCAGCTCCTGAATGTGGGAAGCAAAAAGTTAATAGCCAAGAAAGAAAAAGGAACAACACGCGCAGAGTTCTCTAATATCAAAATATAGCAATTTATTCAAGACACTGAATATGATCTGTTGATTCTCTCCTTGAAACAAATGAGCTACAATACACAAGGTGATTTCCGAGAGAGTGCAGGTGGAGGGGAAACAAAATAGGGGTTGATGTTGTTTCAATGGAATCTGGGAAATGCTGAAATGAGAACCAAGTCTGGCTGCAAGTCTGACACAGACAATAAAAACTGCAGAAGCCAGAATTCAAAATTTCAGTGAGTGGCTGAAAGAACATTTCTGCAATTGACAAAGAACCACAATTAAAAAAAAAAAGTAAAAAAAAAAAAAAAAAGAAAAAGAAAAAGAAAAAGTAAACCCCAAAACCAAAGCAGACCCTTACATTTGACAAAGTGCACTTCACTTGGTTCTAAAATTACCTAGGTTTGTTTTTTCTTTCTTTTTAAAAACAAATCAAAAGGAAATTCCTAAGATGTAGCATGGGGTTAGTGCGTGTTTAACCCTGTAACTGTCAGGCCCTTTAATGCCCCACAAGGGACCCAGTGTTTTCTACATTAAAGATGCAGTAACCTACATTAAAGATGCAGAGCTTGGGCACGTATTCAAAGGTTGCCATTTTATCTCAAGGCCAGTTCCATGCAGCCAGTAAAGGTACAATTCCTGTAAGCCTCCAGGAAGGTTAATGGGCCAGGCTGTAGAAGGCTAACAAAATGTGTATGTATACAGAATTCTTCTTTGGGACAACAGCGCCTTTCACATGTGAGAATTTGATACTTGCCAAATTCTGAAACTGTGCTTTACTTGCCTTCTTTCCTTTATGTAACTCAGCAGAGAGAAGATGGTGCTAATTCAGATGATTTCAAAAACGAAACATGCTTTTTTGACACCCACAAAGTATCTCCCAGTTAAAATTCCTGGAACAGGCTCCATCAGATTTAGATATGTCTGTGTAGCAAGAAAGCCAGGCAACAAAAGCAACTGAACTAAAATCACCTATCTTGACATCACCACATCTTGATGTTTGGCCGGTTCAAGAGTCACGCAAACTGCAAACCCAGAAGAAGCACACTTCTGAGCATGTCTTCTGCAGCCCCCCAAAACAGATGCTGCTTTCCTGTTATCCTTGAAAATTCAACCCAAGGCTACCGGGCATCATAGGCACAGGCTTAAAATGCTAACCATAAACACTCACAATGCCACTAGTGAGTAATTCTCTCTTCTAACAAGTACTCTTTTTCCTATCTTGAGCTTAAACAGGTCAGTCTAGGCAGCTATTATAAAACAGTTCAAAAATGTCATCTGGGCATCCTAAAGTCTAATTCTCTATGGATTTATTACCACAAGGAAAAGAACTTTTGCCTTCTTCCCACCTTCCATTCTTTGGGGGTAAAAAAGAGCAATAGCAATTAATAACCAATGTTCCACATAAATGTTTCTACTTCAGGACTGAAAAATCTTAATAGTTTAATTCTTTTAAGTACTTTCTGATCTCCAATCGTACATCACAAGGCTTGCAATGTGTGAGCCGTGGTTAGTTCCTGTGAAAAGGCCAAGATACTGTCAGTGTGTCATAGTAAAGAGAGAAAAACCTCAGATGAAATAAAATATTAATTCCATATACTAAGTAACTTGGGCATTTTCACACCACTTTAAGCATTATGGGTCAGGGTCTTACAAATTACTCCTGATGGGCAGCCCCACTGAAAGAAACGGGTGAGATTCTGTGCGGCACCTCTTGAGAGGCACAGCACTCAACTTGCTATGGAGGTACTATGGTGGCTTTAAGCCACTTTTGCACTGTTCTGATCCTGGGCTACTCCATGGGATGGAGAGGGCCCTGGCATGGTTTAGCTCTTAGGGTGTCTAAGTTATGGCCACCTCCTTGAGCTGCTCCATGGTCTACAGCACTGCCGGGAATCTCCACAGCACCGTATGCTGCAACCCTGCCCACGGCACATCTTTTCTGCCCCCCAACCCTGTGCCCTCTGTCATCATGATTTGCAAAGCATCCCAGAAGGCAATCTAATAGCTGTCTTCTGCAGTGCCTACACTAGGGGAATCCAAAGGGGAAGGAGTGATCCTATTAAATCTCTGGTAAAAGTCCCATTGACTTAATGGGAAGAGGATCAGCCCAATGTGATGACTAGTGGAATGAGGTACTAGTCCGCATGGTCTAGATAATACTTAGAGCTCCCACGAGTGCAGAGGATGACCTCTCAAGATCCCTTCCAGTCCTATGAACATGACTGAGAGTGACAGAATGCAGCATTAATATGAATTTGGGACCATTTCTCCAGGAAAGAGCATACACAATTGTTTTCCTTTAACTACTACAGGTATTTGGGTATATGGACCCAAATATATGAATTCTGTATATATAACCTCAAACTTCTGTATTCTTTTAATACATGTACATAATCATACCACTACAAAAATAAAAATTAGTCCATGTAAACTTCTGGCTGCAGGAAGAGGTTATTGTTGCTTAAAACCTGATAGTTGTTGTATGAAATGACATTTTCTTACAGAACTTTATGAGACAAAGGAGAGGAAAATGATACTGCATCTTTAATGTACCTTGGATTCCACTTGAGTCATTCTTTTGCTTGAATTACACAAAGCAGTCTACGTTTGGTGGCTATTTTAGGCTTTTAAAATTATGTTTAACATAAAAAATATTTTTTTCCAAAAATACACTGGGTTCTTTCTCTTAAAAGTCATCTTTCGCCTGTAAAAATCTTCCCCAGCACTGCATTCTTCTATAAAGCACTTATTACACAATTTGCTGAAAGTGCCCTTGAGATGCTAAGATCTGAAGCATGGAGGATTTTAAAAAAATAGGCGGGGCGGGAGGGAGGGAGGGCGGAGAAAGAGGAGAAGCAGACTGTCGAAAGTTTTTGTTGTCATGTCCAACTGGCTGCATCTACTGTGGGCACACAGGAGGGGGAAGGAGGGAGAGAGAGAGAGAGAGAAACAAGAAGGAAAAGGGAAGGAAAAATAAAAAGAAAAAAAAAATCAGTTCCAACCTAAGCCCGGGATACTCCAGGACATAATATTCCAGCTGATAGAAAAACCACTGAACAAAAAAGTAGTCTAGAAAATAGAAAGTGTTGTGATTACAAAGTTGCGCATGTCATCAGTACAAACTGGTCTTTGAATGTCCTTTGGGAGAGCAACTGTAGTGTCCAAATTGGAAGGAAAAAAATACACCACCACATGGAGGAGGATTTTTTTTTCCCTTTTGGTTTATCACAGCATTTTGCTTAGTTTGTTTCTTTATTATTATTTTTTGGCACAGCTTTTTTTTTTTCAGCCATCAAAGCAAGTTCTCAGATGCAAACCAAACAGTGCAGTCTCTAGTTGGTGGCTTCATGCTTCCAAGGCTGAATATTCCAGGTGAAAACCATACTCTCCCCCTTTGAAGTGACTGTGTTTTTACTCCTTGATGAGGGTTATGGGCAAAATACTAGACTTCTGTGGCCAGGGAGAGTTGGTTTCATTGTACACACTAACTTTTTTCAAGTTTGTACAGTTCTGGAGCTGTTAAGAATAGTTTTGAAGAGTGCTTCTCCCCACACATTCACTGCTGGTCCATTTGAAATTTCTTCTAAAACACTTCACCTTTACTTCCGCAGATCTAGAACACAAACCTAGAGGTGTAGAAAGAAAAGACCCAAGAGTTAGAAACATTTCTGAAGGCTATTCTGGATTCTTAATGTGTGTGCGCTCAGGTTCTAATCTTGTAATAAAGCAATTTACCAATAAGTTAGATAATGCATCATGGAATACTGACTGGGGGAGAATTCTGCATTCACCAGCTAATGAGCTGGAAGATGTAAAAGTTGTTTCTCATCTCTACTTGTTATGGTTCTGCATGACAATCTGCAGGATTTACACTTCAAGGGTCATGGAGGAGAAAGAAACAGTAGTGTTTGTGTTTCTTTAATCATAAACATATTTCAAATAAAGGGTGGCAATCAAGGAAATGTGCATTGAGGGGCCTGATATAAAGCCCCTTCAAGTAAATGGAAAGACACCATCTACTTCATGGGGCATTGAACTGGGCCCTAAATAAGGGAACACACCCACCCACCTCTGAGCTTTGTCCAGAGAAGGCAACAGTGCCCAGAACTTGTGTTGGCCTCGGCACAGGATTTTCCCCAAAATATTTACAATGAATGAATACAAATGTTTACCGATCCGTCTGATGCACTTGCTCCCACTTTGTCTCCTCTCGCATTCCAACAGACTTCAAAGATCCCTCCAGTGCCTCTGTAGCTATGTACTAGAGTTCCGCTCTAGAAAGCAAACCAATTTGCAAGATTTGACTTTTACGATATTTTATTTTTATGTGGGCACTTATGATTGTGGGTTTGCTATGAGGTGCATTGGTGTCTACACTGTGAGGCACAAATACCAGGGGTGAAATCCTGGAACTATTCAGGTCAATGAGAGTTTTGCCATTGACTTCAATAGGACCAGGAATTCACCCAATTGTCCTGTGAAGAGTTGGGATCCATAGTGTATACATACTTGTCTGTAGCCCCATCCCAAATCCACCATCCCCACCGACTGGTGGGAACCACACCAGTTTCACTGCCAGGAGGGTCCCTGCGATTTCTAATACAGAAAGAAATATTGAAAATTCATGTCCTGAACATTTTTACTTCCTAGGGAAAAAAAAGAATGCTGTGTACAAACAAGCATAGCTCAAATCATTCAGCTTGTTCCTGGAGCAAGCACTGCTAGGAAGTCACTATGAGCCCAAAAAGCTTTCTGGGCATTAGTCTGCAAAGAAGTAACTCCAAGTATCCCAGTTTATCGCAGAGCCCTGTTATCCTGTCAAATATCAGCTCCATGAACCTTTGTAATGATGATCTCTTCACAAATATGTAGTACTCTTAAAAAATTAGTCCTGTGCGTATCTGAATCTCAAATGAACCCAGCTTGCTGCTTAATAGGAGCATCAATCATTTCTAAAGGCTGCTGCACTGGCAGCTTGACATGCCTCATGTGCCCAGTGCAGTTTCAGCTACACACTAACATAAAATTGAGACAATTGATTTTCTTGGCACAGTTCCATGTTCAATGAACCTTTGGCAAAAATGTGAAAGGACAGGCAGCTCATCATCTCACACCATCAGCTCAAACGGTTTTCATGCCATGGTCAGGTTCACAAATTCAGTGCACACAGATACATACATTTTCCATTTATCATTTCTGTTATTAATGTTTCAGCTAAACCGCTTTTCATTAGTGTGTGGGAATCAAACGAGTACCTGAGTATTCCATATATGGACACATTTGTCAAAGGACCCACTGGCCAGGTATTTCCCATCAGGACTAAAAGCTACACTGTAGACAGGTTCTTGATGTTTGGTTAGTGTATGAATGCAGACTCCTCGTTCAACGTCCCACAGCCGAACAGTAGAATCGAATGAAGCACTACAGGAAAGAGTCAAACACAAGTGAGTACTGACCAGGGTACTAGTTTATCTGCAGTTTGCAAAGATACTGTAAACAACTTGTGAGGACACATCTCACCTACAAACAAATGTGCACCAATACTTCAAACAGGAGAGGTATAGAAGGGCTGAGATCTGTCAAACCCTCTTAAGTGAAAGAAATTTATTACGGTGGATGTGCGTATTTGGAACTTTTGGCTTCACTGGGGGGTTTTGTGGGTAGCAGTAGGAATATAGGAATTGCCCTACTGGATCAGAGCAGCTGTTCATCTAGTCCAGTATCTTGTCTCTGACAGTGGCCATTACCTGCTACTTTGGAGGAAGGTTGAAGTAACTCTGTAGTGGACAGGTATAGGATAACCTGCCCCAGGGAAAGTTTCTTCCTAAGAGGATTTGATCTCTTATCTAACAAATGAATTTTGCTTCATATTCTCTAGCATAGTGGTCCTTTACCTTCTTTCACCCTCCACCCAGAAGTCACTCGTTGTTTCTTACCACAATCCACCTAAATCCAATGTTGTGGACTAGGAGAAGACCGCTGAAATCCCCTGTATTGTATAAAAAAATCCCAAACCCAACAATCTTCCTTCCAAACAAAACAAAACTACTTGACCAACAAAATAAATAAATAAATTTAAGAGACAACGCTGCTAGAATATCATACAGAAGATAAAGTCATTATGTGCCAATTAGCTAATCAATCCAGTCGTCCAGGCATCTATTGACATTACTAAGATTAAACAGATGTCTAAAACTGGATGAAGTTAAATCTTGAATGGACTTCTTTAGGTGAAAGTTTAACAGCCACCCGAGTTGTTCTACACCACTTAACAGAACTATAAAAAATATCAATATCTATATAGTTTTGCTTGATGGCCCTCATTAGAGTACATCCAGTTGGTTTAATGGACTGCCAGATCCATATATTATAGGGCTTCAATTAAACATATTCATTTATATAAACCAGATACCTGGGTGTTGGGTGCAGTGGCAACTGTAATATTTTTTTACTAAAGTAGTTTGTTTAAAAATTAAGCACTATATGGCTTCATTTTCCATGTTTGTTATACGTTTCCTCCCTCTTTGGTCAATCCCCTCTCATCCGCTAACAGAAATTATTTTCAGTTTTATTTGCTGAGAGCCTAGTAAAAACCACCAGTAGGTGAGGATGTTACCTTGCTAACATGATATTGGAGTTTGGGTTGCTGGTGCCTGGTCCTGTAGGACTCCATTTGATAGTATAAATCTCTTTGCTGTGAGCCTGAAGGTCATGTACACATGTATCTTGCTTCATACTCCAAATCTATGTCAGGTGAATCAGGAAAAAAAAAATCAGCCATGTATCTAAACTTTGCAATCTTTTCTCAACTCCTGGCTTTCAATCCTTCCTATTCTGTTTGTATATGACAATTGTGTATATATTGCAAAGGCCTTGCAAATTTAACTGTGTTTATTCACTAGATCAAGAGAAGCTGACAATTGTTGCCCTGGCCATGGAATCTAACCTGAATTTATATTACATGTTTCAATCATAGTGTGAATTTATCAAAACCATTTTAAGTATGGCTTAGATAAATCTTGATTGTTCCAAGCATCCTGCTGGTATTCTGATTTGTTTTACTGATGTCTTTAATAGCATGTTTGATGGAATCAAATCAATAATTTATGCACCATTATGCAAGGCAATATTTCAATATCAGAATAAGAATAAGTTGAATGGACATTACATGTTTTATAGTGAAACTGCTCTGCAGCTGCCCGACAAACCAAAAACCCTCAACTAATCTTTAGGGGGGAAAATAATCCAAATTACAGATATTCAGTGGTAGAGAGATACTGGAAAAGCAATAATGCTCAAACTCACTGGATACAAATTAGCAGCAGGAGAACAAGCCAATGTGTTTGTGAACCACATATACAGCAGTATCAGAGGGGTAGCCGTGTTAGTCTGGATCTGTAAAAAGCGACAAAGAGTCCTGTGGCACCTTATAGACTAACAGACGTATTGGAGCATAAGCTTTCGTGGGTGAATACCCACTTCGTCAGATGCAGTATTCACCCACGAAAGCTTATGCTCCAATACGTCTGTTAGTCTATAAGGTGCCACAGGACTTTTTGTCGCTATATACAGCAGTGTAGAATTACTAATGAGGAATGTGAGAGCACAATCTGGAAATAGCACATGCTTTGGGGCATCTAAGTAACAGAAAGCTGTGGAGAAATGGGGTGAAATTCAGAGAAAATCATTAAGAGAAATGACTAAATATGGATAGGTAATTTATTAAAATTTATATGGGTGTGGGTGAACAGAAGAACCATCTAACAAATATCTGAGGTATAAAGCACCAAGGAGTTAGAGGGTGAAACTGAGCAAAATATTATTTAGGCTGAACATGATGATCATGATGGTCCCTTCTGGTCTTAAAGTTTCTCAGTCTATAATTTATAATTGTGAGATCCTTTTAGGGTTTGTCTACGCTTAAAAGTTTTGCCCCTTTAAATATACTGATGCTTATACTGGTACAGTTTATTCTGGTTTGGGAACCAAAATAAAATACACTGGGTAAAGCATCTTTACTGTGGTATAACTCCACCTGCACTAGGGCTTTTACCAGTATAACTACGTCAGCAGCAAAAAAAAAAAAAAAAAAAAAAAAAAATCACACTCCTTACTGACAATTATATTTTTTAACTATTGAGTGTGGATGAGGTTTTAGACTGGAACAGTCTTCCAGGTGAAATGGTGAAAACCTTATTAGTGTATTTACTGTAAATTAGGGTGGTTAAACACTTGTTAATGTACAGTGAGAATCAATCCTGTGTTGGCAAGGAGACAGGATGACCTAAAATATGGTCTTCAGTTCAAACTGCTATAATTCCATGACAGTGACATATTAGACAGTAGATCCTAATAGAAATAGCATGCTTCAGTTTTCTGTCTGCTTCTCTTTGTTCATTCTTATTTCACTCAAAAATGGTAAGATGAAACCACCATTCATGCAGAGAGTTTTAATAGTATGGTAGCATCAGGCTGGGGGGGAAAATGTAAACGGAGACAAAAAGGTCTTTTTTCACAACATGAATGGAAAATCTTATAAAGTAAATTTCTACTGGGGAAAAATACTAAGCAGTCTGGAGGCAAGCCATCAAATTACATTACCTTTAATGTCATATCATCAGAGCAGGATGCTAGTAGCATACCAGAAGGGTCCCATTTAATTGCATTGACTTCATTCTGAAATAAAGATTGATTTTCTATGTGAACATTCCAAGTTGCCTGCATTGTGCCTGGCACCCAGCAGAGGGCACTCAAGTGTTATTACTCCAACAAGTGAAACTATTGAAAATTACATTACATTCTTCATTACCTTACATGTGAACACATCCCTTTTCACATCACACTATCCAAATACATACGAGGAAGGGAAACCAATTTTTTGTGTCAATGAATGATCCACACAATTAGCTACCATGTTCCTGACATAACTGGTGTCAGGAGCAAAGTCTGGCAATCATCAGATTCTTCCCACACGACAAAATATTCAACAAACCCTAGTCCCAGACCATTTAATGGTGCAACAATTACAGTACAGACCCGTTTATGGGCGGATGTCGGGAGTGAAGCCGTCACGACCGCGTGTTAACGGACCGTGGGTTAAGAGGGCCAGGCTGAAAAAAGCATCTATGATTCACTTAGGAAAAAAATGCCATTATTCTCTGCTCTTTCATGCTCACATTTTTTTTCTTTCTTATGATGTCTGTCATTCGCTGCAGATGAACGAGTTCGATATTTTCTGCATTTTGCTCCTCCATAAATCTTACAACAGTTTCTACAACACTAAGGGCTTCTGTGGGCGAAATTTTGACCTTTTCAACAAAATCCTCGTCGTCACTGTCATTTAAGCCTGCATTATTAGAATTCTCACCATCACTTTCACGGTCCGACGTAGCCTCGCAGCCCGTTAATAATTCTTCCTCGGACAGAAATTCTGAAATCGGGCAATCTTCATCCATCTCCAGCCACTCAGTTATGATTTCAAGCGACGTATCCAAACTAAAATCTTTTATCATTTGAAAGAGAAGTTTACCTTTATCCTCTTTTGTCTGCGTGCGTGTTTGTAGGACGTCTTCTTCTGAAAATCCTTCAAAGTCTGGCTCTGAATCAGTGCTGGAGTTTTCCGAGTCTGAGCGGTCTTTGACAGAAAAGGCATCACTGAGAGCCTTCATCCAGCAGTTTTCAATGGACTTTTGTTTTACTCCATCCCAAGCTTTTTTAACTAAATAAATAATTTCCTTCATGTTTAACTGTTTCAGGAATTCGGAAATGCCTGAAGACGTGCATGACACGATCGCCGAACTCAGCTCCTGTCGATAATTGTTTTTAAAATTCTGAATAATGTCCTGGTCTAAAGGTTGAATTTTTGATGTTGTATTGAATGGTAGGTATAGCACTCGAATTTTTCCATCTCTCGATACCAGTGATTCGGCCAGAGAATGGGCTGGACAATTGTCAAGTAGCAAAAGTGCTTTGGCTTCGAGTTTCTTCGACTGCAGATGCTTACGAACAGCTGGAACAAAGCTGTTGTGGAACCAGTCATCGAAAATGTGTCTCGTCATCCAAGCATTTTTGCTGTTAGCGTATATTGCTGGCAATTTGGCTCTATTGAGGTGATTAAAGCAGCGAGGGTTATGAAAGCGGCCAATGAGAAGAGGGGTAAGCTCATGACTGCCCGTCTTATTACTACAAAAAAGAAGAGTCACACGATCTTTTATCTTTTTAAATTTAGTTGTTTTCTGTGTCTCGTAATTAAAAGCTAAAGTCTT
This sequence comes from Terrapene triunguis, assembly GCF_002925995.2. NCBI lineage: Eukaryota > Metazoa > Chordata > Testudines > Emydidae > Terrapene > Terrapene triunguis. The sequence continues at coordinate 11,450,991 of NW_020664374.1, read as the reverse complement.
ATCAGGTAGCAGTTTTGCAAATAAAGCTGTTTCATCACAATTATAAAGTTGTTCTTTGTGGTAGTCTTCATTTTGTAAAATAGATTTTAACTCGGCGGGAAACGCATTTGCGGCCAATTCATCGGCTGATCGGTTTTCTCCAGAAATCGATACCTGCGCTATGCCATGACACTTTTAAAAACAACTTATAAACCCCTTGCTGGCTTGGAATGATTCATCCCCCATTCAATTTCCAAATTTTGTTGCTTGGGCTTGAAGAATTGGCCCACTTAGCGGCATTCCTTTCAGCCTTTCCTGAACAAACCACGTGTGCATGGCTTTGTCTATTGTGGATTTTGCTGAATAGCGCACACGTTTTCGCTTAAGTCTCGCAGCAGAATCGATATTTTGTACAAAGCCATTCAGTTTAGATTAGTTTTTTAGCCATCCTCGGAGAGTTGATTCGGCAATCCCAATATCTTTTGAAACTTTGGATGGGTTTCTCCGCTATTTACTCGATCTATTGCAGCTAGCTTTTCTTCTACAGTGTAGGAACGCTGACGCTTGCCCTCTGCCATTATATTAGGCCTATGGTTAAAATTTTCGAATGTAGTACAGTATATATATTACTATATAACTACAGTACTACTGTATATTATCTATCTCTCTAGCGTGACAATGACTAAGTGTGCTTGATACGTCTTTACCAATATCGGTAAAGACGTACAGTACAACACGTTTCCACTCCGAACTTCCTGTCGATTTCTGTCAGTGAGTTAGCGAGCAAATCTATAGTGCTACATAGCAAGTTCCTGTACTGCATGTTAACGAGTCTCGCGTGTTAAATAGGTAGCACTGGGAGGCATGGCGCTACCGTGCGTTAAGCGGATTTGCCTGTAAACGGGTCGCACGTAAATGGGTCTGTACTGTAGATAATTTAAAACAATTTCTGAGGTTGACATTCCATTCATCTAACAATTACCTTTTCTTAAGAATATATATGCATATACATATGCACACACACACACACACACACACACACACACACACACACACACACAAAGTTCTACGGACTGTTCTCAAATAGTGCAACTCTCCAGAGGTACTTTGTCTATACCAGTGTGTGTACTAATGTACTAAGACAAAATGCAACTTGGAGCATTAGCTGGTTTGTGGTCTTTAAAACTGGATCAACTTCCAAACCACCTTTCAGTCTGAAAACCTTGTTATCCACTATTTGTACAAATAACACCTGCAGCGACGATAACTATAGGAAATTAGGGGACATTTTTTTTCTTTGTTTTTCTCCAGCTTACTTTGTGTATTTGACAACACTTTGTGTGTAGTCAGACCCACTGTTTCCCCTATCTAGTCAGTCAGTTCCCCTGTTTCCTATGGGCCTTTCACATGGTAACGGGGGAAAAAAGCATTTTTAAAAGAGAAAAATGTGTTGTAAGAACAGTAATTGGGTGGAGTCCTCGGTGGCAGGGATACTACCTGAAACTATTTTTAACTCGTTTCCCCCTCAGATACAGACACACAATTTCAGCTGTAGTTAACAGGAGTTGCACACACATATTTGAGGCAGGATTTGGCCCATGTGTGCAATGGAGCAGTCAGTCCACTCAATAGAAAACATCAGCCTATGGATGAAGGCCTATTGTGGAGGTAGCAGCACCTTTTGAGAAAACACCAGCTTAATTGAGAATTGTAGCCAACAAGTCTCCATATGGACCAATTCTCCCTCAGGGGGAGGTGGCCAGTTGAGGAGAGTTACTAAAAGTGATTTTATACGGTAGAGTAGCTCAGCAGTGTTCTTGTGAAAGAAAGTCTGCAACATTAGCCTGTGGCTACCATTAAATAGTCACAAAGAGAGATAGTCAAGAAGAGAAAAAAATGAGGAGTATATTTCAGTATATAGGCAGGTGGGGAATGGGGAGAAGGATAAGGGAAGTATCTCTTAACGGATCTGATCCTACTCGACCCAATTAATTCTACAACTGAACAATGGTTAAAAGTAAATTGTTCCCTTCGTCCTTGTAATTCACATCACGTTGTTAAAGAGATTACAAAAGCGGAAGATGAAATTTTACTGATGTATCTCTGAGTCTTTAGAGTCAGTTACATGTAAATGCCCTCACTGTGTGAGCTGAGGGTTTTGCCTGCATGTTGTGATTTAGAAAAGTGAATCTCTTTTCAAAGACAGAGAGTCATTTTTACAGAGTACGTCTTTGGGGAAGGAAAGGGATATAAACACCGTTGGTCCTAGAACACAGAAGCTGTTTAACATCACCAGCTACCACATGCTAGTAATGACTCCTAAAATTTCAAACTCTTTAAACTTACTGTGTGTCCTTGAAAGGTTTTGACTGGGCGATCACAGCCAAGTCTGCATACGTGAATGCACATGTCAGTACTGCAGGAGGCAAAAGTAGTGTTGTTCTGCCAATCTACATCCAGAGCAGGGGCTGTGAAGCACAAACAAAAGAGTGAATGTTAGAGAATATGGCAAAGAAACAGCTACCCAAGTCATTCTCCCCATGCCACCAACCTGACCAAGGGCACCAATTAGTGATTGGCCTATGATAGACCTGGAACAGTTCATTGCTATGTGGATGTCCGATATGAAAAAAATATACAGTAGTTCTGTAGTTGTTCTAGGGACTCTGTTTATTAGCTACCTAGCAATGGGTACCATGGATGCTTCATATGTTACCTTCCTGTGAGACTCCTTAGGTGATGACCAGATTTAAACCTATAGTTGTGTGCACTTTTGTTAATCTGGTTTTAACTTGTTTTATATATAGATGTAGTTTAATTTGGTAAGGAACCAACTTAAGATAAATCGATTAAGTGAAATTAAAAATGTCCACAAAGATTTTTGCAGTGCTTTAACTAAATTGTTTTTTAAACCAATTTAAAGTTAAACCAGTACAACTTTTACTATAGACAAGGCCTACCACAGTTGCTTTCTTTTGTTGCCAAAGACAGAATTTAGCTGCCCTCTAAAGGATGGAATGAGATCTGTTAACAGAGGTATTAGTTTTCATTCTCAGGACACTTATGTATGTGTCAGTAATAATGACAATCTAACAGGATTTAGAAAGGGGTTAAAGTTGAATTTATTTGTGGTGAGGATCTAATGTAGGTTTATTGTTAAAATGGTGGCAAGACCTTTGAAATTTTTTTAGCCAAAGTTGTTCTGAGCAATGTTTTTTAAGTATAAAGATGGAAGTATGTCTCCTTTGGAAACCAAAAAAATTTATTACATTTAATATATTTTGTTTTGACTTTATCCTCATGAAACTAAGCACCTTAGAGTAAATGTGTGTAATATCTAAAACTGACAGGAGAGAACATGCCTCGTGAACCATCATGGGGCTTTCTTTAACCCTCTCAATTAAAAGAAATACTGCTACACTGGCAAGGCAGAAATGCTTCACAGAAAAACATCATGTATAGAATTAATGATGAAACTGAGGAATTCTGTGAGAGAGGGGAGGAATTCTGTCTGACAGAAAGGTGAGGAAAGCATGCATGTTTAAGAGAGATCACTGTAGCGATGTGGGCTCAGTATGGTTAGAGGGGATCACGAAGCAGCCCAGGATTCTGTTTTCACAGTGTTTCTCTGCTATTATTTTTCTGCTGCACAGTTTTGCTTCATTGTTTTAAAGTCAATAAAGATGTATCCTAATCAACATCCGTACCCTTTTTCTGGGGCTAATAGAAAGAATGAGAAATTGCGGTCCAAAAGTAATTTTCAGAAAGCTGCGTGCACCTAAAATTATGGAATTACAAAGGAAGTGTCATTTGAATCATAAACGGGTTGCTGGGGTGACACGATAATATTGGCAGGATTTCATATTCACTGGTGTGGTTTATTTTATTGAATCATATGTTTACTCAGAAAATAAGTAAATAAAATGTATTGGAAATAATAACCAAGTATGCTGTATGAAAATGAGTAACTTGACTAAAAAAAAAAAAGGTTACAACAACATTTAATAAAAGCAACAACTACACATTTCAAGAATTGCAGTTAGAAAGCAACAACTTCCTCATAGTTCAAGGCATTTGGCTTCTGCCCTCACGCCTCATTGCACATTTAAGCCATATGGGTATTCAGAATAATCACACACCTAGCTATGCATTACTATTTAGACAATGCTATCAAGGCATTTGGGGATTTTTGCATGACACTGAAAATGACAAGACCAAAGCTTTTCCTTGTACTCCTAGCTACGTGTTTAATACTGTAATTTATATGTTGTGTTAAGAATGATCTTTCTTAAATACGGCGCAGGCATTCACTGAAAATTTTCCACAAATGAGCACCCAAAATAAAAGAATATTTGCTATTATAAGGCTACCAGTGACATACTGTAAAAATCAATTAGCTAAACTCCTCTCATTAGTGACCCAGTACCAATTTACGCTTGGGTTGTGCTTTGTATGTGCGTTCAAACATCGATCCATCTGAAAACAGGATTCTCTCACTGAATTTTAATGAAATGAACGTTGGGAACGTGTTCTAGTTGAAGTCTGATCTGGTGGCTGGGAAGAATAGTAGTAAATCTTTATAAAAGGGCTAATCAAATCGTGGATGCATGCAAGATACCTACGAGCCCATTGTGAAAGTTATGGGAGTTTTAGGTTTGGACCTACAAGACTTCACCAATCTGTCAGGGAACTTCAGGGGCATGGAGGCCTCCAGGCCCAGGTAGAATAGGACTCTGACTCATCTAGATTAGGATAAAAATGTTGTTAGGATGTGTTGGCTAACATCCTCACTCACATGTTCTAAAAGTCTAGTGTAGACAAGGCAGTACAGATTTTAACACATGCTAAGCAGGTCAAGTTAAAGTCTCAGCTCCCCCCCAAGGTTTTAAATGGCCCTGATTAGTATATGTAAAAGGCAGTGTGCCTTGTCTACATTAGACTCCTGAGGTGATATATGACCTTCCCTAGACAGAGCACAAGTTCCTGCCACAGAACAGTTTGCTCTGGGGAAGGTTGGCTGCAAGGCCAAACCTAGGCCTCTCATAAGGATCTGATCCAAAGCCCACTGATATCAATGGAAATACTCCCAGTGACTAAAATGAGCCTTGGATTAGACCTATAGGTTATTGGCCAGGCAATAGTGGAGATCCCAGGGACATCCAGTATTCATAATTGTTCTATTCCATTTTGAAAATTAACATAATCAATCTGAAATGAACAATAATATTAGCACCCACACAACCGTCATTCATTCACACCTCCTGAGCCCAGTGAAAAACATAGCACAGATGGTGGAAGATATGTCCTGAACTCTTTGTAATGCGGATAGAGATTATTACATTACGTTGGAAGACCTAATCAAGTTACCAATTAATATAAAAGGAAACCATGAGGTGTGTGTATGATGCACATCATTCCTGAAGGATGACTTTGTTTCATATGTACTCCTATCCAGTAGGAACACTATTCTAGGGAGCTAAGAGGGTGTAGGTTTTTCATCAGTACATCACTTTACAGTGCAGAGGGTGATTTTACAGAATACTACTAACAAAAAATAAAATTCCACAATGAATAACATGAGTACATTTGCAAACAGAGACTGCTTTCTCCATGCAGGCAGCTTAGTGCACGGTTTTATAAGATAAGTGGCAAAAAGCAGTGAAAATCTGATAGGAACATGGACTATCAGAATACTTTGTGTTTTCTGAGGAATAATAATTTCTACCTGCATCGGAGGCCAGTAATGGTTATAGGTTGTTCAAAATGGGAAAATGAGTGATGTTTTAAATATGTTAGCTGACTAAATGTTAGCTATTTAGCAAACTAAACATGCTAAATAACAGGTGTTTAAACATAAACTTAGCACCTAGTTTAGATGAAGACAGTGATGTTTAAAAATGCATTAGCTAGTTGTGGTTAAACCCAAGGGGAACTATAATACTTCTAGAGCCAGAATTTGGATTTTGTTACTAATTATAATGCCAGCTTGATAAGAAGATATATCACTATATGACTATGCCTAATAAAATATTTAATTTTAAACATTTTTCCAATGTTAGGTTTTGAATTCAACTATATCACCCTGTAGAACCGGTCACGTGGGGATCCAAGATTAGGTCATAGCTTGCTTGTTGCCCAAGACGCTTGGTAGCATGCTCAATTGCTGTGGAAGAGGGAGCATCTCTTGCCACTGTCTAGTAGAGACAGGGCCAAAACCCCAGATCTGAACACCATCACACTTTTTGGGGTGGCAGATTTCAGAATCTCAACCCAGACCTGGCTTTAGCAACTGACCTCTAAAAATGGGCCAAACCAAAATCCCAGATCAGACTTCAGAGTGATCAAATTCCTCCCCTGGATCTGAGTTTTGTAGTTTGAGAATCCCCTTTGGCCAGTGCTTGGAAACTCTGGAGAGATCTATATCTAGTGCTTCGCAGCATGGGACTTTAGAAGCAGGTGGAGAAGAAATGCTGGAGGTCCCCACAAAAACAAAAAAATGAACAAATGACAATTCCTAAAAGGCAGGGTCCCCATGTTAACCCTAATCCAGCTCAAGCATGTAGAAGCTAGATGAATAATTCCTATTAGGTAATTATGGCTGGGAAATAATCCTCTACTAGAATTTCAGTAAGGCAAATTCACTCTAGCCTATAGGATTGGTTCTCACAGAACCCCTTCTTCTCCTGATCAGAGGACAAGACCAGGGCATTGAAGCTCATGAAAAGTAAGGCACAAAGTGTGGGTTAGAATTTGTTAGACTTTCATGCATATCTTGTTGCATTGGGGATATTTTCAGACTGCCAAAATTAAGGAAAAAAATATTTTGAAACAAAATATAAATGGTAATTACCTGAGTGGAAAGGAAACTGCTGCTTAGCTTCCCCTGTGTGAGCATCCCAAATTATTGTTGTCTGTGTTCAGAGGAAGAAATAAAGATTAGTTACCATTCCTCTTGGAAAGTAATAGGAAAAAAGAAAGCTCACTGCAGAGCAATTCTAGAAGACACCCTGATAACATTATTGACTGCTGAGAGCCTTCAGCTATTGCAAAGATGTATACATATATATCTGTTCCAATTCACCTGTTATGAGAAAATAATACAACTGTAGATATTGAACTGTCAGTACTACAGAGGCAGCAATGAACCCAATGAGCGTGGGTTCCCTCTTAAATGTATTAGCCAGAAGATAGCTCTGAGCAACTTTATGAGGCTGATCTTTCTGAGCGTTTTGCTACAGTTATTTCAATTAGCATCTCTTTTAGATGAGACTTCCCCCCTTTTGCATGATGCAATCTGAGTTGTATTATGAAAACCCAACGGATACTGTACATATCATTACTAAGTCACCATGTGAGAAATTAATCTAACAGAAAAATATAAATGGTGTACCGTCGTCGTGGTGGGCCAGATGAATGTAAAATTTGCTTCCTATGGATCTATTGCATAGCAAATTTAAGCAAAATCCCTACAGAACTAAGCACTACTTTTTGAGTGAATTGTAAATGTATTAGAAAAATATACTTCCAGAACTTAAACATGGGATGCCGCATTTCACTGATAATGTAACCATCTAAAGAACTATTGCTGTTACAGAGAAAGTATGTCCACTGGAATAATAGTTCTGCTGTTGGGAGACAAAAGTTACTATAGCACTAGAAGGAGTAAAAGTTTCCATTTACAGGGATTTGTGGGAGGTTAATTTCCAGTTACAGTTCAAATGGGTTTGTGCTCCCCCCTCAGTAGTAATTTGAGTTTTCAATCTCTAACTCAAACAGGACACTCAGCTGAAGCTGTCACATTGTGCCTGATTTTGAGATGAAATCACCAGATTTTGCTTGATTTGCAAACAAAACCATAAATTCTTTACTCAGATTTCTTTGTCTGATTGTTGAAATGAACTAGAGGGCACAAGAGAACTTAAAACAGATTCCCTCTCCTGAGGTATTTACAAGTGCTAGACTAAATGTATATACATAAATTGGGGGATGAGATTTTCACTTCCTTTGTCTGAGCAATGCTTGGGATTCAATGCGACAGACAGCAAAGTGAGGATTTGTTAAAACCGTATGTCACGTGGTACAAATTTATCCAGCCACAGGAGAGTAGTTAGTCACTTACTCTGACGAAATCAAGGCCCAACAAAACAAATTAGGCAAGCTTTGCTGAATTTCCAAAGCAGAAGGAGATGTTGAAATTCAAACAATATAAGCTCAGAGCATCTGCACGTTCACACATCAAAGTTACATATTTTTAATACTAACTTTATCAACACCAGCACTTAAAATGTAATTCCCCTTTTTGTTCCATTTCAGAGCAAATATGGGACCTTTATGTTGACCTAAGGTGCTTGCAAGGTTACCTGAAATGTAAAAACAAAAAATTTTAATGTTATGATTTGTCTGGGAGATGGAATACAGTACTATTAATCATTTGTAATCACTGAAAACAATAACTGCTGAATGGCTCACCATCTTCTGTCCATATTCTTGCAAAACCATCATATGATCCTGTAGCCAATAGTGTTCCATCACTCTGTTGGATGTGGAAAAGCCAATATAAATGAAAGGTTACTAGAGATTATACTGAATCAGCCCTGATTCACTCATCCTCAAGTCAGTGTTTTCTGAAGTAAGGGAAATTTGACAACCCACAAAGAGAGAAAGCAAGTATCACTACTCAGTTACATCCTAAATTAGAGGTTAGTACTGCTGGCAACAACGAGAGAATAAAAACCGCAAATGAACCATTAAATTGAGTTGCTCCGTCAAATAGAATAACTTAGCCAAAAGGATTGAGACAAAACTGAGATATAATGATTTTTATGGGAATCTTTTAGTTGAGAAACAGGGATTTTAGAGCATTTAGCAAATAAATTCTAATTTGCATGTTTCTTTATAATGTTTCTAATCCAATCCATATGAAAACAGAATGCAATAACTACTGGCTTTTAGACATTAACCAGTGTGAAACTTTCACACTGGACAATGATGAATATTGTGGATTTAATTAAATAATGATGGCAGATGGCTTTATTAGCATCCAGAATAAAACGTTGCTAAGAAAAGCATAAAATAATCATCAACAGATGTGTCCATTCCTATCCTCCAAAAAGAGTGAGACAGAATAGCTGTGCACTTAACTCAAATATAGAAAGATGTAGAAAAGAAATCAAAACCTAGGTTAGGTTTATTGGGACATACATTCAAGTTGCACGCTAGCTAATGCGTAAGTGACAATTACAAAAGAGAACATGAGTGAGGGGAAAGAAAGGTCAGGTGGAAGATGCACAAATACTGTCCAAATTTGCATCTTATAAGATACCAGTTTCCTTTGTTTTTACTTGCCTTGGAAAACTCAGTAACAATCTGGGATCACATTGAGTGTTTCATTAGAAAGGCTTGCTTACATAAATACTAGAATAAACTTCAGGATAAATATTGGTATCACAATAGGTCCGGAAATTAAATAAGATGATCGCCCATTGAAGGATGCCCCTTCCTATCTATTTCTCCTACTTCTCTAGGGTGCCCAGATAGCAAGAGTGAAAAATCAGGACAGAGTGTGGGGGGTAATAGGTGCCCATATAAGAGAGAGCCCCAAATATCGGGACTGTCCCTATAAAATTGGGACATCTGGTCACCCTATACTTCTCTCATAATTGTCTCTGTGCCTGTTTTCATGCTTCCCCCTATGCATTGAATTCTCTATTTCCTTATGCTGGTCTATCAAGTCACTAGCATCTCCCTATTTAAATCCTTTCTGAAAATTCCGCTTTGCCACAGAGCCCACAGCAAATGAATCAAGAACACTCGCTATCTTTCATCTTTGTCTTCTTTCTTAACCCTGACCTTCCTCTACTCTGCATCACCTTCATTCATTATGTCAAGTCTCCAATTTAGATGGCAAGCTGTTTGGGGAAGGGCCTTACCCTTCTCTTCTGCGGAGTGCCTAGCTCACACTGGGGCACTGTAATAATAGTCATGATTAGCCAATGGATCCAGCTGGGATCTTGTGCTGATACGGAGTCCCACTGACATTTCCTTTTTTATTCCCTCATCCTTAAAAACAGTTGAGCCATTTTTACTCACAATCCCCAAAATAAATATATAAACACACTAATTATTAAGCCTAAGGAAAATCAACAACCTTAGAAAATTTCAGCCCGACCGATGAAAGTTTAGTCTATTATGAGTTTCTGAAAACAAGAAGGAAGTTAGTAGGGTAGAGAAGACGTTCTGATCACCTTAACTATAAAGGCATAGTAACTATGATTGCATCAGAATTAAGTTCATTCAGTTAAAAACTGTGAATGGCCCCAGAAGTTAACTCACATTCCAGTCCAATGAAGTCACATCCTTATTGCTGGGGACATCATGTCCTCCTTCTCTTATACAGTGCCTCAAAACTAGCTGAGTGGAACCACCGTTGCTATTTTCATTGAGATTCCATATTCTGGCAGTTGAGTCTCCAGATCTACAAAAACAAACACACTGAGATGAACACTTCGTAATGAGATGATCTTACATAGCAGGTGGAAATCTCTGGTTACACTGAGAGAACATCGTAAACTTAAAAGAAAAAAAAAAAAAGCGCAACAAATAGTGAGTTCCTCTGCTCTTCAACTCCCCCACCCTGCACCCCGATTCACATATTGGTGATCTTTTATGTTTTCAATGAGAATAATCCTATTTAAGTTCTTAAACTAAGAGTAAAGAAAGCTTTTTTTGAATCAGCTTCTCATTTCACCAATATTTTTTCCAAAGCATTTTGCAAGCAAGACACTCTCTCGCCCTCAATATTTTGCAGCTCACACGCTGCTCACCTTTGTATCACCTTACACATCACACAATCTTGCAAAAGTTATAAACAAATAAGTAATAATTTGTGAAAACCTGACTAAAAAGCCAATACATACAGGGGGTCAGCTCCTCAGCTCCCTTTATGGGCCACTTCAGTGGCAGAAAGGGGATTTAAAACTTAAAGTAGCATCTGGAAATTCCCTTGTCATACAGGGGAAATTTGGTGATATTAGAACCAACACAGCTGACTCTATGCCACTCATTCCTCCCCACTCTATAAAGGCATTCCAAGGTGAAGAATGGGGCAGGAGCAGGCTGTGTTCCAGTGATGCCTGGCTGGCAGAATGGTCCACTTGCTCTAAATTAAGCCATGGACCAAGCAAGCCCCAAATCAGTCCCAGAATTAGGGGAGCAAAAAGGTGGTTTAGCTCCACTTTTCCCTCTCCGCTGCCTGCAGGGTGCTGCGCTGAGTGCAACTTGGACAGACCTGGTGATCTGTTCCATAAATTGCAGCAGTAAAATAGCTATTGACACAATAATGTATTGTTCCTTGGTGAGGGATGGACAGCAAGCTAGGGACACTCATATTAGTATTTGCTAGAGACCAAAGTAAGGTGTACAAGATCCATTGGATGCATTGAGTCTTATCTAATTTGGTCATTTTCCTGAAGTCTGAAGTCTTGACCCTCTATCTTGAGAAAAGCATGGAGAGGAAGTCAGATTCTATATTAATCCTCATATTTGCATTGGATTTACATGAGACTATCTTCCAGTGGAAGAAAGTCTCTGAGGTTGGAAATCAATTTACAACAATATGGTAGAGATTCCTCTTTCCAGTTTATTGGGACTTGTCCTTTTTGCAATCAGTTTGCACAAAGAATTGTTCGTATTTATCCACTGGGTTACTTTCATTTATATGCAGAAAGTTGAATTTGATACAGAATTAGAATATTTCTTATACTTTCAGGAATTCAGACATGTAAAATATTTTTATTGCATATAACTCCAGTCTGTACCTCATTTTTTGGGGCATCTTTTTAATAATGAAGTTTAGGAGATATATTGCTACAGGGAAAGAAAAGTGCGTCTCTTTCATGACCGAATTCTTGAGATAAAAGAAAATCCCACCCAACTGAACTGAATGCTTTCTTGGAGTTGATAACTAAAATGTTTTCAACATTTTTTTTTTTTAAAAAGGATAAAGTACCAAATTAAGTTCAAATGATGTCTTAAGTGACCAATGTTGATCTAGCTAGTTTGAAATCTGAATGAAGGTCAATTGCTATATTAATCATTATTTCTTTTCATTATTCTTTGTCCCTGATTTCTAGATCAGAGTTTACAAATGCAATTACTCTATAGATTCACATTTTGTTTAATATTTGATTTACATAGAAGGGCCATCTGTGTTTCACTCCTTCTAATTCATCACATGGCCATGTTAGGGCCAGTTTGGGGACAGCTACCATCGGGCCCTATAAGACTGGAGCACTGACAGACAGAACAGAACATTTCCAGTTGTCATTCCTGCATTTTTTGTTTCTATTAATGACTAGTAAAATTTTTGGGTCAGGAGTTTTGCCCTCAGGAAGAACTGAGATTGCTGTGGCAAGAACTTTTAATGTAACTTCTCAAGTCTGAGACACTGAAAATAGAGAATGCAGTTTAGGAAGATTGGCTAGATTACTTAATGAAGTTTAAAAGCTAAGAATCATTTTTAGCTCTGGTGCTTTATAATTGTTTATAGGACATGAATCTTTTATTAATAAGAGTGGGATAATGGCTTAACATGCAAACGAATTGGGAAATTGCCTCAATGCTCCTGTTGGCTTCTCCATTATGTAAGATTCGGAGCTAATATTGTCCTAATTTTAATAACCCAGTTTGTACCAATGTTTGAAATCAATTTTTTAGCAATGTTCCTGTCAAACTCAGTTTCCTATTTGCTAATTATAGAAGAGCTTATTTTTACTTTCAGTGGTTTTATTTATTCAGTATTCAGGCTCAGCTTGGGCAATTATATTTTCCAGTATTTTAATTTTGTTTTTCTATTCCGTTCCCCTACTATATAAGCTATTATGTGTCCCTGCAGAGTAGCTCAATAGGCCTATCAGTGTGTGGCAGGGGTATTTGTGTGTCTTCCCTTTGTTGTTGGGAAAAGTATTCTCTGCTCAGGAAAAGTATCCTGATTTCTGCTGAATGATTCAGTGAACCCTGCATTATTAGAGGACCATGGTTCAAGCACGATTTGGGAAGATATTTAATCTCCTTACCCCTCTGAAGCAATCTATCTGCATGATAAAGAAGTTGATTCCAGCATGCAAATCCTGAACACTTGAGTAATAGGAGTACTGTACTGTTTTTCTCTTGGGTGGAGTATTGCCAGACTTTAGGGAAGCTTAGTTCTGAAAGACTGTCTTTTCTTATTCTTTTTTTTTTTAATTGCATGTTCTCCAGCCCCCATTATAAATCAAGGAAGAGGATCTCTCCAGAATTGTACTTATAGGGCAAATAAAATCCCCATTCCATGGCTGTCAGTACTGTATTAAAATAGCCCTACACGTATGAAGAAATTGGCTGGCTAATTGTCTTGCTCAACCCCTTCAGATTTTGTTATTGCTTATCTTCAGATACAGTTTCGGGATAATTTTTGTTATATTGTAGCTGAGTTATCTGATTTAATTTGACTTGTGGTAATTGACCGGTTAGATTCCTTCTTAGTTTATTTTTACGATATTATCCAGGGTCCCCCGATCATTGGATGGACGCTCTTTTACTGCTGTTCAGTAAAAATGTGAATAAATAAAGACAGAAAAAATAAATAAATAACCAAATACAACTTTTTGTAAAAGTGAAAATCAAGTGTCAAAATAAATTGGTAACTCCCAAACAATGAGAAAATGTACTGAATCAGACCTAGGAATAACTAAATCATACTTACATTGTCTGATAGCTTGTATATAACCACATGCTCCTCTCGCTATTTTCCTTGTCCCCACTCTCATTTCCTCTCCAGTTGCCTGCTATAGACTTTGTTGTAGCTGGTCCTAATGCCCTGATCATGCAATTATCTGTCCTTGGACAGACTCCTGCATCCACATGCCTACAACATTAGGGCTTGGCCCTTTGACTGTAATTAGTATTAGGGCTGTCAAGCGATTAAAAAAATTAATCATGATTAATCATGCGATTAATCACACTGTTAAACAATAATAGAATACCATTTATTTAAATATTTTTGGATGTTTTCTACATTTTCAAATATATTGATTTCAGTTACAACACAGAATACAAAGTGTACAGTGCTCACTTTATATTTATTTTTTATTACAAGTATTTGCACTGTAAAAAAACTAAAGAAACGTATTTTTCAATTCACCTAATACAAACACTGTAGTGCAATCTCTTTATCATGAAAGTTGAACTTACAAATGTAGAATTATGTACAAAGAAACCCTGCATTCAAAAGTAAAACAGTGTACAATTTTAGAGCCTGCAAATCCACTCAGTCCTACTTCTTGTTCAGCCAATCGCTCAGACAAACTCATTTGTTTACATTTGCAGGAGATAATGCTGCCTGCTTCTTGTTTACAATGTCACCTGAAAGTGAGAACAGGCGATCTCATGGCACTGTTGTGGCTGGCGTCCCAAGATATTTAAGTTTCAGATGGGCTAAAAATTCATATGTTCCTTCATGCTTCAACCACTCCAGCGGACATGTGTCCATGCTGATGACAGGTTCTGCTCGATAACAATCCAAAGCAGTGAGGACCGACGCAGGTTCATTTTCATTATCTGAGTCAGATGCCACCAGCATAAGGTTGGTTTTCTTTTTTGGTGGTTCGGGTTCTGTAGTTTCCGCATCGGAGTGTTGCTCTTTTAAGACTACTGAAAGCATACTCCACACCTCGTCCCTCTCAGATTTTGGACAGCCCTTCAGATTCTTAAACCTTGGGTCGAGTGCTGTAGCTATCCTTAGAAATCTCACATTGGTACCTTCTTTGTGTTTTGTCAAATCTGCTGTGAAAGTGTTCTTAAAATGAACAACATGTGCTGGGTCTAGCAAGTGTAAAAAATCAGGATGGGAGTGGGGGGTAATAGGAGCCTATATAAGAAAAAGCCCCCAAAATCGGGACTGTCCCTATAAAATCGGGACATCTGGTCACCGTAGCTGGGTCATCATCTGAGACTGTTATAATATGAAATACTTGGCAGAATATGGGTAAAACAGAGCAGGAGACATACTATTCTCCCCCAAGGAGTTCAGTCAATATTTAATTAACGTATTGTTTTTTTAACGAGCGTCAGCAGCATGGAAGCATGTTCTCTGGAATGGTGGCAGAAGCACGAAGGGGCATACGAATGTTTAACATATCAGGCACATAAATACTTTGCAACGCCGGGTACAAAAGTGCCACAAGAACGCCTGTTCTCACTTACAGGTGACAGTAACAAGAAGCAGGCAGCATTTATCTCCTGCAAATGTAAATAAATGAGTTTGTCTGAGCGATTGGCTGAACAAGAAGTAGGACTGAGTGGATTTGCAGGCTCTAAAATTGTACACTGTTTTATTTTTGTACATAATTCTACATTTGTAAGATCAACTTTCATGATAAAGAGATTGCACTACAGTACTTGTATTAGGTGAATTGAAAAATATTATGTCTTTAGTTTTTTTACAGTGCAAATACTTGTAATCAAAAATTAATATATAGTGAGCAGCATACACTTTGTATTCTGTGTTGTAATTGAAATCAATATATTTGAAAATGTAGAAAACATCCAAAAATATTTTTAAAAATGGTATTCTATTATTAACAGTGTGATTAATCACGATTTTTTAAATCACTTGACAGCCCTATTTTTTTTTAAATACTGTCTTCTGCAAAATGCCCCCACCGTCTGTAAAAAGTTTAGTAGTAGTAGTAGTAGTATTGCTATAGTGTTTAGGAGCCCCAGTCATGGTCCAGGAGGTGCTGTACAACACAGAACAAGAGATGGTCCCTGTCCCAAATCTAAAGATGGCCAAGTTTACCTTAGGAGTGCTTTCCTAGTATAGGACTACTTGTATACTATGCTGGCAAAGCACTCCTAGTGTGGATGCAGCTATGCTGGCAAATTTCTGCTACGTACTGATGGTAAAATTACCCCTCATGAACAAAACAAGCTATACCAGAAAAAATGGGTTATTTTAGACCCCAACAGTTCAATATTGGCACATTGAATTACCTGAATGATCTTCTTTGGAAAGATGAACTTGTGAAAGCGAAAGTGCACTACCATTATACAGTAGTCTGGGGAAATGTCTTGCCTCATATTTAGTAGTACCCTATAGCATAGCTCTTACCCATTCATGACAAACTGCATCATTGTGCTGAGGACAGTGTATCCTAATTGCTGATCCATACTTTTTGTGCAGTGGCACATTGTCAGACTCAAACCATTGGGCTACATAGTTTTACAGCCTGGTATTATAATTTCCATATGTTATATACCAGTTATCTCATCTAGATTTTTAATACTGCATTCATTGCTATAGTACCTGAATGCTGGCTGAACAGAGATGTACTATTTCTTGTGTCTAGGCTAAAATTGTATTTTTAAATTATGAATCTAAATTAGTTATATGCCCTTTATTATTGCTATTAGTAAGCATGTCTCAGTATTATTTGATCGCATTTGCAAGTTATGTATGTATATGATTATGTGCTTCAAAAATCAGTGACAAAATTTATTAAAAAAAAGGAATTGGTTTTACTAGTCTGAGGGGCACACATTGAGTAAAATGCTATTTTTTCATTTCATCCCAGTTGTATTACTAGCATGTATCTTCTAACTGAATTCCTTGTGATTTCAAATGGATGAAATGGGAATCTTTTATTTAAAAGGATGTCAGCGTCTTCTGAATTTAAGCCTCAAACAACTGTCCATCCACATTTTCCTTAATTTGCAAGTCCTGGAACTCAAGAGATGCTTTTCCTGTAGTATGCAACATTCTATATTATTTCAAAACTAAAAGTTTAGGAAAGTTTAGATCTTTTCATTGGGTGTCTAAGATCCTGACTATACCAAATTATATATTTAAAGCAGCCAGCCCTAGTTTTGTATGAAGAATTTTAACTTTGATATCTTAAGCCCAGGAAACTATTCTCATTTGTTTCCCCATTTGAAGATACTTAATACCAACTGCTTACACTTGTAAGTTTCTATGTTACAACTGTACTTAACACATGATACAGAACATCTATACTTGGAATTAATCCATACTATCCTTCCCTGGACTGATTTCCTAAATGAATCAGTACAACTCTATTAACATCCAAAGATTGCCACAGAAATCAAATATATGACACTCTGGGTAAATTTACCAGTAAATAGAAAGAGAGCATTTCTTATGTTTGATAGATAGCCATTTACCAAAACAATAATTTACTAAGGTTAATTTAAATTCTAATAGTTGCACCTTAATCCTTGGTGTTCCCTCTTTTCAAACATGCACTGTTAGATCATGGTTTAACTTAATGTTAGTCATGGTTACTCACAGCATTTAGGCAAGTATTGTGGTACTATCGCAATATTTTTGAAGAATTTTAGTTCAGGTTCATTTAATGTTGTGAGGTTGATAGCTTTAGGTAAGTAATATTCTATGTACTTCACTGCTTCATTGGCCTTAGTAAAACCAAACCAAACCAAACCAAAACAAAAAAGAAACTCTTGTGTCTTGAAAATATCCATTCCGCTTTGTCACGGAATACTGTTGTTCCTTAATACCAATAAAATATTTTTGACATTGAGTAAGTCTCCTTTTCTGCACCCCTAAACTATACGCTGGGGGGTGTACTGAGTGGAGTAATAACACAGGTCTGGGTTGGTCCTTGCTAGACATGAGATCTTATCCCTATGTTGATAACTGAAGTTTTGGAAGGTGAGTGTGTGGAGGAGGCAGGCTAGGGAGGGTGCTGCAAACACCTTATATGGGCACCCTCCTTTATTGTTACTACTATAGTTTATTATTTGTATTGTGGTAGTGCCTGTTATAGGTGCTGTACAAAAACATAACAAAAAGACAACCCTGGCCCCAAGGAGTTTACAATCTAAGTAGCAAGAACTTGGTAGCATCTAAATATGAGGGGCTGGTCTACACACAGTGCTTGTACTTCTATAACTATATCAATTTAGAAACCAACATAGTTAAATCAGTAAAACCTTATAGCATGGACACAGCTATACCAGTATACCAGTGCTTATGGCAGTATAGCTTATTCCTATAAACTGTAAGTAGATAAGCTGTTAAGTGTTTTTAAGGTTGAGCTCTTTAATTCTTTAGGAAAGAAGGATTTTCAGCAGGTTTCTGTGCATTCCTCAAACTTCAGACCTTCTGAACCTTGAAGAAATCTCATAATACAAATGTTTTTCTACCTGTATCTAGTCTCCCGTTCACCTGATTTTTCACAAAATAAAACCTTTTTTTTTTTTTTTTTTTTTACACTCAGTTTGCTGTTGGCAACTTCTTATGGCTGGTTTCTATCTACACAGCCATATATATTTTGTTCAGTTTCTCCCAGCCTCATATTTAGTTTTCTGAAATCAAGTTAATGCAGGTATTTATTTTTTCCCTTCTAGTTCCTTGTTCTCATGTTTTATGATTGCAAGGACTCAAAAGGGGAAAGCTCTGATCCTCCTGAAATTCTGCTTTCTGCAGATTACAGATTTCCTCTGTCTTTGAGTGGAGAAGGGAAGAAGGCATCAATTCTGTTTTCTTGTATTCTGGGATAGGAGCCTTTCATGAGGATTTGCCTCCAACATCTTCTCTATGCCAATTTTCCAAAAGTGCGCAGGTTTTTTCAGTTTGGCATACATTATTGAGTACTGAGTGCGGATAAATAAGGATTTTGGCAACAGCTGCCAGGGTCTTATCAGCATATGGGTCTTACTTCAGAGGGTCTTGGTTCTTTTCCCCCCATCAAAGCTTGGATGAACAAAGAGCTTTTCTGAGTAGTGAGAGTGCTCATGCTTGTGTAATAAAAGTGAACATGAGCCCAGTGAGAATCTTCCAAAGACATCTTTAAAATGTACTACTATAAAGCAAGCCACATGGTATGCACGAATGTAGAGTGGCCTCAAACCCAGCACATACTAACTCTGCAAGTGTTTGAAGTGCTGGATCACCTCACAACTCTTTCAGACAACGTATTGATACTGTTCTAGCGTGAGAAACTGTAGAAGTGGTCCATCAAACTCTAGTGGTCTCTCGTGTTTTTGCATCTCTAAATAAATCCTAATTGTAACAGATGGTATTTTATACATCTGGAAAGTGGTTTCGGTCATTGTCTTACCCAGACGCTAGCAGGTCACTGACAGGGTTCCAGGCACAGATGAACACCTCTGATTCATGGCCCCGAAGGACTGTTGCTTTGTTAGGAGGTATTTCAACATCCCCGTCGATTTCCATTGGCTTTGAATGATTATCTGTAGAAAAAAAGAAATATCAGAACATCAGTGCTCTGGGGGTTTTTGTTACAGACACATGAAATATGGCTTGATAATGTAGGCTGTCCTGTAGCTTGAAGCTCTCAACATTTTACAAATCAAACATTCTATTGTGTGTCATTGACCACACTGTTCTGTCTTTTTATTTGTGATTGAAACTTTATATAGCTTTTCCTCCATAGATAACATTGCCATGCTTAATAAAATCCTGATGCTTTTCATCAAATATATTGATATTTTAT
Organism: Terrapene triunguis; assembly: GCF_002925995.2. Taxonomy (NCBI): domain Eukaryota; kingdom Metazoa; phylum Chordata; order Testudines; family Emydidae; genus Terrapene; species Terrapene triunguis. The sequence goes on along the minus strand of NW_020664374.1, from coordinate 11,431,480 downwards.
TCAATCTGTTGTTTAAAGTTGGCGTTATAAAAATAATTTTTCTGATTTATTAAAAACAGTATATTTCCACATTTATATTAAAAAGCTTTATGTTGTTCCCTTAAGAGTAATATGTTGTACACTCCTTCTCTGGGATGGTGTACAGTATATAAGGCCTGAGGCCACACACTGAAAAATGAGAATACAAAGGAATATTGACTAGCTGCCTCATTCTCTGAGCACTGTCCATGCTGTACACTGAGGCAGGGGTCCAGTGGACAAAACAGTTTCAGATCATATAATTGAAGGGTGTATCATAATGCACATGGGGGCTGAATTAAGGTTGGATGGGTGACGTTAAATCTGGCTTTCTAACTTTTGAGTGCTTGGCTTTGCAACTGAAAGAGCTTTCTTTTGTTTTTGTTTTTGAAAAACAAGCCACCTCCCAAAACCCAAATTATATTGTGTGTAACTGTAACAGCCATCATGTGTCATCGGCAGGATTTTAACCCCAGATTTTCAGCATTGCAGCACAACCTTCTACCACTTGAGCTAATGGACTAACTACTTTAGCTGGTAACAGGAGAAGCTGTTACCCCCTGTGCACCAGCCACTAACACTGAAATAATAGGTTAAAGATGTTGCATATGGAGGAGTAGCCCCTATTTATAGAAAACAGAGCCAAGAGCAAATATTTGTCAGACTCTCTCTGAGAGACAGCATGGCTAAGTGGCTGAGAACTGGTCTGTCATATTAGAGATCTGGGTTCTCTACGCTGTGTGTGGAACCCATAAGGTTCTAACTACTAAGGTCTGTGAAAGGCAAAGCACTACTAAAATCAATTAGTAGAAGAAATTAGCCTAGAACCCATTTTCTCCTGGTTGCCAATACAGCACATATTCATCTAGGCCAAAGGGTATTTTGCTGGTGGAAAGCAGCAGCGGTATGATGATGGTTCATTTTGTCGGTGTCCTACTCAGGGTTCAAACTGGGGTAAAAATAAGCAAAAAGCAGTGCTATTTTCCTGAACTCCGCCCCCTTGGAAGGATAAAATAGGATGCCATTCTTAGGAAACTGTGCAGCTGTTCAAAGTATGAACGTATTCCACTCTGCTGGGCTCCTCAGGCTTGCCTGCTTTTCAGTGTGGTTCAGGTACACCCATGACATTCAGGCATAGACACAATAAGTATGTGCTTAGGGCCCCAGGTTTGAGAGTCATATGCTGACATCAGAATCCCAGCTTTCATTTAAAAAATATGATGTTTCAAATGCTCATGATTGTGCAGAAAAATCTTGAAAAAATGATTTAAGTATTATTAGTGAAGCAATGTCTGCCTCAGTCTAAACACAGACGGCAGCAGAGTTAGGAGCAGCAACCGCTGGGGAGGAAGGCAAGTGGCCTCGCATTCACTGCCAAAGCAGAACATAGTCCTCCACCTGCCTTATATCCTGAGTGTCCAAATGGGATGAGGGGCCTGGCCATACTGAGGGCAAGGACCCTGGCTGGGTGTACAGCTCGGCCTACCTAAGCAACAAAGATTGCGACCCTCTCATTATTTCACTTACAGAATTTGGTTTTTTGGTTACCATTATCGCTACAGAGACAAATACAGCAGTTGGAGCACTATTTAGCCTCTAATACAAAATTGCCAGCTAGAATCTCATTATAAAATCTTTATTTCTAGTGGTGGCCTGTAATTACAGTAACTTGGACACAGGAGTCCTGAGTTTTATCTCTCAGTTTTTGTTGTTTGAACAGGTCATGGATGACTGACAGGGCCAGTTCAACTAAACAGGGATCCTAAAGTTGTGTGTGCCTCTCCCCCATGTATTCTTACACCTTCAGATCTGAAGATGGCATATTGTGAATGGCTTGGAGAGAGCAAGTTTGCAGCATCCCAAAGTGGTGCAAGCACTTGTTTCACAGAGCCAGCTGTCCCCAGGTTGCTCTGCAGGGTCTCCCCATAGCCTACGTCTTCTTAACTTTCAGGCCTCAGCTCTTCTCCCAGAATGAGCAGCTGGCACAGCAGCAGTTGCTAAACACATGCCATCTGGCTAGCTGCTCCTCAGGGACCTTCTCCCCTCCTAAAGCCCAAACTGCTGCTGTTCTTTTTACTGTCTGCCTAGCCAACTGCTTATCCAAAACTAAGCCCCCAAATTTACTGCATGCTAACCCATGCCTTGTTGGTTGATACAGCCCTAACATGGCCTCCTCACTCCCTCTGTGAAATTTTATTGGAGAGCACAGTACCAGGTATTACCACTCCCCAAAATAGAGAAAGCCAAAACAGCCATGTGACCTGCTGTATGACTGCTTCCTGGGTGCCCCAAGAAAAGGCTACAAACGTTAGTGAAACTCCCTCAGTTTAAAATTACTGCAATGGTTATGCCGGGAATGGACAAACTGTGGCTCAAGAGACCAAACGCAGACTGCAGAGAAATATGATGTGACTTTTGTGGCTTGCCTCATTTCTAATACAATAATGTGCTCTCTTCTCAGGCCAAGCGGGAGGTGGGACGAGAGGATCTGTAGTCTCTTCAGGACACACCTCCATACTAAAGTTGGGGCTTGAGAGACTTACACCCGACTAAGGGATTTAGCCACACAATTTCAATGGAAGCAGCTAAATCCCCTATATAGCTTTGGAAATCTAAACCAGGGAAGCCACACTGTTTCACTGATCTTAACTGGGTGCAGCCTCAAGGCACCTGGCTAGCTGGTAATGTGGGCAAAGCTTTGGCACCCTGCTCAAAGCAGAAGGCGCACACCGCTTCATTTTATGATGCCTTGCTGAGTCTGCAGTTCGGTAAAGCTTGTTTAGTCTTGTACAGGGAGACGACACAACACTGACTATGCCAGCACTGTAGCACGTACCTCCGATATGTAAGGTTTACATAATAACCGTTCTGACTATGCCCATGCTTTAATAGTTTTCTGGAATGATGCTGTCACAGTTCTGTCCTATTACAACTGTTGGGTGAACATCATGCTGCTGCAAGAGCATTATTCTAACCAAAGTCTACCTGAACACCGGACAACGGGCGCCGTGCTTTTGCTTACTTATTGCATGTGCCCCATTCTCCTCTCCATTCACAGTGGCTTCTCCATTCTTTGGTGTGTTGTGCTGGGAAACAACTGTCGTGGTTGCTGCCGTCGTCGCTGTCGCGGCTGCTGCTGCTGCCGTTGCTGCCACTGCCGCACTGGCTTGTTGCTGAGCTAGTTTCTCTCTGAACGCCTGTTGCCTGGTCTGTACCACGTCAGGCATCACAGCGTCGATCAGAGACAGTGACTCTATGGGCCTGCCATCAAATACTGTACCATCCTGAGGAACAAAATAAACAGGGGGGAAATTTCAGGCTTAGTATCTCCCCAGTGGAGAAAGGTCTGTAGAGAGGGGAACATCAAAGAGAAACCAGACATATGAGTAGTGTGAGGTTACAGGACTTGGATATGACCAAAAAGTCAGAACACTGGAGCTTATGTAGAAATACCGAATGTGGATGGATAATCGGTTGAGAGGGTATGTAAATTCAGGCACATAAGCATTTGAATTTATAAAAGAAAACAGAGTTATGCAAAGCTTAATTATCTAAATCTTGCTAGAAATTTTTCCCTTGATTTTATATTCCAAAATAAAAGGGTCAAAGACTATGTAGAGACACAGACAGGGGTCAAATTGAGAGGGTGTGTAAATTCTCTGTGCATTTTGATAAATAGTGAAATAGTAAATGTTGGCAATTATATTTTCATAATTAGACTTCAGGGATAATGCACCATTGAGATTAATGGAAAAGTTCACACTTCTCTGAGCTATTGTTTTGGGCTCCCTGCAGACCCAGGGATAAACATCATTACATCAGTTAACATTTGGTTCCCATTTTGAAGGTTATCTTCATGACCACAAGTGGTAGAGATTTAATTTTTTAAAATATGAAAGCAAGGGTGCAAGCTATCCCAGTTTGACTCTTGGAAATAGATGTGACCCAGCAGCAGCAGATTTCTAAAATGGCAATATACAGTGGTGAGAGATTGGGTGGGGAGGTGGTAAAATGAAGTAGCTGGGAAACAATTCTCACTTTATAATACCCCTCCCCCCCACTACCATAACAAATTAAAAATTGAAATCTAAAGATAACCATTTGGCTGGCTAGTATGGACTTGTTGGAACTATCATTTTCAGCCTTTGTCATCCCGCCCTCCCCGCAAGATATGCATACTAGTTCAAACCAGATTTTCCAGAGACCAACAGACAAAGAAGAGACTTTGGATAAATAACCTGAGTTTAAATTGACTCGGGGCCTTTTTTCTGATCCAGCAAAAGAACAAGATTTCTGGTCCACTGAAGGCCCCAATCCTTAGGGAAGGTTGGAAGGACTTGGCGTACCGAGGCCTAATACGACAAGGTGCTTTTTCTGAGCTGAAGCTATTATGACTTTGTAACCCCAAGGTAATGCTTAGGGTGGGAGGATTGAAGGACTTATCCTGCCAGAATCCATATTAAGGCGTAGGTTCCTGATAAGCTCATTAGCATGCATGCAGGTTCTTTTACTGTTTTTAAAATGTTTTCTCTGAAGTGCTTTTTACCTTAAGAATAAAATAGGCTTGCTTAGCTATATCTTTGTAGTACTTATATCTGCTCACAATCACTATCAGACTCTGAAGAGAAAAAAGTGGGTGTCCTTGGGCAATCTGTCCATGCTGGGACAGTGAAGGCAGGGGACTGTGAAGCCTGGAAATTCCTCAGTCAGAAGGGAGTGAGATTTGGGTCTCCAACCAAGAGAGGCAATAGCTGGGGAGCTGGATGCCTGAGAATGGGTGCCCTTCCTGGACCACTGAGGGGAAATACAGGTGCAGCTTCCTTGAATTGTGACATGCAGCATATGAAACTTTTAACTGAAGGCACATAGGGTTTGATTCTATATTTATTGAAGGCAATGGCAACGCTCCCATTGACGTTCATTGTGGAGGATCTGTGCTAAGTAGGGTTGCCAATTTTGTAGTTGCACAAAACCAAATACCCTAGCCCCACCCTTTCCCTGAGGCTCTGCCCCCCGCTCACTACATTCCTCCTCCCTCAGTGGCTCGCTCCCCCCCACCATCACTCACTTTCACTGGGCTGGGCCAGAGGGTTGGGGTGCGGGAGCGGGTGAGGGCTCTAACTGGGTGTGCAGGCTCTGGGATGGAGTTAGAAATTAGGGGTTCAGGGTTCAGGAGGGGGCTCTGGGCTGGGAGTAGGGGTGCAGGAGAGGGCTCCAGGGTAGGGCTGGGGATGAGAGATGGGGGTGTAGGAGGGGTCTTCAGGCTGGGGCTGAGGGATTTGGAGTGTGGGAGGGTTGAGGCGGGGGTTGGGGTGCAGGAGGGGGTGAGGGCTCTGGGGTTGGGCCCGGGAATGAGGGGTTCAAGGTGTGGGAGGGGGCTCTGGGTGCGGGCTCTGAGGTGGGGCCGGAGATGAGGGGTTTGCGGTGCATGAGGGTGCTCTGGGTTTGGGAGTGGGCTCAGGGCTGAGGCAGGGGGTTGGGGCATGAGCTTACCTTGGGCAGCTCCTGGTCAGTGGTGCAGCGGGGGGCTAAGGCAGGCTACCTTCCTGTCCTGGCACCGTGCTGCACGTGCCCTGGAAACAGCCAGCAGGTCCGGGTCCTAGGCGAGGGGGGCCAGGAGGCTCCACACGCTGCTCTCGTCCGCAAGCACACACACACCCCACTCCCATTAGCCAGGACCCCTGGTCACCTTAGTGCTAAGAGCACCACAGTCTTAACAAGGCCTCTGTTTCTGCACGCAGAATATTGTGGGCACAATAATGGTCATTACTGTAGATGTCTAAGAATTTACTAACTACTTGCTGATGTAGTTGGATACTTAGAAATATATGTCTAGCATAATTTTCAGGCATAAAAAATGAAGTTGGAATATAAAACTGAGGCCCGTTACTGTACGTAGAATTTTAGAATCAGATCCGTGACCCTAATTTTGTTCCAGAATGGAGACAAGGGACTTAAAAGCTGTAACAGGCAAGGAGCGGAGGATTCCCCATAGTGCAGGGGTGTCCTTGGCAGGCACAAGACAGTAGAGGAGGCATGCTGGCTTGGGAAGGAGACATTTCTTCCCACCACACAGTAGAGAAGGGGCATATTGGTTGCTTTCTTATCAGGGCGGGTGCAAGGATGTTTCGCGCCCTAGGCGAAACTTCCACCTTGCACCCCCCCCCCGCCC